>NC_039366.1:20557926-21214697 GCF_003573695.1 Papaver somniferum
CCCGAGGAGCCAGGAAAGGAGGCAGGTACTGAACGACGCGGATAGCTCTTCAAGAGGCCATGCTCGGTCTTAAGGCCAAGCTCAATCTTCTCCAGCATCTTGTTTGTCTCCTCAGCCAATTGACACCGAGCCTTATGCATAATAACTGTCGTCCGCTGGTGGGCTTGGGATAACAACGAAGATAGACGATTCACTTCTTTAGAAGCAGCACCAACGGCCTCCTCGCGGGATGCCGCCAAACTCTTAAAATGATTAGTCTGTTCTTCCTGCTGCGCTGAGGAAGATTGAGCCTTTTCAAATTTTTCATTTGCAACGCGGAGTTGTCCCTCGATCTCTGAAAAAGACAACACCAAGGAGTTAGCACAGAAAAGACACAATCACACTCGATGAAATAGGGTTATACCTTCGACACAAGCCGAAGCCTCTTCATACTCATTAACAACCGCATCTCGCGCTTCATCAAGATAATCATATTCCGCGGATAATTTCTTATAATCTAGTTGAAGGTTGGTGAGAGTAAATTGACTGGCATCTAATTCTACCTGCTTCATCGAATCCATGTGACGAAGGTGGTTGACTTCGTTGTTTATCTCTGATACCCCTTTGCTAAGTCTGTACATACATACTTCGAGATTTCTCTCAGACTCAGCCTGGCGGGCTATTTCAGCGCGAGACGCAGCAAGGGCTTTGCTTAGAGCCCCAACTTCGGCTCTGGCATCGTCCCTTTCTCTGGTAAGACACAACATGCTCTCCTTAACTCCCGGAAAAGGAAGGGAGCGAGCTTTTCGTAATTCCTCTTCCGTAAGGTGTATCCTAGACTCCAACAATGAAGTGCGCTCACGGGATTCCCGCAGATTCTCACGTGTCCACAGCAGCGTACCATTGAACAAAGTACGGTCATGGTTATATAGATTCTGCATATCAACCATTTGAACATCCCTTGCGCGCCATCCCTCAGCCCGAGCGTCCCACTTTTTGGCTTCGCTCTTAATTTTCTCGACCAGCTCTTTGATACGAGATTTTTTTCGTGCCCTTTCGTTTCGAAGCCATATCAGCTCGGGGACGCCACCCACTGGAGATAGGGTGGGGAGACTCAGACAGAACAACTAAGTAGTATAGAGGAATCACGACGAACTGCGAGGGTAAAAGAGGAAAAAGAACCAAACCTGTGAAAGCTGAAACTTGGATGCGAGTTTGCTCTAACTCAGCGCGAACGGCAGCAAGCTCTGAACGAAGACCAGCCTCCGCTTCACCCAGCCTTTCTTTCTCTTTAAGGCTTTTCTTCAGTTCTTCTATTTCCACCTCAGCCGCAGATAATTACTATTCTCTGTGACGAAGCTTAGCCTCCAGCTTCACAGATTTCTCTTTAAAGAATGGATACAGCACATGGTTACAATGCTCACTCCTCATCATCTACACATCAAAACGGCAAACATTATTACACCGAAGGATTCAATCGTAACGAAGAGATATGTACGAAGACTCACCTCCAAGACACGTTGTTGAGGAAAACCATATTGGTACCCATCGGCTATGGCAATCATATCCGCGACAGAAGTAGGAGGATCCGATACGAGGGTAGCTTCGGGAACACTCAAGCTTTTCCCCCACATCTCAGATACCCGCGCCTTGGAAGATAGTTCCATCATCCGACGGGTATAAGCATCGGAATCCTTTTCACCAGCAACCACCGGGGCAGGATGAGGGACACAGAGCAGACCCTTTTTCTTGAGCCAATCCATTATGGCGTCCTCACCCTCAAACGTCAGCGAATGAGGGAAATCCTCGGAAGGCGAGTCAACCACGGACTTCCCCTTTGCTGATATTGCCCCATCAGCACAAGTTTCGGCATCAACATGCGCATCATGATCATCCGCGCCCCCATCCTGAACAACAGTGTCTTCCTTACCAGAACCCCCGAGCACATCCCAATCATCATTGGGGGAAAGCAGAGAGAAGTCTTCAGGAAAATCGAGAGCATCGTCAAAGAGTTCCCCTGCGGAATAAATCTTGTCAAAAGAGAACTCTTGAGAAATAGTGGGGAGAGTTTCCGCAGCATCACCAGCAGGAACAGACATATCAGCGATAACACTGCCGTCAGCTACCGCGGCATTATTTCTCCCCTCATCACCATCACAACCCGCACCAATATCCTCCTCGACATTAGGAGGGGAAGTATCAGTGCGTTCTTCCCCATCATATTTCTCCTCATCCTCGGCAAACTCTTCGTTTACTGGACTGGCAACTTCTTCATGAACCTCAGCCTCACCCGTCACAATGGTAGAAGACTGCTTCGGCCCAATCTTTTTCTTCTTCGACACCTGCAAACCAACACGTTCCACAAACAGAGTGATCTTTTTTCTCGAACAGTTTGATTTAAAAAAAAAAAAGGAGGCGCGGCCAGAATCTGCAATAACCATACCTTGGCAGTAGTGGCACTCTTCGGTGGAAGTATAGCACCAAAACCTTCCTCCTCGTCTCCTTCAACGACGTCGAGGGCATAAGGAAAGTTCATGCCTTCGCAATTTAAACGCCAGGGACAGAAATCTCCATAACGAGCAGGAGGAGATTCACGTGGCCTGCTACTCTCAGAAGGACGCCAACCGCGCGGACCGGGAATCCGACCGTACGCCCAAGGACCAACAATTTCAATAACAGTAGCGTGCCACTCATAATCATGGTCACGCTTGATCCTCTCACGTGCCGGAAAAAGTTTCCGCTGACTAGACCCCTCGGTGCCTGGAACATACTTCAGTTTGGCATCGCTCACCTCACTTAACAGACGAATCTCGCCCCGAGGAGCAGCGAGATTCCGAAGGCTAACACTCCACGGTTTACGGTTCCTACTATTGACGTAATCACCAAAGGAGTTGTTGAAGTTTTCAGGAGTATACCATTCCTTCTCCGCGGGATTTGGAACGTAACACGTCATCGTCATCTCCCCCTTACTCCGCAGATAACACTCCCTCAGTGCACGGAGTTAATTCCCCGATAATTGCGACACAGAACGACTGTGAGTATTGGTGGAAGAGCCTTCACGACCAGCAAGCACATCGTAATAAAAGGAGTCACCAGACTTGTACAACGGCAGCATAAGACCCGCCTCGAAGGCTCCAACCGTAGTCAACAGGTGAAACTCATCAAACTGATACTTCGAGATGAGCTCATAAGTAATATCATCCTCAGGGGCATAGAAACGAACCTCGAAGGCTTGAAGCTCATGCTTTTCCTTGAAAACTTCAAGGTCAATATGCCTGAACGTAACTTTCTTCTTGCTGACCGAAACGCTGCGTATCACCGGGGCAGCCTCATCCTCTTCCGCGGGATTGGACGAACCAACAAAAGCCTCGGAAGCTCTTCTTTTCAAAGAAGGATTCCTAAAAGATTCAGCTCTCGGGACACCACCTTTGGTGTTCTTCCCTTTGAAAGAAAGTACTGGAGGCGGCGGCAGAGGGTGCTGCACGGGCACTACAGAACGCATAGGAGGAACATCAAAGGCGACACCACGAGGAGGTGTCTGCGTACACCTAACGTCATCACGAGGACGAGAAACCGCACGATCGGCAGCGTTTCGAGACCCGGAAGGATATTTTGAGGGACCCTCTTTCCTAGGAGGAGAGGCCTTCGCCCCAGAAGAAGAAACTCTAATACCACGGGGATCCATTTGAGACTCTCTGCGCGGAGGGGATCTCGGTAGACTAGAACCCGGAGTTTGATAAGGAAACCGCGGACGGTCAGACATGGCTGCGAAGAGGTACAACATAAACAAGTTAGAAACAAACACAAGGACATCACCAAAGATAAAAAAAACCACAAAATTAGCAGTCCATCTCAACATAGCACAGAAACCATAGAACTAGCATACATGCTTGAAATTCCACAAAACCCTAAAACCCTAAACTCAAAAGTCCAATCAATACAACTAAAATAATGGCCTCCTTGATTTGAGACGAAGAACAGGGGCAAACACAGCATACAAGCATTAAAAGAGGTTCTTCATCACAAACAAGGGACGACAGCAACAGAAATGGGAGGCTACGATACGATTAACAGCAGAAAATTTACAATCAACACAGCTTAAAACAACAGGAACAAAGAAAAGAAACCTCACCACCACAAACAGCAGCAGGATGAGGACAACAAACCAGAAACAAAGAAGAAGCGAGTGTGATTAATGCTATGGCAGAGAGAATTTAATGATTGAAGAACAAAGAATGAAGACTGGCATGGAGAATGAAATTAATTTTTAGGGAGAATGAAATTAATTTTCAAGGAGAATGAAATTAATTCTTCTTCTCTCCTTAATATACTCGAAAGAAAGAGAAGGAAGTTAATGGAGGAATGGGAAATGTGCCCATTAAATGAGCAGTTAATGCACGAATAAGAAACGTGCCCAAGTATCTAGGAGAAGTTATTAGGAGAGAGGAAGAATATGTAACGTCTGTTTTCTTCAATGCTCCCACTAAACACTCAAGCCCGAAGAAAAGGGGCAAATTGTGTGTACATATTTCATCATCGAACACGTGTATATAGGAAGATACATGGAGAGAATGCAGGCAAAGTCATCAAAACACGATGACACACGCCCATAGCCAAGAAGCCTATCCCGGCGACGTCGGATCTTTGCCCGAACAAATCTAAGGGAAGAAGTTAAAAGATGCACCGAAAACACGATGTACTGCGGAGCACCAAAAACTCCCGAAGAGTTACTTTATCTCATCCCCAAAAGAAGCTAAGATCAACGGTGAAGAGAAAGTTAACTGACATGGACGTGACAGGGGCAGAAGATACTTGTCTGACACGAGCAGGCGCCTCAACTACCCGCATTAAACACTCTGAGCAGTATACGTGTCGATCAACCCGTGGAACGAACGAGGATGACTCTGCGTGATCAAGTAATGAACGAAGACCTCCGCGTGATGGACACAAAACACAAAAAGATAAGGTTCCAACGGCCCTCAGAAATGGGTCCCACACTCTAACCCTATAAATACCCCCTCTCCACCAAGAGTGAGGGGATCGGAAAAAATCAGGGAGAGAAGGAGAGAGAAAGATTGTGAGTGTAAGTTAGTCCTTTACAATAAACAGACCCATGTAAACTCCAAAGTCACTCGACTATCCCTGTAACCATCAAGTATATAGTGAAACAACAACCCCGTGGATGTAGGCCTTAGTGCTGAACCACGTAAATCCCCGTCTTATTTACATTTCAACACTTTATATTCGCTTAACGCTCCTTGAGTTTTACTTTTATACTTCGTTTTCTTTATCTTCCCCTGCGTAAACGCCCCTCGCGATGTTATTAGATGAGGCTATGATAAACCCGAGGGTTTTGAGCCAAGGAATCAATGCAATCGTATTATCAGTGCGAGATGGTACCTAGAGTGTGAACATTGTTTGTGAACATATAGATGCCTTCGTGATTTACGTGTTCACACTGAGGTTGCTCAGCAATATGAAAAATAAAAACGAAATACCCTACGTTTACTAAACAATTTAAAATTCAGATATAGTTTTTCCTATTTTCAATTTATTTAATTTTAAAAATAAAAGATTAGTTTGTCTAATTTAGCATGAATTTCAATTATTATATTTTTCTGTACTTTTATGGCAATGATCATCTATATCTCTGTAAATTGGGATTCCTCAGTTCATTTGCATATCTCAGATTGAGTATTAGTGTAAATTGAGATTTATCACTTCTCCAAAACTGGACTCGTACCTGATCAAGATGGCAAGGTGAGCCGTCAAACGGACCTATCAAATTCTTGAAGATTCCATTTTAAGTAAATTTTTACTTGAAAGCTCCAAAAATTGTTCTCTAAGATATGATTCTCTAGTATTAACTATTAAGTATCCTTTATCTTTAGGATCTTTCAAGCATTATAACATTCAGGGGCTATTGTCCCAAACTTTTATTTCAAATATCTCATTTAGTTGAGGTCAGAAGGGTTACGATGCCCAATTAGAAGCCATGAATACATGCAATTACATCAAAGAGATACAACATACAATTTAAAATACATGAAAATTATACTAAAATACAAAAACATAATATACATGTGTTTCATTGAGGAATTAAATTGAGAGATGGTGTGAGAATTTATAATCAATATTTGAAAATCTCTTCAATATTCTTCTTAATTGAGAAATTATTGTCTTCAATAAGACTAGATGCTCCTAAAGAGGAGTAATCAACACAATTGATCGAAATTGGGGTCAAATCTTGTCGCCAAGGATCCACATGTAGATCTTCGTCAAATCGATGTAGATCTCCCTCAAATATGTGTGTGGAACGATTATGAGAATCGTTGGAAACGCCTAGAAGGTTGTATGAAATTGCAATATATAATAGAAAATCTAATTGTCTAGAACAGACAATCAGATATAAAAATAAAATAAGATACTCCCTCTGTTTTTGAAAGACCGTCCTCTATTCCATTTTGGTCTGTTTCAAAATTGTGTCCAGCTTCTGTTTATAGTGAACTCTCTAATATACCCTTAAGTTTTTTTATATTTACAATTTTTTTTTAATGGGACCCAATCTAAAATATTAATGAAATTTGTATAATTAAGGAAACAAATATATCCTTCATTCCTTTTTGTATTTCCTATTTACATTCCCATAACAATTTTTGGTAGTTTTTATTACTAAGAGTTTTATTGAAATAAATTAGGCAATTAATTAAGGGTAGACATGTAAACTATTATGGTCTCCTTAATATCTTGACAAAGTCAAAGCGGACTGTCTTTTTGAAACGGAGGGAGTATAAAAGAAACATATAATCATCTAAATAGGGATTATAGTTTTATTGATAGTAATTACATAGTATAAAATATATACTTGCTAAGATTCTCTAGATCTACTCGGTTGACCCGAGCAAATCTAAGTTAGAAAGATGGAGATGTGAAGAAGAAAGTTCCTGGATAATTTTTGGGAAAATACGGTTATTAGAGAGCATAGAAAAAATTATTGGTTGGACACCCGTTGGTTGGATATCAAGTCGATTTAACTCACAAAACAGGTTGACTTGATGTTTCTACCGGTCGTTGAGTTCCATGTTTTCGTTTCAAATAATTTTTTCCTGAAAAAGAATAGAAAAATCCCATCGTGATCATGTACTTAAACATATACCGTCGTATATAAATTTCTGGTTACTCTTCTTGATTCATGTAATAACCTAACAAGTGATCCAAGGGCCACAAGCGCCAAGCTTGCATATGTCATATGCATGTGTTTACAATTACATAGGCAAATCTCAATTTTTTAAAAGATAATTAGTCATGGGTTATAATCAATAATAAAACTTTAAACTAATCGTATTCAATAATTGGTTTACCTCATGTTACCTTATTCGACTGACTCATTCATATCACAATTCCTTATTATTAAATATACCAAATCCACAACTTACCCTCAGTGCTAATCAAAATCTAAGATACAGATTATTAGTATGTTTGTGTTAGTAGAATAACAAAATAAAGATCTTATTTTTCATTCTCGATTGATTAGTTACAAATAATCAGTGCTTCATTCCACATAAATTGTCTTTTGATCAAGATTCCCTGCAAAGAAATTGTTTAATTAATTAGTCTAAGTGGTTATCATTGTAAAAAGAGCATCAGATTCAGCACTACACTCATTTGGCATATGTGCACATAACCCATCTTAACTAATTCAGCACATTTCAGTTGCGAGTCTCTTGGTGCAAACTGTCTCTGGCTTGCCTTTTTATTTATACCATTGCTAATAGGGAGTCCCACTTTACTAAGCGGTGTACAAATCCATAGGTGAGAAGTGTTTTCTCTTATAATGGATTTTGGTGCACCCTCGGACAAATAGGTACGCCCATTAGTGTCCATGGCTGCAAAAAAATTTTTTTAATAGTTTAGGGTCAGTTTTGAATCTTGATTGCAAATTTATAAGCTTAACCTAACAAAAATGTGCTCATCACATAAAACAAAGTGAAGTATAGTCACTAACTTTTAGAGCGTCCACAATGGTACGATCATAACCAAAGATCAAAGACCAAAACAAACGATCAAATTTGAGTTTAGTCTGGAATGTCACGTTAAGGCAGTGGAGTATATTTAGTCGAGCGGATGTATAATCTACGCTTGCATGTGGAGCGTACATATAATCTTCGTCCCGAAGAGGCGTAGATATAGTTTACGCTGGTTGTGGGGCGTTGGTAAAAATACGTTGATTGTGGGGCGTACATATAGTTCACGCTCGGAGAAGGGACGTAGGTATAATCTCGCCTGGTGTGGCGAACGGGTAAATCAACTCCTCATTCAGGCGTACGTATAATCAACGCCTCATTCAGGCGTACATATAATCAACGCGTTTGGTTTCACTCAGGCGAATGAATGAATCAACGCCTCATGGCAGGCGTACGTATAGTGTTTGACTTGTATTAACACACGTATTGAGCACGTGTGGCATTAAAGCCCAGACGAAGAGAAACCACCACGTATATCCCACGTGTTCACTTGGACTTTACCCTAATCTTCTCCTCTCCGTCGTCTTCTTTTCTTTTCTACCTCCTCTTTGTTTCTACCGCCCACAAACACAACTTCTAAACACATCACAGTAACGAGCAGGAAAAAAAAAAACGAGATACTTGATGAATATGGGTTACAAAAGAGGTATGTTTTTTTTTCTTAATCTCTTTTGTTTTATCCATATTGTTCTATAAATTATTTAGGGTTTTATTTGTTAAAATTAGTTTATATAAAATTGGGTTTTAACGAACAAATATGAATATGAAATTGGTTAAATATAATTGAGTATGTGTGTTTTATGTTTTTAGAGATTAATATGTATGTGAAAAAGACCATATTTGTTGCTTATGTAAATTTGGTTAAAAGAAATTTTAAAATAGTTATAGAAGACCTAATTTGTGGATTGAATAGATTTAAATTTTTTGGGTACTGTAAAAATTGGTAGTTATGTAGATTATGTGTGTTATATATGTAGAAGAGATGATTTGTACGTATGTGAGTATGGTTAAAAATAATTGAATTTGTATTGTTTTTTATTGAATTTTGAGGTGATTAATTTTAGTTGTTTTTTGGTTTATTTTTGATGTTCATGTGAATTAGGCTAAAAGATTTTTTGAAATTTCGTCAAATATGTACAACACTTAATTTGTGGGTTATATAGATTAATATGTGTTTTTACAATTCATGTGGTTATGCGAAAAATTATAGTTATGTAAATTTTGTGTGTTACATATGTAGAAGAGCTAATTTATATGTATGGAATTGATTTTGTAGTGATTTTTATGGAATCTTGAAGTGATTAAATTGGGTTGTGGAATCTTGTAATGATTTTTGAAATACATCAGTGACGATTTAATTTGTGTTCGTGGAATTATAGAATTTGGAATTGATATAGTTTGTGTTAAGGATTTATAGTATTTGGAATATAAATGGTGATGGACTAATAAAAATATGGAATAATGAGGGTTGGGCTTTTAATAATGTGATTGCATCTATCTTGTGTGTGCACAGATGTTGAACAAATTCATAGCGCGGTTCAATGGTCGCATGAAGACGAACAAGAAACAAAAATCTGTAGCCGAAGAGGATTATAACTTAATCCCTACTGGTAAAATTAAGGAGGTTGATATTCCCCGGTTAGGGAGGTTTCCTATAATACAAGATGATAAACCGCATGCTACTACGGACATCACATTTACAGGGGAGCACAAATTGAAGTATCAACATCGTGGATCTCTGGCATCGGTAATTCATCACTATCAAACTATTTCACAACACTGTCCTAGAGCTAAATATATTATTGAAAAAGTGGGATGGCAAAATTTACTGAACATAGAATGTGGCGAAACCAACCATTCAATGGATGATTATATTGCTGAGCGGTTTTGGGATCCAACAAACACTTTTCACTTCCCATTTGGTGAGATGGGATTCACCCCTAGATTGGATCATGTTGACTGGACTGAGTATCGGTGATGGGCCTGATGTTCCTTATGATTCGGGGAAGTACCAATTTGAACATGTTCGTGAGCATATCTTTCCGGATATCCAAGATGTCACGCTCTGTCCAAAAGCACCGTCGTGGGTTTCAAATTCAGTTACAATTAAATATTTAAGGTCATATTTCTTCGAAGACAAGTTGGTTGCGGCTGGAAATGATAGCACCCTTTCTCATAGAGTAGCAATTGCTTTTTTCATGTATGTTTTGGGACATTTTTTCTTTTCTAATGCAAAGACCTATATTGATGCTGGATGGTTAGCTGCTTTTGAAAATCTTGATGTAGTATCCACGTATGACTGGGGTGGTGCCGCGTTTTCGAAATTGTATGCGGCACTCCGTTTATCTGGGAGGAGACAGAAGGCACTATGCGGTCCATTACAAGTATTAGAGGTATTCTTTTAATCCAGTTATTTCTCCTTTCATTATTTATTTTGTTGCGAAGTTATTAAATTGGCTAATTATTTTGATGGAGTAGTTTTGGGGGTATGAATACATGGGCATATGTCGACCAGAAATCCCAGAGGCGAGTACAGAACAAAAATGGTTTGTATCTTCTAAATGGAATGTACCGAAGAATACAAATGATATTTTCCGTTGTAGGGATTTACTGAGTAAGCTTACTGCTGAACAAGTGACATGGCGCCCATGGGAATCATACAGAGAAGTACTTGCATCTGATATGGGATGCACGGCTACGTGGATATCATACTCGAGATATATATTTTCTTACATGGGCATTGTGAGTTAATAATTAAATTTTATTCAATAATTGTTGTTAAATGCCAAGTACCTTTTTTTTCATGCTTTTTTCTATATAACATACTTACTAAATTCTTATTCCCTTTCTAACTGTACAGCACAACATGTATCTTGGTGAAAGGTGTTGGAGGCAAAACTATTGTACTTTCGCTGTTCCTATAAGACTACACACAGTTATAGGGGATATCGGCAATATTCAAGTTGAACGCCTAAAAAAAGAAGGTTTGGTCGATGCAACAAAGATAGTGCAAGTTGTTAAAGATTATGATATATATTTACAATACTGGAGAATGGTAACCAACTACAAAGATTATGTGACTCATCCTATTTGGGAAGCCCAAACATATGGGTATGTCGGTGACTTGTATACGGACCCAATTGAACAACCTGCTGAACATGTACATATCCCTCCTCTCCATATCTATTATCCCAAGTAAGTGTACTTTCGACTTTTTATTGTACGTTCGATTTTTTATTGTATATTTGTACTTATGTATTTTATTTTTTCTTGACAGCATGAAGCTTACACATTATTTCAAGAAAATGCTGATTTTAATCAACAATTTCGCGATTTTACATTAAAACAAACGAAGGAGAGGATGGACGTTATTATGTCGAAAGAAGCAGAAATACAAAGGCTAAATAATGCGAACGTTGATTTGCAACAACAACTGTCTCTTTTCCGTACGTCACACACTGTCCAACCTCCCCTTGGATACGGTTCCTTTTCCCAAACAATGCCACCACAAGTTTGGAGTTGTATGAATCAAGGATCATCTTAAACAATGTCCTCAGTCAATACCACTCCGAGAACGCACATGCCTTTTATGGCACCAAGATCGACGACTTCGGATACTGATAATATAAATGGTTAATTTGTTATGACTATTTAGATGGTCTGTCTTTGGTGTTATCTTTTCTTATCTTTTTGTGTAGTCATACTAGACCTACTGATAGTTAATTGCTTATCTATTCTTTCAGCGACTAGTCATTTCAAGTCTACTATGTTTGATGTCCCTTTAGTAGTCCTCTGAAGTTTGAGCGAGTAGTCAGTGTGTATAGGATTTTCACCGTCCATATATATAGTATAGCCATATCAGGTCACTGACAAACACTTTATCTTTTTTGGAAAACACTTTTGCTCCATTCCCAAAACAATATCTATTTTTTGTTTTTTTAATGCTCTTGAAAATTGGTTATAAATTAAAGACCTGGTCACTCAATATATGAATAGCAGTACCTCTCTTATGCTTCATATAGTAATGGAAAACTGTGAGAAAACCGCTCATTATTGCTCTTCTGTTTCTTCTTCATCTTCTTCTTCTAATAGTAGTTTTTATTCCTCGGATGATGATGCAATAGCAATTATGCAAAATAACATGGCCGTTAGTTTGTGAGTCCTTGTTACAAATTCAAAATGGCCTCAAACTCGTATCAAAATACCAAGAGATCGTGAGTCAAGGTCTTAACTTCTATGGAACGACTATTTTTCTCCGTACCCAAACCAACCACCCAATGTTTTTCGCAGAAGATTTAGAATGCGTCGACAATTGTTTAACCGAATAGTGGAAGGTGTTAACAATGCAGACAAATATTTTGTTCAAAAGAACGATGCTTGTGGAGTTATAGGATTAAACCCTCATCAAAAAGTAACAGCAGCAGTACGAATGTTAGCTTACGGATGTGCGACAGATGCAATAGAGGAGTACTTACACATAAGAGAAACCACCGTGCTGGAAGCCACTCGTAGGTTCTGTAAGACGATTGTAAATGTGTATGGGAAAGAATATTTGCGTGAACCAACGGCTGATGATATTGAACTGTTGCTCAAGCAAAACAAAGATCGGGGATATCCTGGGATGCTGGGTAGTCTAGATTGTATGCATTGGAAATGGGATAAATGTCCGTCGGCAGAATCCGGGGCTTACACCGCGTATAAAGGGAGCAAAAGTATCGTGTTGGAGGCAGTGGTGTCGTATGGCCTATGGTTTTGGCATGCTTTTTTTGGTATGCCCGGCTCTAACAACGATATTAATGTTATGAACCGTTCATATGTTTTTCGAAGTCTTGTAACAGGAAAAGTACCGCCGGTGAGCTACGAGGTGAACGGACATTCATATGATATTCCGTATTATCTAGGTGATGGCATATACCCATAGATTCCTACTATTATCATGGCCATTAAACATCCGGTTGGTAGGAAAAAGGAAATATTTTCATCGATGCAAGAAGGTGCAAGAAAAGATGTTGAACGGGGATTTGGTGTACTTCAACAACAATTTGGAATCATCAAACAATCCGCAAGAATGTGGAATCCAGATGTGCTTGCCTATATCATGAAAACCTGTATTATCTTACTTAATATGATAGTCGAGGATGAGCGTCTACCCGGTGACTGGCCACATGTTTATGAACAACGTAGCAACGCAACACCGGTTAATATATTAAGAGGAAATAGTGACGAGTTTTCAAAAATTAGAGCTGAGCAACGCCGACGTGCAATGCGTAACAAAGATGCGCATATTCGCTTGCGTGATGACTTGATCGAACATATATGGGCAGAATATGAGAATTAAAAATTGTCGTTTGTCATTTCCTTTGTATGTTAACTCTGGATAATAATAAAATAATTAACTTTGGACAAATGATTTTTCTGTACGTTCTATTATCTCTTTGTATGTAATCATCCTCAAATTTTAATTAAGGTCGTATGTTTCAAAAAAGTAGAAATTTAATTCAAATCAACGGAAGTAAACTTAAAATCCAAAAATTACATAATAATACGGCTAATTGTTCAGATAATAAGAAATATTAAAACATAATAATACTAATAATACTACTAATCACTAAATAGGAGAAATAAGTAAGGTTTGAACTATTCCGCCTTTGTGTTAAGATCGGTTTCTTCTATTCCGAACTATGTCCGCCCTGCGAAGTTGGAAGTACTCTTGTTGTACAAGATCCATTTTTTGAAGATCCATCATAATGATGCGAAATTCGTCGTCTTCAGCTTGCTTGGCTATTTTTGCCGCATGTTCAGCTTGTTTTGCTACAAACTCTGCTGCTCTTTGTTCCATCTTGAATCTTGATTGTGCTTGGTAATGAGTATTGAAATTTTGTTGTTCTTTAATAATTATTCCCATCAATTCCTCCTGTTTTCTTCAATCTTTTTGCTGCTTTTTTCCCCATCTTGCGGAGATATGTGTTCTCTATGTCTCCCCCATCTGTGTCGTTACCAGTCTCTCCTTGAGTTGTTGTTTGCGGTCCTTCCTCATCTTCCTCGTTATTCTCATAAGTGTCCAAATCGTGCGTCGTATCGAATACAAAAGTCGATCGCCGATTATATTTTATATTTTCTAACACAATTGGGTAGCACTCTTCGTGCTTAAATTTTTTCCCATCGTTGCATTCCTTGAACCTCTTGTTCACTTCTTCAAGCTGTTAATGTTTTTAGAAACACTTAAGTACATGGGCGCTTATTAAATATTAGAAAATAATTGTTCAAAAAATCAAGAATGCTTACCTTCTTTTCAGGACCCCATCCAGTATGATATTCACCTTCCACTTCTGCCTCTTTTGCCGAAAACAACGCCACATCTTTACTTATTCCCTGATATCGTTTTTGCCAGGAACTCCAAGACCGCTCTGGATTATTAGGTAAATGAAGTTTAATATCATCCTTGATACGAGTCCACAACGTCGCCTCTGATTGATCAGTTCCAACACCAGGATCTTGAGATATAGATAAATGAATTTTACACATCGTTACATCTTCGATTGTCGTAAAATTTGGACCTCATGCTGCTCTTGGTGCCATTGTAAGCGAATCGGTGAAAAATTTCCAAATGATTTGAAAGCCGAAATAATATTTCTTCTTATTGTTGTGATAGATAGTTTGAAGTAGTAGTTGTGGGAAAATGTTACAGGATTTCATGTGTATATATAGGTGTTTCCTCTAAAATTTCCAACGTTCGAAAATGTCTTCCAAACTTTACACTTTCCAACATTCCAAATTATCCAACGTTCGATTTTCTTGAACGTTCGAAAATTATCAACGGTATAAAAAAAATTCAAAAACAATTTTGTCTAATAACGTTTTAATTTTTTTTGAAACTGAAACATTAAATGGGGCGGAGCTATTAAGTCCGCTCAACAACAGGCGTTAACTATACATACGCCGGGCTGGGGCGTTAACTATGTAATCGCCTGTATGAGACGTACGTATAATCTTCGTCTCACTGGGGCGTAAATTTTATGAACGCCTAGCGTGGGGCGTAAACTTCAGCAACGTCCCAACGGGCGAACATTTCAGCAACGCCTGAATGAGGCGTAACTTATATACACGCCTCTTTATGGGGCGGTGACTTTAGGTGCATTTCACAACAGGCGTAGTTTATATACACGCCCGATGACAAACGGTGACTATACGTTCGCTCGACTATATATGGTTTTGGTCTTGGTCCCAGACCATATATGATCCGAAATTTGGTTTTGGTCCTACTTTTAGTCTTTACTCCGTCCGATGCGTCTCGTCCCTGGACCATAATTATAGGTTTGGTCGTCCACCCCAGTTGCTCTTAGCCACACAATGTATACATGTCAAAAGTCTCAACAAAGCTATGTGGTGCCTTTATATGTCTACCATGCCAAAAGGATGAAACCGTCAAGAAATTTAAAATGTTGACTCTTGACTGAATTCATTAATTTGGACTTTAAGTCACTAATGAGACACTCTATGAATCTAGCTACTATTTTCTTTCCAAAAAAGCTAATTCTGCCTGCCAACATAAACAAATGACAAATCCAGCAATTAGGTAGGGCTCAAACTTAGATTACAATCAAAAGGGTTAGGTCCGAAAACAGACTTTATCAGCAAATTATTAATGTTTCTTTGCTTCCTTTCTTATCTTCTTGAGACATGATCTTAGATTAATTAGTAAGTGGGATAATCACGCACTAATCAATGTCCATCTTTATTTTCTGATTGATGGTTCTTTTCAAAATAAAAGACCAATGTTAGAGTGTTTTTCTGTAGACGATGCGTTAAATTGACTGTAAAAATTACATATCTCGTGATTAATGATTGGGTTTGTACTCCAATGGAAACAGTGGGCTAATAAGTTTTGTGAAAAAACATTAATTTTATGATATGGTATATGAGCGAACCACGTAGCTAATTTTCCTTTTTTGAGCTAGAACCTATTCAAGAATGAGATAGTTTCCAAGAACATGTATCATTGTTCTTGATAGACAAAAATAGAGGTGCTCTAACTATTCAAGACACTCCAAATTGATTAATATTCCATGATAAGGTCCAAAAACTATGTCATTGAAAAAAAAAATCAATTATTGGTAGATAGGATATACAGTTGCACGAAACAAAACAAGAAAACAAAACATTAAATGGTTCAGCTTGTTGCACATAATACCTATTGAATATCATCATCATCAAGGGCCGAAAAGTCCCATGTTATCTTTTTACTGGGCCGACCGAGCGGAAGCGAGGGAGGATCTTTATATGACCACTTTTTTATAAATCTTAAGTCATCAATCGACACAAAAAGATTGGATTTGGTGTCCATGGTTGGTCTTTTTCACTTGACACAATTATCCCTTCCTTTTAGTCCAATTACTATAAATCCTTGTGTATCCTATTTTTTATGGGTATAATGGAAATCAAATTTTAATATAACATATCTACAAATCCGTGTCTTGGAATTTTACAAATTTTATCTCGTTGGAAAGGTAATAAAAAAAGCTATGCAACGAGTACAAACAACAATATCAAATTTAGAGTTTTTACGAAAAATTCGGAGGTATTTATCATTTTAGGCACAATTTTAGAAAATTAATATGCAAACCAGCATAAAGGTTACATAATACTTTAAATAGCCATATTTTGAATTATGCATCAACTAATTTTCCATTGCAACTAATAAAACGATGTACTCCCTCCGTCTCAAGAAAAATGATACTTTCATTTTAGGCTTAATTCTCGAAAATTGAATGCATAGCCATTATGCAAACCACCGCAAAGGATGCATAACACATCATGCAACCATATTTTGGTTTATGGATCGACTAATTTTCCGTCTCAGAAAAAAGTAATACTTTCACATTCCGTTTCAGGAAAAGTGATCCTTTCGCCCCGTTTCGCGAAAAGTGATACTTTCGCCTCGTTTCGGGATAAATGATACTTTCGCTCCGTTTAAGAAAAAGTGATACTTTTGCTCCGTTTCAGGAAAAGTGACACTTTTTTTGAGACGGGGCGAAAGTATCACTTAATCTGAAACGTGGTGAAAGTATCACTTTTTCCGAAACGGATCGAAAGTATCACTTTTCCCTCAACATAGCGAAAATAGTCGCAGACAAATCCTATTTTCAAATTCTTCTTCGGTCGGCCTTCCTACCGTGGCAACGGTTGTACTAGTATAGGTTATACATAAATTGATAATTCTACTACATAATTCATAATTTTTTTTTGTGTAGACCCGTGAATTCAAATGCAAACATTAAATAATCAATTATGTGATATTTATTTACACAATAACAATCATTTGGCAAGTGAGAACACTTGAACATTTTAGCTCTGTCGTGTCCAACGGTATAACACTAGTGATGCATACTTTTCATAAACGGTTGCAGTATCATTTTCCTCTTTTGAGGTAGAGGTTCTAGCCCTGCTAATCGTCGCCGGATTACAACTTGATACTACTTTTTGAAAAAAGGTTTAACATCCATTTCCTTACTAGGACTAGTAGTTAGATATTGTGGACTAATGATTCGAGAATGTCTGTCTTATGCACATTTTTGAGAAAAACTTGTACCAGACTCTAAGACTAAATGAGAAAAGACTTTTGCCCAATTTATTAGATAGAAAGAAAGGGACACATTTTGTGGTTTGAGTAGAGAATGACTTTCGGGCCAAATTTGTTAATTGCAAAGGGGTAAGAAGGGAGACAAGGAGATAAGAGCGTAGATTTTGTCAATTAAGCAGCTTTGCTTTCAAAACCAATGATAATCACTCACTCCCTCTTGTAACTAGTGTCTAACTAGATTACCCACATAATACAAACACCAAAAAAAGAAAAAACTCATCAATTTTTTGTAAAAGACGATTATACCCTCATTCTATGAATATGTGTATTAGGACTTGGCTTCCTCTCCACCTCCCCAACATCCAACCAAAATTACCTAAATAAAAACCAGGAAATTCCTCATCATTTATTTAAAAAAATTATTAGTTTTTGCATTTAAAATAAAATTATTATATTATTATTTTTGAATATTTGTTTCATAGTACCCACGAGACTCCCTTTGCCACCTGAGTTTTGTGAGCAATATGACAAACCAACAATCAAATTCATTTACCAAAATACCCTCTGTTTTATTAAAAAATGCTTACAAATTTAATGTAACATTTCCCATCTTCATCCTATTTAATTTAAAAAATAAATACTAATTAAATTCTTGATTTTTTCAGCATAAGTTTTTAAAACAAAAATAGGAAAAAAAAACAAACGGATAAGGGTAATTTCGTCGTTTCAGTATCTGTCGAACTCTGTCTAAAATTCAGTTACTTTTAACAGAGCGTAGGGGGAGAAAACAGAGACACAGAAATCAGAGAGAGAGGGGGAATCAGAGAGAAAATTACAACGAAAACGAAAAACAAAACCAGAGAAGGAGAGGAAAAAAGAAGAAAAAGAAAGTAGTTTTGGCAGAATACAAAGACGATTCTCTGATTCCCGTTTAAGGGATCAGAGGATCATCTCCTTTTACCATCACCATCATCATTACCATTCATTATTCACCATCAGAGCCTTTTATAAAAAACCCCATTGGTTCAAATTTTGTTATTATGAATCTTATTAGAGTTTTTCTCTTCTCAAACTCTTTCCAATAAGAAACCCAGAAAATAGAAATTCCTTTTTTATTTCTGTTGTTTAAATTGTTTGTGTCTGTCATTAAATATAAGAAGAAGAAAGGAAGAATAATGGGTTTGTTATCAGAACCGCAAATGGAAGGAAGAATGGAAGGATGGTTATATCTAATTCGTTCTAATAGAATTGGATTACAATATTCACAGAAACGTTATTTCATTCTCGAAAATCATCATCTCAAGAGATTTAAATCTATTAAGAAAGAGGTATTTAAAATAACTCCAATGGCTTAACTTTTATTTACCCCCTTTTCCATGGTTTGGTTTCAAAATCATGTCAAAGTCCTATTATTTGGGGCAAATTATTAATTATTTTGGTTGAGATTTTATTGGTATGATAATGGGGTTTTTATTGCGATTGTTTTTTTGATCTGTGCCATTGATGATAACCCATGTTCTATGTAGAGAGATATTTCTTTTGTTATGAATGTAAAGTGTCCTTTAACAAGATACCGAATATTCTATTGTCGTCACATATTGAATATTTTTGATTTAGTACTAGTGGGTTTTTTAAACAAGCCATGTTTGATTACGTAGTATGGTAGAAATCAACTTCTTCTTCCTTGGGTGGACGCCCTTGTTGTTTTGGTCAACAAATCGCCATTTAGAAGTTGTATATCACTGTTTGTGTTTGCTCAATAGTCCCAGAGAGTATTAGTAAGGAACCATCAATTTTTTCCTTCTGTATTAGTTTGTTCGATGTTGTATTGTGCCCGCCCCATCACCCTTGATGTTGTATGAAACGTGTGGTATAACTGTATAAATGCTAACATGTTTATATGATAAATGTATTAACTGTGTGTGTAATTAACTTGACAGGAACCTGTTAGAAGTGCAATCATTGATTCCTGCGTGCGGGTTATGGACAATGGCAGGGAGAGCATTCATAGAAAAGTATGTACTTGAAGGCAGCTAGTATTTGAATTGGTTTCTTACTTCGTTTGTAATTCAGCAATGACATCTTTTTATTGAACTGTGCAGGTATTTTTCATTTTTACCCTATATAATACCTCAGACCACAACGATCATCTTAAGGTGCGGTTAAAGTTTTCAAAAGTAGCAGTACATGTCTAGGTTTATCTGTTTATTCTTATAAACTTTAAGTGTATTGTCTTTTTATTTGAATAGTTGGGAGCAACTAGTTCAGAGGAAGCAGCAAAGTGGATTCGTTCGTTCCAGGAAGCTGCTATGAAGGTTCTGGACTACTTAATTGATATAGATTGTTGGAAACTTCTTTTACTTAAGAAGTCTTTTTTGAAGTTTTGTGCTATTTGCAGGAATGTGTGGCCCCAAGAGAGAATATTTTGGATGGTTCCAAGAAAATGTGGCAATCTTTCAGGTACAAAATTACTTACAGCTCTCAACGGCAATTCTTAGAAATTTGTCTTCTACTCTTTTATTGTTGCAGAGATTAAGTTTGGCATGATTCTGATGTCTAGATAAACAAAACTCTGGTACGCATTTTTGTTCCAATGAGAACCAAGTGTGTCTTGTAATAACCATTTTATTATGATAGGTTAAATGGTGCAAAAGCAAGAGGTCGTACAAACTCCATAGATTGGACTCTTTGCTCACCTACAAACCAGGATCCGGTGGATGTTATTGCTCCGTCTCCTTGGACAATATTTGGCTGTCAAAATGGTACATGCTAAAACTCTTATTCGTTCCAGGTTCCAAGATGCTTATCCTGAATCGCCCATTAACACTCTACACTTGTACAGGATTACGTCTGTTTAAAGAGACAAAAGATATTGATCTCATTGGGAAGGTAATTTTATAGATTATTGTGCATGTTAATGTTTGTTAAATTATGGTTTTGTCGCTGAATTTTTACCTACTCTCAGAACTGGGATGACCATCCAGCAATAATGGCAGTTGGTGTAGTTGAGGGAACTTCAGAGGATGTGTTTCGTACACTTATGTCACTTGGTCCATCGAGATCAGAGTAAGTTATTGTATCTTTCATATGTTTCCGTATCTGTGCATGAAAATTCTGTCTGCTGGGTTTTCAATGTACTTTTCACACCTAGATTATCAAAACTTGAGGCTTTTTTATTAAAATCTTAAAATTCTCAAGAGTGTACAACAAACGATTTCATCACATTATTGTATCTGACAATTCTGTTGTGTTGCTTTATATTTGGATAGTTCATCAGTAGCTTGTGGTATCTTAATAAAAATTTATTCACAGGTGGGATTTCTGTCTATCCAGAGGTAGCGTGATTGAGCACCTTGATGGTCATAACGATATTGTCCACAAGCAGCTGAACAGTGATTGGTTACCGTGGTCCGACTTGGAACTTTTTTACTTTTTGTAGACAATATATGTTAACATAATTCTCAATGCAGCCAGTTACAGAATTACCTGTTATTAAATGATGTTGCTGCTTTTGTAGGGGGATGCAAAAAAGAGATCTACTATTGCGGCGATATTGGAGAAGGGAAGATGATGGAACATATGGTAGTTAATTCTTTGACAGGCATTGGATATACTTTTTGAAGAATTACATATATCCTTATCTGAAACCGCCTAACTTGGAGCTCTTTCCTCTTTTGCAGTAATTCTATACCACTCTGTGTTTCACAAAAAATGTCTACCCCAAAATGGCTATGTTCGTGCTTGCCTTAAAAGTAATGTATGCTTTGCATTGTGGTTTTATAGAAATGTTACTCCTACTTATTAGCTTTCATACTCCGAGGCTTTTGGCCTCACAATTCCTTTAACTTTACATGTGATTGTAGTTAAACTTTAATCTTAGCCAGCAGTGTGTAAGAACTTATGTATGCTCTTATGTTGACTTTTTACCCTTTTCACCCCAGTTTCTTTAAGTTTCTTGAGTTTACGGTGAGGGAGATAGGCCATCTTTCTATCTTGATATTAGATGCATCTGTAAAGTTTAAACTGTATTAATGAGATAAGTTTATGCGTTTTTGAAGGTGGAGGATACGTAATATCTCCAGTGAACCAAGGGAAACAAACAGTCGTGAAACACATGCTTGCTATTGATTGGAAATTCTGGAAGTCATATGTAATAACATCGTCAGCCAAATCTATAACCATCCGTATGCTTGGTAGAGTTGCAGGTACTTTTGCACAACTGATTGCATCTACTCATTTGTTCTTCATATAGGATACAAAAATTGTTTAGAAATAAAAGATACAACTGCTTCAAGGAGAAAATTTCTGCTCTTTATTAGAATATAAAACACTGATAAAGCTCAGCTCACATAGCTTCTTGTCATTCGTGTAGCCAGGACAATAGGCTTTTCCTATCTTTTTTTCTATTTCCCCAACACATGCTTACTATGGCACCTTTCCCTAGCAAATCTCAGAATTTTAGACATATGAACTAATAGACAAAAGGAGGTAGTACTCTTGTACTATGAACACTCTGAATGAACTCCTGTCGAACTCACTATACCTATTCTGTATTTGCAGCATTAAGAGAATTTCTTAGAGCCAAATCTGGAAAGTACTCAGATACGCCCTCTTTACAGCTGACAAGAGATATTGGGTTGCCTCTTACTGAGAAAGAGGAAATTAAAGTTGAAGTGAAAACCCATGAAGAGAACAGGAAAAGTGAAGGAGGGTTAGTGGAAGAAGAGTTAGAGAAGTCATCTTCCGTAGCTGTTAGCCTTGGGGGACTAACTGATGTGACTGATGAATTTTTTGATGTTCCCGAGCCATCTGATTACCCAATGGAGTACGGGTGGGGTTCTGACACGAGTCCAGATATGCAATCTCAGGACCTACGCCAGCCAAAGCTTTCATCAGCCGCTAATTTTGTGAAAAAGTTGCATGATCTTGCGGGTCAGTTTTATTTGTCTAAATTTTATTTCATCATGACAGCTACAGAGATGTATACTGTTTTTCAACTCACTCAAGACTTACACCTCATGCAGTTCAGAAGAAAGGATACATGGATTTACAAGACATGGTGAAGGAAGACTCTCTCACATGCTGTTATGGTACCACACTGCCTAAAGACGCGAGCTGTAACATGCCTTGCAGTTGGAATCAAGCAGATCCATCCACATTTCTTATTCGTGGGCCTGATTATTTAAAAGACCATCAGAAGGTTTCTTCTCTGCACTAATGCTTATAAAAGTAAATTTGAAGGCTTCAATCAAAGAGAGCTTTTTATATGAGATTATTAAATTTCTAGAGTGAGATTTATTTGCAATCGTAATTTCTGGTCATTGTCCATGCCTTTTACTATTGTGTTTTGTTTATTATGTAGATCAAGGCAAAAGGTACCTCGATGCAAATGGTTGCTGCAGATTGGTTAAGATCTGACAAACGAGAGGATAATCTTGGGAGCCGCCCTGGAAGCATTGTTCAGGTATATCCATAAATCAATTGTGTCATCTCTCTTTCTCTATATCTATCTGTCAAATACGCAAAGCATGTTCACAGATACAAAACGCATAGTATTAATGAAAATACTTTGGATCTTGCAGAAATATGCTGCACAGGGAGGTCAAGAGTTCTTCTTCATTGTAAACATTCAGGTAATGAGATATAGTTACTTCATTCACCGGTGTGACCTTTATTTGAGTACAATATTTATCGTATAAACCATGTTGAGGCAGGTTCCAGGTGCAACAACATACAACCTTGTACAGTATTACATGATGACTAGCCCAGTGGAAGAAAATCCTTTATTGATGAACTTTATCAATGGAGATGATGCATATAGGAATTCGAGGTTCAAGCTTATACCCTACATTTCGAAAGTAAGTGCAAGCAGAAGTTAATTTTTCACTTCAGACTTAGTGGACAACTCTATCAAATGCAGTTCCTATTTTTATAATTTATTCCTTAACTATTTATAGTGTCATTCAGAATAACTATGGGATGTAACTAGCACTCACGTGTGTTGATTGGGTTTATTCTTCAGGGGTCATGGATAGTAAAGCAAAGTGTTGGAAAGAAAGCATGCCTAGTGGGTCAAGCGCTTGAAATCAATTACTTCCGGGGAAAGAATTACTTAGAGGTATCAGATAATGCATCTACATAATCTCCTTGCAGTTCTGCATCAAATCTTAAGTTCTTATATGTGACTGCCTTCTGACTTGAATCTTCTGTTATAAACTTTCAGCTTGGGGTTGATATTGGATCGTCAACAGTTGCAAGGGGTGTAGTCAGTCTTGTTCTTGGTTACTTGAATAACCTTGTTATCGAAATGGCATTTTTGATTCAGGTAGCTAATACTCCATCCTATTCCGACAGTCTGGACAATAACAGATGAAAAATTTTGCTCTTCAGTTTTATGATATTGTCTTAACGTCTTGAAATGCGTGGTCTACTCAGGGCAACACACAGGAGGAGCTTCCGGAGGTTCTTCTCGGAACATGTCGGTTTAATCATCTAGATGCCTCAAAAGCAGTTTTAATAGGACCTTGATGTAACGCAAACAAAGTTTCTGTTCCACCATCACTGTCGATAACCTAGTGCTCAGAGTAAATGAAATTTCTAATATTTGAAAGCAACGTTAATGGCGATATGTTCTACTAAAAAATCTAAAAAAAGAAAAGAAAAAGAAAAAAAAAAGGAGAAGGAAAGAAAGAAAGATATAAACATTTTGTCATTTAAATTCTTTAATTCGGTTCGTATATGTTCAAAAGTTGGAATCAGTTGTAATTTTTCTCCATTCTGACATCTTTAGGGAGGGAAAATCACATATTTTGTAAAGATAACGCTCTCTCCGAGTAGTCAGATTTCATTCTTCAATTCATTTTCTGTTACTAATGAATCGTATATTTGTACTTATTCTTTTATGAGTATGGAATGATTATCTATTATGTTATTACCACGTTCCCATTGGTGATAATGCTGCTGCTGCTGATCAGCTACTAAGCAGATTACAACTGTATGTCGACGAGCCCATTACAGGAAATGTTTGCTAATTGCAGAGTCCTTGTAGCAACAAAAAGCACATCCTACCAATCCACTGTAAGCAGAATCGATTGATCAGGACACCAACCAAACAATCGAAGTCAAAATTCTGGATTGGATCGGCGTCCAGTGTGAAAGAAAGAAACGGCGCCACATGAGATGAGATGTAGAGGATTTTGTTGTATCAGACATGTTATAACATCTCTGTGATCATACAGTACAAACATTTTCTTTTCTACTTGGTTCTCTCTATTCCAAAACTAGAGATGCAAAATTTGCAGCAAATAAAAATATGTTAGAGGTGTAAAATTAGGGGTTACCTAGCCGGGGTATCGTCTTTCCCACCTCTAATTCTTCTCATAGCACAAATCATAGCACCATCGGTCCCCCTCAAAACAGAAAAATTACGAACTTGCAACAAACGAGTTTTTCCCAAATTCTGTAAAATAGAAAGATTCAATTATTCAATTATGTATCATGTGAATACAACTCTTTGATCCTAAACTTAGGATGATCATGAAGTGTTTGAATATGGTAATTCTAAAACAGACGAATTCAGCTTAATACATCACCTTAAAAGGAAGAATATTATTGACCGCTTCAGACTGAGCAAGGTTTCCATAGAAAAGACCGGCAGCAGCTCCTTGTAAAGCATAGGAGGCAGCAACAGCAGCAGTTTCAACAAGTACAGGTTGTTTACAAACCCAACCTTGGAAACCCTTTTCTAATTCCCCCCAATTGGTTTGAAGCTGAGTTAATACAGATTCAATATTATTCTTCTTGAGTGGGAAAGCCACTGATCCTGATCCACCTCCCTCCATCACTTACTGGAAAACCCTAGATATCAACTAACAAAATTCTTCTTCTTTCTTCCTTGTTTCTGTCCTGGCTTTAGATGATTTTGAGAAGAACCCTAAGGAAGAGAGAAAGAGTTCATCATCAGTACATGCAGTTCACGTTAGTGCAAGTGTGGGGGATAAATGTTCGCCAATTGACCCCCAAACTTCAGCTTCTTGATTTATAATCTCTGTCGGAGGAACACGAACAACTGACCAAGTCAACTACCGGTTGACTTGGTACTAGTTGTCTTGGTCTATGATAGGTCAGGTCAGTCTTATGAACGTATGAATTTGCTCATAAAGAGTTACCACCTACATCGGCAATCTGGATTCTGATGTCTTGGTTGTAAGTATACTGCTTGCAATTGAGGTTTCTATTGAATTTCTGTCTTAACATATTTTCGTTGGTTTCTATTAAATTTCAAAATGTCAGTTGCCACTCAGTTTCTTGCTTTGTTTCGCTGAAGTGAAGTCATGCTTTTCGATAATAAAATTCGCAGGTACATCAAATTCAATTGCCAAAACTGGATAAATTAGCAGTCTATGTTGCAGAGATCATCAAGCAGCTCTGTTGTGGTGTATCTCATTCTCACCTATTTTACCGTGCTACAATCAGTTTGGCGTGGATTCGGGGAAAGGTTGGGCTGCAATCAGAAATTTGAGGAGGAATATGCACCACTGTTCTTAAAGGAAAATGGCCAAATGGGAGAATACAATTCAATCTTAAAAGAGTGACCGGAATGTCAGTGGCTAAAACACAAATCCTCTGAACAAATGTAGCATACAATCGATAACTAAGGATGTTGTAATTCAGTAAACTTCGGCTCATAACAAAAGCTTTTAATTACATGCTAGATCCTTGTGTTTTCAACTATACGGTTATACCTACTATCAGAACTAATTGTAGTTTGAGAAATTTAGTAGAACTTACTTCCGAAACATAAACTACTTAATTTTGCTTTTAACCCCCTGCAGTTTTCAGCTTCCCGCATCTTTACATCCCTGGATATTTTGTTAAGATGAACAGAGGGAGAATCTTAAGTTTACAACCTTAGAAAAAAGTTTAAGAAAAAAAAAAAGAAATATAAGAAATAGTGAGCTGCCATCAGTACCTTTCAATATGGTTCAGTATTGAAACCCTTGGTCCAAGAGGAATTTCTGCCTATACAAGATCACTGCAGACAATTAAGGCACGAGAAAATGGTTGTCAGCATCTTCAGCAAACACTAAGAAATACACAGAAAACAAAGACAGAATAAGAACTCTTCCGCTAATACTTGCCTTTCTTTAAGCAAAGGCATAGTTCTGTCTGTTAACAGGTTTTTCTTGAAGTTACTCTCGTAATTCTGAAGGCCTAGGTTTGGCAACATGCTTCTTGTTCTGGTATAGCATGTATCCTCCACTGGCGGCTGAGAAGAGTCAGATCTTAGCTGCGCCTGCGCCTGCACCTGCAACTGCAAATACACAGATTCAAGCTGAATATGAACTGCTTGATTGAGAAAAACTAGTGTTTCTGTTATGCGCGCACTATTACAGAATGTAATCCAAAAGAATGACTTAAGAAGGAATGTCCACTCCGAATGTGATGCCATATGTGATATGACTCTACACCAGGTATGAAGGGAGTACTAAAAATGCTAACAAACATACAACTAACACTGTCCCCTACCTGAACAGATTAGACTTGGGAAGCAACAGTCCAACTAATACTAGTAATTAACAGTAAAGAAAAAAATGTTTCAAACCGTGTTTAAAAAAGTGGAAGGCGAAAGTTACCTCATGCAGAAGACCTTGACAAATTGCTAAGACGAGTCCTACTGCGATTGCATCTGGGGCGCTAGGAGAAAAACCGTTCCTGATCAAAGTTTGAAACACGTAACCAGAAGTAAAAGCTGCCACCATTCTGCAAAATGGAACATTCCATTCACCTTTAGGTAAAGCGAAAATGACCCTGACCCAGCTCATTTATTTCGAGAAAAAGAGAGTGAAGGAAGTTGAATAGGGAACTGTTTATCAAGCCATGGATCATCCGTGATTTTTAACGAGGAGAAGCAACAAGCTCAACGTTGAAAACTCGTTTTCTTGAATCCTTAGTATATTCTGTTCTATATTGAAGGTCTACATGAATCACTCAGTCTGGTGCAAAGCCTTGCAAGATATATGCTTCGGAGAAAAAAACATGTATTTTTATTTTTACTTTCTCGTATGAAAACCTATATTTTTACTGGAATATTTATGCCCTTTAGCATTGATCCCTCAGGATTTTTCTCTGAAATGGAAGTAAGGCCACCTCACAGTCACGCAGAGTCTACAAGACATGACCGACAGTTCAGTTAAGGAGTATGTTATTAATCATGTGTCCACTATACGCATCACAGCATGTCAGACGGACAACAAAAGATTATGCACGTAAGAAGCGCTAATGCAGAACATAGCAGATCTCTAGTCCAGCAAAAAAAGATTTACTGATAATCTTCTGGATTATCAGTAAGAGTTTCTCCGTAACTGCAACATCAATTACCTACAATGACATCTTGGATTATCGTAAGGGAATGTCATAGCTTGTGTTATAGTAGCGAGCAGTCAAAGACAGATAGCATATCCACTGAATGCATCAGATGCGTGCCGTTTTTCTCCAATAACTTATCTGAATAGTACTTATTGTCAATGCTAATACACTACAGCCCATCCATACAGCGTAGACATATATAGCATGTACAGATTAATGGACCCTGAGCTAAACACATTTACTTTTTCATTATTATGTAGACATAAGCTCATAAGTCATAATGTATCTATTTTATCTTGCAACGTGTGAACTGTATGTCTACATCCTACATAAGTTCTGATATGTTGTTTTGGGTGGTCAATAACCAAGAATTATGACTAAAATTCCTGATACGCAAGCAATCAACTTAACAACACAGATCTGCGTCAGAAAAAGAAAAAACGGAAAAAAAATAAAAGAAAGAGAGGCCCAAACCCCGTATCCCAGCAGATAGTACAAAGATTTTAATGAGGAGAAACAACAAGCTCAACGTTGCATTCTCGTTTACTTGAATCCTAGGTGTATTCGGTTCTATTTGATAAGGAAGGTCTACATGAATCACTTGCAAAAGTTGTATGCTTTGGGGGCAAATCCTAAATTTTCCAATTTTGCTGGTAGGAGTTTTTTCATGAATCAGGTATAAAGGTGGTCCACCTAGCAGAATACTTCTCTGGATACAAGCATTTTCTTTTCTAGTTGGTAGTCTCAAAATTAGCAAAGAAGCAGTAGCCATAATGTTATTACCTAGCCGGGGTATCGTCTTTCCCACCTCTAATTCTTCTCCTAGCGCAAATCATAGCACCATCAGTCCCCCTCAAAACAGAGAAATTACGAACTATCACCGAAGGAGTTTTCCTGAACCTCTGTAACATAACAGGAGTCAAATCATATACTCCCTCAGTTCCTTTTTAATAGGCTGGTTTCTATAAATAAATGTTTCAAAAAAAAATAGGCTGGTTTCCTAATTGGGAAAGTCAAATGTTACTTTAATTTTCTGGGACCATTTTTCTCTTAACTTCTTTTTATGACAAGTGTCATGTGGACCATTTCACTTTACTTCTTTTGCTGACAAGTGTCATGAGACCATTTCACTTCACTTCTTTTATTGACAAGTGTCATGAGGACCACTTTCAATGATTAGTTCTCTTAATTTTCTTAAATTTCTCTAAAAACAAAACCAGCCTATTAAAAAGGAACGGAGGGATTTATAATTATGTATATGCACCTAAAGTTTGGAAAGAAAACTTGGGATCAAGGAGATCACCTTAAAAGGAAAAAAAATTATTGGCCGCTTCAGACTTAGCAAGGGTTCCATGGACATAACGGCAACAGCTCCTTGTAAAGCATAGGTTGCAGTAACAACAACAGTTTCAAGTAAAGGTAGTTCAGAAACCCAACCTTGGAAACCCATTTGGTTTGAAGTTGAGTTAATACCGATTCAATATTGTTTTTCTTGAGTGGCAACACCACTGATCCTGTTCCGCCTCCCTCCATCACCCACCGAAAACCCTAACCTAATAATACTAAAAACTCTTCTTCTTCCTTCTTTGTTTCTGTCCTCGCTTTTAGATGATTTTGAGAAGAAACCTAATTCAGAGAAAGAGAGAGATTGTGTATTTAGCATTGAACGTGCATCATCAGAAGAAACCTAATTCAGAGAAAGATAGAGATTATGTATTTCGCACTGTATGTCCATCATCAGTATATGCAGTTTTCGCCAGTTCCTGATCACGAGCAATTTTCCACGTTAAGTGTAAGTGGGGGGCTTGGGCCCTGGGGGTCGGGGCACAAATGTCCCCACTCGATCGCCAACCCCTCCCACCAGAAACCAGAGCCATTTTCCAGTAGCAAGTACCGAGTCGGGCGGAGATAAGCCGCGTAACGATCTTATCTCCAAAGATGCAGCGAAGTTTTTACACCGACTGTCTGCAGGCCTAAACGCAACTTACCTATTGGTAAGAGTAATCCTTAACACATTATGTGTCGTATTGTGATGAACAGGGAGTGGACACATTACTCTAGTTGGGTTTACGCATTCGCGACCGTTAAAGCATCATATCCACTTTATCCATGTCCAGAGGGCAGACCAAGGGGCACTTGCCGGCCTGTCGGAGGATGGTTTTACATGTTCGCATGTTGAAGGTATAGCCCCAAAAGAGTGTGACTCTGTACGAAGGCGAGCATACACCTGGACCGAAATCCAGACATATCTTAAGCCACCCCTGAGGGAAAGACGCCAGATGCATCGATAACGACGGCCTTAACGTTCAACAGTATTGGGTAATGTTACCTTTGGCCAATCCTACATTAATTGTTTAAACACTCTTACTAAAAAAAGAAAGATTCAAAAGTAATAGGGGAAACTCACGTACCTCGTGTACATACCTCTTTCACATGGATCGTTTTTTTCCACGCAGTTCTGTCAAGCGCCAACTCTCTCTCCAATCCTCGGTCAGTCAAATCCCGTCCAATCAGTTCATCCCAGGTCATTTTTGGTCGTCCTCTACGCTTTATTTTACCTTCCAGTCTTGTGATGCGTCCTAAGCGAACAGGCGCATCAGGTGGTCTTCGTTGGAGATGCCCGAACCAACGTAGCCGGTGCCGTGCTAGTATATCCTCCATTGGTGCTACCCCAAGCTTACCTCGGACAAACTCATTTCTGATTTTATCATGTCTTGCATGTCCACATGCCGACCTTAGCATCCTCATCTCTGTCGCATGGAGCTATCTGATGTGTCGTATTGTAGTAGCCCAACATTCTGCTCCATACAATATCGCGGGTCGAATTGTCGTTTTGTAGAACTTTCCTTTTAGTTTAGTTGGGACCTTACGATCACACAGGACTCTCGTCGCCATTCTCCATTTCGCCCACCCTGACTGGGTTTTGTGTCCAATGTCCTCGCCTATGTCCCCATCCCTCTGGATCATAGATCCCAGGTAACGAAAGGATTCTTTCCTTGGTACAATCTGTCCGTCTATCAACAGTTCTCCCTCATCTGTTCCGGATTCGTCAAAATCACACCTCAGGTACTCAGTCTTAGATCTACTGAGTCTGAAGCCCTTTGATTCCAAAGTCTGGCGCCACCGCTCAAGCTTATCCTCTACCTCCTGTTTTGACTCCCCAATAAGTGCCACATCGTCTGCGAAGAGCATACACCAAGGGATATCCCCATGTATATCCTTCGTGACTTGGTCCAATACTAGCGTAAATAAGTACGGACTCAAGGCCGACCCTTGGTGTAGTCCTATCTTGATAGGGAAGTCGTTCGAGATACTGTCGCACGTCCTGACCCCTGTGACCGCTCCCTCATACATATCCTTGATTAGTGGTATATTCTTCTGTTCGAGTGCCCACCACATTACCTCTCGTGGGACTTTGTCATATGCCTTCTCAAGTTCGATGAAGACTATATGCAGGTTTCGCATTTGTTCCCGGTAGCGCTCCATTAGTTGTTTAATCAGGAAAATCGCTTCAGTGGTAGATCTCTCTGGCATAAACCCAGATTGATTCTTTGTAACTCTAGATTTCCCTCTGAGCCGACGATCGATGATACATTCTCAGAGTTTCATTGTGTGGCTCATAAGTTTGATGCCCCTATAATTAGTACAATTCTGGATATCCCTTTACTCTTATAGATCGGCACGATGACGCTTCGTCGCTACTTATTAGGCATTCGGTTTGACTGGCAGATACTATTGAATAGCTTGGTCAACCAAGTAATCCCCTCATCTCCCAGACACTTCCACACCTCAATCGGGATGGTATCAGGTCCCAGTGCCTTCCCTCGTTTAGTTCCTTTTAGGGCCTCTTTTACCTCACTTTCGAGGATGGTGGGGATGTCCTCCTCTTGCGGGTCTACAGGTTCACTGTCGCCCACCAGATTGACTGGAGGGTTACCTTCATCAGCATTGAAAATATTGACGAAGTAATCCTTCCATCGTGTCTTTATCTCCACGTCTTCTACTAAAACGCGACCGTATGCATCCTTAATGCACTTGACCTGGATAAGGTCTCGAGTTTTCTTTTCCCGCGACCGAGCAATATTGTAGATCCCCTTCTCACCCTCTTCTGTGCCTAGTTTTCGGTAAAAGTCTTCATAAGATCAACCTTTTGCCTCAGACACCATTCACTTTATTGTTGTTTTGCGACCTTATAGCTCCGAAGGTTTTCTTCGCTTTCGAGGGCTTGAAATTCCTTGAAACGATCTTTCGGGTCTCGTTTTCCATTACCTTTAGATTCTCCCAGTACTTCTACCGCTAGCTGTCGGATCCGACTAGACGTTTCTTTCCACACGTGTTCCGCTTCCCCATCCTCACAGAGCACGCCTACGGATAGTGCCTTATCCTTGAAGGTCCGTGCGGTATCTTCCTTGAGGTTCCACCACCTGGTTCTCGGTGGGTTTTTAGTTCTTTCCGATCGCAGTGCGCCGTGATATGAAAATATGCTATTAAAAGTCTATCTTGGGTGCCCACACACTCATCAAGTATGACCTTGCAATTAGAGCATTCATGTCTATCCTCTCTCCTCGCCAGGAGATAGTCGATTTGGGTCATATGTTCAGCGCTCTTATAGGTAACCAGATCTCTTTCGTTTTTCTCAAAGAAGGTATTAGCAATCATGAGGTCAAAAGACTCGGTGAAGCTCAAGATATCTTCACCCTCCTGGTTCTTTCTTCCGAGCCCAAATCCCTCATGAATCATATCTACCCTGAACCGAACGCACCAACATGTCTGTTGAGGTCTCCCCCAATGAACATCTTTTTGTTCGGGGGTACACCACTTACCATGCCATCAAGTGCTTCCAAAAATTCAAGCTTGACGTCCCCAGTTGACCGATCATGGGGCGCATACGCACTGATAACGTTCAGAAACACCTTCCCTAGCAAAAGTCGCACAAGGATTAATCTTTCTCCCCGCCTACGGACTTCTACGACATGATCCGTCAGTTTTCTGTTGATTAGAATGCCAACACTGTTTTTGTCATTGGTTAAACCCGAGAAGAAAAGCCTGGAGGTTGTTCCTTCTACTTCTCGGACCTTCGCACCCTTCTATCTGGTTTCCTGCGCACATAAGATGTCAACTTGTCTTTTGCGTGCCACCTCTGTTAGTTCCCAAAGTCTCGTCGTCAAGGATCCAACATTCCAGGTACCCAAACGAATCCTGGTCTTCGTGACTAGCTTCCTTGCCCCCCGCACGCGTCGAAGTGCATGCGAAGACCCTTCTATCCTACTAGTCATCACTACATCAGGGCGTCGACGTAGCGGCCCTTGATTATTTGGCACCAGACCCGGGCAGGCCGGCGCGTCACAAAGAATTTCGGAAATTTGAGTACGGGGTGACGACCCAGCCCTAACTGTATACTTATCACCTCGCCCGGGATCCGGCTCAGCGCGTCGCTTCTACCCGTACGCGCCCACGTAAGATTCATTAATTGTCATATTCATAAGGGTTGACTAATTTCACAATGGCTTCGTCATAACAGAAAACCCGCTCTTTTTATCCTGGATTGGGTATAGGATGTGCGAGGAAAACACACATGCGGAGCATAGTTAACTGACACTTCCGCGCCGAAATCGGATATTTCTTTCCAAGCCATGGTAGTGACAAGTCTCCCCTCTTATCACCTTACTGGGTTCGCCATAACCCGACATAGGGAAGGTGTTAATCAGTTCCCTAGCGGGTTTAGAATACCGTCATTTGATCCCCGGATGGTGTGGGGAGCACACCCAAAACGAGGTGACAGGGTTGGTTCTCTTTGAACCGAGATCGGAAAGTTCTTACCTGGCGTATCCATGACCATCTCTCATTCTACCATATCGTCAGATATGCCGAACCCTTTATAAGGAAGGTGTTAGTAAATTCCTTAGTGAGTTCAGCCACCTACCGGAGTCGCATACTTGCTACGGGGATCGACATGTTCGCATGTTGAAGGTGTAGGCATCTATAGAGTGTTACCCTGGCGAATGTAGATGTATACTTTAATACTCGGAGAGGCTTTTGATTAGATACTACGTTACGAGGGTTATCAGAGAGTTTTACCCTGAAAAAAACAATCCAAAATCATGCCTGCCCAGAAGGGAATGTTGTCAGATGCTACGTCACGAAGATTGGGCCCTCGAGAGAGTTGACCCTAACTCAAATTAAGGTATACACCCGGCTCCGTCAGATGCTATGTATATATGGCATTAACGCTCAACAGTCTTGGGCGGGACAGGGGTAAATCTGGCTTATCGTTCGCCGCTAGGTGCAGAGAGCCAACAAGCACTTGATTACCCAGGACACCACTCATACGCCAACATGTATTGTCCACCAGACAATGACAGTCTATCCCCATCACGATGAAATTTTCGAAGATTACCCGGGCCTGTCGGCCAAGGCTACATACTCGATGAATACATCAGTGTAGCGCGCGTGCGGCCCAGAACATCTAAGGGCATCGCCAACCCCTCCCACCCCCAACTTAAATTTCTTTATCTTCTCTGTTACCCTCTCTCTTGAATTCACATTTTTTATCATGTTTGTCTCTGGTCCAGCCCTTCGAAGTCCCTTCTTTATTTTCGACCCCTTCTACCACCCCATTCAACTCTATATTTCGTGGATAAATTTTGCGATAAATTTTTAGTTGGATATTTTGTGGGCAACAGATTGTCTTTCAGTCTAGTATGGAAACTCTGGAAAATACTTGGAAGCTTAAAGGGAAGTTTTGACTGCCTCTTCATGAAAAATTGATGTTCATTTTTGAATTTGAGTTAGAAGACGGCCGAGTTGCCGCAATGGAATTTGGATTTATTACTATTTCAAATAAATTATTTTTAATCCGCCCATGACAGCATTTCATTGAACAAGATATTATGGAAATGAATATTATACCCGTATGAATTAATTTGAGGAATATCGCAACACATTATAGAATGCTAAAAGTTTAATCATGATTGCGAGTGTTGTTGGAGTTCTTTTGTTTTCTGATAAAGTCACTTTGGCTAGGACAAAAATGAAATATGCTAGAGTCTGTGTAGAAATGCAAGCTGCCGGTGATTTTCCTGATTTCAGTTGAATATACTTGGAAACCTCTAATATGTAATACTTGTGTCTCTTTTGGGAATTCAAATGTTAGGTATATATACAAGGTAAGCAACAAGATATGGAGACGTAAGGTAAATGAGCCTTCACTTATGTTGAAGAAGCTCCTAGGTCTGTAAAGGACCTCAAAAGAATCGTTTTAGGTAGATTCTTGTGAGATCCAACAGATGTAAAGGACTGAGGCTGCATTTCTCGTAAGGTCGATTCGTCTCAACAACATTCCAGTCCAAAGTCTGGTAGTAGGTTAGTGTCTGTAACAGCTTAATACAGTGTGGTGTTCAAGTTCTGGACTAGGTAGTGTTTTCTGCCTTGCAATTCTCCTCGTTAATAAAATTTATGGTGTCTTGTGTTATTTCTTTTCCACATCATAATAGAAATATCACAAGTAGTACGTTGAATAACCTAGACAGTTTTGAAGTCTAAAAGACTGTATACAACCTACAAGATTTATTCTTGGGAATTCGTATCATGAAAGAAAGAATACAAGACTTGTTCTTGTTGGAATTCGGCTTTGTAACCTACATACTAGGTTATTGCTGGAATATTGATTTATGAGATCGTCCAAGTTAAACCTGTCTTCATATCAGGTATCGAATCTCCACTGTTGATTTGTGCTACTGATTGTGACAAGTTTTCCCATACAAATTTATGAATAAAACTTTGGTGGTGTACTTGGTGAAAAGGAGATGGTACCAAGTACACCACCAACTTTTTTGTTCGGTAACATGTATGGACAAAAATTAATACAATTTTAAGTAGACCAACTTAATGACCCTTGACAATATGTATGTAGAGTTAATATCTCTATCCCTTCTTAATCAGAATGTCTAGACAATAGAGTTCGTGAACCTGATTGTTAAGAAGAGGACTTGGATGATCCCAACAATGAATATCCAACATCAATCTAGTCGTATCAAAATAGACCAATCAGAATTCTTCCAAATATCAAAATTGTTATCGATCTTTCAAGGTATGAATTCTACAAGAACGAGTCTCATAATCGATCACAATTAAAATGGACGTATCTACTAAGATTGAATACGTAATACTTGTGTAAATCCTAGATGCGGAAATGGAAAAACACAAGACACCAGAAATGTGTTAGCAAGGAAACTGCAATAGTAGAAAAACCCAGGAACCTTGTCCAAATTTGAAAACCAAACTGTACTAAGCCGTTACAGACACTAGCCTACTATCAGACTTCAGACGAGAATATATATAGTTGAGACCAAACCCACCCTCTAAGTGATTCAGTTACAGTCGCGCTCCTTACGTTTCTTGAACCTCGCAAGGCTCTACGTAATTGATTCCCTTAGTTGACGTCCTTTAAAGCCTAAGAGTTGCTTCAACCTAAGTGAAGACTTTTGATACCAATATTCCTCTAACAAATAAGCTTATTTGATTTCCATTTATATCAAATATCAAGGATTGGAAATCTGTTTGCAATATACAAAGCTAGCAAACCTCACAATCTGGAACACTTACACTCAGTTAGCTGGGAAGTCTGGATCTTTAACCACTTCTCAAGAATAATCTTCAATTTATCAATTTAAAAATAGTTTTTAGATATCTATATTGAGGAATCACAAAGTCTGAGACGAAGAGAACTTTACGATTACCGTCTATCTTGCCTGAAAGAGTTTACGAAAACCTCTATAACAGAAAATCAAGATTAGAATACACGAACTATCAAGGTAAAAGATAGTCGGATCTGTCTTCACGAATCCCCAAGCAAAGTCTTTTAGTCGCAGACCTAATTATGTTTTACAGAGAAAACCTAGATCAATAGAGGACAACTCTAGCTATCAACTATGACATAAAACTTTCAGGGATTAATTTTCACAGCTGAAAAAGCATCTATATTTATGGATGTTCAAGACTGAGGGTTGCTTAAAATTCAAGCTAAGATAACTTGAAATTCAAGCAAACACTTTCTCTGTTTAGATGAAACTCTAATTAGGGTTTCAAGTAAGAATGTGAGAATTAGTCTTGGAATCACATAGAAGAATATACACAATGGTCCGGTTACTGAACCGTGTATAATGATTTTTCTAGAAAATATGCCTTATGAACTATATGCAATTTGATGTTCATTTAAACACTTAAAAATTTAATCATGTACACATATACTAGTGTTTTAGTGATCAATGATGTTTTAGAGGTGTTTATGAGAGTCATAACAATGTTAAACATATTTGAAAACAAATAAATCTTTAAGCATCTGCTAAAGTTTCACTGGGACCGTTGGTGAAATGATTCGTGAATAGGAAAGGCATAGGTCATGGGTTAGAGTGCAATTTTTCGTGAACCAGGTTCGCAAAACCTACTTGGCTTGAGAACTCAGATGGACATAGTTCATGAACTGGGTTCGCCAACTGTAAGCCTTTTCACCAATACTAAAAATTCAGATCACTACAGTTCGTGAATCGGGTTTGAAGAAGCGGGGGCCTAACAACCACACCCAATATTTCGTTTAGCAATCTATATGGACTAACTCCAATACACTCTCAAAAGAATCAACTAGACAATCAGACTCAATCTTTAGAAAAGTATATCAAAGAGTTATATCTCTATTTCTCAATTCTGTCCGCAATCAAACAAATAGGAATTTGCGAGCCCGATTGAATAAGAGAAATAACTTGGACGGTATCAAAAACCAACATCCAAGTGTCAATCAATTCAATCAACAACCCAAAAACCGGATTCAAGAACTGATTGAACTTACGCACAACCTGTGATATTTCAATTATATAGAAAATATAATGCGGAAAAGAAATAACACAGACACCAGAATTTTGTTAACGAGGAAACCGCAAATGCAGAAAAACCCCGGTACCTAGTCCATATTTGAACACCATACTATATTAAGACACTACAGACACTAGCTTACTACAAGTTAACTACAGACTAGAATGTAGTTAAGCCCTAACCAATCTCACACTGATCAAGGTACAGTTGCGCTCCTTACGTCTCTGAATCCCAGCAAGACTCTACGCACTTGATTCCCTTAGATGATCTCACCCACAACTAAGAGTTGCTATGACCCAAAGTCGAAGACTTGATAAAAAAATATGTAGAAAAGTCTACTGAAATAGATAAATTTATCTCCCACAGAAATACTTGATAAGCACGTAACTGTTATATTTTATACCCATATTTATATTAGATAGGACTTGTTATTTCGCCTGACAACACTATTTTAGTGCTTTTGTAGAAAGTACGAGCAAACCGATAGGCGGTGAAATAAATGGCCAAATGTGAAGCTAAAATGTCCTTAGCGGCGTAAATTACAAACGGACTCACGGCACAGAGAAGAGGAGCTGCCTAAGCTGCATATTTGATGCACCACTTTATTAACATCTTGGTGAAGGCAGTGAGTGGACCAAAGCCTTTCTTTGTAGATATTATTATGCATGAGGACCCCACTAGTAGGCTAAGGGAGAATGAGACGTGTCATTTCTCCAACCACAGTAATATTGCCCACTCCAGCAGAAGGGTTTTCATTATTTTGTCTTGGCATGTGAACGTGTTATTTCTCCAAGCTGTTGCTGTCACCGATTGTTCATGTTGGGGAATGAAGTTGTACAGAGAAATATGGGTAATGAAAGGAGCGTGTTAATGGCAAGGTATGGTACTACATCAGTTGGAAGAATAATAACAAGTGACCTGAGATGCCGGTGTTCACATTGCAAGTGGTGACGGGATTAAGAAGTCAATGAATAATGGTTCGTCTGTAGATTGGTAGCATGGTCGTGAATGGATTTTGGGGGTTTATTTGGAGATGCAGAGACAACCAGTGGTTGCATATTGAGAAGGTCAGGGAAAACGGAGTTGGCAGCAACCAAACTACTCGAGATGCTGTTGTTTTGGGTCTGTGAAGTCGAGCTACTGGAGGAGATGAAAACTTCATTTGCAATGTTGTTGGTTGTTCTTAATGGCTGAAGCAGGTGGTTCGATAATTTGCTGGAGATGATTCAAGTGGTCCTGGTCACGAAAGAATGTCAAGAAACTCTTCTCAGGGGTTAGCAGTGCCGTGCAATATATCAATGGAGAAAAGAAGTCTTGGTTACTGTCTCGGCTAGTTGGTTGCAGTTATAATCGGTGGCGGTGATGATGGTTCCATTCTTAGCTCGGAGTTGGAACTGTGATGATTATGCTCGATGAAAAGAACGGATCCTGCTGCCAACAGAGAAGAGATGGGTTTGCAGCGAGAACAGTGGCGAGAAAACAAGGAATGATACTCGTTTTCATGAACATGGCAAGGATACGAGTTGAGTACAAACAAGAACGTAGTTTGTTATTGTTGGTTGGCAGTGGTGTATGGTCGACGGTGATTATGGAAGTGAACTGTGGCTGCTGCCATTAATCAGCTGGTGATGGATCAGCAGTAGCGAAGATCGAGAATCGTTGTGTTGAGTGAATAATGTCGTGGATGAGTAATAGTGTTGTGCTCGAGTTGTTTGCAACAAAGTAAAGAAGACTCTCATGCGGACATGAAATAGTTGGTTGAGCTGACGAGATTGTTCGTGGTGATTAGAAAGTTCAAGGTAAATGGTTGCTGGTCCGAGATTCATATGGGTTTTGTTTGGTCGATGGTTGCTGAGAGAAGTATTCTGTGTCAGGGGTTGATCTGAATCGGTTGCAAGGGTTAGTTTGAGCCGTGCAGTTGTGACCGGTAGACTTAAGTTTGCCGTGGTTTCATTTAGGAGGCGATGTGTCCTGAGCTGTTGGTCGGTGGCAGGGAGTATTGTACCGATAGAAAATAGAAACCGCGTTGTGCTTGAGTGCGAATAGAGTAATGGATAGGGCGTTGGCAATTTCTAGGCCTTAGTTTGGACTGCTCGCGATATATAAACAAACAGAGAAGAGAAGAGAACAAAGGGGGGTCGGCTGGAGGACGGCTAGACAGACGCAACTGGAACAAAGAATAGGTTTTTCATTTTCTTTAGTTTTGGTGGCCGCGGATTGGAGGATTCATCCGACTTCATAGCACATAGCAAAGGGAAGGGAAGAGAAGAAGACGACGACGACCATCCTTTGGATTTAATCTCTCTATCTTGTCTTGTTTGTTTTTATGGCTTTTGAGAAAGTCATGTCTTGCTAGATTCATGTAACTAGGGTTAATAGTTGAAACCACTCTTAAGCATTAGATCACTTTGAATTGAAACACATATGGTTTTGAGGCTATTATGATTCGAATAAATTAATTCTTAATATTGTTTATTGATTTAATAATGATATGTGTTGCTTCACTGGTTTTGTATAACCCTTGTGCATAATTAATTGGAACGCAAATATAATTGTCTACTTATTTGATATTCTATACTGGGGTTAAATCCTTTGATGGGGTATGCTTAGAATAGTCAGGTATTATTTGTGACTTATAATTAGTTTCGTATAACTTTCTTGCTAATGCAATTTGATGGTGCATGCTTCGGTTTAGTCTTTTGATGTGCCATGCTTAGGGCGTCCCAGTGATATTTGCGACTCTAATACATATAATAGGTGATGACAATAGAACGAACAATAAATAATTCATGAATTATGTTTCATTTTAGTAACTAAATAGAAATAGTGGGGGATAGTACAGACCCTGGTTACTGAGTTTTCTCATCGAATTCATTATTTTATTTTAGTTTATTTTCTTTGTTTTTATTCTTTCAAAAATCCCAAAACATCATTGCTGGTTAATTGATTGAGAATATCGATTATTGGTATTTCCACCGCTCCCTGTGGGAACGACCCGTACTTGCCTCTGTCTACTAGTTAGACACTGTGCGATTGCGGTTTATTATACAGGCATCTCCGGATCCTATCAATTTTTGGCGCCGCCGACGCGGACTTGTTTTTAGATTAATTTTTAGGTTTATTTTTATTGTGTACAGTATTTTCATTTCATTTTTTTTCCTTTTTATGCGTTTATTTTTGTATTTCTTTTCAGGGACATTTTGAGGATGATGAATTCTTCTGGGGAGACGTCACCTAAGATGACGCTGGCAGAATATAAGCTTAGAAAGTCAAATTATCAGGAAACCTCATCTGAGATGAAACTTGCTGAATATAAGCGTAGGCAACGGTATGGAGTTTCTGCTCCACATGAGGTAATTGAAGAATCCCCTCTAATGATATATGAGAAGTATTACAAATACACACCACCTAGTTTGGAACAAAGATTGAGAATTCTGGAATGCCAAAAATTATTTGATGATGATGATGATCAGTCTTGTAGTGACTCCCTGTTCCAGACAGAATATATAGATGACCCTGTGGATGATTGTACAGATGATTTTCCTAATTCCATAGATGAACCTATCTCGCAAAATCATTCACCCGACTTAAAGGTTGTTTCTAGACCCTTAGACTTCCAAAAGTTACCTAATTTAGGGTTAGAATTGTATGCTTCTAAAATTTTGTTGGATCACTTTGCATACAAATACCCAGAGGACTTGTCTGTTTCTGATACCGTGCATGAGCCAATTGATATCTTCCCAGTCCCAATAGTATCCCCATATTTTGTTCTATACTCACTTCCATGTGAACTAAAAACTAGGTTTGGGGGTAATCCTTTATTTCTGACAGTTTCAATGTCACCATATTTTCATAACATAATTGTGAAGCTGTCGTTTGTAAATACTGTATTCTGGGTTGATCCCCAAATTTTCAGGATGTTAATTTTTGGGGATCTGTTTCTGTACATTCCAGTAGGTATTTTTATTTTATTTTTTATATTTTCGTTTTCTTTTTGCATCTTATGAATTTCTCATCTTAGGTTTTGCATTGGATGACTCAGTTACATTACGGACAATGTAATGTTTAAGTGTGGGGGAGTGGTTAACTTTTTAGTTTATTTTTCAGGAATTTTCTTGCAAATCGTGATCAGCTGTGTAGCGGGTCTAAAAAAAAATTTAAAAAAAGAAATAAAAAAATTATTATGATTGTTAGGGTTATGGCTAGCTGTGTAGCGGGTCTTTTCTCTTTTCTTGCATGTTAGCGGGTCTAAAAATAATAATAATAATAATAATAAAATAATAATAATATTTATATGACCAGTTGTGTAGCGGGTCTCTCTCTCTTATTATATGACCAGCTGTGTAGCGGGTCAATTTTCTGTTTTGCTCGAGGACTAGCAAAATGTAAGTGTGGGGGAATTTGATAAGCACGAAAGTGCGACGCATTTCACCCATAAATACATTAGCTGGGACTCATTTTATCACTAATAAACTTGTTTTAAGTCTTTTCAAGGAAATAAGCTCTTATGGAGAATGTAGCTCGAAAAATGATGTTTTGCACCCCAGAGGACATTTGCTAAACGGACCCCCACTTTGGATAAGGGGCACTCAATTACTAAGGGGCACCTTCTTTACTGTTTGCATCCCAGACGCCAACTGCTATTCACACCCCTGGTCTTGATAAGGGGCAACCTTTCTTCTTTATTCAAAACATAAAAATTGGTGGGAAAATTGTGTGGGATACAGGCAGAATTAGGGTTGGAGTTTTTACGCGATTCAGTGAGACTCAATGGATGTAATTGATTGGGATTACTGGATTGAGAGTAACAGGCATGGTATGGGCAGCAAAATCATCTGGATTTGGTTGTATAATCGGCAATGAAGAAAACAGGGTAACTCGGGTTTTGGTTACTTCATCCCAAGTTCTGTGTGTGCTGGCGTGTGGCTAGAGAGTAATTTACTCTATCTATTTGGTGTTTGGAACGTGAAGGATCTAGAACAGTGTTGGTTTCCATCCATCTGGACCAGATAATCGGAGAGAAGAAACAGAGACGAGTACACAAGAAAATATCTTTTGAAATTTCGAGATTTTATGGATTTATTGTTGACGAGATTTTTTGTGAGTTTGATGGATATGAGTTGGTATCTCCCTGTTACAGATAAACATGGAAGGTAATCGATTCGGGTTCGATAAAAATGGAAGATTTCTTCATATCTCGTTAAACAGGGAAAGAGTATGTTTCGGGATTCTGTATTTCTGTTGGTTTTGAATGGTGGAAGATATTGTTGATTTTCAAGGGATTTGGACACGAAATTGTTGCTGACCAAGTACGCATGCTTTAGAGATTGTTAGCAGACGTGTGGAGAAGAAAATAATGCAAATAAATCTCGTATCTTGCATGGAAATAAAAGGGAATATTGTTGATTAATTGCAAAGATTGGAGAGCGAATGTTGGATATAAATAGGGTCTCTGGAGGCCTGAGGGGAGATATGGAGAGTTAGGGGTGAAGTTCTGGTCCGTAGAAGAAGTTGCAGACGAGTTCTGCACTTTCAGGCGAAGAAGAGGAAGAACACAAAACAGCATATTTAGACAGTCGCAGAAACTGTTGCCTATAATTCAAATCCAATAACTTTGTAACAATTTCTGTAACAATTATTTCGAGTTTGCAACAGTCTTTTACTGTTTCTCTGTAACAGTGGATTCTGTAGCAGTTATATCTGTTACAAACACACTGATTTATACTCTTTCCTCTTGCAAAACCCTTTTTGAGCAATGAAATCAACTTTTGAGTGTATTTCCAACATGAGGAGTTAGACCCCATCTCTGGGGCGATGGACAAAGCTGAATTTCATCATGTGGTAAAATAAATTAATTCTTTAATTACTTTTTGCACCGATTTTTAAGGATTTATGATTTCTATTAATTATTTGTGACTTTGTTTGATGACGCATACTTGGTTCTAGGTAATTTTGATGCTTCATGCTTACAATATACAACTAACGTTTTATGAAATCGTCTTTGGCAAAGAATAGAGTTAGTGTTTCTTTTATTTTGAGCTATAATTGCGTTGGATTAATTTTTGAACCACTTGAATATGAAAGTCAGTGAAATCCTGAGTCCCAGTAAACTCTTCATCCTGTGACATATTTTGTATATATTTTTTCTTTTATTTTAGTTTATTAATTCTTAAAATCAATCTCATCAAGTCCGAGTGAATGACAACTCTATTTACCACTATATAAAATTCGATCAATACCTACGAGTTTTGTTCCGTCTTTTGATAAATCAAGGTGAACATGAACCAATTGATACACCAGATTTATATTCCCGAAGAGTATCGCAGTAATATCAATCACCTCATAATAATCTTAATCGTATGGAAGCGAAACAAGATATTGTGGAATCACAAACGATGAGAAGAATATGTTTGTGACTTCTTATTATCTTACCTATCGGAGATAAATCTCGAGCAAATCTTATAGAAGATAGTACTCAATCACGATAGTATAAAGTAAGATCAGAACACGCAGCTACAGAGAAAATAGTTGCGCCTCGCTTCACAATCCCAATGAAGTCTTCAAGTCGTTAACCTATGAAGGTTTTAGGAAAAACCTAGGTTAAAGGCGAATCGACTCTAGTCGCAATTATTATCACACATGAGATGTGGGGATTAGGTTTCCCAGTTCCTAGAGTTCTCCCTTATATAGTCTTCAAATCAGGGTTTGCAATCAATGTTACCTCCTTGGTAACAAAGGATTCAATATTCACCGTTAGATAAAAACCTGATTAGACTCAAGCTAATATCTTTCAACCGTTAGATCGAACTTAGCTTATTACACACAAATGAAAAGTGACTTCATTTAGATATGATTAACCGTACCTAAACGTGTACACCAAGTTGGATCAACAATAGTTAACCGAAGTTATCCATATGAACACTTTCGTATCAACCTTATCTTAACCAAAACTAGTTCAAATGACTCAAATGAAACTAGTTCTAAAGTTGTTCAAATGTTTATATTCTCATAGAAGTATACAAGACACAATTGAAGCAAAATCGGTTTGATTCACTTGAATCAATTCATGAACATTATAGTCACGGTTTGCAAAAGATTGCATCCCTTATTATATAAATGTATTAGTTCATGACATAACCGATTCTAGAAAAAATCCCCCACTCAAGTATGCAAACGGGTACGCATACCTAAGTAGCCGAACTTGGACTCTGTTTGCCAGTATGCAAACGGGTACGCATACTGCCGTACACTTCCAAACTTCAGTTGAAACCGGTACGCATACAGGTACGCATACTCTAGTACCCGGACTTCAACTTACTTCTCCAGTACGCGCACAGGTACGCATACTCTATCTCTCGGATTTTACCTGACCAACCAGTATGCATACAAGTATGCATACTAAGTTCCGGTCTTGGATTAACACATTTACAAGTACGCATACTGTGCTTATAATCCAATCATGGTTAAGTGTTCTAAACTCCCATCTCAATCATTGAAATATTCTTGGAAGACGACAATAGTTGTCTCACACAAACTATTAGCTTCAAAGCAATTTTCAAGTGATCGAATGATCAATCCAAAACATTCTGAGTCTACATCAAATGATTGTCTCTCACAAATCATGTAAGATGTTACCAGGAAATTTTCACATGATCATCTTTTGACTTTCGTCAAGAATATAAGATGAAATTGGTTAAAGCGAAAGCTTACCAACACATATTTTGAAAAATATTTAAGCAAACTAAACTCAGCTCGAAATATCAAATGTGTATAATGAAGTCTATATAGCTATACGACTTTTGTCTCAAATAGGAGATAGAGTAGAAATAGACTTCTGAGTGATAGATGAGTTTCAGTGTCCACATACCTTTTGTTGATGAAGTTCCACAAGCTCCCCTTAGTAGTTCTTCGTCTTCAATTGATGAACGCTATGAAGCCTAAAGCTCAACTACACATTCTATCCTAGTCCGAGATATAGCTATAAGTAGACTAGAAATCAAGACTTATAATTTTGATCACTGAACTTGACAAACAAGCTTGAGATATCAACGTTTGCAAGTTTGACCGAGCAGTGTTTGATGTAGTTTTTACAGTGGTAAGAAAAGGGTTTGATTCTCGTACTTGTGAAGTTGATTTTAGACTTAATATATAAAATTGATATAGCAAATAAAACAAAGGATGATGACAATATTGAGAGGTTACTGAGAATCGGGATTCCACCAAACTCATATACTATGGTTCAATATTAATTCTTAGACAATTATAACTCCAAAAATGATAATATTGACTCTAAATCTTTGCCAAGGTAGATTTTATAAAACATTAATTGTAAATGGTAAGCATGAGTTATCAAAACACCTAAGCTAAGCGTAACCCATCAAACTAAATCACAACTAATTAATTTAAAATCATAGTTCAAATTATATTAAGAAAAAAGTCTTAAAAAGAATATAATAAAATTACCATAGTGTTGAGAATTGGCTTCCTCTGTCATCCCAGTGATGAGGTTTAGCTCCTCATGTTGTAAATGAATGTTATAAAAAAAATAGGTAGCATCATATTTATTGATTCAACGTGAAAAGGATACAAAATTTATTGATTCCCACTCACTAATATTGCTCGATTACAAGAAATATGAAATAATACTCTCACTATTTTTCTCAATCTCTCCCCCCACCAAGAACCCCCCGACATGATTCCATACGACTCCTTTTATAGTGGGGATTCTGAAATCCTTCCATAATTTTCTACATGAAGTGATGTCATTTTTTATTTTCTGGCTAATGGAGTGACGCCATGTGTCAGGACAATGCAAAATCCTCCAATAAAAATGAGCCACGTGTCAAATATTGCAGTAAGAATATTCTTTATTTGGAAAATATATTATTTTTAATTAATTCCAACCATAAAGAATAATATCTTGATTTCCTTCTTTATTTTTCTTATTTTCTTCATTAAACCACATATCTTCAAATATCCTTTAATTATTAGTATCTTGCACATGGTCTCCACACTTCTACACATGATATGGCACACTTCCATGCTTAATGCACTCCCATAACCAAATGATTGACCCAATAATTCTTCATGTTTCTTCTTGGGCCTAGCCCACTTCATTTATTTCTTTTTGTGAGTAGAATTCCACTTTTTGGTCCATCGAGCTTTATTTCTCAAAAATACCTACAAATACACAAAATAGCACAATAATCACAAAATCGAGTACTAACATTACAGAGAATTGAGAACAAAATAGACACATAAATGCGTCTATCAGTGTTCCAACAATCTCCCCCTTTGTCAATTTTAGTGACAAAACTATCAATACATATGGATTACAAAATAAATAAAATTTGTAGCTTCTCATCCAAATGCTTGATCTCCTTGGTTCTTCAACATTACTCGAAATCTTCATCACTTCCAAGTACTCCAGTGATTCTAAACGTGTTCAACTTAGCATCATAGTTGTTGAAGATCCGTATCCATAACAATGAGAAAACAGTTGCACTCAATCATTGTTATACAGTGTCATAGTATTATTACACAACATCAAAGTTCAATTGTATCACAACTTTGACAACAATACTATGGTGATATGTATCACTCCCCCTTGGTCAATACTTCATCTCACAATCAAAACCACTCCCCCTTACATAATGATTCGTAAACCATATGTATATGTAGTGTGAACTACAAAATAATTCTCCCCCTTTTTGTCAATATAAATTGGCAAAGGTACGAAAACTTGCAGGATCATAATGAAATTTCCATAGAGATACTTCATGACCAAAAGAGAACATATCAACTTTGTTTCGATGATTTCACATAGTCGAAACTTAGTGTATTCATCAATGAGTTTATAAAGATACAAGATAACTCCTACAATATTCCACAGCCGCACTCCCCACAAAGATTTGGCAATTAAGCACAAGTTCAATTAAGAACTCTCCCCCATAAAATATCATTCCCAAAAGAACAACAAGAGCGACCTTACTTTTACAAGAAAAGAAGGATTTCTTTGGACATTAACAAATCACATGAGACATGAATTTGTATCCAAAAATCTCAATTAAATTAACCACAAAGGAAATGATTAATTTAATCGGAAGTGCTCAACATAAGAAAATTTACGGAGCAACGCAGTACTTTCACAAAGATGTGGATCAGGGAAAGACCAATACTGCGGAATATACAAAGATTCATTCTATTTTTCATCAATATTTGCATAATGACATATAATAGACTTAATCTTTGTTGTAAAAAGTTCATTCTATCTTTCATCAATATTTGCATAAAGACATACGATAGACTTAACTTTTGAGCATATATGCGACAATCAAAGTTCACGGACATAAACACACATATCCAATAACAAATTTTGCAATATATGAAACCAATAAAGATTAATACTGCAAAAATCATCTTCCAAATAACTTTAGAATTAAAAATCTAAAAACATTGCAAGATGAAAACCGTTGGCAATAACTATGTGTAATCACAATAATTGTTATTCTATATCCTAGTTATCCTTCTTAAAACACAAGAATAAATTCTCATAAGAAGTTTCCAAGACAAAATAATTTAAAGATAACTCTATAAAAAAAAAAAAAAAACGATCACAGGCTAAAATCAGAGTTCACGTTCGGACACTTCACGGGTTTCAAGACCTTTAAGCTTGTGATTGACAGCATCAACTGTTTCTTCGGAGAAGATATCCTCATTTAGAAGATCCTTAACATGTGTCTTCATCAGACCAAGGTCAGAGTTAACCTTTTTCAACTCAGTTCGTAACACGTCAAGGTCCTTCATAGTATCAACGAGCTTCAGTTTTGCTTTCTCAAAATAATTGAGGAAATCATGAACCACCTCAGCAGAGACCATCTCAACCTTTTCACTATCTTGATGAGAATATGCATAATTGCATGATGCACTAGGATTGAGTTCGTCAGCTTCAACAATGGTTCTTTTCTTCTTTACATCGAAATCGAAGCATATAGCCTTATCAACAAGGTATTCTGGTAAATCCCAAGAACAAGGAGGAGAAGACATTCTTGATAATATCAAAACCTAGAGTGAGATAACTCAACTCAATAGGAAAGATATATACACGGTTTCGGGAAAAATTTAGGGTTTCAAAATTTGGTTCGTCACATGCAACACGGGTACCTGTACGAACACAAACTTGACTCATAGGCGGAAATCACCAAAGCAACAAAAAATGTAACCCAAGAAAAGATGTCTGGACAGCAATATTTTGCTAAGTGAATGTTTTCACAAATCTTAGCTCAATAAATTTTATATTCTCTCAAGAGAAAAATTTAGAGCATAAGAGTAGCATTTTTGACTCGTAAATCAAAAAATTGAAAAAATAAAACAGAAATACTTATGCAAAAATGTTTGTGAATGATAATCCATCTAAGAATGGTAAGAAAATAGATATACAGTCAGAGAACATTTTGTCATCAAGTATACATGATCATATCTCACTCAACCAGGAGTTTTTGTGAGTGACATTTCAACCTTGTGATTAATTAGCATAAGCATGAGATGTTTTCGGTTAACCCTATTTTTCTTAATGTTTAGAGGAAAACCGTTTTGATGCGAAAAGTTATCATAAAACTTACTGTCATCAAAGTATGATGCATAGTATGGATTCTTACCTGAAGGATTTTGACCTGGGGAATGTGACAGCCTGTTGATGAGTTCTATGTATCCTTCAATTATCAAATTTAGGTTGTCATTGACACCTCCATTTTTCTTTCCTTCTCATGAAACCTTATTCACATCAAGAACAACAATATCTCACTTTTTAGTTGAAGAAGATCCTTGAACTCTTCATGGACGAATTGTATTAAAAATACTGTTACCTGCATGAACATTTGAGGAACAAATCGAACTGACTTTCCTGGTAGGATTCACAGGGTGAGTACTAAAACCAGTTGGTTTAGACATACGAATGTCAGTTACACCTTTGAGAATTAAATCTAAGGTGTGTTGAATTCGAAAAATAAAATTGTCATTCAACCTATATTTCCTCTTTTGTTCAACATGTTCTTTTGAATCACAAAAGAGACACACTTTCTGATCACCTGAGTGATTATAGTGAACAGACTTAACACCATCGTTGGGAGAATTCTTCCTTCCATGTGATGTGGAGATTCCTTGATTAGAGGATGATACATGCACATTTTTTCCAACAGGAAGGGATTTTAATTTAGCTTCTGGGATTAAATATTTTATAGTCGAATCAGAAGCAATTGGTATAGTGGAATATTCGGAACATCCTTGAATAGAGAGTTTACTCAAAAGATGTTCAATTTCTAAAGCATCCTCTTTGAGTTTCACCTCGAGCAGGGTTCGTGAAGAACAGACTGAATTCCTCTCGAAGAATCTTTAATTGAGAGTCACGGTCATTTACCATACCAACAAGAGCATTGACTTTATGTTTCAACCAATTGATTTCATCATCCTGGATTCTAACAAGTTTTAGAATCGCTGCGCTCTCTTTGGCTACTTCCCTTTCTACTTCAGAGTCAGACTCGTCGGTAAGGTAATCAAGATAACATTTGTCAATGCAAGTCTGTTTCGTTGGAACGCTAGGTTCATCTATATTCGAGATTGACAAATCTTTCTCTTTAATAGATTTTGTTTCTGGTGATGCGTTTATCAGAGATAGCGCTACTGTCCATAGAGTCAGATTTCTACAAACACATACTTATGAGGTCTTGAACGTGTTTGCCTGCTCTGATACCAATTGAAAAAGCGGGGGTCTAACAACCACACCCAATATTTTGTTTATCAATCTATATGGACTAACTCCAACATACTTTCAAGAGAAACAACTAGACAGTCAGACTCAATCTTTAGAAAAGTATATCAAAGAGTTATATCTCTATTTCTCAATTTAATCCGTAATCAAACAAATAGGAATTTGCGAGACCGATTGAATAAGACAAATAACTTGGACTGTATCAAAAACCAATATCCAAGTGTCAATCAATTCAAGCAACAACCAAAGGACGGATTTAAGAACTGATTGAACTTACGTACAACCTGTGATATTTCAATTATATATAAAATATAATGCGGAAAAGAAATAACACAGACACCAGAATTTTGTTAACGTGGAAACCGAAAATGCAGAAAAACCCCGGGACCTAGTCCAGCTTTGAGCACCACACTGTATTAAGCCATTACATACACTAGCCTACTACAAGTAACTTCATACTGGAATGTAGTTGAGCCCTAACCAATCTCACACTGATCAAGGTACAGTTGAGCTCCTTATGCCTCTGAATCCCAGCAAGACTCTACACACTTGATTCCCTTAGCTGATCTTACCCACAACTAAGAGTTGCTACGACCCAAAGTCGAAGACTTGATAAACAAATTTGTCTCACACAGAAAAGTATATTGGAATAGATAAATCTGTCTCCCACAGAAATACCTACGATTCTTGTTCCGTGTTTTGATAAATCATGGTGAACAGGAACCAATTGATACACCAGACTTATATTCCCGAAGAACAGCGTAGTAATATCAATCACCTCACAATAATCTTAATCGTATGGAAGCGAAACAAGATATTGTGGAATCACAAACGATGAGACGAAGATGTTTGTGACTTATTTTTATCTTACCTTTCGGAGATAAATCTCGAGCAAACCTTAGAGAAGATAGTACTCAATCACGATAGTATAAAGTAAGATCAGAACACGCAACTACAGAGAAAATAGTTCGGTCTGGCTTCACAATCCCAATGAAGTCTTCAAGTCGTTAACCTATGAAGGTTTTAGAGAATCGACTCTAGTCGCAACTAGTATCACACAAGATTAGGTTTCCCAGTTGCTAAAGTTCTCCCTTATACAGTCTTCAAATCAGGGTTTGCAATCAATGTTACCTTGGTAACAAAACATTCAATATTCACCGTTAGATGAAAACCTGATTATACTCAAGCTACTATCATTCAACCTTTAGATCGAACTTAGCTTGTTATACACAAATGAAATGTACCTTCATTTAGATATGACTAACCGTACCTAAACGTGTACACAAAGTTGGCTCAACAATAGTTAACCGAATTTAGCCATATGAACACTTTCATATCAACCTTATTCATCTTAACCACAACTAATAAATCAAATGAAACTAGTTATAGAGTTGTTCAATTGTTTATATTCTCATAGAAGTATACAAGACACAGTTGAAGCAAAATCGGTTTGATTCACTCGAATCAATTCATGAACATTATAGCCACGGTTTGCAAAAGGGGTATATTATTTATATGTCCCTACTTTTGACACCCAATAAATATAACCTTATACAACAATAAATATGTCCCTACTTTTTAATTACCTTATCCATTTAAAATTAGATTCCCTTAATACCCTCACCCATATAATATTTTTCTTTATTTCAAAATGCAACAAATTTCTTCCTCTACCACTTCACCACCACCACTGGCACCACCACCACCAACATTCAATTACCATTCCACCACCACCTACCAACCGCCACCACCACTAATATTCTACCACCACTCCTTCACCACCACCACTACACCACCAGTCCTCCACTACCACTAGTTTGTCGTCGCTACCACCACTAGTCCGCCGCCACCACCACCGCCGGTGGTTCGGATATTTTTGTATCAACAACAGTATTTGATCCAAATAAAAATAGAACCAACAATGGTAGTTGATCCAAAAAAAAGGGATCAACAGTAGAAGTTGATCCATGTAAATGGAGTGAACTTGGCGTGAATCGAACACGCATCAGCTGACATGGAGTCAATCATGCTACCATTGCACCACAAGTTCAACATCGGAAGAAATTTACATGATTTATACTACAAGTATGATTTAAAATACAAGCATGATTATACTTATCCAAGGAAATATTGTCAACAATAGGAATTGAAAGGATCAACAACAGTAGTTGATCCAATAAAAAATTGGGTCAACAACAAGAGTTGATCCAATAAATGGATCAACAACCGTAGTTGATCCCATAAAAAATTGGGTCAACATCAAGAGTTGATCCCATAAATGGATCAACAACCGTAGTTGATCCCATAAAAAATTGGGTCAACAACAACAATTGATCCCATAAAAACATATAAACAACACCAATTGATTATCACCTGTAGCTTCATAAACAACAACAGCTTCATCTCCTTCATTGCAGTAACCACCAACAGAACCATCAACCACCATTTATAATCCATAGCAGCAACCGCCACCTGTCTTCTATGAAGCTTCAACACCAATTTGAACCATCTGAACCAATTGAGCAAATACCAAATCCTAAATCAAATCTCCATCTCGTCAGATTTGATTTTGAAAATTAATCTTCAAAATCCCGAACCAGTTGGCAGCGAAGAAGTGCTGATAGTTGCAGAGCTGGTGACGATGAAGATGGTGGTGGTGGGAGTGGTTTGGTTTGGTTTGATTTGTTTCAATCACAGAATTCTCTATCTCTCAAATCTTAAATCTCTGCAACAAAATTAAAAATCATACATACCAAATCAGTACCTTCTTTCAATAATTCGAACATGCAAAGATCTCCCTGAATCTCCAACTCGAAATTATGAAATCGAAAACCAAAAACAAATCTGTCGATCCCTGAATCTGGAAAAACAATTTTAACCTAAGAAGATGAAGAACAATAATTAACATGTTGAAAATCGAACATAAACATATTGATAGATCAACTGATTATAGTGGAGGACATGTTGGTACGGCGACGTAGGAGTTGGTGGTGATGGTAGTTGCAGACGTTGAAGGGAAGAATAGAAAGCAGAAAAAATATAACCTTGATCCGATCTAAAAGAGGGAGGGATAAATATGAAAAGTAGAAAAAATGTTAGTGGACCCCTGATGGGATTATAGATAAAGAAGGACATATTTAATGTGTGATAAGGATATTTGTAAAGTCCATCAAAAGTAGGGACAATTATTTAAATTACCACTTGCAAAAGATTGCATCCCTCATTATATAAATGTATTAGTTCATGACATAACCGATTCTAAAATAAAACCCACTCAAGTATGCAAGCGGGTACGCACACCTAAGTAGCCGAACTTGGACTGTGTTCTCCAGTATGCAAACGGGTACGCATAAAGTCGTACACTTCCAAACTTTAGTTGAAACTAGTACGCGTACAAGTACACATACTCCCGGACTTCAACTGACTTTGCCAGTACGCGTACAGGTACGCGTACTCTAGCTCCCGGACTTTACCTGACCAACCAGTATGCATACTAAGTTCCGGTCTTGGATCAACACATATGCAAGTACGCATACTGTGCTTATAATCCAATCATGGTTAAGTTTTTTAAACCCTCATTTCAATCATTGAAACATTCTTGGAAGACGACAATAGTTGTCTCACACAAACTATTAGCTTCAAAGCAATTTTCAAGTGATCTAATGATCAATACAAAACATTCTGAGTCTACATCAAATGACTATCTCACACAAATCATGTAAGATGTTACCAGGCGATTTTCACATGATCATCTTTTGACTTTCGTCAAGAATATAAGATGAACTTTGTTAAAGCGAAAGCTTCCCAACACTTATTTCGAGAAATATATAAGCGAGATAAACTCAGCTCGAAATATCAAATGTGTATAATGAAGTGTATATAGCTATACGACTTTTGTCTCAAATAGGAGATAAAGTGGAAATAAACTTCTGAGTGATAGATGAGTTTCGGTCTCCACATACCTTTTGTTGATGAAGTTCCACAAGCTCCCCTTAGTAGTTCCTCGTCTTCAATTGATGAACACCGTGAAGTCTAAAGCTCAACTACACATTCTATCCTAGTCCGAGATATAGCTATAAGTAGACTAGAAATCAAGACTTATAGGATCACTGAATTTGACAAACAAGCTTGAGATATCAATGCTTGCGAGTTTCACCGAGCAGTGCTCTAACAGGGTTCATGAACTGAGCTTAAGGTTTGCGAACCTTCCTGTATTCCATAAACTCAGATATCCATGGTTTGCGAACTGGTTGCCAACCTACCCTGAGTTGAAATTACCAAAGTTCTGAATTCCCCTCTTTGATATTTGAAACAGTTTGAAATGATAAAATTAATTCATAAATTTTTCAATAATAAATTTTCCCGAACTAATATTGTTAAGGACCTTTGAACATCTAATGCTTGAATCATATTTCGAGATGTTTAACAAGATAATAGTTTTTATACTTTTTTCGAACCAGTATTGTGACCCGATTTTTTTTTTTTTGCAATAAATATGCTAGTCTCATAAAGATAGAATGGTAAGATATTGAGTAAAATAGAATGGTTTATTCTTCACATACCTTGTTGATAAAGTTCTCCAAATATTTTCGTCGATCTTTAGTCTTCGAGGGTGATGTCTGATACCCAACTACCAAATTATAAACCTAGTACGAGACTTGACTAAGTAGACTAGAAATCAAGATATAGTTTTGGTCGTCTAGCATTGACAACAAGCTTGAGATAGCAAAACTTGTGGGTTCAACCGAGCATTTCTCTAACACTTGGTACCCCCTCTTTTTCAAAATTTCAATCTCATTAAACTGCAGATCCTCAAAAGAGATAGAACATATACTTTTTCAAATATGCGAAAGAGCAAATTTATTTTCGAAATAATTAGGAATTAATTCTAGTCATTAGACATATTAACAACAATCTAGCTAAATTATCTTAGTCATATCGCAATCCAAAAGCAAATGTTAAATGCTATCATTCCACTATTACATAAACAACAAACGTCATTAATGTTAACATATATAACCATTTGATCTCTAACGAGAACAAAACTTAGCAAACATTTTTACAAAAAAATGGTAAATTCTAGGAAGAAGTTTAATCTTCCAAAAAGCGTTATGATCAATGAATTTTGACTACTTCCAACACTATCATTCTCACATATCCATCTAAACCAGCTAGATTGCCACCTAAATTTATTTGTACCTCTGAAATAAATTTTGATATTTAGGATAACGCCAAAAAACAGGTAACAAAAACACCCAAGTAAAGAACATATTGAAAACCCTAAACATATCCATGAAACCAAAACAATCAAGAAAAATGCTCAACGAAAATATAGCAAGGAAGATGAAAGTATTTTTTTTCTATTTAACACTTGGCATTTCCAAACTAATACAGAGGTAATATTAAACCAATCCTATAACATAAAGGGTAAATAAATGGACATGAAATTGAAGTATTATGAATCCCAATTAGATTACCGTATTAGCTACTAAAAAGACTTTATCACTATTGGTCTAAGACTGACTCTCATTTTCTCTGAAAGTCTTTCCACCACCTTGCTTCAACAAAAGAATATTTTAGATATAATCCGAGTAAAAAAGGTTCATCGAGACGAAATCCAAATGGTATCGCAACTAACGATATCTCCAGTAAGTCTAAACAAATAAAAATAATTAATAGGTACTAAATTCCACTGTTCTAGACCTAAAAGTTTACCGTTAGACCTAAAGTTCTGAATAGGTTGAAAAGTTCAACACCATGTGATATCCTAATCAATTAGGATATCTTTGCGAATGTATATATTTAAGTTAAAATATAACAAATTAACTTGAGTAAAATGATAGAATCCATAAAAATCATACACGAAGCAACGGAAATATAACGAGTGCCCGCACATTCTTACCTTAAAGTAGTTTGATTGATCAAACATATAAGTTTTTATTGAAGAAGATTAAGATACAAGAGAGAGTAGAAAGGAGATCATATATGGAGGTTTGATTCTTCAATTCTTTTAAGGTTTTTTGTTACTAGGGTTTGAGCCCCTAAAATTGCTAGAATTTTCAATTCTCGAAAATGATCAGCGTTTCAGAACTCAAACCAATATTTATCTGTTGGTAGGACAAATCCGAACCTCTTTTTATCTTGCCTAACTTAGCTAAGTTTTATTTTTAATTATAGATTTATATCATGATTTTTTTTCTCGTATTCGACATTTGCATATAATTGTTTTCTTATAAGATAAAGTTTCTTTTTAGTATATGAATATATTTACTACTAGTATTTGTGTTTACAAGTATTTAAAAAACTAGATAATAAAACTCGATAATGCAATCATATTATTTTAATTTACGTACATCCTACACACATCAAGACTAACTAAATTTTCAAATGTTCCTCATAGGTAAATAATTTAAAATACAATGTCTCATGTGTTAAGAGTACGATATCTCATGATACGAATTTTTATGTTTTGCATATGATATTTTTATTAGCTTGGTCATTCCGGTAAGCATTTTTAAGAAACAAGTTTTCCAATTTAAAAAAAATTAAAATAATTATCAGTTTAAAATTTAATTATTCTCAACCCAGAAAAAAAGATGTTGAAATAGATTTATTTCAACTAAGAAAAGATGATCCCAAGAAAGTCGGGGTTGATAGAACTTAGTATGATGGCGACGTTATCTCCGTATATTATACTATTGCTTGAGCTTGTTGATAAAGCTTTTACACACATGGATTTGATAAAGAGCATGAGGAATTATGAGAAGGGTCACAAGACAAAAGCCATTCTCAGAAATGAAACAATTGAAGGGCAGGTGATGGAGATTTTTTTCCTCCAAAACCTCTGTTCTCAACACAAAGGTGAGATTCAAACAATCCCAAATAGATGTTCAATTAATCCTATTTCTAACATAACAACCCAGGAGAAATGGGTATTTGAGATGACACTCGAATTTGAAATTAAAGATGATACTAAATGTGTTATAAATCAAATCAAGGGAGTTATGGTTGACGGAACTGTTACTGGACCTGTTCTTGAAATCATTGTAATAGACTGCCCCAAAAAGTTTTTCAAGGTTCAAGTTATATGATATATTTTGAAGAAAAATGTCAAAGATAGTTCAGTGAAAAAGACAAATGGTGATGGTTCAGCGAAAATGGTCGAATGGTTGTGATGACCCAACTGCAACACGTCTTAGATACTAAAACACAATTTATACTTTAAGCATCAAAATATAGATCATCTACCAATACACTCTTATATTTAAACAAACATTCCATGTATCATGGTGTCTCGTATGTCATCCCATTCACATACTAGTACTCAGTTTAATTAACGCTCGGAGATATATTCAGTGCTCATATTAATTTATCCAATTTAATAATTTAAAATATCGGATAGTAAGTGTAGTTGAGCTTTAGACTTCATGGCGTTCATCGATTGAAGACGAAGAACTACTAAGGGGAGCTTATGGAACTTCATCAACAAAAGGTATGTGGAGACTTGAACTCATCTATCACTCAAAAGTCTATCTACTCTATCTCCTATTTGAGACAAAAGTCGTATAACTATATAGACTTCAATTATACAAATTGGGTACAATTGACGAATTAATCAGAAACCGCAGTTTCACTGTATATTTTTTAAGAAATGCTATCCTAAAAGTGAAAGAAGATTTTGCTCAGACGGATGTGAGAACACGAATTATACACATTGAAACAAGGATTAAACAACTTCAACAGTCATTGGATGAGGAGACAACATCCCGTGTTTCCAGGGCATTTATTTCAGCTGGAAAGAATATAGCTAGTATGGAGGTCGATCAAGAGTTATACAACAAGAGGTCCAAACGTGCTGATGCGATATCACTACGTGGCGTAAAAATGTCATTATAAATTATTTATCTTTCGATAGTTGCATTCTTCCCAACTAAATTTTTTTCCCGCAACATTTAAAATAAGGTTTATATACATACCATGATAATCTAAAAAAATCTAAGAATTATATTAAAAAATAGAACAATTATCGAATATTTTTTTATCAGAAAACACACACATATATATTTCATTAATATTAATTTATTTTGTTTTATTATTTGTCTTATGTTTATTTACGTATTTTCTTGATAATAATCTGACTTAAACTAAATATAATGACATGTTTCAAGACCAAGGTTCATGAAAATTAAGGTACGTGGCTACTAAACTAAGATTTTGTGGTTCAAGAATACAATATTGATGCGAGTATCATAAAAAGTTAGATATCAACAAAAGTGGTCATCAGACTCTTTTTTTTTTCATTTTCTTTATATTATACTCACATATCCTATATAACAGATTCTCACATAATTGCATGATATCATATTACAGTTAAGTATGAATTGTTCATGGTTAATATGTATATGATTACACAATTAAAGAGAACACTCCAACAAGTAGTGTAGGATCATAATCTCGCAACAATAATGTTTCAGCGAAATTATCAATGACGCAGTACTTAAGCGTCGCAAAACAACTCCAGAAATGATAAAATAAATGACGTCAGCTAAGAACACGAGAAAGATATGATAGTCCTGCGAAAATTAGAGAGTTTGCGAAATTAACATTTGTAAGGTTGCAAGAATGTCGCAAACCATATCCAAAAACAAAGGGCAGATTAGTTGTCATCCACTATGTATTTCCTCATAAATAGTCATTCGAGTTGTAAAGAGGAGGGATCTTTTTGAGTAAGAAACAAGTAAATAGGAGAGAGAAAGTTCAGAGCAGAGATCATTCTTTATTTCTTTATCTTTCTTGTAAGAACATTCAAAGTTTAATCAATAAAATTAAGAACATAAATCTAAAAATGAGTTGATCAACAATGAAATCATATGAGGTGTGTAGTGTAGGATTTCCTGCAACTACATAATGGCGCTAGAAACAGGGAATGAAGATCGAAAGTTGAAGATTGTTGATTGAGAATATTCAAATCAATAAAGTGATTAAATAAATCAGTGAATCAGTTGGAAGAAAGATGAATAGAATTAATAGAAATGGAAAAAGATTGGAGTGTAATATGATAACAAAAAGCTTGATTAATGAATTCCATGAAAACATCAAAGGAAGAATACATAAACGAAATTTTGAAGGAAAGAAAGTTATGGTGGTAGAAAAAACATCACCCTTGAAAGATTGGCAAAAGAAAAAAATTACATTCATGGCGGAAGAAATACCAAAAGAAAATTTGAACCACACATCTCCGTTGGTCATTACAAAGCCTGTTACACGAAAAGAGAAGGAGACAACAATAAAATCCACAGGAGAATGGATGTTCAACAGAAATTTAATTGATACATGAAGTTCAGTTGATATAATATTTTATCACGTATTCCGGGGAATGGGATTTAAAGATGAAGAAATGTCCAGTTCAACATATTTTGTTCACGGCTTCGGGAAACCCACAACAAAACCTAAAGGAGAGATAGTGGTACGAATTCCACTTGGAGAAATCGAAACACATGTAACATTATGCGTGGTGGATATGGAATCGCCTTATAATATGTTATTAGGAAGATCATGGATACATGCGATAAAAGCTGTAGTATCAACGTTGCATCAATGTATTAAATTCCCCACTCCAAATGGAACAGGTGAAATCAGAGGAGATGTTGACAATGCGAAATTATGTCATCAAATTGAAGTAAAACATTATGAAGAACAAGCAAAAAAGAAACAATTTCGCAGAAAATTGGCAAAAGAAGCAAAGAAAGAAGAAGAATTTAGAGTATATATGATAAGGGCAAAAGAAGGCAAAGGAATACCCAGCGAAATTTCGGAAGAAGAGAGAGACCCATAAAAACAATAAAAGAACCAACACCGATGGGAGAACCTAAACCCAGTTACACTGCCGCAGAACCAACAAAAGAAATAAATGTTGGGACTGTAGAGGAGCCTCTAATGTTGAGAATTGGAACCAAAATGGATATAGAAGAAGAAGAAAGAACTGTAAACTTGTTGCGAGAATATAAAGATATTTTCGCAGGAAACATGGATGAGATACCAGGAATAGATCCATCAATTGCATGCCACAAATTGGAGATTAACAAAAATGTGAGACCATTTAAACAGAGAATAAGAAAAATTGCAACAACTTACCATTCCCAAATAGAAGAAGAATTACAGAAAATGCTTGAGGAAGGAATTATAAGAGAAGCTAAATACCCAGAATGGATAGCGAATATGGTAATTGTCCCAAAGAAAAACAAGGGAATCAGGATTTGCATAGATTTCACTGATTTAAACAAAGCATGCCCCAAAGATAGTTTTCCGTTACCAGATATTCCTCAAATGGTGGAATCCGCAGCGGGAAATGATAGGGTATCATCTTTAGATGGGTACAAAGGGTATAATCAAATCCCTCTTGCTGAAGAAGATCAAGAACATACTGCTTTCTTTGCCCCTAGAGGTTTATATTGTTACAGGAAAATGCCATTTGGTTTGCGAAACGCAGGAGCGACATATCAAAGGATGGTAGAGAAGGTGTTCGCAAAATGGATACATAAAACATTAGAAGTGTACGTGGATGACATGTTAGTAAAGAGTAAAGAAGCTAAAGACCATGTGCAAGATTTGAGGGAGATTTTTGAACAAATGCGGCAGTATAACATTAAATTGAATCCTGAGAAGTGTACTATTGGAGTTTCATCGGCAAAATTTTAGGCCATATTGTATCAAAGGAAGGAATACAGGTTGATCCAGAAAAAGTGCAAGCAGTTCGTGACATGCCAACACCAGCAACAATAAAAGATGTACAGAAATTGAATGGGCTTCTAGCTTCGCTGGGGAGATTCATTTCGCAATCATCAGACAAATGCAAATATTTTTTCGATATACTCAAGAAGGGTGCAAAATTTAAATGCAGTGATGAATGTGAAAAGGCTTTGCAAGGAATCAAAGAACATCTTATGAATACAACTATTTTACAAAAGGCAGAACAAGGAGAAGAATTATTAATTTATCTTGCGACAACGTCGCATGCATTAAGTGATGTATTATTGCGAGTAGACGCAGGATTGGAGAAACCCATTTATTACATTAGCAAAACTTTTAATACTGCTGAGAAGAATTACTCAAAGATTGAAAAATTAATCTTAGCATTAGTTTATGCATCATTTAAGCTCCGCATATACTTTCAAGCACACAAGATAAAGGTATTCACAAAAGTACCAATTGAATCAGTGATGAAGAATTCTAAAAGATCAAGAAGGATGGAGAGATGGAATGCACAAGTAGGCCACTTTGATATTAAATATGAAATTTTGTCTTCACCAAAATCACAAGTTGTTGCGGATTTCTTGGCAGAATTTCCTTTAGAAGAAGAAGAAGCAGTAGAAGAAATGATGGATGTAGAAGAAGAACATAGAGATCCAAAAGATTTATTAACAGAACCAAATAGATGGGAAATATTGGTAGATGGATCATCAAATGGAGAAGGAAATGGAGTTGGAATTGATTTAATTTCGCCAGAAGGAATAAAGATGGCTTTTTCATTCAGATTGGAATTTTCATCCATTAATAATGAAACAGAATATGAAGCTATGATACATGCCTTAAAATTCGCAATAGAAATGAAACTAGAAAACGCCAGGATCACTAGTGATTCGCATCTAGTTATTCGCCAAATAAAAGGAGAGTATACTACAAATGAACCATCCTTGAAGAAATACAAGAAGCTGGTTGAAGAATTATCAGCGAAAATCCCAAAGATAAAATGGAGGCACATTTCAAGAAAGGATAATAGACTCGCAGACGCTTTTGCTTTTATCTCAAGCATGATGACAGATCCAACTGCGAGATGCATAAAAATACAAACACTTATGTCACCATCATTAAATAAAGAAGAGGAATATGTAGATGTGATGATAATAGATAATGAAAAAGAAGAACAAATAAACAATGTCCCAGACTGGAGAATGGAACTTCATGCATATCTGGCGAAAGGAGAAACACCAAGAAATAGATTGGAAGCACACAAGTTAAAAAGCCGAGCAACGAATTATGAATTAAGAGATGGGTTGCTATACCAAAAATCCTTTAGTGGACCATCACTCAGATGTTTGACACGAGAGGAAGGAGAAAAGGTGCTGAAAATGTTACATAGTGGAGATGCTGGCAATCATAGTGGAGGAAGATCTTTGGCACATAGATCAAAAATGCAAGGTTATTATTGGCCATACATGCATGAAGATGCAAAACAAATATCAAGGTGTTGCGAAGATTGTCAGCGATATGGAAAGAAAATACATGCACCAGGAGCACCATTGTCATCTTCAACCAGTGTGTGACCCTTTGGAAAATGGGGCTTAGACATTGTGGGACCATTTTTACCAGGAACTGGACAAAGAAGATACTTAATAGTCGTAACAGATTATTTCACAAAATGGACAGAATTGAAGGCAGTACAACATATTCGCGACAAAGATATCTTTACATTCATATTCGAAAATATCATTTGCAGATTTGGAATTCCTGCACAGTTGGTATCTTATAATGGGAAACAATTTGAAGGACAGAATATAGAAATGTTACTTAATGCATTCAAGATAAAATGTGGAAAGTCCACTCCTTTGTATCCACAAGCTAATGGGAAAGTAGAAGCAACAAATGAAACAATTGCATATATATTAAAGAAGAAATTGGAAGGACATCACGGATCATGGTGCGAACAAGTACATAATGCAGTATGGGCTTATAATACAACTAGAAGAGAAGCTACTGGAATGTCACCTTTTTGTTTAACATACGAAGTTGAAGCGGTGTTACCAACAGAAGTTGTTATTCCGACAACAAAAAGAGAAGCTTGGGAGAAAAATCTTAGTGCGGGCTTAATTCTAAACAAACATGATGAATTAGAAGAAAGAAGAGAAAAAGCTTTACAACATATGGAGAATTATCAGCGAAGATTAGCTCAAGAATATAATAAACGTGTCAAAGTACGTGAATTTCAACCAGGAGATTTAGTTCTGCGAGAAACACCAATATATCAGCGAGAAAATGGTGGAAAATTAGCGAAAAAATGGGATGGACCTTACATCATTAAGGAGATAGTTGGAACAGGAGCTTATAGATTAATGGATCCAGAAGGAAGAGATCTTGGTCATAGATTAGACAGACCATGAAACAGGTTGTATTTAAAAAGATATTATCAGTAAGAAGCTTTGAGAAGTTACGAATTCTGAAAGAACAATTGCAGAATTACTCATATCAAAAGAAGATCATGATGTGCGAAATTGTCGCAGAGATAATCACAGAACAATGACATAAAAGAAAGGGGCGAACCTTTATGGCGTACACCCTAGTTCGCGAATACAATTTCGCAAGAGGCAAATGTAAGACCTAAAGTACATCATATTAGGGGGTACATGTTGCATGGATCATGGAAAGGCCACACGGCCACCGGAACCTGAGTCATGGAGATTTGGGGTCAATAAAGCCCATCCGGGAGAGGCACCTAGGATTCTCAGCTTAGGCATATGACTTAGGTTAGGCGACTAAGGTAATAAGGACTCTCCCAAGGAGTGCATAATATGATCAAGGCGCCGAGGCACACGGTTGAGTCAAGAGTGTCGGGGGCGTTTGAAGCGTCTTTGCCATTCTTGACAAGTCTTGGCTCATAATGCCCTCGGCCTGAAGAAAACCCCACTTAGGGTGCAATCTCGTAACCATAATCCCTATATAAAAGGGATAAGAGGCTGAAAAAACAACTGGTTGTTGTTAAGACTGGATGGGAGGAGCTAACCTTGTATGGTAGAAGTACGTCTCCTTGAAGGGGCAACCAGGGGGAGATAAGGGCGACACCCTCCATTAGGGAGATGATAAATGTCTTAAGACGCAACTGTCATAAGGATTTTTATTCGCAAGGATATTAAGGCTTGTCATATTTGTGCAACAATCCTGAAGAGGCAATAATACAAAAGAAAAATATAAGACGAGATCAATGCGTTTTCGCATGAAAGTGCGAAGATGTCCTGCGATTTCGTTGCAAGACGGCAATGTCATGGGGCTTTATTTTCGCAAGAATATTTAGGCCTGTCATATTGTCGCAACATTCCTGAAGAGGCCATAATACATAAGAAAAAGTTAAGGCAAGATCAATGGGGTTTTGCATGAAAGTGCAAGGACGTCCTGCGATTTTGTCGCAATGACAAGAGGTGGCACAATAAGACCTTTAACTAGGAAGGCAAAATAAGACCACATAGGAATGAGATTTTGAAAAGAAACAAAATTCATTTCGCAAAAGGTTGCGAAATTATACAATAAGAAATTTTTTATACGATCTCTCATTTGGATTCAAATAACAGAGGCAAGTATGGGAATGTATGAAATTAGGAAATGTTATTTGACTCCATATAAGAGATTTACTCAAAACTTCAAGTATTAATGATTATATTGATTAACTGTATTGCAAAGAAGAATTGTTTTAATTTACGCAGGTCAAAATGAAAGAAACACAAATATACAGAAAGAAGAATAAATGTACAAGTATTACAAAGAATCAAAGAAAGAAGTAAAGACTATTTCTTAGATAATCCTTCATTATCTTCATCAGATTTGTTTCCTTCGTCATCTGCGTCAGAATCTTCATCACCTTCAGAACTTCCATCACTATCAGATTCTTCATCGTCAACTTCACTATCAGAGATAATCAAACTGGGAGTATTCTGTGGGATTTCTTCTAAAAGACAAGGATAATCAGAATGTGGGATATTATGATCATCTCAAACCATTTGGATGGTTTGATTGCGAAAGTGCATAGCGTCATTCTTAAAATTCGCAATGGTGATCTTGATTTGATTCTTTAATCTAAAATATTTGTCGTTGCGAGAAGAAAGATTCTTTGCGAGTTCCTCCTTTTCAGCTTCAAGTTCTTCAATCTTTTCACGATATTTATTTTCAGAATCTGCGAACAAAAGACAATCAATTATTAACTTGATGAAAATTCATAAGAAGCAAAAGATTAGTAAAGAAGAGCAATTAACAACCTTCTCTGTCAGAAATCATATCTCTAATCAAGGCTGTATGTTCAACTTGGATATTAACATTTACGCCTAGATCTTTTCTAGCATCATCTAAAATTTTCGCAGCCCAGACAAATTCATCCTCACTACTTATGAGAAGAAGAGAACGAATTTGATTTTCCCTTTCGCAGAGTTCAATATTCTTGCGATTAGCTTCATCTCGCTCAAGTTGAACTTCAAGGAGAGCCTCTTGAATTTCGCCAAAGCCTTGGCACCTTGATCAGAAATACGATCTTTATCATCTATGAGACCGCTAATTTTGGTTCTTAACTCATTGGTTTTCTCTTTGGAATCAATAAGGAGACGTTTAAATCTGTTGTCTAAGCCTAAACTGGATCTATGATCAATTTCTAAGAGGTGAAATTTCGATCTAAGTTCATCTAAAGAAAGAGATGAAATTCTATCATTTGAGAAGCTATTTAAGGAATTGTTAAGACGTTCAAGAAGGGTATCATTATCCAAGGCATTAGGAAATGAGCGAAGAGGGGTAGCTTCATCAGAAAGACCATAAATGTCTGCAAAAAAGGATCATTTAAATAAGATAAAACAACAGATTGAATGAATAAAGAGAAAAGAGAAAAGTAACATACCATAAAGCTGATTATTAGCTTGTTGAAGACTAGAAATTTTGTTCTTATACGAGGAAGAATCAATTTCTAACTGTCTATTTTTCTCGCGAAGACCTTTAACTTCAGCTTCTAATTCTTCATTCTTTTTGCGAAATTGAAGATTCTTCTTTTCAAGATTTTTCGCGTTTTCTCTCTAGATCTGAGGAAACAACAAAAGAAGCTTTTCCAGCCTGCGAAAAGATATAAAAAATATTAGTATAGAAAGAGATTTTGAGTTATAACAATGAAGAAGTAAAAGGATAAAAGTATACTAGACTATTGAGAGAATGCAAGAAGTCGGGAGTCACTGATCTAGAGACTCCACGAAGAGAGATATCACCATCTAGTAAAGGGACGTCACAAAGGGTATCGATATCTTTGCAGGTATTTGCGAATTGGCTATCTCCCATTCCTTGTAGAGAATCAGCAAAGAGGCCAAAAAGCTTAGACATAGAAGATTCAGGTGGAGAATCTTCAGTTGCAGCAAGATCATCGTTATCCTCATCACCCTTGTCACTTTCGGAATTTTCGTTAGGAGGAATATTTGAAGGAGAAGAAGAACGAACTTTTCTTTTCTTTGGAGGAGAACCAGTTGATTTTTCCCTGCGAAGAGCACCTTTACCTTTATCACCAATCTTCGCAGCATCAACAGATTCTTCTACTTCAGCAATAATCTTCACACAACAGATAGAAATAAGAAAAGGGAGTATGGAAGCAACAGTAATATCTAATGCCATAAGATAAAATTTCTTACCTCATCTGTGTATGAGCGAAGAGCTAACAGAGTACTAGATTTCCCAGTCCTGTTATAACTATCTTTCAGTTTTTGGATCTGCGGAATGTCGCAAGAGTTAGCGAACAGAATAGAAAAAATAAATAAATAAATATAAAATGAGTTAAAGGGGAGAAACATACCTCTTTCTCCTTTTCAGACCAAGAGAAAACCCAAGGTTGATATGCAGCGAGATTCGCAGGAAGAACGTTTGACCCAGCGATGTAGGGTCCCTTTAGCATTAAAGGAAAAACACACCATTTATCATCTTTGGATAGGCGAGGAGTTGTGTTTTTACCAGAATGCCAGTCAATATCTTGCATAAGAATTTTGGCTTCATCAATATTATCTTTCCTTTTTAATCGAATACCCCAGCGAGTATTCTCTTTCTTCATGGAGATAAGTTCTTAGTTCTCAAAGAAATTTGCCATTGTATACTTCTCAGCAACTATCTCTAGGTTTGCGAATTTTGGATCTCTAAGTTCTTTGGAGTAAAGAGATCCTTTACCAGCACCACGATTAGCGAATTCTAGCATCAGACGGATGCAGTCCCCACTTAGTTGGAAGATGACTCGCGAAAATCCCGAATGAGCGAGAATTTCATAAAATAAAGGAAGATATGGGTTATAAAGAGGAATAGGGAGACCTGCGAGAATCTGACCTAGCGAAATTATGATTGATTGATCATCACAATATTGATCAGAGAAAAGCTTAACAAAAAGAATTGATTTGGCATTTTCACCAGGAATGGTGGAGAGTGTGAAACCTTTATCAGCAAGATCTTTTTGGACATCCTGTAAATTTTTCTCATATCTATGACCACTTGGAGCCATGTTTGAATATAGAGTATGGGAATGTATGGAAAGTAAAAGGATTGAAGGAAGAAAAAATTACAGCAGCAGAATTTGCAGAAGAATAACAGAGTTGCAGAGATGAGAGAATAAAAATAGAAGAGAAAGTGAAAAGAAAAGTGGAAAAAAGGGGGGAAGAAGAGTATATAAAGAAGATTTTTTACTCGAAGAAATAAACACCATTAAGACGAAGAGACGTGAGCGGTTGAAAAGTAGCGGTTACAGAAGATGTGTCAAGAAATAAATGGAAGAGAGAGTACGTGTGATAAATGCAGAATATGAAAAGATAAGCAGTTGCGGCGTTTCTCACATCATTCTCTACTTCGCAGAAAAGATATGAGAAGAGGCAAGATGTAGGATCAGAATCTCGCAACAATAATGTTTCATCGAAATTATCAATGACACAGTACTTAAGCGTCGAAAACAACTCTAGAAATGATAAAATAAATGACGTCAGCTAAGAACACGAGAAAGATATGATAGTCCTGCGAAAATTAGAGAGTTTGCGAAATTAACATTTGTAAGGTTGCGAGAATGTCGCAAACCATATCCGAAAACAAAGGACAGATTAGTTGTCATCCACTATGTATTTCCTTATAAATATTCATTCGAGTTGTAAAGAGGAGGGATCTTTTGAGTAAGAAACAAGTAAATAGGAGAGAGAAAGTTCAGAGCAGAGATCATTCTTGATTTCTTTATCTTTCTTGTAAGAACATTCAAAGTTTAATCAATAAAATTAAGAACATAAACCTAAAAATGAGTTGATCAACAATGAAATCATATGAGGGATGTAGTGTAGGATTTCCTGCAACTACAAGTAGCCTTTGCGAACTTATAGATTGAGTTAACTAATACTAAATGCTATTTAACTCTACTGGTAACAAAAATTGAAACAAAAATTCTACTATTAACATATCTTTTGGAACATGCCAATCCATCTACAAAGTGATGCATTGACTTCTTCTTTTTAACAATATTTTGTGTAGTTGCAGGAAATCCTACACTACACCCCTCACAAGATTTCATTAATATTCAACTCATTTTAGATTAACAATCTTAATTTTATTGATGAATCTTTGAACAATCTTACAAGAAAAGATAAAGGAATCAAGAATAACCACTGCTCTAGATTTTCTCTCTCCTATTTACTTGCTTCTCAATCAAAAAAGATCTCTCTCCTCCTTACAGCTGATCGGTTCTTTATATAGAGTTTTACATAGTGGATGACAGCTAATCTAACCTTTATTTTCGGATATGGCTTGCGACATTCTCGCAACCTTACAAATGTTAAATCTCGCAAACTCTCTAATTTTCGCAGGACCATCACATTTTTCTCATGATTTAGCTGACGTCGTTTATTATTTCGTTTCTGAAGTTATTCTGCGACACTGCTGTGTTGTGTTGTTAATAATTTCGCTGAGGTATTATTGCTCCGAGATTCTGATCCTACATCTTGCCTCTTCTCATATCTTCTCTGCAACGTATAGAATGATGTGAGAAATGTCGCAGCTGTTCATCTCTTCATATTCTGCATTTATCACACGTATTCTTTCTTCCATCTATTTCTTGACACGTCTTCTGTAACCGCTGCTTTTCAACCGCTCACGTCTTTTCTCCTTAATGGTGTTTATTTCTTCGAGTAAAAGAAATCTTCTTTATATATTCTTCTTACTATTCTTTCCATTTTCGTTTTACTTTCTCTTCTCTTTATATTCTCTCATCTCTGCAACTCTATTGTTCTTCCGTAAGTTCTGCTACTGTAATTCTTCCCTCTTCAATCTTCTTACTTTTTATCCATTCCCATACTCTATATTCAGATATGCCTCCAAGTGGGCACAAACATGAGAAAAACTTAAAAGATGTCCAAAAAGATCTTGCTGAGAAAGGTTTCACACTTTCTACCATTCCTGGTGAAAGTGCCAAGTCAATTCTTTCTATCAAACTTTTCTCTGATCAACATTGTGATGATCAATCAATCATAATTTTTCTAGGTCAAATTCTCGCAGGTCTCCCCATTCCTCTTTATGACCCAGATATTCCTCTGTTCTATGAAATTCTCGCTCACTCGGGATTTTCGCGAGCTATCTTCCAATTGAGTGGGGATTGCATCCGTATGATGCTAGAATTCGCTAACCGTGGTGCTGGTAAAGGATCTCTTTACTCCAAAGAACTTAGGGATCCTAAATTCGCAGACTTGGATATAATTGCTGAAAAATACACAGTAGCGAGTTTCTTTGAAAATTATGAATTGATCTCCATGAAGAAAGAGAATACTCGTTGGGGTATTCGCTTGAAAAGGAAAGATAATATTGATGAAGCTAAAATACTCATGCAAGACATTGATTGGCATTCTGGTAAGAACACAACTCCTCGCCAATCCAAAGATGATAAATTGTGTGTTTTTACCTTGATGCTGAAAGGACCTTACATTGCTGGGTCAAATGTCCTTCCTGAGAATCTCGCTTCGTATCAACCTTGGGTATTCTCTTGGCCCGAGAAGGAGAAATAGGTATGTCTCTTCCAGTGTTACCCACTTTATATTTCTTTATTTGTCTTTATTCTTTTGTTCGCTGACTCTTGCGACATTCTACAGATCCAGAAACTGAAAGATAGCTATCACAGGACTAGGAAAGCTAGTACCTTGTTAGCTCTTCGCTCATACACAGATGAGGTAAGAAATATTCTCTTATGATTTTAAACAGTATATTGTTGCTTCTATTTCTTATTTCTATCTGTGTGTGAAGATTATTGCTGAAATAGAAGAACCTGCCAATGTTCCGAGGACTGGTGATAAAGGCAAAGGTGCTCTTCGCAGGGAAAAACCAACTGCTCCTCCTTCAAAGAAGAGAAAAACCCATTCTTCCTCTCCTTCAAATATTCCTTCTCAAGAAAACTCCGAGTGTGATGAGGATGATGAGGATAATGATGACCTTGCTGCAAATGAAGATTCTCCATCCGAATCTTCTATGTCTAAGCTCTCTGGCCTCTTTTCTGACTCTTGGCAAGGAATGGGAGATAATCAATTCGCTGCAAAGCTCTCGCTACAATTTGCGATGTTCCTTTAATGGATGGTGATAATTCTCTTCGCGGAGTTTCTAAATCATTTACTCCCAACTTCCTGCATTCTCTTAATAGTCTGGTATGCTTTCGTCTTTTTACTTCTTCATTACTGTAACTCAAAATCTCTTTCTATTTTAATACTTTTTACATTTTCTCGCAGGCTGGAAAAGCTTCTTTCGCTGTTGCCTCAGATCTGGAAAGGAGACGCGAAATTCTTGAAAAGAAAAATTTTCAATTTCGTGCAAAGAATGAGGAACTGGAAATTGAAGTCAAAGATCTTCGCGAGAAGAACAAACAACTAGAAATTGATTCTTCTTCGTACAAGAATAAAATCTCTAGTCTTCAGCAAGCTAATAATCAAATCTATGGTATGTTTATTTTCCTCCTTTCCCTTCATTCATTCATCTTGTTGTTTTATCTTATTTGATTAATCCTTTTTGCAGACATTTATGGTCTTTCTGATGAAGCTACTATTCTTCGTTCATTTCCTAATGCCTTGGATAATGATACCCTTCTTGAGCGCCTTAATAAATCTTTAAATAGTTTCTCAAATGATAAAATTTCATCTCTTTCTCTGAATGAACTGAGATCCAAATTTCGCCTCTTAGAGATTGACCATAGATCTAGTTTAGGCTTAGCCAACCGATTTAAGCGGCTCTTTCTTAATTCTAAAGAGAAAATCAATGAGCTAAGAACCAAAATTAGCGGTCTCATAGATGATAAGGATCGCATATCAGATCAAGGTGCTAAGGCTTTGGCGAAATTCCAAGAGACCCTTCTTGAATTTCAACTTGAACGAGATGAAGCTAACCGCAAGAATACCGAGCTCTGCGAAAGAGAAAACCAAATTCGTTCTCGTCTCCTTATAAACAATGAGGATGAATTCGCTTGAGCTGCGAAAATCTTAGATGATGCCAGAAAAGATTTAGGTTTAAATGTTAGTCTCCAAGTTGAGCATACAGCCTTGATTAGAGATATGATTTCTGACAGGGAAGGTTATTAACTGTTCTTCTTCACTAATCTTTTATTTCTTATGAATTTTCATCAAGTTATTAATTGATTTCCTTTTGCTCACAGATTCTGAAAGTAGATATCGCGAAAGAATTGAGGAACTTGAAGCTGAAAAAGAGGAACTCGCAAAGAATCTTTCTTCTCGCAACGATAAGTATTTTAGATTAAAGAATCAAATCAAGATCACTGTTGCGAACTTTAAGAACGATGCTATGCATTTTTGCAATCAAACTATTCAAATGGTTTGTGATGACCATAGTATTACTCATTCTGATTATCCTTGTCTCTTGGAGGAGATCCCAAAGAACATTCCTAGTCTGACTATTTCTGATAGCGAAGCTGATGATGAAGAATCTGATGGTGATGAAGGTTCTGATGGAGATAAAAGTTCTGATGCAGACGAAGAAGGGAACAAGTCTGATGAATATGATGAAGGATCAAATAAGAAGTAGTCTTTGTTTCTTTCTTTAATCTTCTGTAATATTTGTATATTTATTCCTCCTTTTTGTATATTTGCGAATTCTTTTGGTTCTCCATATTCTTTAATATATGAGTTTATTTCATTTTAACCTGCATTCATTAAAACAATTCTTCCTTGCAATATGGTTAATCAATATAATCATTAATTTTTTAATTTTTGCGTAAATCTATCATGTGGAGACAAATAACATTTTCTAATTTCATTCATTCCCATACTTGCCCCTGTTATTTGTATCCAAATGGGAGATTTTGCAGATTTTTCTTATTTTGTGCCTCAACTTCGCAGTTGATTATGTATAATTTCGCAATCATATGCAAAGTGAATTTTGATTCTTTTCAAAATCTCATCCCCGTGTGGTCTTATTTTTCCTTCCTAGTTAAAGGTCTTATTATGCCACCTCTTGTCTTTGCGACAAAATCGCAGGACGTCCTTGCACTTTCATGCAAAAACCCATTGATCTTGCCTTAACTTTTCTCTTTTGTATTATGGTCTCTTCAGGAATGTTGCGACAATATAATAGACCTAAATATTTTTGCGAAAATAAAGCCCCATTACATTTCCGTCTTGCGACGAAATCGCAGGACGTCTTCGCACTTTCATGCGAAAACCCATTGATCTCGTCTTATCTTTTTCTTTAGTATTATTGCCTCTTCAGGATTGTTGCACAAATATGACAAGCCTTAATACCCTTGCGAGTAAAAATCCTCATGACATTTGCGTCTTAAGACACTTATCAGCTCCCTAATGGAGGGTGCCGCCCTTATCTCCCCCCTGGTTGCCCCTTCAAGGAGGCGGACTTCTACCATACAAGGTTAGCTCCTCCCATCCAGTATTAACAACAACCAGTTGTTTTCGCGGCCTCTTATCCCTTTTACTTATAGGTTTTATGGTTACGAGACTGCACCCTAAGTGGGGTTTTCTTCGGGCCGAGTGCAAGTCAAGACTTGTCAAGAATGGAAAGGTACGCTCCAGAAGCCCCTGGCACTCTTGACTCAACCGTGTACCTCGGCGCCTTGATCAGATTCTGCACTCCTTGGGAGAGTCCTTATTACCTTAGCCCAACCTAAGTCATATGCTTAAGCTGAGAATCCAAGGTGCCTCTCCCGGATGGGCTTTATTGACCCCAAATCTCCATGACTCAGGTTCCGGTGGCGGTGTAGCCTTTCCCTGAGCCATGCAACAGGTACCCCCTTATATGACGTACTTTAGGTCTTACATTTCCTCTTGCGAAATTGTATTCGCGAACTAGGGTGTACGCCATAAAGGTTCGCCCCTTTCTCTTTTGTCATTGTTCTCTGATTGTCTTTTGTAGAATTCATATCTCTGCGAGATTCTTGCACATCATCATTGTATTTGCATTTCGCAATCTCAATTTTGTCATTCAATAAAATGTATTTTTGAGAATTTTATTTATTGCGAGAGTGTCGCAACAAATCAATCATTCATACATTACCTTTTTTGTCCTTGCTTTTTGTTATTTTCTACTTGTTTCCTTGGTAGTGGTATGTTCACCATTTTTTATTCTGAGCTAGCATTAGTTTCGCAACATCTCTTCTTCTTTTCTTTCGATTGCATCCACCATCAACCTCTCACTTCTTTGTGTCTCTTTGATTTTGTGTCGCCAATTTTCCTTCTTGTTTGCTCTTCCTTCGCAGGATTCTACCTCAGTTTCGTAACACCTCTTTCCTTCAACCCAATCTCCCTTTATGATTCCTACACCGCTGGGGTGAGGGAATTTGATGCACTGGTGGAAAGTTGAAGCTACACCTAGAATCCCATGTAGCCAAGGTCGACCAATTAATGCATTGTAGGGTGATTCTACATCAACGACACAGAATAGGATTTCAGAAGATATTCCCTTCAATGGAATTCGCATAGTAACCTCCCCTTTAGGCTTGTTGGCAGTACCATTAAAACCATATATCTTATATGTTGATGGTATAAGATCATCATCTCTTCCTCCCATAGTTTTATAAGTATGATAAAATAAGATGTTCACAGAGCTTCCAGTATCGATTAGAATCCTATTAATTGCCCATGAATCTTCAGCTTCATCATCCTCATCTTCTTTCGGTTTTGGATTAATTTCTAATTTTACTACCAATGGATTATCATGTACCTCTTCACCTTCGGGATTTCTTTGCGGTAAAAAATAATCTGTTTCTGCCATTCCTCTAGTGGCGAGATTTTCGCAATATTCATAATTTCTCTTCCATCATTATCTCTTGCGAACACTCTACTCAAATTGTCATGAAAATCTTCAATTGTCTTGTATGAATGTACGATAGAGTGACAGAATAGATTCTTTGCTTTTGCTTCTATGAAGAATGTTTCCTTCTTTTTCATCGTGTTTACTTTGTGATGCTCTGGTGGTGGTGGCAATGGTTGAGATTGTGGGTGCCCTACCAAAAAGTGGTTTAGTTTTCCTTGATCTATCATTCTCAGAATAATTCTTTTTACATTTCTGCAATCATTTGTAGTATGTCCATGAAAATGATGATAAGAACAAAACTCATGACTTCTGTGGTTTGGAGGTGGTTCCGTTCCCATGTTCCATGGTGTTGGTATATTCTCCATCAAAATTATAGCTTCCCATATTTTCTCCACACTTGCATTTAGAGGTGGCATCTTGATTTCTTCCCATACCACCTTGTGACCTCCTTGTCCTCTATTATAGTTTTGTCTTTGACCTCCATAAGTTTCTTGCGGCTGATCGAGTCTTTGAATCTTGTTATTTCCACCACGATTGTAGAAATTTCTTTCTCTTCATACTCCTCTTGATCTCGGCTTCCCATAGCCACCAGTTTCTGTTGATTGTTGCCCGTCACCTTTCTTGTTGTACTTGCGAAGTGCTCGCCACTGTGTTTATTAGTTTGGGTAATAAGCTTGCATTCGCTGTTTGTGAACTGGTGTTCGCAACTGGATATGATTCCATTTCATTTTGCCTTTCCTCTAGAGCAATATATTCTTCTGAAGTTCTCGCAATTCAGTCATTGTGATCGTATTCTTGACTCTGAAAATTTGGATATACAATAGGTTGGTTGCAAACATAGCATTGATAAATGATAGATAAGATATCTCTCATCTACACGGCCAGCCATTTCGCTACACATAGTCCTCCATCTTTTAGTTAGGTGCTTCAAACTTTCGCCAATCCTTTGTTTTAATCCAAACACGTCTTCAATACCAGGTCGCGAAGAATTATTACTTATATATGCCCCCAGGAATGTAGTCTGCAAATGATTGAAGGATGTTATTGTATTCTTTGGTAGACCTTCGAACCATTTTAACGCCTCCCCTGTTAAGCTGGATGCAAATACTTGCATAATACATCATGATTTTCCCATTGCAACATGCACCTCACGTAGGCTTTAATGTGTTGAATTGCACAAGTTGTTCCATCAAAAATGCTGGTTAATGCGGGCAAATTGCATTTCGGTGTATTCCTCCTAGTTGTACTTCCCTTGTAAATGGAGTTTTCGCAGCTTCTTCTATAGCTTCATCCAATTGTCTTCTGCCTACTTCTCCTCTATTATTTAGCATTCCTCTCATTTCTTCTAATTCTTTTAAGATTTGTTTATTTACACCTGAATTTTGATCCATTGGTCTTTTTAATTTCGCCTCCCTTCTTCTGCGTTCATGTCTTTCTTCTCTCGCGAAATTTTGCATTTCTTCTTCATCATCTCATCTCGTCTTCTTCTGCGATTCTCTTCCTCATCTCTATCTTGAATTCGCATATGATGTCTCTCATTTTCCCCTCCATGATTTTGTTCATTTCTTATCAATTCCATTCGCTGTCTTTCAGCCATCCTCTGTACTCTATCATCTCTTCATTGATATTACCGTTATTCCGGTTTTGTGTACGCTTCTTTCTCGATTGTCGTGATTGTTCTGGCGAATTGTCTCCTGAAGCTCTTGTTCTTCCATTTCCGCTCTCAATCTTTCACGTTCGCAAATTAAACGTGCTTGTTCAGCATAATGTCTTTCAATTTCTTCTTCTCGTTTTGTTGATTTCTTTGAGTTTCTCTCTCATGTAAAATTCTCCTTCCTTCCTCTCGATTCCCTTCGCCATCTTGATTATTTCGTCCCTGACGTTGTCCATTCTCTTGATTTCTATCATTTTTCCTATCATCAAAAGTTTCATTTTGTGGAACGTAACGATCATCAGTCCTTTCTCTTCTATTTTGCGATGTTCTTCATCAGATTTGATATTTCTTCTTGAATGTTATTTCCGGCATTATTGTGGGTGAGTTTCGCCTCATCTCTCTTCTAGTCGATCTTGAATATGATTTTGTAATACTTCTCGATCTTCTACTCTGTAGTCTCATATTTTCATCCTCAATTCGTGATTTTTGCCTTGTTAATTCGCAACGTTCTTCTGCCCTCTCTTCTTTCTTCATATATTCTTCGTCTCAACGTTCTAACGAACGCTCCAATTTCCTCATCTCCATGAATATTCCTTCATCTGCTTCTTATTTCTCTCTACCTGTCTAGGTTTCTGGTTTGTTTTGCTTGGCTTCTTCTACTTCTTCTCTGCTGATTTGATTTTCCAAGTGTGTAACTCACCCTATCATAATCTGTATTCACTCCTTGTACTGTGTTTTTTGAACTGGTGGTTGAATTTGATTTTCTCTATTATTTCGCAGTCTAGTAGATTCTCCCATTTCACTTCTTTCCCTTTCCATTCCGCTTTCAGCAATTTCTCTTGCTTCTTCTAACAGTAGTTGGTTGTTCTGATGTATTTCTTCTTCTAGCCATTTCTTCAATATTAATGAATTGCAAGAGATTTATGTAAAATTCTTAATCAATCACTCCAAATCTTTCACAAATCTCGATATTAATCTCAATTTTTTCTAGAATAATCTTCAATTCAATCCCTGTTTCTAGCGCCATTATGTAGTTGCAGGAAATCCTACACTACACCCCTCACAAGATTTCATTAACATTCAACTCATTTTAGATTAACAATCTTAATTTTATTGATGAATCTTTGAAAATCTTACAAGAAAAGATAAAGGAATCAAGAATAACCACTGCTCTAGATTTTCTCTCTCCTATTTACTTGCTTCTCAATAAAAAAGATCTCTCCTCCTTACACTGACGGCTCTTATATAGATTACATAGTGGATGACACTAATCTCCTTTATTTTCGGATATGGCTTGCGACATTCTCGCAACCTTACAAATGTTAATCTCGCAAAATCTCTAATTTTCGCAGGACCATCACATTTTTCTCATGATTTAGCTGACGTCGTTTATTATTTCGTTTCTGAAGTTATTCTACGACACTGTTGTGTTGTGTTGTTAATAATTTCGCTGAGGTATTATTGCTGCGAGATTCTGATCCTACATTTTGGTAGTGAAAAAAGAAGACTAATTTTTCCAGATACTAGTTGGTCAGTTAGATGATCGTAAGGCGTTTGGCTTTGGTTTTGCGTTTTTGTCCACAAGTCAAGGCAATTAGGTTTTTGTTTTCATGCAAAAATGGTGATCCTTTCTCCTCCAAATCCTAGGTTTATATCAAATGGTGATTCCCCCCTCTCTTCTCCCCCTCTCACCTGATCTTCTAATTGATATTCTTGTACATAATTTTGACACCACAAATACCTCTAGAGAGTGACTCTTCTAGTAGATCTGGAATAATTTTGCCTAGTTCATCTGCTGATTTGTGTAACCATCCACTAATAATGATTGATGGATATCTTGTCACAATGACTAATGTCGTTTTAGCTAATCACATTAAAGAGTGTGAACATCTTGTGGTATGAGGGCTTATTGTCATAGGTTACCTTTTATTCATGTGAGAAGACGATTGAGAAAGCTTGGAAAATCAAGGACAATTTGTCTATGAAATGACGAGGGTACCAAGTACACCAAAATATTTTCGATATCAACATATAACTCATATACCTTGTTTGATCTAATATAGACGGAAACTATTAAGAAGATAGCAACCACAAAGTATACACTTGGTATATAGTTTTTAGTTCGAAACCGTACCTTAGAGTATAAGGATCAACCCAAGTGTTTTGTATTAATGTACAAGTGCAATTACTTTAATTATAACTTAAACAAAATATAATGCGGAAAGTAAAGTAAAAGCACACAACAAGTAAACTACCCCTAGTTTACTTCAAAATTACTTCAAATTAAGTCGTTATACAAAGACACTACCAACTTCGTATAGTTGAGAACAAGTAAACTACCCCTAGTTACCTAGTTTCTTCAGTATCCCCCTGCCTACAACCAATCTGGACAATGCACGTGAATCCTAAGATAGAGTCCACTATCTTAGGTTACTCCAGCCTCTCTGAAGACTTTAAGCACTCAACCCCTTCGATCGTCTTCCAAACAGTAAATGACTAATATGTTTGGTAACCACTCTCATATCTCAGGAATTCAATCACAGATAACTATGTTGAGTGTGACAAAGGCTTTTCTGTTTAAAATCAATTAAACTCCTTTGTCGGGTTTAGATCTTCCAAGATCTGGATTAACAAGTTAACTAGATCGATTCAAACAGAACTACCATATTCGAATACTGAAAAGTCCACCAAGTGATAGCTTGTAGATCTAAATACAAATACTAATAACAAGTTTATCAAAAGATAAACTAAATCTAGTCGGATCCCAGGCGATCAAGTTTGTGCACGAAGCAAATCACAAAAATACAAAACCAACAAGAAAAATCTTCTTGTCTTATCATATCTTCAATAGTCTTTTGTACCTGCAAAATATAAAACTTGATTCCAAATTATGATCGATCAAGCACACGACAAAGTCTGTTAAAAATGGATGATTACAAGTCAACGTCAGATCTAAAATCAGATCGTAACTACCGCTAATATTTTTATCTAGTTTGGGTGACCTTATGTCACAAGAGAATGTGAGAACACAGGGGTACCAAAATACACCACCAACTTTTTTGTATGCAATCTGTATGGACAAACTTAACACAATTCCAAGAGTTCAACTTAATGAATCTCAATCACGGAATAGTATCAAGAGTTATATATCTTTCTCTCACAATCAGAAAGTCTACAGAGACTAGTCTGTGAACCTAATTTGCGTGTGAGAGTACTTGGGTGATTCCAAAGATCAATTTCCTTAGTAATCGATCAACTCGTATCCAACAAATAAGGTCGGACGTATCTACGGTGAATGATTAACACACAACCTATGATATTTCAATTACAAAGATAAACTATATAATGCGGAAAAGAAATACCACAGATACAACAAGATTTTGTTAACGAGGAAACTGCAAATGCAGAAAACCCCCGGGACCTAGTCCAATTTTGAATACTCTCAGAATTAAGCCGCTATACAAAGACACTACCAACTTCGTATAGTTGAGACCAAATAAACTAACCCTAGTTACCTAGTTTCCTCAGTATCCCCGCGCCTACAACCAATTTGGACAATGCATGTGAATCCTAAGATAGAATCCACTATCTAAAGTTGTTTCAGCCTCTTTGAAGACTTTAAGCACTCAACCCCTTCCATCATCTTCCAAACATTAAAGGACTAATATTTTTGGTAACTACTCTCCTCTCTCGGGAAATCAATCAGAGATAACTATGTTGAGTGTGACAAAGGTTTTTTTATAAAAAATCAATTAAACTCCTTTGTCAGGTTTAGATCTTCCAAGATCTGGATTAACAAGTTAACCAGATCGAGTCAAATAGAACTACCAGATTCAGATACTGAAGAGTACCACCAAATGATAGCTTGTCGATATAAATACGACTAGTAATAACAAGTCTATCAAAAGACAAACTAGATCTAGTAGGATCCCAGCCGATCAAGTTTTTGCACGAAACAAATAACAAAGATACAAAACCAATAAGAAAAATCTTCTTGTCTTATCATATCTTCAATAGTCTTTTGTACCTGCACAATATAAAACTTGATTCCAATTTATGATCAATCATGCACACGACGGAGTCTGTTAACAATGGATGATTACAAGTCAAAGTCAGATCTGAATTACCACTAATCTCTTTATCTAGCTTGGGTGACTTTATGTCACAAGAGAATGCTCTCAAGAATAATCAAACTAGGTGCAATCAAGAGTTAACAACCACTAGTCAATCAAATCAATAATCGAAAACTAAAATAACAACGCAGATTCTAGTTTCTCACCAAAGGTACTAGTAAATGCTTTTTGATATTGAATAAGTCTTTAAACTGGCGGACGTAAGAGATTTCTCCTAATTAGGTTACTCTCATCTCCAAGATAGCATTACGAGTAAAACTATTAGTCGGCTACAGCAGTGACTACGAAACGAAATGCCTACCTCAGAATAATCAAGTTTATAAGTAGAACAAACTTCACTATTTATAGACCAGGGTAGTTTGGACACCAAGAAATTTCCATAACCGATAAAGCACCTAAATTCGGTTTTGTTTAATTCCAACTAATATCCAATTATACAACCGAAATTTCTCTTAGACATCTTAATGTTATCTTTCCATAGATATGTTTTGATTGCTGGTAGAACACAGTTCCTAGACAGAAATCTATGGATAATGAGAATTATGTGTGGGTCAATGAGATAATAACTCAAGATGGGAAACACTGGAATTTGGAGATTATTCAGTATTTGTTTAAACCTCAAACTGTTGAAATGATAATGAAGATGAAACCCTCAATGACATAATAACTCAAGATGGGAAACACTGCAATTTGGAGACTATTTAGTATTTATTTGAACCTCAAATTGTTGAGCCAATAATGAAGATAAAAATTTCTACAGTCTATAAAGATGAGTTAATCTGGAAGCGTATTAAAAAATGGTTTAAATCAGCTTACAATAAACTACATGAGATTAGTTTAGGTAATCTACAAATTTAACAAAAATCCAAGATGCAAATGTACATTGGAAGAAGTTACAACGTATCCAGATTTGGACGAGAGTTAAACATTTTTTTCTAGAAGTGCAGATATTCTACCTACAAAAAAAGGCTCTCACATGTTTGTAGGTATATTAACAGGTTGTGTCCTCTCTGTAATCAACAGGATGAGAGTATGACACATATCTTATTCTCTTGTCCTTTCTCTATGGCAGTCTGGATGGAAGTCCCTGGTGGTTCTCGTGTTCTCTATGGAATTCATAACAATGTGTTGTTACAATTTTAGAAGAATGGTTGGTTCAAAATAAACAACAAGAACCCCAACTAGATTGGCTCAATACTTCAATGGTGGTATCATGGATCATTTGGAATGATAGATGTGAAATTTTATTCCAAAATAAAAGAAAAGTTTATCTAAAAGTAACTGCAAGCAAATCTCTGAGCTTTGCTAGTTATTTTGGTAATCTTAACAACATTCATCAATCTCGAAACACAATCACTCAATTTTCTTCGAACGATGCACCTCATTGGAGATCCCATGCACCTCCTTTAACTCTAAATTGTGATGCTTCTTAGGATATCAATATTGGTTTCACTGGAATAACTCTGATACTGCGTGATTTTGCAGGAAACTAGAGGGGCTTTCTCTCAAAATGTTGTGCGGGAATAAGGGCTTCAGAACATACAGAATCTCGTGTTTCTCGAAGTTGTTAACTGGAGTAAAGAGTTGAGACTAATCAAGTTATGTTTGAAGCGGACCTGAAGAGTATTGAAGGCTACATCAACAAAGCTTCTCCAGTGATCGTGTGGGAGAATGAGATCATTCTGTTGGATGCTATTGATAAAATTAAGACAATTCCACTCTGGAAGTGTCATTTCATTCCTAAGAGTTGTAATAAATTTGCCGATAAATTAGCTCAGTACATCAGAAAGTTTTGTGTGACAAAAGTATGGTCAGTCTGTCCTCCTAGCATTATTAAGAGTCAATTACTATTAGACTGTATGGTTGTTTCAAGCTAATAAAGCAACTAATCTTTGGCATCAAAAATAAATAAATAATTAAAAGTAGAGGAGTAAAGATTGGTGGACTAATAACCGGTCCGCACATCAATTGTTGGTTGAGATTCTTTTTCTCCATTCGGTGCTTCCGCCGGTCGGCTAACTAACTAAATTCTATATTACTTTTTATTTTTAATGTTTTTTTGGTATTATTTTTAGAAAGTTTTAATATTTCTTTAATATTTTTAATGCACTTGGTTGACCGATTAGCTTCTGGTCAACCAAGTGGTTTATTTTTGTAAATTTTAAATTAATTAAAAAAATATGCACTTGATCGACCAATTGGTTTTTGGTCAACCAAGTGGTTTTGGTTTTGTAAATTTTAAATTAATAAAATAAAAAAACTTAATATCATGTGAGTCCTTATGCCGATCGGTATATAATGCCCTCATCACAAAACTATTTCCGACGTTTTTTCTGTTCCCTTATTCCCTTTTTAGTGTGGGGAATAAAGGATTCACGGAATTCGCAATCATATAAGTTTTGTGTCTTTGTTGTTTATGGTATCTTTCCCGCATTGGAGACGGCCTTGGCAGTTTTTTTGTTGAAAAGTACTTCTATTCCAGTGTCTCTTATCGATGCACTAAACCACCGAAATAGGCCAAATGACGAGTAGGGTGTGGGTGCTCGTATATCAATTCTACTTTTAAGAACTATAATCGTTATATATACTAGCTCCATTTTAAAAAGAAGAAGAAAAGAGATATTATCGTTTTTCTTAATTTGGCCTATTATTCTCTTTTTTTAAAAGGAGGGAGTATTAAGCATGATGTGCGAAGTTGATTCTGAATGTGCTCCATGGTGTCATAAAGCAAGAATTTGGAGCGTGGCGGCAAGGGAGTTAGAATTTTCATCCGTGCGAAACAGTTTTGAACTTTTGACGTGAGAAAATGCTTATTCAGTTGGACATGCCCATCTGACTACTGTATATTGCTTTGAAAGTTCTCGACGAGGCATTTTTCACGTTTGTGCAAGTTGGGGGGTAAATGTCGGACTCGATTATGTACGATACTCTGTTAGGGTTTTCTCTTGCTCGCAGAAATTAAAGCAGAGACACTGAAGTCAACCACGACCAAGTCAACCGATGGTTGACTGCCACTGTGATAGGTCAGTTTGAACTTCGACATGTAAATTTGCTTGCAAAGAGTTATGAAAACAGGGGCCCTGACCAATTAGAGATGTTTGTATGCTAAAATATACTAGAACATTGTGTTTTCAACTATACAGTGATACCTACTGGCAAAAAATTAAGAAATTCAGTAAAACTTAAACATAGACATAATTTGCTTTCAGCCCCCTACTATTTTCAGCTTCCCCACATCTTTAGCAGATCAGGATCCCTGGGAAAATCTTAATTTTACCACTTAAACAAAATGGAAATAAAAGAAATTCTGTGCTGGTGAGTACAGAGGGATCCCTGCCGTCACAAGATGACTGCACAAAATTAAGACACGGTCATCTTCAGCAAACACTAAAATCACTGAAAAACAAAGACATGATAAGTAAGATATCCTCCAACAATACTCACCTTTCTTTAAGCAAAGGCATCATATCATCCGTCAACAAGTTTTTCTTGAAGTTATTTTCGTAATGCTGAAGACCTAGGTTTGACAACATGCATCTTGTTCTGGTATAGTATGTATCCTCCAGCTGAAAGGTTCGAAATCCATTTAGTTTCCAGGACAGTAACCCAAACATAAATAACATATTTTTGCTGTCAGACCCCCTACTGTTTTCAGCTTCCCTGTGTCTTTATCAGATCCGGATCCCTGGATATTTTGTTAAGACATAAGGAACATCTTACTTTTACAACTTTAAGAAAAAATAAAAAATTTAAAATAAAAGAATCGTGGGCTGAATCAGTACCTTTTAATGTGGTTCAGTATAAGAGTCCTTGGTCCAAGAGGGATTCCAGCCATTACAAGATCACTGCACAAATTTAGACACGGTCATCTTCAGCAAAAACTCAGAACATACAAAACATAATATGATATCCTCCAATAATACATGCCTTTCTTTAAGCAAAGGCATAGTATTGTCCGTTAATTGGTTCTTCTTGAAGTTATTCTCGTAATTCTGAAGGCCTAGGTTCGACAACATGCATCTTGCTCTGGTATAGCATGTATTCTCCACTGGCGGCTGAGAAGAGTTAGATCTTACAAGCACCTACACATAACCAAACCAAATATGAACTGCCTTAGTGTTTCTGTCTCACGTGTATTACTGAATGTTATTCAAAAGAATGACTAATAAAGGAATATCCACACTGAATGTGATGATGCCCTATGTAATATGCTCAGGATTAAAAGGGCCGCTGCCGAAAAATTGTGGGCATTTTTGCGCCTAATTGCTCAAACTTGTGATGCCTCCTCTTTTAATGAGAATGTGATGACTCTACACCGAGTATGAAGAGAGTACTGAAAAATGCTAAGAAACAAGTGACACTGTCCCCTCCCTGAACAGATTAGACTTGAGAACCAATAGTTCAACAACACTACTAGTAATTAACAGTAAAGGAAAAATTAATGTTTCAGAATGTGCTTCACTCTATCTTGCAGTTGTTTAGTTCAATGATGGAACTCCTGCCAAGGATTAAAGGATTCTTTATTTATGGAAAAGTTATGCTCATCGTCTTTTGGCACCAAAACAGAAATTTGATGGTGCTGACCAACAGCATTTGAGGAGAGAAATTCCATCTGTTGCTTGTGAACTATTCTAACGTTTATGGGATAAAGAGACGTGGAATATATATTGAAAGAGAAGACATGAAACCATGTAAAGAAATCAAGAAACAAAGAAAAAACTTTGGCGATTGGTATGCCACAATTAAGAAAGTGGAAGATAAAAGTTACCTCATGCGCAAGACCGTGACAAACCGCAAAGAGAAGACCTGTTGCGATTGCCTCTGGGGTGCTAGGAGAAGGAATGTTACTGACCACTTGAAACATAAATCCAGAAGTAAAAGCTGCTACTGCTCTGCAAAATGAAACGTTTCATGGACTTTTCGGTTAGGTGGAAAGAAGATGACCCGACTCATTTATATGCCCAAGTCGAACAGTAAATTGTTTATCAAGACATGGATCGCCATGAATTGAACGAGGAGAAGCAACAAGCTGAACATTGAATACTCATTTTCCTGAACCCTGAGCATATACTATTCTGTTTTATATCTATATGGAGGTCTGCAAGAATCACTCGCACACCCTTGAAAGTTACATGCTTTAGAAAAAGAAGACAGATTTTTATTTTATATTTTCGATATTAAGAAACGGAATTACTCCATCAGGGAGGTCCAAAAGGTGGTCTACCTACCATCATACTCTGGATACAAACATTATCTTTTCTAGTTGGTAGTCTGTATTCCAAAAAATCAGAGATGCAAGAAAACTCAAAATTAGCCATAATGTTATTACCTAGCCTTGGTATCGTCTTTCCCTCCTCTAATTCTTCTCATAGCAGAAATCACAGCACCATCGGTCCCCCTCAAAACTGAGAAATTACGAACCTGCAGCAAACGAGTTTTGCCGAATTCCTGTAGAATAGAAAGAGTCGATCATTTAATTATGTATCATAAAACTCAACGCTTTCATCCTAAACTTGGGATGATGATGAAGTGTTTGAATATGATAATGCTAAAAGGAAGAAACTAGTTCAGCTTAATACATCACCTCAAAAGGAAGATAACTATTGGCTGCAGACTGAGCAAGGCTTCCATACAAAAGACCGACAACAGCTCCTTGTAGAGCATAGGTTGCAGCAACAGCAGCAGTTTCAACAAGTACAGGTTGTTTACAAACCCAGCCTTGGAAACCCTTTTCTAATTCCCCCCATTTTGTTTGAAGCTGAGTATATACAGATTTAATATTAATATTCTTCTTAAGTGGCAACACCACTGATCCTGATCCTCCTCCCTCCATCACTTACTGGAAACCCTAACCCAATAATACTGATAACAAAACTCTTCTTCCTTGTTTGCTTTAGATGATTTTGAGAAACCAGACCTAATAATTGAGAGAGAAAGAGGGAGAGAGAGAGGGGCTAAGTATAGAACGATTTTTTTGGGGACCATGGTTTTTCTTGGGGACCATGATTTTATTTTGGATAAAGACATTAGAAGTAAATCTAGGTCACCCCTTATCTAGATATTTATATTAATACCTAAATTACCGTTCTGATTTATTTTGGGTGATGATTAGCTAGTGTTAATAATAGTTAGTGTAATGATTAGTGAGATGATTAAGTTAAAGATAATTAGTGAGATTAAAAAACCAGATGAGTTTTTTTTTTTTTAAAAGTAGGATTATTGAGAGAGTAAAGTTAGAGAAGATGAAAAAGGAAAACATGAAAAACGATGGATTTTACCAACCACAACCGGAGGAAGGATATTTGGGTACCCAGGTATACTTCAAATTTAGATAATGTTGCTTGAATTGCTCCAAACTTTCAAAAAAATGAAAATTTTAATGTAAATTTGGGCCAGTTCGGTTAACCATATGTCAACAACATGTAACCGAACACATCTGAAAGTGTAGTTCGGTTACCATATGTCAAGAACATGTAACCGAACACACCTGAAAGTGTAGTTCGGTTACGTTTTCCAAACACGCAGGTTACCGAACTCGCTCGTTAATGGAGGTTTTGGTCGTACAGTGCAATGTTCGGTTACCTAGGATAAAATGGTAGGTAACCGAACTTTGAACTTGCCAATTTATTTGAGTACATCTTGTGTGTTCGGTTAGTTCGCAAACTTCAACGCAACCAAGTTCCCAACCGAACTTCAGGTTAAAAGTAACCTAGTGTTAGAAGTTCGGTTGGTTCGCAAACTTCAACATATTTTGCGAATCAACCGAACTGGGCTTATAGGTAGAGTTCGGTTACAAAGAAAACTTAATAATTTTGTGAACGAACCGAACTTATGGACTTGTATTATTCTAATACAAGGAGTTCGGTTAAAAGTATCTTTTTGCGAATTAAGAAAAAAAAAATTTGTGATAACCGAACTTTTTACTGAAAAAAAAACTCCATTAAACCTCTCTGCAACTTCCATTTTCAACTCATTTTGATGATTAGTTCTCATTTATTCAACCAAAAGCGAATGACAAGTAATGGGTTTGTGAGAATATCTTTGTTAATGTTTTAAATTAAGCTATATATATAGTGGTGGTGGTGGTAATCGGTGGTTGTTGGTGGTGATAATTGGAGGTGGTGGTGGTGGTAATCGGCGGTGGTGGGTGGTGGTGGTAATCGGTGGTGGTGGTGGTAATCGGCGGTGGTGGGAGGTGTTGGTAAGAGGAGGTGGTGGTTATATATATAGAGAGAGAGAGGTGGTTATTGTGTTGGTTTCAAATTAAATTAGGTTAAGATAAATTAGTCATTTCAATATTTTAGGACGTCCCTTATAACTATATGGAAGGTGGCCTAATAAGACCATGGTCCCGCAGAAAAATCATCGTCCCTAATAAATGATTCTAAGTATATCATGGTCATGGACTCATGGATATGTTGCCACCAACTTTCTGCAAAGCCCAGCCTTAAGCCCACTTTATATTTTCCCGAAAAGAGTCAAATCGATATGGTTACTCTCGGGCCTCGGCGACTCCTCCTGTGTTTATGGAGCCATCATGAATAGTTGCACATCTCGGAGAAATATGGTGGTGACCGGTTCTTTTAGAGCGCTCCTTCATTTGAACTACAGTATTATTGGAAAGGCCTATTCCTATGGGTATGCCAAAAAAATAGCTGTTTGGCATACCAGGTGACATGACAAACCAATTGCACCACTATGGAAAAACCAATAAACGATAGAGATTCTAGCGGTCAATATTATGAATAACGCTGGCGATAATAAGATTATCGCTGGCATTATGCATTATGTCGAGCGATATAAATAGTATCGCTGGCGCTATTAATTATATCGACCACTGGATTTTTTGCAACGGCTATTTCCACCCTAATGGTTCCTATATATACGCCCTCGTATTTTTCCAAGGTACTCACATCTATTTCAACCTATATTTCACCAATTTCTCTATCTCTATTCTCATTTCAAATTTCAATGGCGAGATCCAATGAAAAGAGGAATATTATTATGAAACAGTTTAGATTATGCAACAACTTGACGATGAGGAAGCTGAAGATAATAAACTCATCGACATTTTGATGGTTGTACATACGGGCCAAATACCTAGATTTCAAGAGCCACAAGAAGTATTCTCAAGAAGGTATAATTATCGAGGGAGGGAATTTTACCATCAGAAGCTGATGCACGATTATTTTCTTCCCAATTGTATGTACTCTGATCGAGATTTCCAAGGTCGATTCGGTATGCCTCGGCATCTGGTGATAAAGATTATTGAAGAGCTTTGTCGGGTAGAACCTCAATTTAATTATCAGTTTGATGCACTGAATATTAGAGGTCATAGTCCTAAACAAAAAGTTACTTCGGCTTTAAGGATTCTAGGTTATGGAAGACCAGCGGATGCGAACGATGAGTATCTTCGTATGGGTAAAACAACTTCATTCACTTACCTTTCATTGTTTTGTGAAGTAATTATTAATCATTTTGGTCCAACATATTTACGAAAACCAACCGAGGAAGACGTTAGACAAGTATTGAGGGAGAATGAGGAAAAGGGATTCCCAGGAATGCTAGGTAGTCTCGATTGTATGCATTGGGTATGGCAAGGATGCCATGTTTATTGGGCCGGTCAATATAAATGTCATTATCCAAAACCAACAGTTATCCTTGAAGCTGCTGCTTCTTACGATTGTTGGATATGGCACGTTTTTTTTGGTCTTCCGGGTTCACAAAATGATATCAATGCTTTTTTTGTGAATCTGTATTACAAGAAATGAAAAGAGTTGTAGAGAAGATGTGATTGTTATAGATTTGAAGAAGAAGATTGAGAAATTCTAGAGAGGTTTAGAAATCCTGGGGTGAGTTGATATGAAATTGAAATTAGGTATTTATAGGAGGGGAAAATACTAGCCGTTGGATGAAGATCAGGTAAGCGATGTTCTGAGAGCCGAGCGACAGCTTGACTAGCGTTGGCGGTTTAATGACCATCGAGCGATGGACACTCTAGCGCTCGCTGGAAACTCTGTCGTGTATGCCTATATGTTTTTCCTTGCATATTGGCATATGAGTTTGGCAGTTTGGCATAACCATAGTGGGTGCATATATGTCAAAACTTGATGTTTGCCATATCCATAGGAATAGGCCTAATAATAAATATAAGGAAAAATCGGGAAAATACCCCAATACGGGGGGCAATGTTGGAAAACTACCCCAACATCAAAAATAGTTGGAAAAATGCCACATTCCGTTAACGTTGACACCCAATCCGGTTAAGTGATATGTGTAAGGCCACCATCACCACTAGAACCACCCCCAAAACCGCCACATGTGACTTAACTGGGTTTTTGACGGAATGGGGCATTTTTCCAAACTTTTAAATGTTGGGGGCAAATATCCAACATTGCATCTCGTATTGGGGCATTTTCGCAATTCTCTCTAAATATAATGGCAATGGTAAGGCTATTATTGTCTAACGTTTATTTCATTTCCGACTAGGTAACGTTCGAAATCCCAATTCAACGACCTTCCCGCAACTCATCTGTGACTCATGGGACGGACACTGCACTAGAATGTTCATTTTTTTCATTTTAATCAAAAACACCGACTCGTCCTGATGAACAATGGATTTTTTTTTTTCATTTTAGAGACTATGTCATTCTTCGATGCATTTTGATCGTTCCAAATGAAACAATGGATGTGAATGTTCTCAGCGTAAATGACAGATAAGTAGCGAAGAGTTCCATATTATTCCACTTGGTAGGTTACCCCAGTTCTCTGCACAAAGTGGAGGTTATTATTATTAGATGATTCGATTGCGAATTTGCGAACTACCTGGATATGAGCTACAGGTCCTCCAATCTCTGCACACAAATTACTGGCTGATGATGACATAACAGTAACACCCATCCGATAAAGCCTGGATATGCACAACTCTTGTGCATGTGAAATTCAATCTCCAACTTTACACGCGTTCACTAAAAAGAAGAAAAACAAAATCTTACTTCCCCTCTCTTGTCCCGTCAGTGCTGTCACTAAGATTTTTATCCGCAGTTAATGACACTATTGATTTTTGAATTTTCTTTCCCTGCTCCAATGCAACCCATTCATTATAGTACGGAAACTTAGGTTAAGGCCGATTCATGGATAACTCATAATATAATGCCTTTAATTAAGAATGATATTTTAGGGACCATGATTATTTTGAGGGGATCATGGTCTTATTAGACGACCTTCCCTATAATGATAAGGGATGTCCTAAAACGTTGAAATGACTAACGTATCCTTAACCTAATTTAATTTAAAACCAACCTACTAACCACCTATATATATAACCACCACCTCCTCCCACCACCACCGCCACCACCTCCGATTATTACCACCACCAACCACCGATTACCACCACCACCAACCACCGATTAACACCACCACCTCCTCCCACCACCACCACCACCACCACCGCCGCCTATTTAAGAAATGTAACAACATCAATGCAATCACAATTAAGTTCGGTTACATAATAATTTTATCGAGTATAAAAGACGCCAGCCGCAACCTGATTCTGCCATGGGACCACTCCGGAGGTATTTTCCAACAAACCCTTCGCTTTAATTTGATTTTGATTGCTTCAATCGAATAGAAATCATCAAAATAGGATTTTAATAGGAGTTACAGAGCCATGTTCGGTTAGGTCGATTTTCCAAAATACCCTAGTTTACTAACCGAACTTCTTGAAAATGAAGAACACGAAGAACAGTTCGGTTCTATTGGATTTAAAACTAAGTCACAGAACTCGCTGTTCGGTTGTTTCGCAAAAAAATTTAAAATTACAAAGTAATCGAACTCCACCCTTAGAACCGAAAAAAAACAAATCCAGAATAACCGAACTGTGTTGTTGTGGCCACTATGTTGAGTTCCAAAATAACCGAACTTAGCCAATAGAGTTCGGTTTGTTCGCAAAAAATTTTAAAACTACAAAGTAACCGAACTTAGCCAATAGACGCTGGAACTTCACATTTTTTTTGTTTGTTAAGTTCAGTAACATCACAATTTTATCGCAGAAACCGAACTCAGAGTTCGGTTGGTTAGCTGTTAGGTTCAAGTTTGCGAAAGAACCGAACTTTGTAAACTTATATACTCTTATATTACGTAAAGTTCGGTTAGATCAAAAGTGCATGCATGCGAACCAACCGAACTTTGTACACCAAAGTTCGGTTAGTTGAGAACCAACCGAACATAACGCTGTAACTCCTAGAAATTATTAAAGAGTTCGGTAACCTGCGTGTTTGGAACAAGTAACCGAACTACACTTTCAGATGAGTTCGGTTACTTGTTCATCTCACGGGGCAACCGAACTACAATTTCAGATGAGTTCAGTTACTTATTCTTCATATAAAGTAACCGAACTACAGCTTCAGATGAGTTCAGTTACTTTTTCTTCATATAAAGCAACCGAACTGTTCAAAATCCAGTTCAAATCCGGACCATTTTGAAGATTAACAAATATTCTAGGAGAGGATGGAGATGAAGAATCAGATGAGTTTTCATCATTTGAATACTCAAACTTAGTGAATTGGAAAAAAAAATTATTTTCCATGTTTTTCTCCTTCATCTTCTCTAACTCTACTCTCTCAATAATTCTACTCAACTAAAAATAAACCCATCTTTTAATTTAATCTCACTAATTGTTTTTAACTAAATCATTCACTAATCATAACCTAAAATTAATCAAGAGGGTAGATTAGGTATTAAATAAATAACTAGAAATGGGGTGACCTAGAATTACTTCTAATGCCTTTACCCAAAATAAAACCATGGCCCCCCCAAAAAAATCATGGTCCCCAAAAAATCGTTCTTAATTAAAAGAAGTTTAAATCTAGGCCCAAGTTATACATTCATGCCCTTTTATATATTGTCAAGCCCCAAATTAAATAAAACTTAAATTTAAGCCCAAAATTTTAAATCTAGGCCCAAAATTATTAAAATACAGTGTGAATGTGTAAACAGAAGTTACACATGCATATAACATGTGTATCCTGAAGTTACACATCCTTATGCCATGTGTAATGCAAAGTTACACATCAAAAAAATAGACATCAAAAAGAATACATACAAAAAATACATGTATTACTTTAATATTCATTTACAATAATTTCTTAGCATGTGTAACTTCTGTCTAGTGTAATTGAGAGTTACATATGCATCTATCTAGTGTAATTGAGAGTTACACATGCGTCTGACATCTGATTTGTGCTTTTATGAAGTTTAAATATTTGCCTTTCCTTCTTGTCTTCCTCCCTCCAAAATGCTTGCATATCTGCAACGAAATAAACATCCATAGATTAGGTTGGATGAACAAAAAGCAAAAATAATAATATTATAGAACAATTGTAAGGCAAAATTATAGAACAAAGATCACAGAAAAAACACATGATAACCTATCTTAGCATGTGTAACTGGGAGCTACACATGCATCTGTCATGTGTAATTGACAGTTACACATGCATATGACTTGGATACCTAGCATGTGGAATTTTTTGGTTGCAAGTTTGTTTATTTTAGCATGTGTAACTAGGAGTTACACGTGCATCTGTCTGGTGTAAAGAGGAGTTACATGCATATAATATGTGTAACTAGGAGTTACACATGCATATATCATGTGTAATTGAGAGTTACAAATAAAGCACACATTTTCAACTATAAAAGAGCTAAAAATCATCACTTCTCACCTGGACAGTAGCCAACAGCCTTTATCTATCCAGCCATAAACTGCAAGAATATCCCAAAAAAGCTTCCAGTTTTTGTCTTGTAGGCAGTGACCAGTAGACGCTTCCCAGCCACATATTTTGATTCTTTGAGTGGCGTTCAAATTGTTCATGCTCCATGTGAAAGTCAAGAGTTGGAGTTTGATCAATTAACTAAACACTCGAGTATTGTTTTCTATTTTATGCTGGAGGGTCTACCCGAATCGCTTGTATGCTTTGGGGAAAGAAAACTTAAAGTTTTATATTTATCATCGATCAGGTTTAAAGGTGGTCTGCGTATTTCTTTTGTTACGACCAGTGAGAAAGCAATTAAGAGCATTGCGGCATTTGATGTTTTTGTTAGTTATACTCGGTTCGCCATTTTCTTATGGTGCATTACAACCTCGAATACACTAAAAATCTATTGATATAAACATCCTTTTTATATAATTACAGGTCACAGAAAGAATCGAACGGACTTGCTTTCGCTTGAAATTCTTTAACATTTATATTTCCAGAAACAATGAGGGTCAACCCAATGGTGAAAATCATCCTGCTTCAAGAAAAACTAAGCGACGTGATGCGAGTCAAATTCCAGAAACAATAAAATAAAAACAGGAGATATACTCAAAATTCCACGTTACTGGGACAACAGTCAAGTATTACAAGTTTACTACCATTAAGATCCGAAAACTGCATCTTAACAGGACACCACTGTAAAGACCAGATGAAATCTGACCTTGTTCCACTATCCTGTGTGTCAAGAATGTCGTAGGACGAGAACTTTCTTTTGGATACTACCTGCCTAGAATTCTTGGTCCGCATTTTTTATAGATTTTGAACGATTTTTTTAGGGAACATGGTTTTTTTGGGGACCATGGTCTTATTAGGCTAACCTCCCTATATTTATAAGGAGTGTCCCAAAGTTAGGTAAATACCCATTTATCCTTTACTTTAATTTTAATTAAAACTAACTTAATAACTATATTAATCTAATAATATACATCTAATCTAAATGAATTTATTAACCAAAATCAAAATCAAAAGAGCAATCGAAAATATTTAATTTTGAAAAAAAGTTTATTCTCTTCTTCTTCTCTCTTTCCTTGACGTTCCTCGTTCGATTGAAAAACCCATCAATCTTTTTAATTCGTTTTTGGATAGGAAAATTGAGTAGTAATCATCAAAATATGGTTTAAATGGATGTTAAAGTGGCATGTTCGGTTAGGAATAGTTTTAAAAAAAACTAGTTTTGTAACCGAACATTCTGAAACCAAGAACACGAAGAACACTTCGGTTATCACGAATTTAATTTTTCATAAACGAACTCGGAGTTCGGTTGGTTCGCAAAAAATTCTAAAACTAGTTAGTAACCGAACTCTACCCATAATACAAAAAAAAAATGTAACCGAACTGTGTTATTTTTCCTACTATGTTGAGTTATGATATAACCGAACTTTACCTACCTTGTTCGGTTGGTTCGCAAAAATTTCTAAAACTATCTAGTAACAGAACTCTACTCATATTCCAAAAAGAATTTTTTTTTCCAATGTAACCGAACTGCGTTATTTTGCCTACTATGTTGAGTTTCAATTTAACCGAACTTGTTCCATTATGTTCGGTTTGTTCGCAAAAATTCTTGACAAACCGAACTCTTCACTAATTGCATACATGTGGAGTTCGGTTAGATATGTTGTTGGGTTAAAGTTTGCGAACCAACCGAACATTACTCTGTAAGTCCTATAAACAAAGTTCGGTAACCTGTGTGTATGGAAAAGGTAACCGAACAACTAAAAACCTCCATTAAAGAACGAGTTCGGTAACCTGCGTATATGGAAAAGGTAACCGAACTACACTTTCAGATGAGTTCGGTAACCTGTTCTTCACATAAGGTAACCGAACAAGCCCAAATCTACCCTAAAAATTTACATTTTTTTGAAAATTTGGAGCAATTCAACCAACATTATCTAAGTTTGAAACATACCTGGGTACCCAAATACTCTTCCTCCGGTTGTAGTTGGTAAAATCCTTTGTTTTTCATGTTTTCCTTCTTCATCTTCTCCAACTTTACTCTCTCAATAATTCCGCTTCTTTTAAAAAAAAAGCCATTTGATTTTTTAATCCCATTAATTATTTTTAACTTAATCATTTTAGTAATCACTACACTAACTATTATTAACACTAACTAACACTAACTAATCATTACCAAAAAATTAATCAAGAGGGTAATTTAGGTATTAATATAAATATCTAGATAAGGGGTGACCTAGATTTATTTCTAATGTCTTTACCCAAAATAAAACCATGGTCCCCTAAAATAACCACCGTCCCCAAAAAACCATTCTAGATTTTAGACTACTACAAAAGAAGCTTTAAACCAACTGTCATAAGCCCAGTTGGCCAGGGGGGTTGGTCTCCCAACCTGACGGGTTTAGGTTAAATTCACCATCATTTGCGAAATGCATACAGCACTTTTGGAATGGGTAACATCTCTGGCATATATTATTACATGGGTGCTACAAAAATACTCAAGAAAAGTTTTTACATGTTAATGGGAGATCATATCCTTACAATTAGTCTCTAGTGATGGTAGCATCAAATATTATGTTGGCAACTTTCCTGCCGTGGCTCTACGTTCAATATGGTTCAAGCGCAATAACATAATAATACTAAAAACACAACTGCTGCATTCCAACTGAGTATTCAATCTAAAGCAAGCATCAATCAGTGAACTTCAGATCATGACAATAGCTTTCCTAGCTAGATCATTGGGTTTTCAGTGATATGGTTATACCTACTGTTAGAACTAATTACATTTAAGAAATTCAGTAGAACTTACTTCTGAAAGGTTTGAAATTCACCCAACAACAACTTACGTATCCCTCCCTCTACATAATATATATAACTTGATTGTTCACCATCAGTTTCACACAACATGTATATTTTCAGCCTCCCTGCATCTTTCGATCCCTGGGTATTTTGTTAAAGTGAACAAAGGAAAAATCTTAATATTATAACCTCGAGAGTCGAGAACAAGAAAACAAAAAACAAAATAGAAACAAAAGAAATGGTGAGCTGTGTTATGCACCTTTCAATGTGGTTCAGTATTAGAACCCTTGGTCCAAGAGGGATTCTTGCCTCCGCAAGGTCACTGCACAATATTAAGAGACGGGAAAATGGCTGTCATCATCTACAGAAAACACTAAGAAAACTCATAAAAACAACGACATAATATGAACTCCTCCACTAACACTTGCCTATGATTAAGCAATGGCATAGTATTGTCTGTTAACAAGTGTTTCTTGAAGTGCTTCTCGTACTTCTGAAGGCCTAGCTTTGACAACATGCATCTTGTTCTGGTATAGCATCTATCATCCAATACTGGCTGCTGAGAAGACAATACCTACACATATTGCAAAATCTAACTGCTCAATTGAAAAGGGAATATCAACGCAGAGCGTGATGCCATATGTGATATGACTCTACACCAAGTATGAAGCGAGTATTAAAAAAATGCTAACAAACATGTAACTGACACTGTCTACTCGCCGAGCAGTTTAGACTTGGGAACCAATAGAAACAGTAAAAAAGAAATGTTCCAAAATGTGTTTAGCTCTATGTTGCAGTTGTTTAGTTCAGTGATGGAATTCCCTAAAGAAATCTTTATTAATTTCAAATCGAAGCATGGACCTCGGTCAGCTGTAGGCCATGGTTATTGATGGCTAAGTAATGCTCATCATCACCGTCTTCCAGCACCAATACAGATATTTGATCACCAATAAGCATTGGAGACGAGGCAATTCTGTTCGTTGCTTATGGACCATCTATTCTACCGTTCTCGGGATAAAGGGTTCTTATGAAAGATATTGAAAGAGAAGACATGGAAGCATGTATAGGAAACAAGCAAGACCGATAAAGATAAAACTTTAGCCGATCACTATGCCGCAATTAACAAAGTGAAAGATGATAGTTACCTTGTGCAGAAGACCATTTAAAACCGCAAAGAGGAGCCCTATTCCGATCCCAATAGAGATGTTAGGAGGAGAAGGAAAGTCATCAATCACACTTGTCATGAATCCAGAAGTAAAACCTGCCACCGTTCTGCAAAATGAAACATTTCATTCGCTTAGGTGCAACAAATGATGATCCAGCTCGTTTATATTTCGAGAAAAGTAGACTGAACTGAAAGTTGATCAGCGAATTGTTTATCACGCCATGGATCCTAAATGATTTTAACAGGGAGAAGCGACAAGGTCAACGTTGAACACTTGTTCACCCGAATCCTAGGTATATTGTATTCTATATTGGAGGACTACAAAGCACGTTTTCTCAGTAAATAGGTAATGAAATGAAGTTTTCCTCAAAATCAGGTTTAAAGGTTAGTTGTCCATCTAACATCATAAGAATATAGAATACAAACATTTTCTTTTCTAGTTGGTTCTCTCCATTCCAAAAAACAAAAAAACCCAAAATTAGCAAAGAAAGAGATATAGCCAAATAGGGTGTAAAATTAGGGGTTACCTAGCCTTGGTATCGTCTTTCCCTCCTCTAATTCTTTTCATACCACAGGTCATAGCACCATTAGTGCCCCTCAAAAGAGCAAAATTACGAGCTAAAGATACTATCAAAGGAATACTCCCGTATTTCTGTAAAATACAAGGAGTCAGTCATGGATTGTACATTCAATTAACTGAAGTTTGGAAAGAAATCAAGCTAGGTATGATGAATTCATACATCACTTACCTGAAATGGACGAAAATTCTTCAAAATGTTACCAAGCAAAACACCGAAAGCAGCTCCTTGAAAAGCATGGGTGGCAGCGACAGTAGCAATTTCAACTGGTAAACATTGTTTAGAAACCCAACCTTTGTAACCATTTTCTAATTCCCCCCATTTGGTTTGAAGCTGAGTGATTACTGATTTTTTAGGTGGCAATGCCACTGTTCCTCCTCCTCCCTCCATCATATACTGAGAAGTGAAACCCTAACCTGGTTAGTATACTAATCACAAAACTCTAAATAGAGAGAGAGAGAGAGAGAGAGAGAGAGAGAGAGAGAGAGAGAGAGAGAGAGAGAGACGGGGAAAGGGAAATGCTACGTTGTACACTACGCTATCGCTCATCGGCATATAACATCAATTTTCTGCAAAGCCCAGCACCATGCCCACTTCTCTTTTTTTGTATAAAAGGAGGGAGTATCATGAATAAGAGTATGTGTAAAAAAGGCATATTATAGTTGGAATTTGACATATTTTAGTGTAAGTTTACCGTGGTGGGTAAATGAGCGAATTTTTTCATTCCATCCTTACAGTGGAGTAGGCAAACTGGATGGGGAAAGGCTTAATTTTGAGCGTCTTCCCATCCCATCTTAAATTGATTCTATCAACTCAACCCGAGACGTGCAGTTGAATCTTAGACGATAGGCTAGGTCTGGGATGAGCCTCGCTCAGGTAGAGACGATCGACCTAGACTCTGCCGATAACAACCAGTTCATCCAACAATTTTATTATTTTTCGTCCATAAATTCAACTCATTTCACTTCCAAAATCACACCTTCTATACTCATAATCTCAAACAAATCTCTCCAAGCTCAAACTTTCTCTTCCAAAATCAATTAAATCTCAAAATGGCAGGTTCATCACAAGTACAAAGTGCTCCAACCGAAAATGTTTCATCAACAAAAGTTTGCGGTCCAAAATAGTATTTTTATATCAAAAATAACAATTGATCCAAAATAATACTATTTGTTACGGTGAATTGTCGGTTGAACCCACGTGTGTTGGTATGTCAAATCTATTGTCAAACTCTTAGATGTCAAAATTATTTCTTGATTTAGTTTATTAAAGTCAGCTTTGGTTTGGATTAGATTAGGTAGTACAAGTCTTAGGATCATCCAAGTTACTCTCGAAAATTGAAGGTTGCACGAAGACATCATTTTGAAGAAGTTAATCAAAGGTTAGTAACGACTTTAGTATTAGAGCACTGCTCGGTTGAACCCGCCAAGCGTTGGTATGTCAAGGTTAGTTATCATATTTTAATATTAAAACTTGTAAGTCGCTTGATTAGATTACTAGAGTCAACTTCGTTAGGTTAGACTAGGAAGTCTATAAATTTTGAGACATACAAGTATTACTCTGAAGACCTGAAGATTTCGAAGACATATCGACATTAACGATGACATCATCCTTCCACTTGAGGTTAGTAATACATGAATTTACTTGTTTTCATTTCTATATCTTAGCTTTCAAGTTGTTTGTGATTGAAAACATAACATGCGAAGTTATATATATATATATATATGAAACTCTAGTATTAGAGACTTGATCATCATATTATGATCAAAGTGTCAGAGGAACAATATATCAATCGGTGTGAATTCTTTATATTGGTATATTGGATTACGAAGTATAACGCTTATCTTTTGAGCTTCGTAATTGCGACATCCTTGTAACTCGTTACTAGATTGTGTAGTGAACATACGTTTGATTTCATGCCTTAAAAACTGTATTTAATTACAGAAGTTTAAGAAAGTAGACGTACGAACTTGTTTCGTAGTTGAAAGAAACTAATAGGATTGAAGGTCCGGTTTTCATTGAAGATCTTAAGGTTGGACCGATCCTAACCTATATAGGGAATCATGGTAGAACCGATCCTAGCTTATGTTGGGAGTGAAGGTAGAACAGATTCATACCTATATTGGGAATCAGGGTAGAAACGATCTTAACTTGTTTTAGGAGTCAAGGTAAACCTTGTCCCAATAGACAAAATTGATTTTTATAAGTCACGCGCACTTTAGGCTTTGTCTTATTTTGAAAATTGGGTTTGCAAAATAGGAAAGTTAAAGATATCGACATAGTGAGAAATTTGAACATGAGCTGAAATCTTATTTATTAATTGTTCAAAGATATTCTTTGATACTCAAGGTGAGATCCCAAACCGAAATTTTTGAGATTCGTTTAAGATTTTCGAATGTATATGTTTTTGTTTTACCAGCAAACAAAACATATCTCTGGAAAGATATATTAGTTATGTGCTAGTTAATATTGAGTTTTCCAAGAGGGATTTCTGTTATACAGTTGGATATTGGTTGGAATTAAAGATAAAACTGAATTTAAGTGTTTATTTCATATCTTGAGAATATTTTCGTTTATGGAAATTCCTTAACGTACAATTTACCTTAGTCTATAAATGGTGAAGTTTGTTCTTCTTATAAACTTATCCTGAGGCATGCACTTTGTTTCGTAGTCACTGTTGTAGCCGACTAATAGTATTCGCGTAATACTATCTTGGAGAGGAAAGTAACCTAATTAGGCGAAATCTCTTACGTCTGCTAGTTTAAAGACTTCTTTGGGATCAAGAAACGTCTAGATAGTACCGTTAGTGAAACTAGAATCAACATTATTATTTTAGTTTTCAGTTATTGATTTGATTGACTAACGGTTATTAACTCTTGATTGCACCTGATTATTCTTGAGATCATTCTCTTATGACATTAGGTCACTCAAACTATATCAAGTGATTAGTTGTAGTTTAGATCTGAGGTTGACTTGTGATCATCCATTGTTAACAGACTCCGTTATGTGTGTGATCGATCGTAAGTTAGAATCAAGTTTGTTATTGTGCAGGTACAGAAGAATGGTATTGAAGATTTGAAGACAAAAAGATTTTCTTATTGGTTTCGTATCTTTATGATTTTCTTTGTGCACAAACTTGATCGGCTGTGATACTGTTTATAGGTGAAAACTGTTTTTACTGGTTTTGGTAAATTTGGGTGTGTGGATGAGAAACGAATCTAAACCCTAAAAAAATGCACTGCACGGGAGTGCTTTTGATTCGAGAGATCAATCTATACAATTCTAGCCTAAACCAATAAATGGTCGTTCCAGACTTGCTTCGGTCACAAAGTAAAGGAGATGGGGTTGATCTTAGGGAGGGAAGCGAAGAAGGTGTTGAGATTGTGAAGGTGTTGGATGTTTATGACTTGTATCAGAATGATGAACTGGCTTTCACAATGAAAACAATCAGTTCTGGGCGTTTTATGGATACTGTGACAACACTTGGCTCTTCCGTATGGGTGTTTGGAAATAAGTGAAGGACTTATTTATATAAGTCATTGAGCGCAACCCTCATCTCGTAGGAAGTGGAGGAGGTGAGGTGATGGAGTATTGGGGTCGTGTAGGAGTGGTGATTGTCACACGATCGCACCTTTTCCCACTTCCCTCATCATTGTTAACCGTCCACCTTTTCCTGACACGTTCTTGTAATGGCGTGTTGCACGCTGCACGCTGTAAACCGCCAGACCAATACCCCAGTAAGTATCCCCCAGTTTGTGACATGCTAGATGTCTCGAATGAGCGGATCGTGGGACCCACCACATGAAATAACATACGGTGCTATTAAGTTAAATAACTAAGTTATTTAAGGAATCGATATTTATGAAATATTGTGTATGCTCGATGCATGTAATGCATCGAAAACAATCAATATGTATGAAGCATCGCTGTTTTAAAGCTTAACCGAATAAGTCGCGCATTAAGCGTCTTAAAACAACATTACTTCCAACCATCTTCGAGTGATCGTTTGGAGGCCACACGGGTGAGCTATCCCCTGGTCGATCACTCCCTGTGGCAGAGTGGCGGAAAGTGATCATCGAGATGCTTCATTGGTTACCTAGTCTTCAACCTAGGTTGTCCGACCAAGCTGGGAAAGTTGGACGGACGAGATGGTTTACGACATATATTTGCGACCGTTAATGGAATTTTAGGGGTTTTAGGAGGTGCGCAAGCATCCCTCTTTTGATTGACCGAATCCACACATGGTTGCCGATTTTGGTGGGACCGACCGGACATGCGTGGAGACAGCTCGTTGTTGTGCACGACTATACCTCTCCGTCTCGTGAAGGCTTGATCTAAGCCACTCAATTTGACTGGCAAAGATGAGTGGTCGTGATTGATTTGCGACAGAAATCCATTGCCGCAAAGGATTAAAGGCTGCGTGACATGCCACTTTGGGGCGCGGGTTTCGAGGTGCCGAGTCCTAGTCTTCCTAGGCCGGCCGGCTACATGCAAAGGTGGGCCCACAGTGATTACGTTGACACTCTTGGGACCTCTTAAGTCTATATCTACACCCTCCATCCAGGATGGCGAAGATGGATGGTCGTGATCGAACTACGACAGATATGCAACGCCGCAAACCCTAATTAGGGTTTTGAAACAGTCACGTATACGTGACTTTGGCCAAACGGTTTGGCGAGCTATGCTTCTCCTTTGGAGAGACCGGTCGTGCAGGGCCCACGTTGGGCTGACGGCGAACATATGTGCACCTCCCTGATGGTCCTAGATACGATCTAAGCCATCCAAATACGTTGGCTAAGTTGGATGGTTGTGATCAATTTAAGACATTAGTGGAATTTTCGTGACCCTTGAAAAGCATCACGCCCATCGTGTTTCGGGAAAACGTTCATGGCTCCATGACCACGCCGTGAGCAAACCGATCAGGTAGGGATAGAGTGGGCCCGCCAATGTGTGTGTTGGCGCCTCCTCAATCGTTCATGGTGCGATCTAAGCCGTCCAATCAGGCTGGTGAAGTTGGACGGTCGCGAACGTTTTAAGACTGTCTTGAACAGTCTTGCTCGTTCGAGCTTCTTCCAAAGCAGCGCGGCTACCCTATTTTAGGGCTGGCGTTTTGGCATGCTGGGAAGCAAGGTGTGATGTTCGACCGGCTAGGTCATAAGTGGGCCCGCCGGTGGTCATCATGGTAATCACTTATTCCTGCTAGGGTTCGGCTAGGTTGGTTAAATCATGCGGCCAACTTGCGTGGTCGTGATCGTTTCTGAGACTGATACGGACATTCCAGATTTCCCTTAGGGAAATTAAACATGCTCGATCGGGCTAACAAAAGCGCCGACACGAGATCCTCTTTGTTAGAGGACGGTGTAGCCTGTACGGGTATTTCGTGCACATCTCAACATTGACACTTGGAGATTCATGTTACTCTGCTGAGAGTAAACACTCAGTCGTCATGCCATGCCAATGATGAGAGTTCTGATGGGAACGACACAGGAAATACTAGGCAAATCATGCATTAATAATGCTAACAATTCACAGAATATTTGGGATTATTGCTACATGCACCATTCTGGGTGAATTTTGTGTATTTATTGAATTGCTTCGAATATATAAAGTGAAGAGGTACTCCTCACTTGTTAAACGGCTTTACCCTTTGCAGGATGTCAGCGCATTAAATTTGGTTTTGCAATTTTAGCCCTGAAATAATATCCACCATCAACACTAAGTCCCATGCCTAGCACACAATGGTTGCACTATTGTGGGGTAGGCATTAGATGGTGACAAATAAAGATAAAACTTATGAGACAAAGTTAGATGTTACCAGGAGAGATGGGTCGTCCTGTCCTTGGAGCATGTCACGTTCAAGAGGCGTCCAGGTGAGCATTCCCCTAACATGATGTCGGTTGTCCCCAGGTAGATTAGGCATATGGTTGGTTGGATTCTCAAACTATTCATGACGAGGTCGTAATCCTCGACTCAAAGAGAACATTGATGTAGCTTCTGGAGCGAACGTCGAGGCGGCTCCTGGAGAGAGCGTTGAAGCAGCTTCTGGATCGAACGTCGAGGCAGCTACTGAAGAGAGCGTTGAAGCAGCTTCCGGAGCGAACGTCGAAGCGGGTCCGGAGAGAGCGTTGAAGCAGCTTCTTATGGTGAGAGAGCTGAAACTCCTTCTTCTGGAGAGAGTTGAAGCGCCTTCTTCTGGAGAGAGAGCTGAAACGCCTTCTTTTGGAGAGAGTGTTGAAGCGCCTTCCTGAGAGAGCGCTGAAGTGGCTTCTTCAGGAGAGAGCGTTGAAGCGGCTTCTGCTGGAGGGAGCGTTGAAGCGGCTTTTTCTGGAGAGGGTTGAAGCGACTTTTTCTTCAGTTTGACTTCCCCTTGCGAATTACATGCTTCTTGATTGACCATCTCTCTTGTGTTGAAGAAGTCCTTGATTGACGACGCAGGAATTTCATGTTGAGCCTCAGTCCCCAAGTGTGATTTATATGGTTCTATCTTGTATGGTAGGTGGGTTTACCATAATAAATATATCGCCATCTCGCCTCCGTGACTCTATTACTTCTCCATGCGAAAATAAAATATGCAGAAGTTCGGATTACCTCTGTCCGTAGTGGTTGTTGCTATGGTGAAGCTTGGGATTGTCAGTCTTCATATAGTAGTAGAGCTTGTCTCATTATTAGAGGGAAAAGCTAATGGTGGAACCGATAGCTTCCTTGATGTTGCCTCATGGAATAAAAAATAGGGGGAAAGTCCCCTACCAACGAGTATCTACTGAGCCTTCGACTTGATAGACGTTGTCACGATGGGTTCATGAGGCCGTCTTTACGTCCGTATTGCGTTTCATAGACGTCCAGGAGCATCACTGGTCTTTGACAATACGTCTGCTCTCTTGAGTATATCCTCGTCTTTGGACATCTTGGAATCATAATGATAGTGTGCTTGCATCTCTTTAAATTCACCATCTTTGAGACGGGCAGTGCTCAGTAGTCCCCAGTCACACTCCTTTGCGATTATCATCTTTGAATCATGTCTTTGAGGAGTAGGGAAGTTCCTTCATGCGAATGACTTAACTAATAGGTTCTGCAAATATGATGAAGCTATTTTCATGGAGAATCTGTATGTACCTCTTAAGTCCCAGGTGCAATCTCCTTTGGTAACGCAACTACTTCTTCAACGGGAGACGAAATTCTGAAAGCGTCTCTCATTGATGTTTCTGCCGTTGATACAGATATGAAATATATTGGACATTGTTTAATCATTGTGGCAGTCGTGCATGTGGTACTGGAGTTGGAGTTGGCGATTTTTGACGCGCGGGATGTTGTATCTCGGTGGTTTTCCTCTAGCTGCTTCAGCGAAACTGCTTACAGAAGGCTGAAGGTTGTATTGCTTGTTGGTGAGATGTATGCTTCCACGAACATCATGAGGCTCTTCATTACTGGCAGGCTTGTTCTTTCTAGCAGGGAAGGTGCTGTTGCAACTGAGTGTTTAGCAGATTCATGGAGTTCATAGGATGTATGAAAGCGCAGGTTCTTCGATAAAGCACGATAGACAGGTACCTTCCTATTGATGCACATTTACATCACTTGTTTTTCAGTCACATTTGGATCGTGACCCTCCAATGCTTGAATTCGGGACCTCTTGACATAATCATTTGGATGTTCGTCGTTTCACTGAGGCATTCCTCTTAAGTCTGACAGAGTGATTCGCCCAAGATGTGGATTCTTTATCGACATGATGATGTGAACATCGCTATCTTCTTGAGGCTGATCCCTTGAGGTGTCGGCTCCAGTAGATCTGAAGATGTCCCGGGATCGCTCTCGTCCGGTATGACATAATAGGCGAACCCTTTATGATGATTTGGAGATGACAATATTTGTTGGATCTTCCGAAACTGTTGTAGTGCGGTCCAGACGAAAGTTGCTCCTTTCTTCAGCAAGGGGGTGAATGAAGCAACAAGCTAGGCTAAACCAGGTATAAAACGTCGAATGTAGTTCACCTTGCCCATGAAGCTTTGGAGTTCCTTTATAGTTCGCGGAGGCGGCATCGTGAGGATAACTTGGGTCTTGGATGGGTCCACTTTGATTCCCTCATCAGTCACCTGGAATCCCATAAATTTTCCTGAAGAAACGCCGAAAGCGCATTTCAAAGGATTCATCTTCAACTTGTATTCACGACATCTTTCTAACACTTGTCGTAAGACTCTTTTGTGGGCCGCCTGAGCTTCTGATTTGACTACTATATAATCCACGTAGTCTTCAACTTACTTATGCATCATGTCGTGGAGGATTGCCGTCATAGCGCGTTGACACGTTCCACCGGCATTCTTTAAACCAAAAAGCATTACAGTATAATAAAAATTTCATAGAGGAGTTCGAAAAGCTGTCTTACTCGCGTCATGCTCATACATCCTTATCTGATTGTAGCCGCTATATCCATCCATGAAGGAGAACACGCCGTGTCCGCTGGTGACATCCACTAACATGTCGATGTTAGGTAGAGGAAAATCATCTTTGGGGCAGCATCTGTTCAAGTCTTTGAAATCCACGCAGCACCTGATCTGTCCATTTTTCTTTTTTACCGGAACCACATTAGCCAACCAGGTTGGATGATGAATGGGTTTGATGAAACCAGCAGCTAGCAACTTCTGAATCTCAGTCTTGATTTTCTCTTCTACCTTGTGTCTGAACTCCCTCGGAGACTGTTTAACCGGCTTGGATCCAGGTATGACATGTAGATGATGGGTGACCAATTTTTCATCTAAACTGGGAATTTCTTCATACGTCCAAGCAAATATGTCCTGGTACTATTTGAGAAGTTCCACGAGCTTCGTGCGTTCATCCATACACAAGGTTGAGATGATGGAGATGGCCTAGGAGATTCCTCATTCCCAATGCTAACAATTTCGAGCTCATCAGTTGTGGAGTTGGTGCCATCTTGAAGATTTCGTGGAGCATCTAGCACTTCTTCTTGCGGCTCGTCGTTGTTGTAGCATTCCGTTGGGCGGAGATACTGGGTAACAGTCTCCCCTGCTAATTGCTAACAGCGGCGTCGGTACACGATTTTCCCTTTCTGATCACGGCTCGCCACAAAAATTCGCTCCCTCTTAGTGTGAGCATGGGTCGCGGATTCACGTGATGAAGAAGAATTGGGATGCCTTGTCAGCAAAGATGCATCATGGGGCTTATCCTTCGATGATGAAAGTCGGTCCTCTTCCTGGATTGACGCCCACGTGGGGAGTGGGATGCAGTGAACTTTGTCTGATTCTTCGCGCAGAGATTCTCTTGGTTCAAACGATTCCACTCCACATATTGGTGCGTAAGGAGATAATGATGCAGGAATACGAACGACTCTTTATTCAGCATAGTCTTCAGGCATTGGTGATACGTCGAGGGGACGATCCTATTGTCATGAAGCCATGGTCTTCCCAGTATCATATGGTAGTCCGTCTCCTTTTCTCTGACTTCGAATTTCACCTTTGATTGGACGGGCCCTACAGATAAATTCCGATTGACATACTCGTACGTGTTGGTTTGGTTTCCTTCAAAGTCTGTCATCGTGGTAGGCTGTCGCATGATCTTTCTTGGGAGAACCTTGGTCGTCATGAGTGTCTTGAGAGTAATCACATTCGAAGACGCTCCTGTGTCGATGAGGGCCCTCTTGAACTCTGAATCCTTGATGCGTGCAGTAACGTGTAGGGCCCGGTTGTGACTTTCTTCCGCCATCATGTCTTCTTCCTTAAATGTAACATTATTCACAGACATCTCTGGTGTTTTTGAGGCTTCTGGACGCAAAGGAGTTAAATGCACGTCCAGGGATATCTGGTTGATTGCAGCAAACGTCTCCGCCTGCTGATTCTTCAAGAGGTGTAAAAGTTCGCATAAACTTTCCACTAGAGAAATCGCTTCCTGATCCACCGGCTTCTGGTTCATAGTGAAACTATTGACTTGAAGAGGATCGTTGCGAGGATCAGTCCCCAGTGTAGAAATCTCCGTGACATGAGAACCACTCATATCTGATGTCATCTTGACGAGGAGAAACGAATTTAAACCCTAAACAAATGCACTACACAGGAGTGCTTTTGATTCGAGAGATCAATCTATACAATTCTCGCCTAAACCAAGAAATGGTCGTTCCAGACTTGCTTCGGTCACAAACTGAAGGAGATGGGGTTGATCTTAGGGAGGGAAGCGAAGAAGGTGTTGAGATTGTGAAGGTGTTGGCTGTTTATGACTTGTATCAGAACGATGAACTGGCTTGCACAATGAAAGCAATCAGTTCTGGGTGTTTGCTGGATACTGTGACAACACTTGGATCTTACGTCTGTGTGTTTGGAAATAGGTGAAGGACCTATTTATACAAGTCATTGAGCGCAACCCTCATCTCGTAGGAAGTGGAGGAGGTGAGGTGATAGAGTAGTGGGATCGTGTAGGAGTGGTGATTGTCACACGATCGCACCTTGCCCACTTCCCTCATCACTGTTAACCGTCCACCTTTTCCTGACACGTTCTTGTAATGGCGCGTTGCACGATGTAAACCGCCAGACCAATACCCCAGTAAGTATCCCCCAATTTGTGACATGTTAGATGTCTCGAATGAGCCGATCGTGAGACCCACTACATGAAATAGCATACAATGCTATTAAGTTAAATAACTAAGTTATTTAAGGAATCGATATTTATGAAATATTGTGTATGCTTGATGCATTTAATGCATCAAAAACAATCAATATGTATGAAGCATCGCTGTTTTAAAGTTTAACCGAATAAGTCGCGGATTAAGCTTCTTAAAACAGCATTACGTCCAACCATCTTCGAGTGATCGTTTGGAGGCCACACGGGTGAGCTATCCCCTGGTCGATCACTCCCTGTGGCAGAGTGACGGACGGTGATCATCGATATGCTTCACTGGTTACCTAGTTTTTAACCTAGACTGTCCGGCCAAGATAACAAACTTGGACGAACGAGATGGTTTACAGCATATATTTGCGACCGTTGATGGAATTTTATGGTTTTTAGGAGGTGCGCAAGCATCCCTCTTTGGATTGACCGAATCCACACATGGGCGCTGATTTTGGTGGGACCGACCGGTCATGCGTGGAGACGGATCGTTGTTGTGCACGACTATACCTCTCCGTCTCGTGAAGGCTTGATCTAGGCCACTCAATTTGACTGGCAAAGATGAGTGGTCGTGATCGATTTGCGACAGAAATCCATTGCCGCAAAGGATTAAAGGCTACGTGACATGCCACTTTGGGGCGCGGGTTTCGAGGTGCCGAGTCCTAATCTGCCTAGGCCGGCCGGCTACATGCAAATGTGGGCCCACAGTGATTACGTTGACACTCTTGGGACCACTTAAGTCTATATCTACACCATCCATCCAGGCTGGCGAAGATGGATGGTCGTGATCAAACTACGACAGATATGCAACGCTGCAAACCCTAATTAGGGTTTTGAAACAGTCACGTATACGTGACTTTGGCCAAACGGTTTGGCGAGCTATGCTTCTCCTTTGGAGAGACCGATCGTGCAGGGCCCATGTTGGGCTGACGGTGAACATATGTGCACCTCCCTGATGGTCCTAGGTACGATCTAAGCCATCCAAATACGTTGGCTAAGTTGGATGGTTGTGATTAATTTAAGACATTAGTGGAATTTTCGTGAACCTTGAAAAGCATCACGCCCATCGTGTTTCGGGAAAACGTTCATGGCTCCATGACCACGCCGTGAGCAAACCGATCAGGTAGGGATAGAGTGGGCCCGCCAATGTGTGTGTTGGCGCCTCCTCAATCGTTCATGGTGCGATCTAAGCCGTCCAATCAGGCTGGTGAAGTTGGAAGGTCGCGATCGTTTTAAGACTGTCTTGAACAGTCTTGCTCGTTCGAGCTTCTTCCAAAGCAGCGCGGCTACCCTATTTTAGGGCTGGCGTTTTGGCATGCTGGGAAGCAAGGTGTGATGTTCGACCGGCTAGGTCATAAGTGGGCCCGCCGGTGGTCATCATGGTAATCACTTATTCCTGCTAGGGTTCGGCTAGGTTGGTTAAATCATGCGGCCAACTTGCGTGGTCGTGATCATTTCTGAGACTGATACAGACATTCCAGATTTCCCTCAGGGAAATTAAACATGCTCGATCGGGCTAACAAAAGCGCCGACACGAGATCCTCTTTGTTAGAGGATGGTGTAGCCTGTACGGGTATTTCGTGCACATCTCAACATTGACACTTGGAGATTCATGTTACTCTGCTGAGAGTAAACACTCAGTCGTCATGCCATGCCAATGATGAGAGTTCTGATGGGAACGACACAGGAAATACTAGGCAAATCATGCATTAATAATGCTAAAAATTCACAGAATATTTGGGATTATTGCTACATGCACCATTCTGGGTGAATTTTGTGTATTTATTGAATTGCTTCGAATATATAAAGTGACGAGGTACTCCTCACTTGTTAAACGGCTTTACCCTTTGCAGGATGTCAGCACATTAAATTTTGTTTTACAATTTTAGCCCTGAACTAAAATCCATCATGAACAGCTGCAACTAGATCTCGTGTATCTTTGATAGATGATTGATTAATACAGTCATATTAAATCGAAATCTCTATTTATTATCTCTTTAAGATCTACTTAGATTGATTGCGAATCCAGATCTTATTATTTTGATAATCTTGATCTTGATTGATCTAAACCCGAGAAAGGAGTTTATTGATTTAAAAGGGAAAACCTTTGTCAGAACTCAAATATAATATCTCTGATTAAATTTTTGAGATAAGAAGAGTGGTTACCAAATAGATTAGTCATTTACTGTTTGGAAGATCCAAAGGAGTTGAGTGCATAAAGTCTTCGGAGAGGCTGAAGCAACTTAAAATAGTAGACTCTATCTTAGGATTCACGTGTGTTGGCCATATTGGTTTGTAGGCACAGGGATACTGAGGAAACTAGGTAACTAGAGTATTCAAGACGGGACTAGGTCTTGAGGGTTTTCTGCATTTGCAGTTTCCTCGTTAACAAAATATTTTTATGTGCTTTTAGTTTACTTTCTGCATTATAATTTTTTTAAGTTATAATTAAAGTAATTGCACTTGTACGTTAATCCCAAACACTTGGATTGATCCATATAGTTGGGTTTTGTTTCGAACTAGAAACTGTATACCAATTTCATACCTTGTGGTTTACTATCTTCTTGACTGTCATTGTCTATATCAGATCATGCAAGGTATTAGATTTATAGGTTAATAACGAAAAGATAGTGGTGTACTTGATGCCCTCGTCATTTTATTTAGTAATGATCTATTTACAAAGAAGATTTCATAAAATATTAAGCTTTGCTTAGTCTAGTAAAGTTTTGATTCGAAGTTCCCTGCTTGTCTAGAAATTGAAACTAAAGTTCAGAGAAAACACAAATATTTTAATGAAAGTTTAAGTCTTGCAAATTCAATTTTGAGTCTATAATGTTTTGGTTAATAGTTAGCTACTAATAACTTCCAATCACTTGAATTCACGGACCTAGATTTTGAGTTCGTGAACCTAAAACGTATGGAACTCAATGAAATGATTTTTAGTCATTTGAGTTCTCGAACCTAAACCTTGAGTTCGCGAATTTAGTAACTTAATTATGGTTAATTTAGTACGCGTATCTAAAAATTGAGTTTTTTTTTTCTCAATTGAGTTTGTGGATCTCATAAGGTTACGAATTTTCTAATGCCTTTTTATCAATTATAAGTTCGTGAACCTAGAATTTGAGATCACGAACCTAAAAAGTCTATAATATTGATCACCCCCCAAATTATATATCCTAAAACAGAATCCGAGTTACTGAAGTTGTTGTAATACTTCTTCCTCTTCTGCTCATCCTTTATCAGTTCGGTTTTGATTCATACAAAAATAATGAATATCATTCGAAATAAAATATATGATTTTGATTCCTTGAAATTCCCCTAAAATATAAACGAATAATCACTAAATTTCATACCAAGAAAAAAAAAACAAAATACTTCATCAAATGAATAACGTTCGTATAAGAAGTCAAGTTTCCTCAAAATATGCATCTAAAGTTGGTTGTTTTTTCCTTCCACCTAAACCAAAATGCATTACACCTATATATATGGCATGCACAAATTTATATCTTCTCATATCATAGCAAGTCACTTTTATGTAGCTACTGCTTGAAAGGCTTCTTTTCGTGACACATTTAGTTCAGGATCATTCTCATCATTATTATTGACTTAGTAATTTCGTTAAGTATACGCCATTCCATAACTGCATTATTCTAAAGATGGTTCGAAAGATGTTCGACATTGATCACATCTTCTATAACATAATTTTAAGTACGATAAACTTTTGATTACTGCCTTCTTGTACTTATACATGTTTTTCAATATGATTCTTATTTCATAACTTATTTTCACTTTATAATGTAAAAATTCTCTATAAACTTGATAAATATTAATTTTTCGATAAATGAATATATTCTTTTGTCGATAAATATATAATTTCTCTAAATGGATTTTTTTCTAGTCCTGAGAGTATGAATTTATCGAGGTTATACTGTAGGTTCTGAAGCTTATTTACCAATATTTTTCACATATATCTTTTCATAAATTTCAAGGTCAGCTTATTTACCAATATTTTTCACATATATCTTTTCATAAATTTCAAGGTCGCCATAGGAGGTTAACAATCCCCATTCAAAGCCACCCTTTGATCATACAAAAGCTGGTAACTCCTCGTGAAACTTTGTACCATGCAATAACCTCACTAGGTTTGCCATTTTATTCATTGTTTGTCCGGTAGGATCTCAGATTGCATGTAACATATAGTTACTTAGGCACTTACTCAGTTATATAGGAATCACCTGTCTTCCTCATATGACCCATGTGAGCTCTTTTTGCAAATTCTATAGCACTTTGCATCTACCTTCACATGATATATTAGCTAAATTATGTGGAAAAGACAATCATGATAACAATTTAGTAAAGAGCAATTTTTTTTAATGTTATACACGTTTTATATACTGCTATTAACAACCGTTAGTACTTTAGTACCGTATCCCATGATAAATTGGCCTGATTGTCGGTTGGACTCTATCGCTTCAGATGAAAATTTCTGGGGTCACGATTGGCACAATCATGGGTTTTATTCGGGTTTTAATGAATATGAATATCTTTATCATAGTATAATTCAGTTTACCCTTCCAGAGTTACAAGCCCTGCTCAGTTTTATACTTCGAAGATATCCTCTGGGGCCGAACCGTATAATGAATCTGGGGCACGATAAACGCTCATCTGCAACAACAACAACATGAAAATTTTCATCGCATATCTTACACATATAACCAATATAAACTTTAGAAAATAACTGCTAAAAATAAGACTCTTATTTCAGTATGACACTGCTACTCGAATGTTTACGTGTTACACCAGATAATGCTCGGCCCCTGGAGAGCTGTAGTGCTTTGGTATTATTTAGACGTAATATAGATTCTATACAATGATGGAAAATTATCACCAACGTGTACTAGCATCTCTTTATTTATTTATTTATTTATTTATGTAATAGACTAGAAATAATCCGTGCCGTAACGACACTGCTTACGGTTGATGTAATTTTTTTTCCATCCTTTTAATCATGTAATTCTGAGAGAGTTCTCTATTTTGCTTCAAGACAAAATAATGTTCATACAAATATAATTAAATTAGACATATAAGTCACGAAAAATCCAACAACCAAATTATTCAAGTAACAGTATATATATGTGTATATCACTTCTTATCATATTCACCTTGCCACCACTAACCTTTTTTTAGATATTTAATATTTCGATTAATATTTTAAGTTATGAGGTGATCAATTAATTAAAGGTCAATAAATTTAAGTTCATAATGAAAGAGGTTATATATACCACGATCGTCGGATGCTTTTGGCTGGGATGATACTGGATGGTCAGATGCAACTTTTGTCTCTCAAAATGTTATCCGACCGTTTAAGGCTCAAAAAATCCTTGTGTTTTGTATTATAGATGAATATTTCAATGAACAAAAAAGTTTTCCTTTTCTTCCCGAAGATTTAGCCATAACTGTCTTCCTTGTATAAAAAATTATGTTATACGCTGCAATTAAGAAAGATTTCTTAGCTTATTAAAATTTTTTGTTTTCAAATCTGAAAGATGGATAAACGTTTGAAAAGTGTACAAATTGATCTTGGAAATCCATTACATATAAGAACTAATTTCTCCTCGTAGAGCGAGACTTGGAATAGAATACCAATTAGACCTATCAAATTTAAGAAAAGAGAAAGAAACTTTCACATTAAACTTATTTAAAAGTTTAGAAGACTTTCATTGTTTGGGGCTACATCTAATTAGAGGTGAAAGAGGAGTCTGTCAGGAAATTAAGACAATGAAAAATGTTCTAGGAATGAGATGAGTGGGTCAGAAACCAAAGAAGGTAATCAAACTCCCATCATACTTTTTGTTGAGTTTATGAAATGATAAGGATTAGGCTATTTACTATGACATTGATTGAAATCTTTTTGGGTTAAAATTTGAAAGAATTTGTCTTGGTATTTGTTTAGTGACCAAGGATAGTTGTAAACTTATTGTGTCTCTTCACTGAAAACTAGTTGGATAGTGAAAAAGCGAATGACAAAGGAATTGGTAGCTCTCCTAATAATGATTCTCACACTAGGTAAGTCTGTATGGGACATAGAGAAGAGTGAGAGAGATTTACAAAACTACTGACAGAACAATTACAATGATAACATAAGTATTATCATATTATGCTTGATTCTTTGCGCTAGAAGCCTTTCAAAAGGCATTACAAAAATACTTCCACTAACCGATTATATATATCCTAATTTTAGCGATTTCTCCCCAAATTAAAATACGACTACTAGTTTCTCAATACTACTTGGAATACAAATACTACTTTCACACGTGCAAGAGCAACCACAGTCATGGGCGGGACTAAATACTAAAAACCATACTAAAAACTAAAAAAGTATAGCTGTTTTGGAGGTGAAGTGCAGTGGTGAAAGACTAAAATTTAGTCCGGCGGATGATATACCAATGCCCCAAGCTGAGCGGATGTATAACGACCGTATGATAGTGAGGCTTGCGTATTATAAACGTACGTATGGGATGTGGGTATTGTGCACGCCTGGTGTAGCGCGTAAGTATTACGCACGTCTGGAATGAAACGGAGATAAAATCCACGCCCAACGGTTAGGCGGATGTATTAGTCCCGTCTTATGAGGTGTTAATTGTATAAATGCCTGTTGTTTGGACGGACGTATTGCCTGCACCTGGTGTTTGGGCGAAGATAATTGTGTGCGTTTCTTCTACTTCTTTGTACAGCCTTCTTCTCCTCTCCTCTACAGTGTAACACTTGTATCTAAAACATAATTATCTGGAATAATAAAATTCTCATATTTAGATACAACACTTGTTTTTTGTTCCCACCAGGCAAGAACCTATCCCCAAACATCGTCATCTCTGCTTATCCTAAACTATCAAAAAATCAAGAACAAAATTTGAACCCTTACACCCACCAATAGTTTACAAAATCTCAACAAAACTCTTTAACAATTCAATGATCAAATCCTACAAACCCATCTTTCAGTATATGGTGCCTGAAATTAATATTTACTGCTGTTTTGATATGAATCCGACCGACCAAGAACCTGATCATTCTCATCATCTTGTACTTAAATAAAACACCATATTTTCTCGATATATCAACCTCGGAACATCATAACCACTACCTGGCCTAAACTATCAAATTTATCAAGATTCAAGAACCAAACCTTCTTTCTAAAGTTTTCTCTTCTACTGTGTTATAGCCCCATCTCAGGCGGACGCTATAACACCGCCCCACTCCGGCGGAAATTATAACAACGCCTATTGTGAGGTGTATGTATAGTGACCGTTTTCCCTGGCGAAGCTTATAATTGCGCCCCATTCAGACGCTCATTCCATCTCCGTTCCACTTCCATACGTTAACTATATCCACACCCAGATTGGAATGGCCGCTATACTCTCGCCTAACTTCATACGCTTTTAATACCTACGCCCCACTATATCTTGATTTGGTCTGGGTCGACGACTACATTTAGTCTCAAACTCTAATTTTCTAGACTAAATATAGCTTTGGTCCGTCCCACTACACTACACTTTCAGACCAAATTTGGATATAGTCCCCAAATTTAGTGGTGACTGTGGTTGCTCTAATACTAACCTATTCAAAATCTAAACTAAGAATATCCCAATAGTGGCCTTGATTTGTGAAGTTTAATTTTAACATGTGGAAATAATATGATATTGGAAGTTGATCTCTATTTTACTTGATGTTTGAGAACCACTTTGGTTAGCTCGTAAACTATGGTGCGCGATTCTTATTGATAAATAAGCGTATGCATTTTATTTTTTGTGTTACAACGCAAAGCTCTTGCATACTTAGTGATAACATTGAGCAACCTAACTCAATTTATTTTTTGTATTACTTTAAGCAACACAATTCAACAAGTAATGATTTGATAATGTATTCGTATTATCTTAATTTGTCAAAATGTTTCTTATGCGTAAAACAAATAAAAACACAATGTCTCATGATATAAATTTTATAGTTTTATGTATGGATATTTTCAAATGAATATCTATTTTACATATGATATTTTTATCATCTTGGTCATTTTGGTAAGCATTTTTAAGAAATAAAATTTTCTAACTGTCAAATAATTCATATAAAATTAAGTATGAGTTTAAAATCAAATTATTTTGAACAAAGAAAAGAAAATGTTGAAAATTGTTTTTTTCTTAATATTAAAATCATATTTCGATAAATATACTCCATGCAAACACTAATTACTAAATATATGAGTAAACATTGATCTGTTATGCTTTTTTCATATGTTATGCTTTTTTCTTCTAATGTATTGATGAAATATAAAAGACCCATATTTTGAGTTCATTAAGGATGATATTGAATATATTGTAAGTCAAAATTAAGGGAGTTCTGGTTGAAAATTTTACTGACCATGTTCTTGACTTCATTGAAATATACTCCCTTAAAAGTCTTTCAAGGTTCAAGTATCAGGATATATTTTGAAGAAAGATATTCAAGATGTTAAAGATAACTCAGTGAAAAAGAAAAATGGTGGTGGATCACTGAAATCGTGGATGATAGTTGTGAGAATTCGGATTAGATGTCCATCAATTCCATAGTGATGAAATTTGATCACTTCTTGATCCACCCGCTTATCTGTAGGTTGGTCGCAGGTGTCTGGTGGATCATCAAAGGAGGTTATTGGTAGTAGGGATTTAGTGAAGAAGGCTTCCGGTAGTATTGGTTCATTGAAGAAGGCTGGGGATAGTAGTGGTCCATCGAATAAGGCTGAGGGTAGTAGTAGCCGTTGATAAAGGATAACGAAACATCTCACATATATTTTAATTTTTTATACTACTTCCATGCCAATTTTCTATTCTCACTGGCAAGTGAAAAAGTAAGTTACAATAGTAAGAATGTTTTATAATTCAAGTTGTGGATGCTTGCTAAGCATCGTTCTTCATGGAGTCTGAAAACATCGTTTGGATCGGGCAGACTCTTCGATATATGTAGAATAAAGATAAACATACTCTGCAAGACTTACTTTTCTTTCAATGCATCTCCAGGATAAGGAAAAAAACATATTCCTTCAGGAAAGCTCTACTATATTTTTAAGGGTACTTCAATTTTGGTACCGATTAATCCTTAACTATCTCAATGTTGTTTAACATCTTGTTGTTTGGCTCAATATAAAATTTACTAGAGTGTCTCTTATTCGATGCATTAAAAAATCAAAACGGTGAACATGATATGGGTGCTCGCGTACTAATTACATTTTCGAGGGAATTGTTATTCTAATAATGTTCTGTGTAGTTGATTATGAATACATTCCATGGTGTCACAAGCAAAGTGGCTGCAAGAAAGCCCAAATGTTTCATTCAAAATTCCATCCTACCTTTCATGCATGAAAAACTTTAGTAAATTGGATAGTATTGTTTTGACTAAACAAAATACTTATTCACCTGGAAATGATCATATTACTACACCGTGTTGTTTTGAAACTGAACTCTCTTATACCATCACATTTAATTCATTTTGAAATGTTGATCACCTAATTATCTATGTATAAAGAGTGATATTTCTCGTTCTCATCAACGTAAGAAAATGCACTTTGGTACCAAGTACACCACCAATTTTTTTCGTTCGGGAACTTGTATGGACCAACTTTTTATGATCAATAAGTACATATCAATATAAAAGATTATTGTACCTGATTGTAAAACAAGTTCCATGGTGAAAAGACGTCGGTACCCAAATATACCTCAATCTAAAATTTTTCCACCTATAAGTTGTTTCTCCGAAAGTGATTGTCTATGGACTGAGTCGAGACAATACAACAAATCGGTTCACACTTCGTGTGATCGTCTATGGATACGAGATCGAGACAATACGACAACAATATAAATTGTGTGATTGACTATGGGTACAAGATCGAGACAATACAACAACGAAGTATGAATACTTGATAATAGGTTCAGACTTAACCAAACACTATAAGATTGCTATCAAGTAAATAGGAATTAACGTTTGTGTATTTTACTTCTAATTATAATAAAACAATTATAGTTTAATTATTGGATAAAGAGTATTACATTAACTAGTTGGAAGCCTAACAAGCTAAGCTCCAACGACATACTACTACATTAATTGAACAGGTTGCCGTGCTAACCTACCAGCGAGCCTCATGGGTAACCTAAACAAGGGAGCCGAAACAGGGGGGGGGGTGTGCTGAGATTGTGTCACAAGGGGGGCAAGCTAACACTACCTTCCATGTTAATTCCTGCAATATTACTCCACTGAAGGCTCGAACCTGGAACCTCCTGGAGCGCATGAAACTTTGGGAAACGGGGATGACCAGCTGAGCTAGGTGCAGAAATAGAAAAGTAAAAGACACAGCAATATTTTGTTAACGAGGAAACCGCAAATGCAGAAAAAACCCGGGACCTTGTCCAGAATTGAATACTCTCAGAATTAAGCCGCTATACAAAATTAAACCAACTTCGTATAGTTGAGACCAAGAAATTAAACCTATAGTTCATCTAGTTCCCTCAGTATCCTTGCGCCTCCAACTTGTAATAAGTCACACACTTGGAACAATTCCTTTGGTTCGTATTCCAAAAAGTAAAGGAACAACAAATCTGTTCGGTAACAAATCTTTTCAAACAACGTGATATGAGTTTGACAAAGGCTCTTCCTGTTTAACAAATAAACTCCTTTTTCGGGTCCATAGATCAATCTATTCAACAACTACCAAAGTAATTGTTTATACTATGCAATCAATACCATGAATCACAAAGAAATGTATTGATGCCGCTCTACCCAACTAATCAATCCAATTTATCAAAAGATAAGCCGATTATAGTTGGATCCCTCCAGCCGATCAAGTTTTGTGCACACCAAAGATTATGAACCCAAATATCTTCTTTGTCTTCAAATCTTCTTAGATCTTCAATAAACACCTGCACACAATCAACTTGAATCTCTTGTGATAAATCACATACAGAACGGAGTCTGTTAACGTTGGATTATCACAAGACGTCTTTAGATCTACAAACAGTTCTAAAGATCCCCTTCAACACTTCGATCTAGTTTGAGTGAATCTTATATCAGAAGAGAAGATTCTCAAGCATAAACAAACTAGGTGCAATCAAAGTTCAACAACCGTTAGTCAATAAAATCAAATCGAAAACTAATAATACTGCAATTATCTAGTTTCCCACCAATGGTACTCGTAGAGCTTCTCAATCCCAAAGAAGTCTTTAAAACGAGCGGTCGTAAGAAATTTCGCCTAATTAGGGTACTTTCCTCTCCGAATAGACGGCTCCACTAGTAACAACACAACTAGGTAGTTTTGCTGGATTTGAGGATTAGTTTTCTCGAAATGCAAACTTCAATATTTATAGACCAAGGAAGTTTGGACACCAAGGAATTTCCAAAACCGAATATTCTTAAAGATATGCAATAAACCAAAAATCAATTTTCACAATTCCTGGAAATGCACTATCTAAATATTGACTGAAATCTCAGTAGAAAATCTCCAATTAGTAAATGCACATTACTAATTTTTTATTTTCTAAAGATATGCATTTAATTGCTGGAAATTAAAGGATATAAAAACTAAAAACCTTAACTAAAAGATTCTCAATTTATTTCGATCCGACATTCTCCTTTAGTTATTAAGGAATATCTTTGAACAATAAAAGATAAGAGTTACTGCACATGTTCAAAGTATGTCTACATCTTTACTTTGTAAATCTTTTTTCATATTTACAATCTTGGAACCGATTTTCCACACTTCCAAACAAGTTTAGAATTGGTTCATCTGACTTCCAAGAACTATGTGATTGATTATCCTATCAAATCACCATTAATGGGTTTCACGGTTCTACCTCAACACAAAGTTTCGGTTCTACCTCCATGTGGGTACTAGGATCGGTCATACTAGCTTTCCATAAATTGGTTGATTAGGTACTAGGATCGGTTACCACATATTTATGGTATTTACTTGTAATCGGTTGCACAAGTCATAGGATCGGTTACAAATTACTATGACTTGTTGTACCTCTTACAAGGATCGATTGCACATACTTGTGATCGGTTGCACCTCTTACTAGGATCGGTTACCCAAAGTCTAGAGTTGGTCATACCAATTATAAAATATCGATCATACCATCTCAGGTGATTACTATAATCGGTTTCACTAATAAAAGTCATACCAATACAAAAGTCAGGCATTGTGAATAGTTTTACTAAGATACATAAACAAGTTATGAGCGGTTATACTAAACACACATATTGGTTATCCAAATATTTGCAATGAATAACAATACCAATGAGCCTAGCGATTTCCTTTTCGATTCACAAAACAAGTTTATGAATTTTACTTCATTTAAACGAATGTAAAACATTGTTTACTATGACGAAATCTTCACCCATACCCATACATAATAAAAATATCATTCATACAATTATGTCGATGTCTTATATACGAAGTTCAAAAGATAGACGTTATACTTCGTATTATAATTCCTTAATACTATGTCTAACTAGAGTATGATCATCCACAGCTTCGCAATTATGTTTTCAATATGCACGACTTGAAAGATACATTAGGAATGAAACAGTTCAAGTCAAATATTACTAACCTCAAGAGGAAGGATGATGTCGTCGATGTAGATCTTTACTTCTTCACATTCAAAAGTCTTCACGTAATACTTGTAAGTCTCATATCCTAGTAACTTTCTAGCTAACCTTGTTTATGGGTAAAAACAGTTTCTGCTGGTTTTGGTAAATTTGGGTGTGTGGATGAGAAACGAATCTAAACCTAAAACAAATGCACTGTGCGGGAGTACTTTAGATTCGAGAGATCAATCTGTACAATCCTGGCCTAAACCAAGAAATGCCCGTTCCAGTGTTTTTTCAGTCACGAAGTGAAGGAGAAGGGTTGGTCTTAGGGAGGGAAGCAAAGAAGGTGTTGAGACTAGAATGGTTAATTCTGAATGTGTGGTTGTTTTATGACTTGTATCAGGATATGAAACTATGCGGAATGTATGCTATCAGTTCTTTGGTATTTTCTGGATATTGTGTTGTTGTTCTAACCAAAACTTGTTGTTTGGTTGAAAATAGGTAAAACCTATTTATACAAGTCATATTGAACGCACCCTGATCTCGTAGAAAGTGGGAATGATTGAGTAATAAAGAAGTTGGGTCATGTGTAAATGCCAGAAACCACGTTCCCACTATGAAGGAAACTGGTTAGTTTACACCCACTACTTCTTGCCGCCACTAACTGCCCTGCTTTCTGACACTTTCTTATAATGGGCGTGTTGCACGCCGCACGCTGTAAACCGCCAGACCAATACCCTGATGAGCATCCCCTAGTTTGTGACATATTTGATGTCTCGAGCATTTTCGTGGAAAATGTGTAGCAGATTGCTGAACGAGTCTTATATGCAAGGCTCATCTATTATGATTAATTGTATGCCAACTAAGTAGCAGATAGTTATGTGTGGCGAGTCAAATTCAAGAGCCTTGCCGCAGGAAAATAGCATGTGATGCTATTAGGATTGTCTTGGATGGTCGCCTAAAACTTTCCACAGGCCTGTCAATTCTGTGGCGAATTCGGACGGCTAAGATTGTGGCATGTGAGAAAGGATGGCCATTGATTATGGCCACTTCCATTGGCATATGATAATAGCAAACTGGCGCCATTGGAACATGCCAATGGTATGATGGCATATTTAACGTATGCCAGGGGATTTGGCATGCCAGTGGCATAGTGGCGCCTGGCATAGCCGTGGCATGGTGGCATGCCAGTGGTATAGTGGTGCCCGGCGTAGCCGTGTCAGCTATTTTGGAATATTGGTGTTAGACCCAAATATGGCTCCGACAACATTGGCCATGTTGCTATATCAAACTTAAGGTCTTAGGAGAATTACTTGACTTGGTTGGCGTGGCAACTTTAGCTAAATTAGGGTTTGGCCTATCGAAACCCTAATTGCGCGTGTGGCATGTGGCCGCGGCATGGTGGCGTTTTTCTGCAAAAAGTGCCATAGCCATGCCAAAGGAACTATAGAAGGCCATAATGTGGAATCGGACACAGGAGCAAGGGCTGCTATGAGTGGCTATGGTACGACACCATTCTTAGGGTTTTTCGGGTCCCACATGGCTCGGGGAATGTTGTGGAGCCAAAGCGGCGTACTTTGGGCCACAACTGGAAATTAGGGTTTCGAATAATGCCACTAAATAAAAAAGCTGTGTTTCCAATTAGAAAACCCTAATTGAAGTTCGTTATGGCGTTGGCTACAAACAGAAGGTGGGTTAGCATGTAGGCGCGCTATTTTTGGCACGTTGGCACGTTCGGTATGCTAATGCGGCAAAGTGGCATGTTTGGTACGTTTGGCATGCCAATTAGCGTATTGGCGCGGCATGGCATGTTTGGCATGCCACTAGAACATCAGAGCGGAATGGCACCTTTGGCATGTTGGCACGGATTTTGGAAAGCCAATTGTCTTTGTGACCATCTGGAGCCATTTGCCTTGGCTTTGTGACCATCTGGAGCCATTTTCCTTTTTTAACACTGTGCCAGGTTTAGAGCGACCTGATTGGTCAATAGAAAATAGGGGCCGGCCAAGCATGGGCGTGGCCACACTTCCATCGCGCGTGGCGGATTTTCAAGCGACCCGATTGGTCGATACGAAACAGGGGCCGGTCTGCCAACATGGGGTGTGGCCACTTGCAAGTGGTGCCGGCTGGCATATGGCATGTCCACACCTCCCTTTGTTGCTGCTTCTATTCTGCGGCTCCTTGTATTCCTTGATTTCTGATTTATGGTAGATTATGTACCTACTAATCCATGACGGATTAATTGCCTAATTTACCTAAGCTTATTTTCGACCAACGGGGTCTAATATACTACACAGAGCGCAAAACCCTAATTTTGCAAATTAGGTTATTATTTGAATCTTGTGAATTATCACAAAATTGATTGAACTCTGTGTTTTGACACAAAGTTCTTTAAGTTTATTGCCAAAGATCAGTATGCTCTCCGATTGAATACTTTATGGAAGGACCTTAACCTTGATGTTTTCGGGAAATTCGTGTTAATATGCTGTGAGTGAACACAAATTGTCATGTCATATCAATATTAAGGGTTCATCCGGGGAACATAGCACATAAAGCATTCAAAGAAACTTATATTAATTGGATAATACAGGCATGGTGCCGAAATTTATATAATATTTGGGATTGTTGCTACATGCACCATTCTGGATAAACTTCATGTGAATACATTGAACTGCTCAATAAATGCGCCAGTGAAGAGGTTGGAAACTCATCACTTTACATGGCTCTGCCTCTTTGCAGAATGACAGCATATAAAGTGCCAGGTTTTACAATTTTAGCCCTGACCTAAAAACCACCATCAACATTAACTCCCCTGCTTAGCACGTAACAGTGGCATTGTTGCGGGGTAAGCATGAGATGGTGACAGACGAGGATAATAATCGAAAGGGCAGGACATGAGGAGATTACCAGGAAAATTCAATTGACCTTTGGCAAGGGGCATGAGAAGTCTATGATCCTTGTGTTGGCGTACTTCTGGATTGGCCACAGGGTGCTGATGCCATAGAATGTTGGCGCAGCGAGCCTTGAATACAAAGATGAGTGTTGATATGGTGAAGCCGTCAGTAATATAATGTATTGAAGAAGTATGCATGACAACACAGTAGTGAGTGTTAAGGAATTTATACGTATCAACACTAAAAGGAGGATGTGTTGAGGCAGTATGCATGACATCAGAGTAGTGAGTGTTGAGGAACTTTCACGTCTCAACACTAAGAGAAAAAACGTTTTGAGGAAGTTTGCCTGGCAACACACTGGTGAGTGTTGAGGAATTTGCAACGTCTCAACACTAATAGGAAAGATGTGTTGAGGCTGTTTGCCGGGCAACACAGTTGTGAGTGTTCAGGAATTTTCACGTCTCAACACTAATAGAAAAATGTGTTGAGGCAGTTTTCCTGGCAACACAATGGTGAGTGTTGAGGAGTTTGCAACGTCTCAATACTAATAGGAAAGATGTGTTGAAGCAGTTTGCCTGGCAACACAGGAGTGAGTGTTGAGGAATTTTCACGTCTCGACACTAATAGAAAAATGTGTTGAGGCAATTTGCCTGGAAACACAGTGGTGAGTGTTGAGGAATTTGCAACATCTCAACACTAATAGGAAAGATGTGTTGAGGCAGTTTGCCTGGAAAAACAGTAGTGAGTGTTGAGGAATTTTCACGTCTCAACACTAAGAGAAAAAATGTGTTGAGGCAGTTTGCCTGGCAACACAGTGGTGAGTGTTGAGGAATTTGCAACGTCTCAACACTAATAGGAAAGATGTGTTGAGGCAGTTTGCCTGACAACATTAATGAGTGTTGAGGAATTTTCACGTCTCAAGACTAAGAGAAAAAATGTGTTGAGGCAGTTTTCCTGGCAACATAGTGGTGAGTGTTGAGGAATTTGCAACGTCTCAACACTAATAGGAAAGATGTATTGAGGCAGTTTGTCTGGCAACAGAGTAGTGAGTGTTGAGGAATTTGAACGTATCAACACTAAGAGATTTAGAATTTATTTGATATGCCTAATAGATATAAAACATTTAGTTTAAGGATAGTTACTTAGCTCTATCTCCGCTAGGCATGTCCTTCGCGCATGATTGGGCTTTGAGTATATCAGGATCTCCCGTGAGTAAGCAGCGTGACAAAACTCTCCATGTGTAATTATCCTGAGCTTATTTTATCATGGAAGATGTGCTTCCATTGCATTCGCTGGTAAGGCGGTGACTGCGTTTAAACTTCTAAACCTGAAGTAGGCTTCAGTCCCCAAGTATAGCTTACTTTGATTGTACCTCCTTGAATCCACGCCTCTGTGATTTGATACAAGCTTATTGTACTCTCCTGGATGCGATGTTGGGATGCTTGGAATATCACATGGACGAAATATTCTTTGTAGTGGTTGTTGCTATGGTGAAGCTCTGGCTGGTATCGACAAACGAGCAGCATCGGTTCTTGGAAGCAGCTTGGCTGGCTGCGATCACGATCCTTTACAGGAAGGAGTGGTGGCTTCTGGAGAGAACATTAAAGTGGAGGCTTCTGGAGCGAAAGTTGAAGCGGCTCCTAGAGTGAAAGTTGAAGCGGAGCGGCTTCTGAAGCAGAAATGTTGAAGCGTCTCCTGGAGCGAAACGTTGAAGCGGAGCGGCTTCTGGAGAGAAACGTTGAAGTGGAGCGGCTTCTGAAGCGAACACGTTGAAGCGGCTCCTGGAGTAAAACGTTGAAGTGGAGCGGCTTCTGAAGCGAACACGTTGAAGCGTCTCCTGGAGAGAAACGTTGAAGTGGAGCGGCTTCTGAAGCGAACACGTTGAAGCGGCTCCTGGAGCGATACGTTGAAGTGGAGCGGCTTCTGAAGAGAACACGTTGAAGCGGCTCCTGGACCGAAACGTTGAAGTGGAGCGGCTTCTGAAGCGAATACGTTGAAGCGGCTCCTGGAGCGAAATGTTGAAGTGGAGCGGTTTCTGAAGCGAACACGTTGAAGCGGCTCCTGGAGCGAAACGTTGAAGTGAAGTGGCTTCTGAAGCGAACACGTTGAAGCGGCTCGTAGAGAGAAACGTTGAAGTGGAGCGGCTTATGAAGCGAACAAGTTGAAGCGGCTTCTAGAGAGAAACGTTGAAGCGAAGCGGCTTCTGGAGCGAAACGTTGAAGCGGAGCGGATTTTGGAGCGAAACGTTGAAGCGGAGCGGATTCTGGAGCGAAACGTTGAAGTGGAGCGGCTTCTGAAGCGAACATGTTGAAGCGGTTCCTGGAGCGAAACGTTGAAGTGGAGAGACTTCTGAAGCGAATACGCTGAAGCGGCTCCTGGAGCGAAACGTTGAAGTGGAGCGGCTTCTGAAGCGAACACGTTGAAGCGGCTCCTGGAGCGAAACGTTGAAGTGGAGCGGCTTCTGAAGCGAACACGTTGAAGCGGCTCCTGGAGCGAAATATTGAAGTGGAGCGGCTTCTAAAGCGAACACGTTGAAGCGTCTCCTGGAGCGAAATGTTGAAGTGGAGAGGCTTCTGAAGCGAACACGTTGAAGTGGCTCCGGGAGCGAGAAATTCGGAGCGCCGACGCAACACGGTTGAGGGCCGAAAATATATATCGGCACCGGGTCTTGGAGAAATAGAAAATCTCACACACATGCTCCATCATAGATTACACGATTTTGTGAACAGAGTCCCCAGAAAGAAATAATGCACAACTCCGCCAATTGATGTTCAGTCACATTTGGATTATGACGATCTAACGTCAGAATTCTGAATTCCTTGACTAATCATTCAGATGTTCATTGTTTCGCTCCTTTTGAGTTGTGTCCATGTCCGTCTGAGTTTTGGCAAGAACTTCCTGTCTCTCCATTAAATCGATAATGGTAAAAGGGGGTTGGCCTCCTCTGTCTCCTCCGGTCTCTCGTCCTGATGGTGGAGTGGCAGCAACTCTGGTGACAACTGGGGGCATCACACTTGATGAAACATTGGGGGTGGCGGCAGCGGCTCTGGCTCTAGTGATCGAAGGTGTAACGCCTGAGGGAACGCTTCCTACACCGCTGGTGTTGATCATGATGACAGGTGGTACATTGATGTTACTGGAAGGAATGTTGACATCAAGGGGGTTTTCAGCGCCGGCGCAGGAGGGTTTGTTGCTGACCCGGACCTGAGCTCTACCATCTTGAAATTGAGATTGACAAATAAAATTGAAAATTGGGAATTGATATTGCAACCGAGAGATTAATCTCCCACTGTGGTCGCCAATTGTTTATGGGTAAAAAATGTTTCTGCTGGTTTTGGTAAATTTGGGTGTGTGGATGAGAAACGAATCTAAACCTAAAACAAATGCACTGCACAGGAGTACTTTAGATTCGAAAGATCAATCTGTACAATCCTTGCATAAACCAAGAAATGGCCGTTCCAGTCTTGCTTCAGTCACAAAGTGAAGGTGAAGGTTTGGTCTTAGGGAGGGAAGCAAAGCAGGTGTTGAGACCAGAATAGTTAATGTTGAAGGTGTGGCTGTTTTATGACTTGTATCAGAATATGAAACTGGCTTGCGGAATGTAAGCTATCAGTTCTTTGGTATTTTCTGGATATTGTGTTGTTGTTCTAACCAAAACTTGTTGTTTCGTTGAAAATAGGTAAAACCTGAAAAAGCGGGGGTTTAACAACTTCACCCAATATTTCGATTAGCAATCTGTATGGACAAGCTCCAATATACTTTCAAGAGAATCAACTAGACTCAATCTTAATAAAGTATATCAAAGAGTTATATCTTTATTTCTTGATTCAATTCTTTCTCAAGCAAATAGGAATCTGCGAGTCTAATTGAATACAAGAGAAATCACTTGAACGGTACCAAAGACCAATGTTCAAGGATCAATCAACAACCAAAGGTCGGATTTACAATTGATTGATTCAAACGCACAACCTGTGATATTTCAATTATATAAAAAAATATAATGCGGAATAGAAATAACTCAGACACCAGAATTTTGTTAACGAGGAAACCGCAAATGCAGAAAAACCCCGGGACCTAGTCCAGATTGAACTCCACACTGTATTAAGACGTTACATACACTATCCTAATACAAACTAACTTCGGTCTGGACTGTTGTTGAACCCCAATCAATCTCACACTGATTCAAGGTACAGTTGCGCTCCTTACATCTCTGATCCCAGCAGGATACTACACACTTGATTCCCTTAGATGATCTCACCCACAACTAAGAGTTGCTACGACCCAAAGTCGAAGACTTTAATAAACAAACAAGTATCACACAGAAAAGTATACGGAATAGATAACTCTGTCTCCCACAGATAAACCTACAAGTTTTGTTCCGTCTTTTGATAAATCAAGGTGAACAGGAACCAATTGATAACCCAGACTTATATTTCCGAAGAACAACCTAGTATTATCAATCACCTCACAATAATCTTAATCGACGTGGCGAAAGAAGATATTGTGGAATCACAAACGATGAGACGAAGATGTTTGTGACTACTTTTCTATCTTGCCTATCGGAGATATAAATCTCAAGCCAATCGTTACGATTGTACTCAAAACGATAGAATCGGCAAGATCAGATCATACAACTACGAGAAAGTAGTATCGGTCTGGCTTCAGAATCCCAATGAAGTCTTTAAGTCGTTAACCTGGTTTTTAAGAAGAAACCAAAGGTTAAAGGAGAATCGACTCTAGATAATACAACTAGTATCACACAGGAGGTGTGGGGATTAGGTTTCCCAGTTGATAGAGTTCTCCCTTATATAGTCTTTCAAATGAGGGTTTGTAATCAATGTTAGCTTAGTAACAAAACATTCAATATTCGCCGTTAGATGAAAACCTGATTAGATTCAAGCTAATATCTTTCAACCGTTAGATCAAAAACTTATCTTGTTACACACAAATGAAATGTACTATTTTGGGTTTATGTAACCGTACCCAAACATGAACATTTGTTGGTTCAACAATAGTTAACCAAATGGTTAGACGTATGAGCACTTTCATATCAACCATATTCTTCTTCACCATAACTAGTTCAAAAGACTCAAATGAACTAGTTAGAGAGTTGTTAAATTGCAAGGAAATCTTATGCAACTACACAAGACACAATCGAAGCAAAAACGATTTGATTCACTCGAATCGGTTCATGAACTTTATAGCCACGGTTTGCAATTTGCATTCCTTAGTTAATATAGATAAGTTCACAAACAATCGTCTTTAGATATAACCAGCTTAAGTTCGCAGACTTAGTTCGCGGACTTAAGTTCCCGGAAGGAGTTCTCAAACTCCAGCAGATTTTCTCGGGTCGAGAACTTCCGCCAGTTCGCGGACTGGGTTCGCGGACTGAGTTCACGGCTCTTGTTCCGGTTCTATTGATCAAAAAAGTTCGCAAACTTCGGTTCAAGGAAAAATGACTTATACATATATGTGTTGCTACACAATGCTTATATCCATCATTGGTTATATGATCTAAACTTTCATTTCAATCATTGAAACATTCTTAGAGGACGTTATATACTTGTTATTCACAAACCATTTTTCGTCAAAGAAATTTTCAAAGTGATTGAAACATAACATGACTTTCGTTACTAGGTAAAGATGAACTTGGCCAAAGCGAAAGCTTACCAACACATATTTCGAGAAATATTTAGGCGAGGGAAACTCGGCTCGAAATAGCAAATGTGTATAATCAAAGTCTATATAGCAAAACGAATTTTGTCTCAAGATAGGAGATAGGGTAGATAGACTTTTGAGTGATATATAAGTACAAGTCTCCACATACCTTTAGTCGATGAAGTTCCACCAGTTCCTTGAGTAGTCCTTCGCCTTGTATGATGATCCCCATGGAGTTCTTGAGCTCAACTACACTTTTTATCCTAGTCCGAGACTTAGCTATAGTAGACTAGGAATCAATACTTATAGTTTTGATCACCAACATTTACAAACATGCTTGAGATAGCAACGCATGCGAGTTCGACCGAGCAATGCGCTAACAAAACCTATTTATACAAGTCATATTGAACGCACCCTGATCTCGTAGAAAGTGGGAATGATTGAGTGATTGAGAAGTGGGTCATGTGTAAATGCCAGAAACCACGTTCCCACTATGAAGAAAACTGGTTAGTTTACACCCACTACTTCTTGCCGCCACTAACTTCCCTGTTTTTTTGACACTTTCTTATAATGGACGTGTTGTACGCCGCACGCTGTAAACCGCCAGAACAATACCCTGATGAGCATCCCCCAGTTTGTGACATATTTGATGTCTCGAGCATTTTCGTGGAAAATGTGTAGCAGATTGCTGAACGAGTCTTATATGCAAGGCTCAACTATTCTGATTAATTGTATGCCAACTAAGTAGCAGATAGTTATGTGTGGCGACTCAAAGTCAAGAGACTTGTCGCAGGAAAATAACATGTGATGTTATTAGGATTGTCTTGGCTGGTCACCTAAAACTTTCCACAGGCCTGTCAATTCTTTGGCGAATTCGAACGGCTAAGATTGTGGCCTGCGAGAAAGGATGGCCATTGATTATGACCACTTCCATTGGCATCTGATAATATCAAAGTGGCGCCATTGACACATGCCAATGGTATGATGGCATATTTAACGTATGTCAGGGGGATTTGGCATGCCAGTGGCATAGTGGCGCCTGGCATAGCCGTGGCATAGTGGCGCCTGGCGTAGCCGCGTCAGCTATTTTGGAATATTGGTGTTAGACCCAAATATGGCTCCGACAACATTGGCCCTGTTGCTATATCAAACTTAAGGTATTAGGAGAATTACTTGACTTGGTTGGCGTGGAAACTTTAGCTAAATTAGGGTTTGGCCTATCGAAACCCTAATTGCGCGTGTGGCATGTGGCCGCGGCATGGTGGCGTTTTTCTGCAAACAGTGCCATAGCCATGCCAAAGGAACTATAGCAAGGCCATAATGTGGAAACGACCACAGGAGCAAGGGCTGTTATGAGTGGCTATGGTACGACGCCATTCTTAGGGTTTTTCTGGTCCCACATGTCTCGGGGCACGTTGTGGAGCCAAACCGGCGTACTTTGGGCCACAACTGGAAATTAGGGTTTCGACTAATGCCACTAAATAAAAAAAGTCGTTTTTCCAATTAGGAAACCCTAATTGAAGTTCGTTATGGCGTTGGCCACAAACAGAAGGTGGGTTAGCATGTAGGCGCGCTATTTTTGGCACGTTGGCACGTTCGGTATGCTAATGCGGCAAAGTGGCATGTTTGGTACGTTTGGCATGCCAATTAGCGTATTGGCGCGGCATGGCATGTTTGGCATGCCACTAGCACACCGGAGCGGAATGGCATGTTTGGCATGTTAGCGCGGATTTTGGAAATCCAATTGGCTTTGTGACCATATGGAGCCATTTTCCTTGGATTTGTGACCATCTGGAGCCATTTGCCTTGGCTTTGGGACCATCTAGAGCCATTTTCCTTTTTTAACACTGTGGCAGGTTTAGAGCGACCTGATTGGTCAATAGAAAAGAGGGGCCGGCCAAGCATGGGCGTGGCCACACTTTCACCGCGCGTGGAGGATTTCTAAGCGACCTGATTGGTCGATAGGAAACATGGGTTGGTCTGCCAACATGGGGTGTGGCCACTTGCAAGTGGCTCCGGCTGGCTTATGGCGTGGACACGCCTCTCTTTGTTGCTGCTTCTATTCCGCGGCTCCTTGTATTCCTTGCTTTCTGATTTTGGGTAGGATTATGCACCTATTAATCCATGACGGATTAATTACCTAGTTTACCTAAGCTTACTTTCGACCAACGGGGTCTGATATACTGCACATGGCGCAAAACCCTAATTTTGCAAATCAGGTTATTATTTGAATCTTGTGAATTATCACAAAATTGATTGAACTCTGTGTTTTGACACAAAGTTCTTTAAATTTATTGCCAAAGATCAGTATGCTCTCCGATTGAATACTTTATGGAAGGACCTTAACCTTGATGTTTTCGGGAAATTCGTGCTACTCTGCTGTGAGTGAACACAAATTGTCATGTCATATCAATATTAAGGGTTCATCCTAGGTATATAGCACAGAAAGCATTCAAAGAAACTTATATTAATTGGATAATACAGGCAGGGTGCCGAAATTTATAGAGTATCTGGGATTGTTGCTACATGCACCATTCTGGATAAACTTCATGTGAATATATTGAATTGCTCAATAAATGCGCCAGTGAAGAGGTTGGACACTCATCAATTTACATGGCTCTGTCTCTTTGCAGGATGACAACATATTAAGTGTCAGGTTTTACAATTTTTGCCTTGACCTAAAAACCACCATCAACAAACCTATACGAAGTTGACTCTAGTAAATAATCAAGCGACTCTTTAAATGAGTTTTGGTTCACTAAAATATGACAACCAAACTTGACATACCAACGCTTGGTAGGTTCAACCGAGCTATGCTCTAACACTTGGACAATATCAAAAATTAATATCCAAGAACTTGGTACATAACCTCGTACATGAATGGTCGGGAGGGGTGATAAATAGAAAGTTTGCAGCCGGCATCAACCTGACCCCTGGTCACGATAGTCGCCCCTGACAAATGGTCACACTCCGTGAACTTTTCCGCATATAGAGAGCCTCTCTGCCCTGATATCAGATTCACATCGAAGACATGAAGTTCGTAGTTAGCCTTAATATGGTAGGCATACTGCAAGTCGCTGAGATCGGTATTTCGGGACAATAACCTCTTATCATTTCCCCTGCAAAAAGATAGACGATTATCAAGAAAAATTAGATCAATCATATCACATGCATAATATGAAGAAGCAACTGATATAAATAAAAAATTAAACATAAAAAAATTCTTTCTCAGAGAGCATGTGAGATACATACTTATTTTGGGACTTAGAGGGACTTGACGATGATCAGTCGGACCTAATGATTGGTGATGGAGAAAAGGTTGAGAAGATGGTGATAAGAGAGTTAAGAAACAAAGAGAAAAGAAAAACACAAAGAATTTTTCAAAAGCTTTAATGGCGAAGAAAATAAAGGTTGCAGAGAAAGAAAAACTAATTGCAGAAGAGAATACTGGGAGAGAGTAATGAAGACAACAGGTTAACCTTCCTTTTAAATATGGGAAGTTCTCGAGGAAAAAAGTGAACATGTTTGGAAGGTAGCAGGGCATAAAGGTATGTGAGTGAGAGATGTGGTGGTTACTTGCGGACATTGATACGGCACAACGGAAACGATTTAGAATAAACCGACACGCGGAGAATACATTCCGGTAAATAGGACCCAAATATGATAATCAACTCCAATCCAGGAACAAAGCGACGATAAACGATCAATGATGATCTATCTCTCAAAGAGAATCAAACTGGTTTTAACCCAAATGGTATTTTCATTAAACGAGCTCACAAGCTAAATTACAAAGATAAGGAAATAGGCTATTTATATCCTCAAACATCTAAAACTAGAAATCCAAATGTTACCAAACTAACCTAGGAGGATATATTATTCTCATAAAATAAGATAAATCTAAACAAGAAAGTAATTATCCTAATAATTAAAATACCAAAACTTATAGATATCCAAGATATTAGCCATATCTTGGAATATACGTGGATTCTAAGTATATGTCTCATATCAGGCTCCCCTACCGCGACGAAACTCGCCTCGAGTTTACAAACAAAATGACAAATCGAGGAAATAAATTTAGAACTGCCACTAGTGATACAACTTAACCTTGAGTTATGCATCGGAACCACTAACCATTCAGAAAATAACTTCAGCCTCACGATCTTCGTCTTATGCATATAAGATCTCGTTATCCCATGTCGCTTGTTCCCACCATTATAATACTGGAACTCCCACGAAACTTTCCAAGCTTGGTCTTGTCGACATCCCATCAAAGTTGGTGTACAAAACATAGCCAATGGACCTTCATATGAAGCTTTGGTGACAGTAGCCTCCTTTTTAGTTAACTGATCTAGCAAGCCATGTTCGTCGACTTTTTGTGACATATTGTTAAGGATCGAGCAAGAGAGAGGAGAGCATAAACGCGGAAGCATAAAAGACTACATTGATAATAATTCGGTGTATTAACTTTCATGACTCAACGACCTATTTATATTGTTCACAAACTTGACGACCACTCAAGGCACTTTCCTACCTAAGATCAAACTCTAAACATAGACACTTTCCTAATATAACTCAAACTCCTTAAAGTGTATATCTCCTAAATATAGACTCCTATATTATTTTCTAATACCCTCCCTCAAGATGGAGCATGTAGATCACGAATGCTCATCTTGGACCAAAGAAATTTAACTTCGGTTTTCTTCTTTCTTCTTCTTTTTTTTCAACGCTTTTGCGAAAAAAATCTTCAGACCGTAGTTTAAGGACGTTTCGGTCCCCTTCATAGTTTAAGGACATTACGGTCCCCTTCGTAGTTTAAGGACATTTCGGTCCCCTTCGTAGTTTAAGGACATTTCGGTCCCCTCTTCGTAGTTTAAGGACGTTTCGGTCCTCTTCGTAGTTTAAGGACGTTTCGGTCCCCTTCGTAGTTTAAGGACATTACGGTCCCATCTTCGTAGTTTAAGGACATTTCGGTCCTCTTCGTAGTTTAAGGACATTACGGTCCCAATCATAGTTTTAGGACATTTCGGTCCCCATCGGAAGTTTAAGGAAATTACGGCCCCAATCATAGTTTTAGGACATTTCGGTCCCAATGCAAGTTTAAGGACATTGCGGTCTCATCTTCGTAGTTTTAGAACATTTCAGTTCCATCATCGTAGTTTAAGGACGTTTCGGTCCCATTTGGAAGTTTAAGGACATTCCCGTCCCATTTGGAAGTTTAAGGACATTCCGGTCCCATCTTTGTAGTTTAAGGACATTGCGGTCCCATCTTCGAAAGAATACTTCTTGTACTCTTGTTTTCTTGGTTTCTTCGATAGAATACTTTTTGTACTCTCTCGACAACTCATAGGATTTCAACCTATTATTGTTGTTCTTTTTCTCATCACCTCTTGGTGATTGTTTTCTTCTCTTTTTTTTTTCTTCACAACATGAGTGTTGTTTCTTCTTCTCTTATTCCAGTCACGCTATTTTTGCGAAACCTTCACACTTCTTTGTTCTTCAAGATTCTCTCACAATCTTGTCGTCTTTACAAAGTCTGCCACACTTTGTAGGATCTCTAAGTTTCTACCACAAACTCTTCAACGACACTTCAGTTCTTCCAACATGTTTAACATCTTTCTGCAATACCTCTGCCACAAAACTGTCACAATTTTCTGCACCGTCACAATTCTTTTGTCACACCTACTGTCACAACTGTGACCTTTTCTTCTCTCACACTTCTGTTATTGTTCAACTGTAACAGTTCTTTAGTTACGCTTCTGTAACTGTTCATTACTGTGATTGTTCATTTTTTTTTTCTTTTTTTTTTCCGGCAAGCAATAATATCGGCTGATCTTAGGATTGTGAAACCCCAAATCTCCAGCAAACGTCGCCTCCATAACTCATATCCATCAACTTCTAAATACCGATCAACATCTCTGTTTTCTTCTCTAGATCGACTGCAAATGGCCATCAGCACACTCCCATCTCCATACGCACCATACCGCAGCAACAACAACTCTCGTCTTGCTTCTTACTACTCGGCCTCTGTAACAAACCATCAAGTCTCGTGTTGTTCGGATCTTCTAAACAAGCCAATCTTCGCAACCAATCAATCAAACCACGCGATTAACAATCTTCTTCTCTAAACACAATGACAACACTCAACTTCTTCCTTCTCGAACTCACGTACTCCTTGGAATCATGATCAATATCATCGTCTTACTCGTCTTCAGCCCTAGACCTTATGATATCAGCATCCATCCGTAGGTGATCAATACCTAATTTTCTTCATCACTGTTGGTTTCTTAACTCAAGTTCGAATACGCCAGCTAAACCCAACACACAAACCACGGACCCTAATCCATCAAATCCAGGAAACTGATACAACTTCCTTATTTATTTTGACTTCCAAAAGAAGCCCATAAACATTCGCAAATACTGAAATCAATCATCGCAGCAACCAATCTCTCTATTCATATTTGCCACAGACTTTCAAGCACAATGATCAACCCATTGATAATCAGTTTGGGCTCTTTCTTTGCAATCACCACCATGATCAACCATGGTTAGCACCAACCTCGTCTGCCATCACCATCTCGTCATCAACAGCAACGAGAATCACCTATATTAGCTCAACTCAATTCTCAGTATTCTTCCCAGCCATCAACCACAACGGTTATATTCACCATCAGAACAGTAAACATCATCACTGGAAATCAATCTAGGGCAGCAACATCTTTTCCTTCTTTATAAAATTCTCCATCTTGCTCCAAGTTCTTTTCGTCAACAGCACACGAACAAAACCACATGAACATGACTTGACAGGTAACAAGTCATCTTCATTTTTATAACAGCAACACGGCTGATCTCACGCTTTCTTCTCAGCAGGAACCAAACTTTTTTTTTTTTTCCGAACCCTTGTGAAGACACCAACGCATCAACAAACTTGTAACTCAAACCTTAACACGATGAAAAACTTCCCTAACTCTTTCTCCTTCTCCTCTCTCTTCCTCTCACCTGGCTCTGATACCATGTTAAGGATCGAGCAAGAGAGAGGAGAGCATAAACGTGGAAGCATAAAAGACTACATTGATAATAATTCGGTGTATTAACTTTCATGACTCAACGACCTATTTATATTGTTCACAAACTTGACGACCACTCAAGGCACTTTCCTACCTAAGATCAAACTCTAAACATAGACACTTTCCTAATATAACTCAAACTCCTTAAAGTGTATATCTCCTAAATATAGACTCCTATATTATTTCCTAATACATATTTTTATCCCTTGCATCTTTCACGGGACGTTTACCCGGCATTAGCTTGACTTTGGTTGTTCCCCATACGAATTCACAAATGTTATCACAACAACTTGCTCGAACTTCAAACAACCGCGAAGCATCCAACACAACATCACAAACGTTAATATCAACTACTTCACAAAATATTGTTTCAGAATAACACTTACCGATTGCTACAAGAATTTTGCAAACACCCAAACAAGCAGTTACGCCTTCTTTGTTGTTGAGCCATTTAATCTGGTCTGGGACAGGATACCAATCCATCTCTAACCCCAAAGATTCAACCATTTTTATCGACACCAAATTTTTTTCACAATGACCATCGATAACAAAATCCCAAAGTTGTCTTTCCAGTATATATGGACCACGAAAAATATAAGTTTGAATCTGCATCTTGCATATAAGTAAACTTTTTCCGGCTACGTACTGGAAGGTTTGAAAACTATCCCTTAATGGAACAGTATACCATTAAATTAAAGTGGGCTTTGCTAACTAGGAACAGTAGAGTAAAATAGTTAATGGGATTAGTTTGTAATAACAAGCAATGAAAGTAAAACCCAACAACCTTTAGTATCTACCGAACAGAACTCTTTCTTCAACTTTTCTTCAAGTAATCAAAACAAAAACAAAGGTTTCGGTAGATGACAATAGATGAAGAATAATATACGTACCAAAACAGAAGTTTCAATCTTGACGATAAATGCACAGTTTTTTTTTTTTTGATAAAAATCTAATTGTCACGGGACTCCGATTCTTCTAGATTGAAAACCCACGGATGCACATCACAGAAAAAGCCTGCTCTGGCAGCATCAGATACGGCACAGCGGAAACGATTTAAAATAAACCGACACGCAGAGAATTCATTCCGATAAATAGGATCCAAATATGATAATCAACTCCAATCTAGGAGCAAAGCGACGATAAACGATCAATGATGATCAATCTCTCAAAGAGAATCAAACGGTTTTAACCCAAATGGTATTTTCATTAAACGAGCTCACAAGTTAAATTACAGAAGATAAGGAAATAGGCTATTTATAGCCTCAAACATCTAAAACTAGAAATCCAAATGTTACCAAACTAACCTAGGAGAATATATTATTCTCATAAAACAAGATAAATCTAAACAATAAAATAATTATCCTAATAATTAAGATACCAAAATTAATAGATATCCAAGATATTAGCTATATCTTGGAATATAGGTGGATCCTAAGTATATGTCCCATATCAGACATAGAGGCGGTTATCATAAAAGCTAAGGGTTTCTCCCATCCTACCCTTACACCTCGTTTGGTTGGAAGAATTGGATTCCTAGGAATTCAATTATGGGGTAATCCAATTCTTGGAATTGAATTCCATGGAATTAGATTCAATTCCAAAAAATTAGCGTTTGGTTGAGGTAATCCAATTTTTTTTGTTTTTACCTTGGAATCCAATTCCATTGCACTACAAGAATCTAATTCCATAGAGTTGATCTGGACTGTTTGGTTCAAAGGAATTGATCACATTCCCCCGGAATTGGATTGCCAGGAATCCAATTCCTTGAACCAAACACGCTGTTAGTATAGATGGAAAAATATGTACATGCACGTGGAAGCATCATAAAATCCAAGTTATGAGAGTAGGATGAAGGCGAAGCACCAAGTTCTATCCATGAGTCCAATACAGTACCCGAGATATCTACCACATCTAGCCTAAAATACAACACGTACGTGGAAAGTAGATGAGAAGATAAACAAAACTAGTTTAATCGGGGTCATGGTTTCTAATTGGGGCATAGAATTTTGTTTGCCCCGAAATTTTTCAGGGGTGTAAAAATCGGAAGATGAATATACTATTTTACACTTGATTAATATATTTTTTTTTCAAGTAACGATCCTTCACCGACATTAATGACAGTTTAGGGTCGTCATATACATCATGATCAAGACAATAACGACTCTAAACTGTCATACACTAACGACTCTTTTTAGAGATTAACGACAGTCTATAACGACATTTCTAAAACATTAACGACTGTTTAAGTCGTCAAATGCGTAACCAAAACAGTAACGACCCTTCCGAAGGGTCGTCAGGGAATTGATCATTTTTATGACGACCCAAAACTGTCGTACATTTCCGCCATTAATGAATCTTCGACAGTTTAGAGTCGTCACTTAAACAGTCTAAACATTAACGACTGTTGAGGGTCGTCAATGAAAATTTTTAATACCTTGACGATTTTCATACTATCTGGGCAACAAAAAAAAAAGTTAGATTAAAAATTGCAGACAAAAAATTTGGAAAAAAAAAAAATTAAACTCTAATTAAGTAGGATTATCACTAATTAATTAAGATTATCACTAATTAATTAAATTTTAATACTAATCATTTAGGGGCATTTTAGCCATTTAAAAAATATTTTTATAAGGAGTGATCCAAATTAGGTTCTGGTGACCTTTTTTGTCTTCTAATACATGGCTCCCATCTAATTCCGATGACCCCAATTAAGCTAGGATAAACAACCAAGGTTGAAGCGGAGATAATGCACTTAACGTCACTGACAAAGTACCGAGGAAGTGAACATGGGACCAGAATGAGGTAGGCCCCCGATAGTATGAAGTCTCGCGAGATAACCTTTGCATCGGCTCTGGACAGATGATATATCGCCGAGCAAATCAAGGTTTGAAAAATGGGTCACGGTTTGATGGGTGTGAGAACGTTTTGGGCGAAAAACGCGTTATTTTGATAAAAAAGGTTCGTTTTTTGTACGTTTTTCATAAAAACGGGTGTTATAACGGTTAAATAGAAAATTAAAAAAAATTATGATCTGAATTTCCTATGCAACGGTTATAACGTGCGTGAAAAAGTTATAACGTGCCTAAAAAACGTTGTGACCATTCATTTTTAAATTTTGTCCCACTAATAGATAACCTATATCACTAAACTACCATTTTAATTGAATATTGTTAGTATAAGAAATATGTATAATTAGATAGTCATGTTTATATTCTTTACATAGGTGTTTTAAAATACTTTTAACCATACAAATTATGAAAGTTTGATAAAATTTGTACGGTATAGCCACTAAAATTTTGTCGGCAGCAATTATCCAATTTAAAAGAGTGCATAACCTATCTAAGTAGACTTGTCCCTTTATTAGATTGCAGAATTTCTAACAAGTAGTCAAGATTTTAACTTTTAACTCGTCAATAGATAGGGTACTAATGTCTAAAACTCAATCATTGAATGCTTAAAATAGAGTAAACTAGGCATGTGCATATGGTCAGTCAGGTAGAGTCATCAACCCATTAATAAAGTCGATCAAAATTTCCACTTCTGATCATATCATCACATCCAAGACTCCCAAGACATGTACCCCGCTGCTGTTGGATGATGATGCATAGTTTTTATCCCATTCCATGTTTTAACCTTTAACAAATAACTGGACTTGGTTCACTTAGAAATTTTAAATGATCCAATTTGGGAGGCAACCGAACATGTCGGTTTCTTTGGAGTTTAGATACTTTTTTCTTTTCATTTCCCATCTTCTCTATGTCGTATCCAATCGGGGGAGCCAGACAAATCATGATTTTACTATTATTTTTTCCTTTCTCTTCTTTATGTTCACCCTTTAAAACTATAATTGTAGTAGACAAACATTCTATAACTCTGCTTCTTCCAAGGAGAAAATCTTCCATCTTTTGTGTTTTGAAATTTCCCAGTTTCAGCTTTCAAGTTTCAACTACAAGCTTAAGAGGTAATTTTAATATTTTTACTAAATTGTCATTTAAAATAAGTATTTAATCGTAAATTTATTCTTTGTTGCTATGTAGTTTATTTATAAGAAAACTTGATTTTTTTTCTTCATGATACCGGATGTTGATGCTGATGTCGAATGAGATCTTTGAAGTTTGAACTTTAAATTTGAACTATACAGGTACTTTCTCATATGAACATTCAAGTTAGTAGTGTAGTTTTTTTTACCTTTCTTTTGCAATGTTTTCATCATTTTCCCCTGTTGTACATATTATATATATATATATATATATATATATATGTTGTAATTTAAGATGTTGACATAATTTTATAATATAGTTTTAAGGAAATAACAAAAGTTCAAGTAAAGATCGGAGGAAGAAAAAATAAAGACACATATGAATTTAATTAATCAATAAAATTTATGCAGAAAAAAGGATTAAACTACTGTAATAACATTTCATATGCATGAGTTTACTTTCATCGAGAATAAATGATCTGGTGTATGTCCAGTACAATTTGAAGTTTGAGCAACAAAGAATTAAAGGTAAAGCAAGGCGACATAACAATGATGTTGACGACGTTCATAGTCTACTGAGGCATGACAATATGCTTGACTGGATAGCGGGGGAAGATGAAACACCGGTTTTACCTCAAGAATAACAGTGGTTAAATATGCTGGAAGAGGAGGCCGTTAATAATCCAGAGCATGTCCCTCTACCATACAACTGGCATTATCCTAAAGTTCAAATCCCATGTGAAAGGTTACCGGTGAGTGACTTTGTTTATGACTTTGGTAATCTTTCATTTGGAGACAATACACAAGGTTATGAGAATGTGAATCCAACATATGAATCTCGTTACACTTCCGATCGCTCTGACCATGGTGTTCAACATATGAACGAAGGATATAATTCTAATATTGATAACAATAATGAAGTAGGTAACAATAATGATGATACTGAAGGAGGTTATAATAACGATGATGACGGTTATTATGATGATGATACTTATGCAAACGAAGATAGCCAGTACCCCCACAACGATGATTATGATGTGGAAAGGAACCTTCGAGAAAATGAAGAATACATGAATAAGTCAAAAAAAAGTGGTGGTCGTGGTTGGTTCGTGTAGCTTTTTAAATGATGAATACTAGTTTAACAATCCTATGTTTTTTAAATTTGAAGTTTTTAATCCTGTAGTTACTTTCCTTGTATCATTTAAAAAAATTTAATTCGAAGTTTTCAGCTTTCAATCCAGGGAAAAAAAACTCAAAAAAAATGATAAGAAAGTTGTTTACACGGTTATAAGGTGTGTGATAAGGGGAAAAAAGTTCTAAAAAATGCAAGTTAAAATGTTATTTAGAAGAAAAAACATTCAAACTAATTTTAGAAAAACGGTTATAACGTCTATGAAAACTGAAGCATGGGGTTTCCTATTTATCGGCATTATAAAGGCACGGGGTTCGGGGACCCTCACGGTCACGGTATATGGTGTGACCGTTTTAACGGTCGTTTTTCGGTAAAAACGGGTGTTTTTCAAACCTTGGAGCAAATAACCAGATATCGGGAGTAAGACATCAAAGAGTTCGGGCCGCACGTCCACAGGAGAACACAGAAATTCCAATATATATGTTTGACATTGTAACTTGTTTATATCAGTACTTTTGTCTATAAATATAAATACTAGGATAAGCGATGAGAAAAAGTTAAGTTCTTTAAGTGAGAGAAAGACAAAAGACTATACTAACATTGTTTTTGAGAGACATAGCTTAGCCCTAGTTCTTTTTTAAACATTTTGTATTCAACAAGCACAAGTATTTCATCCCTTGGATGTATGTAATCATGTCGAACCACGTAAATAGTTGTGTGTTGTTACTCTCACTTCATGTTATTACTTTGAGTTTAATGTTTAATTCATATCCGTAGTTAGGTATCGATAGTTAGATACTACAATTTTCTTTGTTTTGAATCATAAGATGAATATGGACTTTATTGTTTGCTATAATATTGATAAAATGAATAATGCTATGACATGTTATTCAATTCAGATCTCACAAAGACAAGAATCAAGAAGAAAGAATACTGAAAGACAACTTCTCATAAACTAGTTGTTGTAATTGTTATGAAATTCTTATACAATACCAGGCCTTTATATAGGCTTCAAAAGACTAGAAAAAAGAGAAAAAATAAAACTAAGAAATAAATCAAAATCAGGAAGAAAATCCTAAATTAAGAAGCATCTAGAATCAAGAAAACATTTAATTTATGTCGATAGTAAATCCTCCATACCAAGATACGTAAGATGCACTATTTTTCAACACTTCCCCTTAGTGTATACTTACGATCAACTATTCCAAGAACACTTCTGAACTTTTCAAACCTAACTCTTCCAAGTGCTTTAGTAAAGACATATGCAACTTGTTCTTGAAAAAGCGGGGGTCTAACAACACCACCCAATATTTTGATTAGCAATCTGTATGGACTAACTCCGAAATACTTTGCTAGAGAATCAACTAGACAGTCAGACTCAATCTAGATAAAAGTATCTCAAGGAGTTAATATCTCTCTCTTGATTTGATTTTTACTCAAGCTAAAAACAATAGCGAGTCTTTATCAAATACAAGGAATAACTTGGACGGTACCAAAGACCAATGTCCAAGGATCAATCAATATCAATCAACAACCAAAGGTTGGATTTCCAATTGATGATCACGAACGCACAACATATATTATTTCAATTATATAAAATATAATGCGGAAAAGAAATAACACATACACCATAAATTTTGTTAACGAGGAAACCGCAAATGCAGAAAAACCCCGGGACCTAGTCTAGATTGAATACACACTGTATTAAGCCGCTACAGACACTATCCTACTCCAAGTTAACTTCGGACTGGACTATAGTTGAATCCCAATCAGTCTCCCACCGATCCAAGGTACAGTTGTACTCCTACGCTTCTGATCCCAGCAGGATATTACGTACTTGATTCCCTTAGCTGATCTCACCCACAACCAAGAGTTTCTGCAACCCAAAATCACAGACTTGATAATAAACAGATCTGTCTCACACATAAAAGTCTATCAAAGGATAAATCTGTCTCCCACAGATAAACCCTAGGTTTTGTTCCGTCTTAAGATATAAAATCAAGGTGAACAGGAACCAATTGATAATCCGGTCTTATATTCCCGAAGAACAACCTAGATTAATCAATCACCTCTTTACAATCCTTCCTGACTACACAGGCGGTTTGTCGAGGAATCACAAACAGTGAGACGAAGATGTTTGCGACTTCTTTATCTTGCCTATCGGAGAACTCTCACGATCTCAAGCCAATCAATCGATTGTATTCGTACGATAGAAGATGCAAGATTAGCTCACACAACTACGATAAAAGTAGTATCGGTCTGGCTTCACAATCCCAATGAATTCTTTAAGTCGTTAACCTAGTTTCAGAGAATAAAACCAAAGGTTAAAGGAGAATCGACTCTAGCGAGCGCACTAGTAACACACAGACGTGTGGGGATTAGTTTTACTCAAAGATAGATGTCTCCTTTATATAGCCTTCAAATCAGGGTTTTGCCTTAGTTACAAAGCAATCCTTATTCACCGTTAGATGAAAACCTGATTTAGATTCAAGTTAATATTTCTCAACCGTTAGATCGAAAACTTAGCTTGTCACACACACTTGGGTAGACATTTACTGTGTTTGTGAAAACCATGCCCAAACGTGTATGTGTATGTTGGTTCAACGTAGTAACCCAAAAGGTTAACCATATGAGCATTTCATATTAACCTTGTTCTTCTTCACCATAACTAGTTCAATTGACCCAAATGAACTAGTTAAAGAGTTATTCAATTGCTATGAGATCTTATTTAACTACACAAGACACAATTGAAACAAAGATGATTCGATTCGATTGAATCGTCTCATGAACATTATAGCCACGGTTTGCATACTGCATTCCTTAGTAATTTAAGTTTCATGTTCAGAGCACATCTTTAGATCATAACCTCTTAAGTTCAAAAACAAGTTCGTGGACTTAAGTTAATCGGTTGAGTTTTCCAAACTCAGCAGAAATTCTCGGAAAGAGAACTTCCTCCAGTTCGCGGAATGGGTTCTCAGACTGAGTTCGCGGACTTAGCACACAAACGAGTTTTGGAAAATCCAGCGGAAATTCTCGGTCGAGAACTTCCGACAGTTCACAGACTTGGCAAGACAATACATGGATATGTAATCTAAACTCTCATTTCAATCATTGAGACATTCTCAGAGGACGCTATGTATCCGTTATTCACAGACCGATTCACGTCAGAGCAATTCTCAAAGTGATTGAAACTTTTCATGACTTTCGTCACTAGGTGAAGATAAACTTGATCAAAGAGAAACTCTTTACCAACACACGATTTCGAGATAAAAGATAAGCAATGAATGCTCAGATCGAAATGTCAAATGTGTATTATCTAGTCTATATATCATACGACTTTTGTCTCGTAAGAAGTAGGAGATAGAATAGATAGACTTTTGAGTGATAGATAAGTTCAAGTCTCCACATACCTTTTTGTTGATGAAGTTCCACGGTTCCTTGTATCGATCTTCGTCGTTGTGTGATGAATCGCCATGAAGTCCTTAAGCTCAACTATACTTTTCTATCCTAGTCCGAGACTTAGCTATGTAGGCTAGAAATCAAGACTCATAGTTTGGATCACTAACATTGACAAACATGCTTGAGATAGCAACGCATGCGAGGTCGACCGAGCTATGCTCTAACAGCTCTTCACTTGGGATATTTTGTAGTTCAATTTCTCGATTAAGCGTTGTTAGAGCATTACTCGGTTGAACCCACCAAGCATTGGTATGTCAAGTTTGATTGTCATATTTTAGTATCAAAACTCATCTAGAGTCGCTTGATTACTTACTAGGGTCAATTTTATTTAGGTTAGAATAGAAAGTCTAGGAATGTTGAGACTTACAAGTATTACTCTGAAGACCTGAAGAACGCGAAGTATTATCGAATACAACGAAGACATCATCTTTCCACTTGAGGTTAGTAATGCTGACTTAAATTTTTTTCATTCCTATTGTATCTTTCAAGTCATTTAAGATTGAAAACATAACATGCAAAGTTATGTTTATGATATTCTAGTATTAGACTTGGTCATATCATTATGATCAAAGTGTCAAGGAAGTATATTGAGTTACGAAGTATAACGTTTATCTTTTGAACTTAGATAAATGCGACATCAACATAATTGTGTATGGGATATATGTGTGATTTCATCCTAGAAAACCATGTTTTATTACATTGGTTTAAGGAATTAGATGTACAAACTTTTTTCATAATCAAAAATAAATCAATAGGTATGTTGGTTCGGTTTTCCATGAAGAACCTTTAAATGACCGATCGATACCTAAGGTAGGATTTAAGGTATAACCGATCTTAACTTATGTTGAGAGACAAGGGAGAACCGATCCTCACCTAGCTTGGGATATGTGGTAGAACCGATTCTAAATTTTGTTGGAAATCATGGTAGAACCGATCCCTACCTATATTTGAAATCTTGGTGGAACTGATCCTAGATTTTTGTTGGGAGTCAAGGTAGAACCAATACCTACCTATGTTTGGTGACTTGGTAGAACCGAACATAGCCTATGTTAGAGTTCATGGTATAACCGGTCCCAAGAGAAAAACCGATTTCCAAAGTTCACATATTACTTTAGAGTTTGTATGAATTCGGAATTAGGGACTGCTAAGATAGGAAAGTTACATATGTCAACATAACTTGAACATGTGCATAATTCTTATCTATAATTGCTAGTTCAAAGATATTCCTTGATACTCAAGGTGATCCCAAACCAAAATATTGAGAACCTTTTAATTAATATTTTCAGAATTATATGTTTTGATTTTCCAGCAATTAAAACATATCTCTAGAAAAGCTATATTAGTTATGTGCTAAACTAATAATAGAAATTTTCTATGATATATTTTGTAATTACAGGTTGGACATGAATTGGAAATATGAAAACCGAAATTAGGTACTTATTGCATATCTTGAGAATCTTTCGGTTTTGGAATTTCCTTCTTGTCCAAACAACCTTGGGTATATAAATAACTAAGTTTGTACTTATTGCAAACTATCCTTAGATCTAGGAAAACTTCATTTTTGTTGTTTCTGGTGGAGCCGTCTATCAGGACAGGAAATTACCCTAATTAAGCGAAATCTCTTACGACCGCTCGTTTAAACACTTATGTGGGATCAAGAAGCTCTACGAGTACCGTTGTTGGGAAACTAGATAATTGCATTGTTATTTTAGTTTTCGATTATTGATTTGATTGACTAACAGTTGTTGAAACTTTGATTGCACATAGTTTGATTATTCTTGAAATCCTTCTCTTCTGGCATAAGGCCACTCAAACTAGATCAAAGTATCGACGGGATCTTCAGAACTGTTGTTAAATCTAAACACAACTTATGACCATCTATTGTTAACAGACTCCGTTCTGTGCGTGATTGATCATAAGTGGATTCAAGTTTTGTGTGCAGGTACAATTGAAGACAATTGAAGATTTGAAGATAAGAAGATTTTTCTGATTCGTTTTCGTATCTCGTAATTTTTGTGCACACATCTTGATCGACAGGGATCCAACTAGATCTTGTTTATCTTTGATATACTTGTTAACTAGTTGTATAGATCAACATCACTTTGTAGTTCTCTTTTGAGATCTATTTAGTTTGATTGCAAGTTTGTATATAATTACTTCGGTAATAAGATTTGGATTGATTTAACCAAAAAAAGGATTTCACTCGTTTAAACGGAAGAGTGTTTTCCAAAAAACTCAACATATCTTTATCTTAAAGATTGAATAGAGTGGTTACCAAACATCTTTGTCTCTTCACTGTGTGGAATACGATCAAAAGGAGTTGAGTACTTAAGACTTTACATCGGTAAAACAACTCAAGATAGTGATTTTTCACTCGTTTAAACGAAAGAGTGTTTTTCAAAAAACTCAATATATATTTATCTTAAAGATTGAATAGAGTGGTTACCAAACATCTTTGTTCATTTACTGTGTGGAATACGATTAAAAGGAATTGAGTACTTAACACTTTACATCGGTAAAACAACTAAAGATAGTGATTTATATCTTGGGATTCATGTGCAATGACCCAAACGTTGTAGGCGTAGGAATACTTAGGGAACTAAGTAACTAGGAGTATATTACTTGGTCTCAACTATACGAAGTTGGATTTGTTCTTTGTATAGTGGCTTAATTCTGAGAGTATTGAAAACTGGACTAGGTCCCGGGGTTTTTCTGCATTTGCGGTTTCCTCGTTAACAAAATCTTGTTGTGTAATTTACTTTTATATTTCGCAATTTTAATTGTCTTTGTTATAGTTAAAAGTAAATACGCTTGTACGTTAATCCTAATCACTTTACATTGATTATATAGTCAATCAGTCTTGAACAGTAATTATTGTCAAGTGAATATCTTGGAGTTGTATTGTCTTTACATTTTCAGACGATGACTCAAGGTATCAGACTTATAGGTTGAAAAGAAAAGATTATGGTGTACTTGGGTACCCTCGTCATTTCAAGCACCTTATCACGAACAAAGTGCTGCTGAATTTCAATATACTTGCTGCGAGCATGAAATACCGGGTTAGATGCGAGCTTCATTACACTTTGGTTATTACATTTGATTGGTATCGGATAATCCAGCTTTTTACTGATCTCACCATTCAATATTTTCATCCAAATACACTCTTGTTTAGCCATAATTGATGCCACATACTCTGCTTAAGTGCTAGAAAGATCCACAATACACTGGTTTTTACTGCACCAAGAAACTATTGTTGAACCTATATAGAAACAATACCCAGTAGTTGAGCGCCTATCATTCACATTACCAGCCCAATCTACATTAACAAATCCACGCAAAGAGAATTCTTTACTCCCTTTGTAATAAGCCCATACTCCAAAGTACCTTTCACATAATGTAAAATTCCTTTGTAGCAATCCAGTGAGAAACACAAAGTTTCTCCATAAACTGATAAACAACTCCAACAACATATAGAATATCAGGTCTAGTGATACAAGTTGTCTGTATAAGTTGCATATTTTAGTAACTTCCTTCTTCTTTTTACAACTTGAGACAAGTCTCCATAGGTGAAGTCATTGGTTTCGCCTCATCCATTTCGAATCGTTTCATTAAACTTATAATATACCACTTTTGAGAGACAAAATAACCCCACTTCAATCCCAAGAAAACATCCAACTTCTACCAAGTTTTTCGTTTCAAACCGAATAGATAAATCACATTGGATACGTGTAATTTTAGCAGCATCGTCTCCAGTGATTATCATATCATCTACATATAACAAAATCATGGTACACATACTTAATTTCATCTTAACAAAAATAAACTGGAATATGAATCTAAAATCTTAAAGCCACAAAATGTAAGATATTCAATAATATTACCGTACCAATCTCATGGAGCTTGCTTAAGACCGTACAACACCTTCTTCAATCGACAAACATAATCAGGGTATTGTTCAGAAACAAAACCATCAGGATGCTCCATAAAGATTTCTCGATCTGATTCACCATAGATAAATGTATTCTTCACATCAAAATGCCATAAATTCCAAGAATTGTGTGCTGCAAAGGAGATGACACTTCTTACAGTTACCATTTTTGCAACGGGACTGAAGGTCTCTTCATAATCCAACCCAAATTTTTGTAACAACATGCTTTGTACCGTAATTTCATCAGTTTTCTTCTTTAACTTGTACACCATTTACAAGTTACCAGTTCTGTGTATTTCGGCTTAGGCACAAGCTCCCATGTATTGTACTTCTTGAGGGCTGCAAGTTCTTCTTGCATCGCATCCTCCCATTTTAAAATTCCTTGAGCTTCTTTGTAGCATGAAGGCTCAATACCAATCATATTTCCTAAAATAAAACATGATGTCAAAGTACAAGGATTTAGTTGTACCTCATAATCTTAAATGATTGGGTTGTAATTTTAATCATTCACCTTGTTAATAAAAGCTTCAAGTATTACTCCAGAAAAATCAACTTGGGTTGTAATTTTAACCATTTGATGAATACTTAGATAAGAAATTTTGTGTAAAAATTTTAGTGTAAAAATAAAGTTTGAATATTTATAGATGATAGAGAACAAGTCGTTAGGGGTGGAGTCCATCGAGCATTTACTCCCTACCTTCAAATGATCAATGATCTATAGTTGGTGGTAACCTCTTGAACGCTCGATAGCAATTCTACCACTACATATTGTTCTCATAGTGGCTCTGCCAATTTGTCAGGTCACATAGCATGTCAGTTAGAAATTTTTAGTAATTATCATAGGAATCAACCTAATATAAAGTTACAAAAAGATTATAAAGGAGTTGTCCTCAACTAAAACCCTTAACAATATATTGAAACAATGAGAGACTAACCAAAAACAAAAAAAAACAAAGTGATGCCAACAAACTAAAAAAATCAGGAGATACAATTCTTAAAATCTTTCATAAAACGGAATTTCACAATGTTTTCATTTTGAATGGCAGTAAGGAAATATATGACACATAGGGTTTGAATATTAGGTAGTTGGAACTACCTGGAAAATGAACTCCTTAGAAAGAATTTCACCTTTTCAAGTGAATGAAATTTGTAATGTCATTAATTTCTCTTTAAAATATTTATTTGTTTGAAAAACTTTATAGCAATATCAAATAAATTCTTTTAAAATCATTAAATTTATTTGAAGATATATGTTATTATTTTTAGGTAATTCAAAAAGGAGAAAATTTTAATATTTGGTTGACCAAACTCCACCCTTAACTAATCCCTTCATACCAGTAACAGAAGGAGGGGGTGGCTTACCAAGGATGTAGCCCACCCCAAAATTTGTAAAATCTTGTTTGAGACGTTGTAACTTGTGAGAAAACATAATTAACCCATGTAAGATTTTGAATTAGACCATTAGTTATAATAAAAGCCCATGACTAAGATGTTGTAGTTAAAGATTCTTTTCGTTACTGCATTTAGATTAGTTGAAAGTAGTAGAAGTGCTAGGACAATATTGACAGGAAGAGTGAAATATTGATCCAGTAATCAATTTCATTTTCATTTTCTTAAAATCTTTATGATCAGTACATAATATGGAGATTGTCTTTACATGCTAGGTATATCATACCTGGAATTTATAGGCTTAATGTTTTGTTAAAGGCTAACAAAGCTTCGAAAACTTAGAAGCATCAGCTGCAAGTATAGTAGGATCAGAAATATTGTGCTGCTTCGGCGGCCAGTGTTGAGACTCTTCACAAAGTACAACAAGAAAAAAAGAGTTTGCAGTATGATATCGATTGCATGTATTATTCCATCCGTTTGTCGAAGTTCTCCGATCATATGGCTCTTTTATATCTATACTAGATCGAGCATTGTGACTATTGTCCACTTTGCTAAATAAAGAATGAAAAGAGACTCGTAAAACTTTGCAGTAAAAGAGACAATGAGAACTTGTGCTAGTGATGAAGTACGAACTATCAACCATCAAGTTGTAAAATCCAATCCTAAGTAAACAAATATAAGGATCATAGGAAGTGTAGGTGGCAATGTTTAATCATATTGTACTTTTTAAGGGAAAACAAAAAATTTCCTCAATATTTTCTTGAAAGTTTGATCGTCATAAGACATTTTCTTCCAAGTGATGTTGTGCTTCCATCAAAGTTGTTAGAGCATAGCTCGGTTGAACCCACCAAGTGTTGGTATGTCAAGTTTGGTTGTCATATTTTAGTGAGCCAAAACTCATTTAAGAGTCGCTTGATTATGTACTAGAGTCAACTTCGTATAGGTTAGCTTGAAAGTATTAGGATATGAGACATTACAAGTATTGCGAAGAAGTGAAGAAGTAAAGAGCTACAACGACAACATCATCCTTCCACTTGAGGTTAGTGATATTTGACTTGAACAGTTTCATTCCCTAAACGTATCTTTCAAATCGTGCATATTGAAAACAAAACTGCGAAGCATGAATGATTATACTCTAGTTAGACATAGTATTAAGGAATACAATACAAGGTTTATTGCTTAACCATTAAACTTTGTAGATAAGACATCAACATAATCGTTTGAATGTGATTATGATTATGTATGGGTATAAGGTGAAGATTTCATCCTAGGAAACAATGTTTTATATTTGTTTTAAGGAAGTAAATTCATGAACTTGTTTTGTGAATCGAAAGGAAATCGCCAGGAATTATTGGTATTGTTATTCATTGCATATCTTTTGAACTACCAATATGTGTGATTAGTATAACCGCTCATGACTTGTTTATGTTCTTGGTAAAACTATTCACAAAGGCCTGACTTTTGTATTGGTATGACTTTTATTAGTGAAACCGATCTTAAGTAATCACCTGAGATGGTATGATCGATTTTGTGTTATTGGTATGACCGACTCTGGGGAAAGGGGAATCCATCCTAGTAAGAGGTGCAACCTATCACAAAGGGGAATCGATCCTTGTATGAGGTGCAACAAGTTTTTAGCAGAAAGGGGAACCGATCCTATGGACATGTGCAACACGTTTTTAGGCAAAGGGGAACGGATCCTATGGACATGTGCAACAAGTACAAGTTAGATACCATATATATGTGAGGAACCGATCCTAGTACCTAGTCAACCGAATTTCAGAAAGCTAGTGTGACTATGCACAATACTCACATGGAAGTAGAACCGAAACTTGTTTTGGTATAACCGTGAAACCCATGATTTGTGATTGAGTGTTCCTGATCAATCACATAGTTCTTGAAAGTCAGATGAACCAATTCTAAACTTGTTTGGAAGTGTGGAAAATCGGTTTCAAGATTGTAAGTATGAAAGAGGACTTACAAAGTAAGGATGTCGACATAATTTGAACATGTGCAGTAACGCTTATCTTTAATTGTTCAAAGTTATTCCTTAATAGCTAAAGGAAGAAAATCCCAGATCGAATAAAATAAATTGAGAATTTTTTATTTAAGGTTTTTAATTTTGTTTTAGGAAAATTAAAATTAGTAATGTGCATTTACTAGTTGGAGATTTTCCAAGAGATTTTCGGTCATTAATTTGGACAAAGCATTTCCAGGAATTATGGAAACCGAATCAGGAATATATTGCATATCTTGAGAATATTTTCGGTTTTGGAAATTCCTTGGTATCCAAACTTCCTTGGTCTATAAATATGAAAGTTTGCATTTCGAGCAAACTAATCCTTCGTGGCAACAAAACTACCTCAGTTGTGCTGCTACTGGTGAAGCCGCCTATTCATAGAGGAGAGTAACCTAATTAGGCGAAATCTCTTACGGCCGCTCAGTTTAAAGTCTTCTTTGGGATTGAGAATCTCTATTAATACCGTTGGTGGGAAACTAGATAATTGCGGTTTATCTTTTGTTTTTGATTGATTTGATTGACTAACGATGGTTGAACTTTGATTGCACCTAGTTTGTTTATGCTTGAGAATCTTCTCTTCTGATATAAGATTCACTCAAACTAGATCGAAGTTTCGATGGGGATCTTTAGACTGTTTGTAGATCTAAAGACGTCTTGTGATAATCCATTAATTGTTAACAGGCTCCGTTCTGTGCGTGATTGATTACAAGAGATTCAAGTTGTTTGTGTGCAGGTGTTTATTGAAGATCTAAGAATATTTGAAGACAAAGAAGCCTTTGAAGATTTCTGATTTGGGTTTCATAATCTTTGGTGTGCACAATACTTGTTTCTGTAAAAGAGGATCCAACTATAATCGGTTTATCCTTGTGGTAGATTAGATTGATTAGTTATGTAGATTGGCATCCATACAATTCTTTGTGATTAAAAGTATTGATTGCAAAATATTAACAATTACTTCGGTAGTTGATAATAAGATAGATCTAAGAACCTGACGAATGAGTTTATTGAGATAAACAGAAGAGCCTTTGTCGAACTCACATCACTTGGTTGAAAAGAGTTGATACCAAACAGATTTGTCGGAGGCGTGGGAATACAGACGGAACTAGGTGAACTATAGGTTTAGCTGCTTGGTCTCAACTATACGAAGTTGGTTTGATTTTGTATATTGGCTTAATCCTGAGAGTATTCAATTCTGGACAAGGTCTCGGGGTTTTTCTGCATTTGCGGTTTCCTCGTTAACAAAATCTTGCTGTGTCATTTACTTTTATTTTCCGCAATTATAATTTAAAGTAAGTTACACAAACGTTAGTTCCTATTTACTTGATAAGTAATCCTATTGTGTTTGGTTAAGTCCGAACTTTTTTATCAAGTAAACATACTTCGTTGTTGTATTATCTCGATCTCATATCCATAGATGATCACACGAAGTTTGAACCGATTTGTTGTATTGTCTCGACTCAGTCCATAGACAATCACTTTCGGAGAAAGGACTTATAGGTGGAAAAGTTTTAGTTTCAGGTATATTTGGGTACCCTCGTCTTTTCAAAAGTGAATGTCTTTCCTACAAAACCTGAACATGAATATTTACTTATTTTCTATTTGTCCATTATTTTTTGGAGCTTGAAACAGATGGCAGCCCTTTCGACGTGATAAAAGATAACAGTGTATAGTTTGCATATTCTGCAACATGACTGAACATTAGGAAATCCATCATGAAGTTTTTGCGCAATGGACGGAAAAAAGAGTGTACAAATCAACCAGAATGATTCATTCCTTACTTTCTCGTTAATATCAACTATGGAATTATCACTCGTAGGGTAGTATCTAAATGATAGGATTTCCCCGTGACCTTGTCGTCATTTAAATGCTCGACACCCTTATATATGACAGGTCGTTCGACGGACTAACACTACAATAATATATAATTACGAAGATTTTGGTCCATGGATGAAGTTATTCTTGCGTAGTAATGATTCGTCTACTGGAAAAAAATTTTAGGCCCCTCAAACATAAATTTCTGGTTCCGCCGCTGCTTCATACCAAGAACATTCAAGACATTTATACATTAAATTCGAATATTACATCTTGACAGAAGTTCTAAGCCCCATTGAAAACTAGTAAGACACTATATGTATCAAGATTTTTGACTCGTAGGACAAGATTTTGATGTTTTGTGCACATTTTATGGTTAGGTTGGGCTAGCCTTTTCATCCCATGAGAAAAATTTCTTTGTCATGAGTTTGCTATGATAACATAGTTTCTTTCTTCATTTTGTAGCATGAAACCCTTAATTATTATTTGAATACACATATTTATAGAGTAAAGTGAGGGCAAATGTAGTAGAGTCAGTATGGGGATAAATGTTATAGATTTTCCAATTGACTCAAAACTTAAAACTGTTAATTTCTCCTCACTTTCTTGCAGTTTTTAAAGTATTGTGTGATAACCAATTATCTGATGTACACGTGGCGTCCTTTGAACGGTCAGATGTAGATAGTAAAGTGGTTCAACAGTGATTGGGTACCCGTGATGAATGAGTAATCCCTTGAGTTGCTTGATCTCATCATGAGGTGAACCTAGACCAACGGTGATGGATTAGAAGTAGATCATAGCATAGGAACGTGGAGATGTATGCACGTCAAAAGCGGCTGAGAGGTCGACTCAGCATTAAATGCAATGGTAAAATGAGCAGGCGCGTGTTCCTTTCTCACGTGGACTTGGTGACGTGGCATCCTTCGGCTGTAGGAAGCTAGTGACCAACGAAGGTACCATATTGACCAAAGATCATCAGATCTCGATGTAGTCAAAGACATCAAAGATGTCCCTGATACCAAAGTAGTCGAAATCGTTCCCCGGTCCTACTCGGTTGGGGAATTTGGAGCGAGGAGCAATAATTTCGGACTTGGAAATTGCCAAAACTCGGTCTAATACTTGAATTTTATTTATTAGAGACCTATATATTACCGCTCATAAGTCATGATTTGTACCTAATTAAAATTAAAATTTTAACATTAACATGTAATTGAGTGTGTAATATTGCTATATTGAACATATGTATCATGTATTTAGAGGTTTTTCTATTTGATAACTCCCATATGAGGGGTTACAAAGTTTTTCTTTTCTTATTTTAGTGTATGCAAGGCCAACTCGGAAAAATTGTTAACTAGTTTTTCTCAAAAATCGATCCAAATAGGCAAAATCGTTCGTCTTAATAGCTAAAAATCAGAAATGGCTTGGAATCGGAAATCACATCGGTCATATAGCCGAGTAATCGCCCTTGAAGAGCGATTTTCACTATTTTTCCTGATATAGAGGGAGCTATAGATACTCAGCCTCAACTTTGAATAAGGGGCATGCAATTACTAAGAGATAGAGAGCTAGATAAAGCTAATATTTGCATTAAGATAAAAGTCACAAAGTTCTCTTCGTCTTAGACTTTGTGATTCCTCAAGATATATAGATATCTAAACTCTTTTTTGATTTTTTTGGATTGTTAACAAGAGGGTGGTTAGTAATCCAGGCTTCTTAGCTAACTGAGTGTAAGTGTTCGGGATTCGTGAGATTTGATAGACTTTGTTTATTGCAAACAAATTTTCGCACCTAGATTGAAAGATCAAAATGGAAATCAAATAGGTTTATCTGTTAGAGGAAGATTGGTATCATAAGTCTTCACTTAGTTTGAAGCAACTCTTAGGTTGTAAAGGAAGTCCCCTAAAGGAATCAATTGTGCAGAGCCTTGCGAGGTTCAAGTGACATAAGGAGCACTTTCGCAGCTGAATTGCTTGGAGGTTAATTCGGTTTCAACTAAATTCCATTCCGTAGTCTAAAAGTAGACTAGTGTCTGTAGCGGCTTAATACAATTTGGTGTTCAAAGTTGGACGAGGTCTCAGGTTTTTCAGCAGCTGCAGTTTTCCTCGTTAACAAAGCTTCTGGTGTCTTATGTTTTTTCCCTTTTCCACATCATATTTTTTTATCTTTATAATAGGGATAACACAAGTAGTACGTAATTAATCTACATAACTTAAGTCCTTATTAATGGAGATGAAAAACAAGAGTTGCTCTTGTTGAATTCATATCTTGAAAGATAGATTGCAAGTTTCCGTTCAGATCCTCTTGATTTGGATATAACAATATTGATTTTGGATATTGATTCGTAAGATCATCTAATAATTCTTCTACACAATCAGGTTCACAGACTTACTATTCTAAACATATTGATTGTAGGAGAGAAATAGAAAAACTCTATACACATATATATAGTACAAGCTCAGAAATTTCAGATCTGGAGATTTTAGTTTCTCTTTCTTATCCAATATATTCGGAAGGTTATTTTGGATAATAAAAAATCACAAAAATTATAGTAATAATTTGGAATAACTAGTCAAAACTTTGGATTAAATTATCTACTCGCGGAATATCTGGACTAATAAGCACTGAGCCTAGGTGGACAGGCCTAGAGGGTCCAAAGTTCAGAAAAATGGAAAAACGAGACTAGATGAGTGGATGTAATTACTTTATAATTTTGTTTATAACATCCGACCTGAGTCACCGGACCAACCCTTTATTCAACTATTTTTGTTAACTTACCTCCTCTCCTCAATCACTTCACTCGAACTTGGTAAAGAAAACTAAACGAGAGATGCGAGAGATGAGGATGTGAAAGCTAGATCCACGAGCACCATTACCAGTCCACCCTACTCAAGCCTAAAACTACCTTTTTATTCTTCTTCTCGATCAAATTTTATAATTATTAAGAAGTAAAAGCCATCAACACCACACTAGTGGAACCCTACAGTAAAAGAAATCGTTGAATATTGTTTACTGAATAGGTATGTTGTATCACAATATCTCTTTATTGTTCTTTGATTATGATAGTACGTGTTAGAATGGTACGAATTTGAAAATTAGGGTTTTAAAAAATCAAAAGTATTTGGGGATTTTTCAAAAATAAGGGTTAGTTAGGTTAATTTTGATACTATTATGAACCGGATTAGTTAGTTTCGATGGCTTTTATTGATGCATTGTTTAATATTGATTGGACTTGAATTAGGTGTTATTAAAATAATGAGAATGGTTCTTACTTATTATATGCTTGTACAGTAGTCAGGATGAAGAAAAGATGTATGTATTCGTAATCTTGTTTGTTTTTCCTAAACAAAATCTTGTTTGATTTATATATTGAATTGTAAACTGGGTTTGCATATGGATGTCCATTTTGATATTCATAATTTAGTTAAATATGCTTCATCCTTTTTATGGATCATAGTGTAACAAAGTCCTGGTTGCTAATTCATCCCTTGTTTTGTGTTTATTTAGAGATATTAATTATGCAGCAAGCTCATTTTTAAAAGATTTCAGATAAGCGTCTTATGACTTGGATGATCTTAATGTTGAAAATTTTACATTATCCTGGCTATGATACAAATATACATCACCAGGCAAAAACTCAACTTATCGTATTGTAGTTCTTTTTACCATGTCTCCATGATTAGATATTTGTTTCCTTAGTTTAATAGAAATCTTAAAGCTAAGAATTTGTCTCCTTGGATCATCCTTATTAATCGTAAAAGTATGTAGCATTAACCAACATGCCATAGGCCAATATGTTTCTGGTGTTGACTTACGCATAAAGATGGAAATGTGTATTTGATATATTTTGCATATAAATTCAAGGAAAAAGATGGGTATGGAAGGACAATATAATATCTTGTTATATTGTTACTCTCATCTCTATGGTATATGTTTCCATTATGAGCACTTAACGGTTCACAATTAACAATTAACAATTAACAAAATGTTATATATTCTACTCTTTTAGTTAAAAAAACATCAAAAATGCTTCAATAAAAAAAATCAATGAAAGGGTAAAATCAGAAAAGAATTATAGCCGTGGATTGGTTCTAATAAGTACTCACTTTCCACCTCTCCTCAGTCACTTCACTCGAACTTGGTTAAGAAAAACTAAACGAGAGATGAGGATGTGAAACATAGATCCACGAGCACCATTACCACTCCACCCTACTCAAGCCTAAAACTACCTTTTTCTTTTTCTTCTCGATAAAATTTTATAAGTATTAAGAAGTAAAACCATCAACACCACACTAGTGGAACCCTAGAAGCTACAGTAAAAGAAATCGCCGAATACTGTTTACTGAATAGGTATGTTGTATCACAGTATCTCTTTATTCTTCTTTGATTATGATAGTACGTGTTAGAATGGTACGAATTTGAAAATTAGGATTTTAAAAACTCAGAAGTATTTGGGGATTTTTCAAAAATAAGGATTAGTTAGGTTAATTTTGATACTATTATGAACTGGGTTAGTTAGTTTCGAAGGCTTTTATTGATGCATTGTTTAATATTGATTGGATTTGAATTAGGTGTTATTAAAATAATGAGAATGGTTCATACTTATTATATGATTGTACAGTATTCAACATGAAGAAAAGAAGTAGGTATTTATAATCTTGTTTGTTTTTTCTAAACAAAATCTTGTTTGGTTTGTATATTGAATTGTAAATTGGGTTTGCATATGGATGTCCATTTTGATATTCATAATTTAGTTAAATATGCTTCATCCTTTGTATGAATCATAGTGCAACAAAGTCCTAATTGCTAATTCAACTCTTGTTTTGTGTTTATTTAGAGATATTAATTATGCAACAATCTCATTTTTAAAAGATTTCAGATAAGCGTCTTAAGACTTGGATGATCTTAATGTTGAAAATTTTACATTATCCTGGCTATGATACAAATATACATCACCAGGCAAAAACTCAACTGATTTTCTAATGATACCGGCATGGTCAATGGATTGCCGGCATTGAAAAACCATGCCGACAATTATTTTAAAATATCCCCCAATTAAAAAGATTATCCCCAATTAATTGTTTTTTTTTCCATCTCTCTGATTAGGAACCTGCCAATGAAAAACAAACCAGATTAATTGTTCCAAAGTTCCAACCCTTTACCAATTGCCAAAAATACCCCTAAAAATAGTGACAGAAAGCAGACAAAAAGGCGAGAGAAAATCAAACTTCACTTCGCGGTCTGACAATTTGAATTCTTGCTTAGATTTTTCCCTCAACTATCACATTTCACACAGAAAAATCCGCCATTTCCAAAAGAAAGAAACAATGAAGAGCAAAAAACCCATGAGCATGATGCAGCTCAAACTCTCTGTTCCTGCTCAAGAAACCCCTGTTACCAACTTTCTGTAAGTTCAAAAAAGCTTCGATTTTTACTAGATTTCCTATTTCTTTTTGATTTTTTTTTTTGAAGTTTTTGTCTGGTGTTTTTCAGAAGTGCTAGTGGGAGTTCAAGATGGAGATCTATTGTTAAATCAGAAAGGACTTAGATTGATTTCTGAAGGAAATGAAAAAACTAGGGTAAGTCAAAATTGGTCAAGATTTTTAGATTTTCAGGTCAAACTTGGGGTTTTAATTGATGAGATTGTTGATTATTATGATTTTTGATGGCATATATATTTGTGGGTTTGTTTTAATTTTGAGTAGAAATCAGATGCGAAAGAGTTCGATATACAGTTCGTATTAGAAGATTTAGAGACAATCAAAGTTATTGGGAAAGGTAGTGGTGGAGTTGTACAACTTGTTCGTCATAAATGGGATGGAACATTGTTTGCTCTGAAGGTACGTAGAAGTATTTTCCGGCAGTTAAGAATTGGTTTGTTTATTTCTCTCTTCTTAATGACTTTACAGGATTCACATCACTTATATACACATGAATACAAAGACAGTTTAGCAATTCAGTTCCAGATGTAACTGCCCTAAGTTATAGACGGAGATAGACTAGGAGAAGCTGTTTAAGATAGCTGAAAACACCTCAGTCTATATTGACTGAGACAATATAGGATCTTCTGAGACTGGGTCCTTAACACTCCCCGTCAAGTTAAGCATGAGTGGCCGAATGTTTAACTTGTCCCTTATAAGTTGATATCTAGGAGAAGCTAAGCCCTTGGTGAAGATATCTGCTAGCTGATCTTTCGAAGATAGAAACATGACATGTAGTTGTTTCTTAGCCACTCTTTCCCGAACAAAGTGATAGTCTATTTCGATGTGTTTCGTACGAGCATGGAACACTGGGTTGGCCGTTAATTACGTAACACCCAAGTTATCACACCACAAATGTGGTGCAGCAATAGATATGCCTAACTCTTTCAGCAAAGATTGAATCCAAATTAACTCTGAGGTCGCAATCGCAATACCTCTATATTCATCTTCCGTTGATGACTTCGAAACCGTCTTCTGTTTACGTTCACTCCAAGAGATCATATTTCCCCCAAAATAAATACCATATCCACTAGTAGAACGTCTGTCATCAAGACTGCCTGCCCAATCCGAGTCAGTGTAGGCTTGTAGAGACATATCTTGAGAAGGCCTAAAGTACAGACCATAATTAACTGTATGCTTAAGATAACGCAGAATCCTCTTCACCAATTCCCAATGCTCCACATATGGATCATGCATATATTGACATGCTTTGTTCATAGCAACCGAGATATCTGGACGTGTCAGATGAAGATATTGTAGTGCGCCTACTACACTTCGATATAGAGTTGCATCAGAGAACTTCGAAGTACCTTCTCTTTGAAGTCTTGTTTGAACTGCCAGAGGGGTGCAGACAGGTTTGACTCCATCAAGTTTTGTTCTACAGAGCAAATCCGTAATGTATTTTCTCTGACTGAGCACTAAACTCCTTCCTTGTCGATAGACTTCAATACCTAGAAAATAACTTAGACAGCCCATATCTTGAACAGCAAATTCATTGCTCAAGTTTGATATTAGGTCACCACACACAAATTTATTAGACCCTGTGACAACTATGTCATCTACATAGATGAGTACGTATATAGTGAAAGATCTTTCCTTTTTAATAAACAGGGAAGTGTCAGATATTGAACCTGTGAACCCAATACGAATGAGATAATTGCTGAGCCTGGAGAACCAAGCCCTTGGGGCTTGCTTGAGTTCGTAGATCGACTTATGTAACTTACAGACATGATTAGGGTTTTCAGGATCCACGAACCCCGGAGGTTGCTTCATGAAAACTTCCTATGATAACACTCCATGAAGGAATGCATTTTGAATATCTAGTTGTCTCAAGGGCCAATTATTTTGAACAGCAATTGACAGAACCAACCTTATAGTGCATGGTTTGATGACAGGAGAGAAAGTTTCTCCAAAATCAACTCCTTCCTGTTGATTAAATCCCTTGGCTACAAGACGAGACTTATAGCGAGACACCGTTCCATCCTGATTATACTTCACACGAAACACCCATTTCGATCCCACAACATTCATTCCGGGCTTGTACGGAACCTTGGTCCAAGTTCCGTTTCTGAGCTGAGCATTAATCTCCGAATCCATGGATCTACCCCAAACAGGATTTTTACTGGCCTCTGTATAACATGTTGGCTCTCTTATATGATTTATTTGTAGTGGATGTTTAGTAGCTGTTAAGCAAAGACGATTCACTCGTTTGGTGATTCCGGCTTTTCCTCTCGTAACCATTGGATGCACTGGTACATGTGAGATGGTAGATGAAGTGTTAACAACCTCAGTAGTAGGAAGAGTTTGCACACAGTTAGGAGATGCATGAGTTGACGACGTGGCTGGAGAAGAACTACTTGGCTCCTGTGTGTCAGTTACTGCTTCACTCATTGAAATATCTGGAACTACTGGATCAGTCGCCGTTGAGTTTCAGCAGCCATTCTTGAGTATTTGTTTTTGTTTGCGTGGCTTCTTGGATCGACTGGCATGATACCAAGTTAAGAATTGGTTTGTTTATTTCTCTCTTCTTAATGACTTTACAGGATTCACATCACTTAAATACACATGAATACAAAAATAGTTTAGCAATTCAGTTCCAGATGTAACTGCCCTAAGTTATAGACGGAAATAGACTAGGAGAAGCTGTTTAAGATAGCTGAAAACACCTCAGTCTATATTGACTGAGACAATATAGGATCTTCTGAGACTGGGTCCTTAACACCGGCTTCCTTCAGTGATTTTGTTTTATACCGTTCGGCGGTGGTCGTTAGTTATATGTTTAGTTCCATTGATTGCGTAGAAAAAGATGGTTAACTAGGAAAGGTGTAAATGAACTGTGCAAGATAATGTGAATGCATTCAATTGCACAGTGTTTACGAGTTATGACCACTAGTTTAATCAATGAGTTTCATTTAGTTAATCATTGGTGCCGCCGCTGTACCTATCATTTTGGAAGCATTGAATACAATTTATTTGAAGGGAGGTTACTTTGGATAGAGAGATTTATTTGAAATCATGGATTGAATGCAGGTTATTCAGATGAATATCCAAGAGGAGGTTCGTAAACAAATTGTGCAAGAAGTGAAAATAAATCAAGCTTCACAGTGTCCTCATATTGTTGTTTGTTACCATTCGTTCTACCACAATGGGGTTATTTCGTTGGTGCTTGAATATATGGACCGGGGTTCTCTAGTTGATGTAATGAAGCAAGTCAAAACAATACTTGAACCTTATCTGGCAGTTGTTTGTAAGCAGGTAGGAAGACACCCTTATGTTGAACATCCACGTTTTTTTTTCTGTCAAGAGATAAGTTCTTGAAAACTGTTAATAGGCGCATTCTTTCTCCTACACTGACAGTTTCTTTTCCAGGTTTTAACTTGTTTACTTGCATAATGAAAGGCATGTGATTCATAGGGATATAAAGCCCTCCAACTTGTTGGTAAATCAGAAAGGTGAAATAAAGATAACCGACTTTGGCGTGAGTGCAATGCTCGCTAGCTCCAAGGGTCAGCGGGATACATTTGTTGGAACTTACAACTATATGTCGGTATGTTCCCTATATGCTTCTTCGTATATATGTTAGGGTCCTGCTCTTTTTCGATTCTCCCTCCGTTCAAATTTTTTTTTCACTGTGCTCCATTTACGGGTGTCCGTAAATAAGTGATATCATGCATTTGGTTTGTGTGTTTACTAAGATTCCGAAACTACCTTCTGCTTTCGTGTAACATACTATATGGATCTCTATTCTTCATGCCGCACATAAGAATGTTCGGCACTGACTTATCTAGTCGTTTTGTTGGTTTCCATAGTGGACTTTTTGTGAGCATTAGCTTATTTGCTGGTTTTTTCTGTGGTAGTTTGGTCAATTGTGGCCATTTAGCCAGTCAGCTAGTAGAAATATTTGCATGAAGCTTGTAGGGATACGTTTGTTCATTTTGCTACAGGATGTATTCTTTATCATCTTGTAATAGGTTTGCATTCTTATCAAAGCAACAGGAGTGAATTTTATGAACAGTGATAATCTTGGAGCAAAATCCATTATGCATAACTTGCTTTGAACTCCTGTGTCTTTATGTTTCAGCCTGAAAGGATTAGTGGACGTACTTATGATTACAGTAGCGACATCTGGAGTTTGGGCATGGTAATACTCGAGTGTGCCATAGGTCGGTTTCCTTGCATACAATCTGAAGATCAAGGTTCTCCTAAATTTTACGAGCTTTTGCAAGCTATTGTTGGAAAGCCACCACCATCTGCTCCACCAGATCAGTTCTCACCTGAGTTCTGTTCGTTTATATCATGCTGGTATGTTTTATCCTGCAAGTCATATGTTCCGAGATTTTTGTAATTTAATATCTTTAAAGACAGATTTTGAAAGATCGGATATCACATCATTTGTCAGTGCAGTCGAGCCATTTCTTCTCAAATTCTTATGACATTCTATTTGCAGCAAATGTTGACAATATCTCTTATTTGTTATTGGCAGCATACAAAAGGATCCTCGTGACAGAATGCCATCTACAGACCTTTTGGTTAGTACTACTGAATTTTAGCACGCCTCTTCTCTGCATCGCTACTTTCCGTTGAGAACAGAAGCATAGAATGTTGATACTCATCTTTTTGGTTAATCATGTGCAGATCCATCCATTCATCAAAAAGTTTGAGGACAAAGACATTGATTTGGCCATTCTTGCTGGTAGCTTGGAACCTCCAGCCAACTTCCCGAGATAAGTTTGTATCTCTGAGACTCTGACAATCAATCAATCTCTGGAAATCAGAAAAAGCAAAGGCACGCAAAAACATTCATTTATAAATGTGCCCAAAGCCTCAAAGGCATTCTTCCTATCAAGAAAAAGATTCATGAAATCCTTCCTTGAGAAATAGCTGTCAGGATATTTTCTGATGATGAATTGATGATATATGTCAAAAATGCTATGAGCCTAATGATTTTTCAACTCTTCAGAAAAAATGCATCTGAAAGTCCAGAGTGGAGAGACGAGACGACCAGCGGGGAGATTTTTTGCTTGAAAATAAAATTTGCAGAGATAGAAAAGCTAATTATATTAATTAGCACTATCATTTTTATTTATTGAAAACTAGTTGGATTCTGAAAAAGCAAATAGCGAAGGAATTGGCTACCCTGTTAATGCCGATTCTCACACTAGTAAGTCTGTGTATGCATAGGACTCATCAGTTTTTTGTTCAAGGGCACTTCAATTTTGGTGCTGATTAATCCTAAACCATCTCCATGTTGTTATTCAGTTGCCCGCTTATATATTAAGCACCCTGTGCGAAGTTGATTCTGAATGTGTTCCGTAGTGTCACAAAGCAAAATTTTGGTCTTAACATAAACATTGTGTTTTCAACTATACGGTACTTGCCTTTCTTTAAGCAAAGGCATAATATCATCTGTTAACAAGTTTTTCTTGAAGTTATTCTCGTAATACTGAAGGCCTAGGTTTGACAGCATGCATCTTAGCCAATTGCTATGCCACAATTACGAAAGTGTTAGATCAAAGTTATACCTCGTGCCCAACAACTTGACAAACAGCAAAGAAGAGACCAACTGCGATTGCATCTGGGCCGCTACGAGGAGGACTGTGTGTGAACGTTTGAAACATGAAACCAGAAGTAAAACCTGCAAACGCTCTGCAAAATGAAACGTTTCGTTCGTTTAGGTACAAAGATCATTAATATTTTTTAAGAAAAAGACAGTGAACCAAGTTGAAAAGCCAATTGTTTATCAAAGCATGATGGTTTTAATGAAGAGAAACAACAAGCTCAGCGTTGAATACTCGTTTACTTGAATCCTAGGTGTCTCTATTCTATATTGGAGGGTCTACCTGAATCATTTGCAAAGCCTTGAAACTTACCTAGCCTCGGTATCGTCTTTCCCTCCTCTAATTCTTTTCAATGCACAAATCATAGCACCACTGGTGCCCCTCAAAACAGCCAAACTACGGGCTTTCAGCAACATAGTTCCGCCGAAAATCTGTAACATACAAGGAGCCAATCGATTTGAATTATGTATATGCAACTAATGGTTATCAATCTCTAAGAAGAAAACAAAAATAAAAAGAAATAATTCTATTTTCATAAATTTCAACTCTTAACTTGGGATAAAGATATGAACATCACCTCAAAAGGAAAAAGTTGACGGGCCACTTCAGACTTGGCAAGGGTTCCATAGAACAAACCCTCAGCAGCTCCTTGTAAAGCACGGGTGGCAGCAACAGCAGCAGTTTCAACAGGTAAAGGTTGTTTACAAACCCAATCTTGGAAACCCTTTTCTAATTCCCCCCATTTTGTTTGAAGCTGAGTTAATCCTGATTCAATACCATTTTTCTTAAGTGGTAACGCCACTGATCCACCTCCCTCCATCACTTACTGGAAACCCTAACCCAATAATACTGATAACAAAATCCTTCTTTCTTCTTTGCTTTAGGTGAAGAAACCTAAGAAAGAGAGAGGGAGGAGGCTATGTATTTCGCAGTGTGTGCATCATCGGTATATGCAGCAGTTCCTGATCAAGAGGAATTTTTCACGTTAGTGCAAGTGGCAGTGTTGGGATTAAGTGTCCCGGCTCGCCAATTGAATGTACATTTTAATACTGTTTGCCTTCACGGAGCAGAACTTTAATTTGGACCCCCACGCTTGCTTCGAATTTTGTGCTATGGCAAGAAACCCTTAATGGATTTCCTACAGGGTCTGAAAAAAGGTGTGACATGCTTGATCTGGTTTGTTTTTCTTCATTGCAAAGTGGTTGATCTGGTTTGGAATCTACTGCTGCCAGAAACAGGATAGGCTTGTGTGAGATCTAGCACCATTCTAGGTATCCTACATCTCCAGAGCTTTTAAAAGGGATGAAAGTTTTGCACACAGATATTTGTACTCTTTTGGATCTTGGGTGTTCTTTTGGGATTCTTTGTTCAGGTGAATCCCCATTAGTGGGTTTGGTTTTCTTGATTTTTTTATCAGTGCCTTCGAACCAGAGTCGGCGTGTCTTAACATGGCCAAGGAAAGCCTTGTGCAGTCTGGTGTTTTTCACCTGCCTGGATTAGCTTAACTTTATCATCATTTGCGAAAATGCATATAACACTTTTTATTTTTTGACAAAAGGCAAATACAATTAAAGAAGGATGTCGCAGAAAGTGAAACGACCAAGATACAAAAACAGACCCCAAACAAAAGCAGAAATTACAGACTCAGGATGACTGCATCCCAGTCACAGATCAAAGTTGAAAGACTACAACTACTACACAACTTTTTGTTAACATCCCAATTAAAAGAGTACATTTGATGGGAGATTCTCTGGTGCGACAAAGATTCTCAAGAAGAGTTTTCATATGTTAATGTCCTCTAATGATGGTACTAACACCAAAGATTATAATGGCAAATTTCCTGCTGTGGCACTATGGTCAATATGGTTAAAGCGCAATAACAAAACATTACTAAAAACACAACTGCTGCATTCCAAGTGAGGATTCAATCTAAAGCAAGCATCATAAGGTGAACTTCAGCGCATGACAAAAGCTTGCGTTCTCAGTAATAGGGTTATACCTACTATTAGAAATAATTACATTTAAGAAATTCAGTAAAACTTACTTCTGAAAGGTTCCGAAATTCACCCAACAACAACTTATATATCCCTCTACATAATATATATCTTGATTGTTCACCATCAGTTTCACACAACATGTTTGTTTTCAGCCTCCCCGCATCTTTTGATCCCTAGGTATTTTGTTAAAGTGAACATAGGAAAAATTTACAACCTCGAAAATAATAATAAAAAATTGGAAACTTTGGGCTGTGATCAGTACCTTTCAATGTGGTTAAGTATTAGAACCCTAGGTCCAAGAGGGATTCCCGCAATTTCAAGATCCCTGCACATAATTAAGACAAGGGAAAATGGTCGTCACCATCTTCAGCATACGCTAATAACACACGAAAACAAAGAGATAATATGATTTCCTCCAATAATGCTTACCTTTCTTTAAGCAAAGGCGTAGTATTGTCCGTTAATAAGTGTTTCTCATAATTCTGAAGGCCTAGGTTCAACAACATGCTTCTTGTTCTGGCATAGCGTGCACCCTCCAGTACTACCGGCGGCTGGGAAGAGTTACGTACCTGCAGATACGAAAAATCAAGCAGAATATAAACTGCTCAATCGAGCATGCACTATTACAAAATGTTACTCAAAGAAAGACTGAAAAAGGAGTATCCACCACTTATACATACACTTATGATTATGAAGACACTTAAAGTAGTTTGCATCAGCATAATTAGCAACGACGGAGTTCTAATTTTCCGGGACATGTTTACTCTTTAGGATCCTAGAAAATGGACAGTGGTACTAACTGTAGTTTACTAACAACTAAAGGCAGATAGTTAACAGAACAGAAGATGATGTTCACTGGTTTTATTAATTTGTAGAATTCAACCATGTTTATATCATACGGTACGTTGTACAGCACATTAGCATTTCCATTGCCAGAGAATACAATAGGAAACTTCATCATCTACAAACATATATATCCAACCATCAGGCAGATAGTTAACAGAAGATGATGTTCACTGGTTTTATTAATTTGTAGAATTCAACCATGTTTATATCATACGGTACGTTGTACAGCACGTTAGCATTTCCATTGCCAGAGAATACAATAGGAAACTTCATCATCTACAAACATATATATCCAACCATCAGGCCACGACCAATAGTTACCTATTCTAGTTGCTTCATAGTCCAGAAGGAGCTAACTATACAGCATGCAGATTACATAGGGACTTGTAAAGTCCAGCATCCAGTTCCACATCACACTCCCTACCCACTTCTCAAGATATTTCAGAGCAGATCTACAATAGATACTAGAATACTTGTGAAACACACGCAAATACACACTCGAGCTTCAACATCTGCACGATATGCAGTACATATGCTGATACACAGCCACCAAGCGAACTAATTCTTGGAACACATGTTGGGAAAGTCATTATTACTAGAACCTTGACTCACATTTCGCATGACAATGATAGAAGGTGCTATTACAGAAACTAGTAAACATGAAAACCATTTTGGCACATAAAATGTGATGCCATTTGTGATACGACCCAACAAAAATAAACAAATTGAGGAGTAAAAGTCCATGAGTCAGACTGTGAGTAAATCTTTCCCACACATGCTTACCTTGTGGAGAAGACCAGCAATAGCCGAAAATCCGGCCCCATATAAGATTGCATCTGCAGCATTAGAACCCGGGAAGTTCCTGACCATATCAAACATGAATCCCGCACAAAAACTTGCCACCATTCTAGCCTGGAGATCGTCTTTCCCTCTAATTCTTTTCAGAACACAAGATGCACCACCACCGGTGCCAAATAAAACAGAGACATTTCGAGCTGCTATCAAACCAGTACTACCATATGTCTGTAAAATTCAATGAATCAGTCAGGCATCGACATGTAATTGTGCATAAATGCAACTAGATATAGAATTGGGGGCTTATAATACATGACCTCATTCAAAGGATTCAAATTACTTACGTCTTTACACAGAGGAAGGCTTCCAAGCAAAACGCCGGAAGCAGCTCCAAATAAAGCATCCTTGGCAGCAACAGCAGCAGCTTCAACAGGTAATGATTGTTTAGAAACCCAACCCTGGAATTCATTTTCTAATTCCCCCCATTTGATTTGAAGCTGAGTTATTACTGATTTGATGTTATTACTGTTAGTAGGTGTCAACACCACCGCTCCTCCTCTTCCTCCCTCCATCGTTCGTTAAAAACTCTTCTCCTTCGTCTTTTTCTTTCTTCGTTTGTTTGTGCCCTAACTTTAACGCAGAGAGGGGAGAAGAACTGAAGAAGGGCTACTAAACCCGCACTTGGGGTTACATAGTTTGGGGGTGTATGGATATTGCCATCTAGAGTAATATGATAAGGGATAACATAACCTCAGACCTCTGACTCGCGATCTGACTCAGACCTAACCTCTGACTCGGACCCATATTTTTGAGTCAGATGAGTCAGATCCTCAAGAAAACAAACATATTGAGTCAGTTCTGGATGTGTCAGGTGGTATCAGTCATATCAAGACGAGTCAGATTCAGATGAGTCAGGAAAAAACAAACATGTTGTAGGTTATATTTTTAGAGACTCAAAATAAAGATTTACTCTATCTTTTTAAATGTCAAATAAATTTCATTCTAACCATGTCATTGGATCCTCCTCTTTAAATAAAACTTGCAAAATGTTTGGCACAGACACAAAAAAAAAACCTAATTGACACTCAGACTCGGTTGGTTATAAAGGTAGAAAACAAACAACCAACACTTTAGGTTTTGTTGGTAAAAAATTGAAGTATTCGAAATCGAAACCATAGATTTAACGGGGTTAAAAGTATAAAAACCTCTTGAATACTGCAGAGACAAATAGTTTATCTTCCTTTATCAGAGGATATTTTTTTATTATTGGTGAATAAATTAACACCTATTGTTTATGAATTTCTCAATAGAAATGAATATAATATCAAATTATTCCAAAATCACTAAGTACAATTTGGGAAAAAACTAATATTTGTCACTTTGCACTTATTGTCAGTATGGCGAAGTGGAAAATATAACGGGTTAAGTGGTAAATATGTCACTTAGCCCAACACGATATAGTGGTGATAGGTACTTCATCGCTCCATTTTAAGTACAACGCCTGGGACTATGTCTAGGTCGCTCGGTGCTACGTTCTTCGCTCGATGACTTACCATCCAACTGTTAAATCCATCCACTATAAATATTCAATTCCAACTTCATTTCAACTCGCACCTATTTCATACTTGTCATAATTTTTTTTTGAAATATTGTGGTAACACCTTTCAAAACTCTCATAATTTTTTATAATATTTTATCTGATTTTAACATGGATGAGTTCAAAGAAAACTAACATGCCGCCAAAAATGAAAGATAATGTTAACTAAGAGATTGTGCACAAAAAGCTTCGAAAAAAAGGGAAGTGCAAAATTTACTGTTGCAGAAGATGAATGCATTTGTGATATTATTTTTTACACGAGATTCTATCGATGGTGCACACAATAACAAGGAAAGATAACATGGAAAACATATTTCAGAAATTACAAGAAGAAACAATGAACCTTAATAATCGTGATGCAAATATGTTGAATGATCGCTTCTATGAATAACCACCGAGTAACCTCATACAGTAAAACTTCTATAAAATAATAGGTGTGGGACTACTAATCCTATTATTTTAAAGAGATATTATATAATCGATAATTTAATAATTTATTATTTTAAATATATATTAATTTAAAGAATAATTCTTATTTTTAGAAACATTAATAATATGTTTCTACACCTGGTCGATATAAAACTAAATTATATTTTTGATTGATTCACGGATTTTTGGGTTTTTTAGAACACTTATGCGTGCATGTTTTTTTTTTCTTTGTATAAATTTATCATGATAAAAGTGTAAACACAAATAAAATAAAAGAAAAAAAGTTGCTATGTTTTTAGCTAAAATTTTTTCCAACTTCTTCCAACTTCGACCACAATCTCCTTAACTTATCTTATCAAAGTATCCAATATAGTTTGACAAATTATTAAACCCATATATTCATAATCTAATCTCCTATATTGGGAACCATGTACCAGCCAAGACCTATTCTAGTCCCACCCCTTCCGATTCCTATGCCATCTTTTTTTTATCTTTGCTAGTAAAAACACATGTGCAATGCACATAATTGAATTTAATTCTTGTAACAACTCCAAATTTGATAATATTAAAAAAAAATCGTAAAATAAAAATTTAATATTCTTATTTGTACTAATTATTACGTAGATAATTAAAACAGCTTTCCAAATATGTTAATTTTACAAAATTCGGGTAAATATTTCCTAAAATCAGATCAAATTAAAAAAAACTTAGGAAATATACACCCGAGTTTTGTAAAATTAATATTCTTAGGAAATATATACCTGATTTCTTCCAAATCTAATATTCTGCTGAGTTTTCAGATCCTGGTAAATCAGGTATTAGAGATGATGAAGTATGTAAGGAGAAGGTGATTGTTACATATCAATCCACTGAATCCTCGGTTGGTTAACCAGGTGTTGAAGCAAAAACTTCTGGTGTGATTCAATATTCTTCAGATCTCAATGAATCAAGTAGCGCAAGTGATGAAATATCTAAGGAGAAGAAGAAGGAGCGTGAACCTCCAAATATTGATGCTACTACATCCGAGCCCACATCCAACATGACGATGAAGCAGTTTCACGACTACATACTGGATCCGGAGAATGCATTCATCAGCTTCCTTGAAGACGGAGGAGGTTTTAAGTTTGTTAACGGATCTGATGGTTTGGATGCTTTCAAGGCGACGTTTGGTGGTTACGTCGATGAGAACAAAAACCCTATTCCTAAAACCGCTCTTCGATATCTGGGTACCACTTATAATGCCTTTAACCAAAAGATTAAAAAATATGTGAGTATTCTGATCTTCATTTTATGGTTTTTTCCTGCTTCATATCTATGTTGTTTGTTTGTAATTATAATAGGGTTTTGAAGCCGTTTTATGGATTCACTATCTACATCTACCAAACGACTATGACCTCTTTCTTTATTATGGAACCATCAATTGAGAATTACACGAGAATTGAATAATCAATTAATCGAATCACCACAATGTGACCGAACATAAGAACTCTCACAAACGACTTATAAATCCAAAGTAGTGTCTTCTCCCACATGAGATAATGTTTACCACATTATCAATCACAACGTGACAATCTTCTCTGCACACCCTGACATAAATTACCATGGACGTCTTCAACTCAACACCAATAAAAATCTAATCCAGCACCACCAAGATGATATTCTCTTTAAGATTGATGTCTTACCAACATCTCCATGTGAATACTCCATAACGACATATCTTCCAACATCGATAAGTATTCCATAAGCACCATAATGATATACTCCTTCCACCATTAGGTCTCTCACATACCACCCCAAGAGGTGGGATGAATTCCTCAAATCTCCATTGAGGATTCCATAGCTAAAACTCTAACCTAGACCTCCTTTTATAGGAGTCACGTTACTTATCCTACAAGTTTAGGGAACTTGGATATTAAGATCCTAAACTTTAGGAATAAGTAAACAATTAGAGTTATCCTAAATTCCTTGACTGACTAAGTTTTGGTTTCCCAAAACTTCTTTTACCGACTATATTTTGAGTTACCTAAAATAACTCAAAAATCACCGACCAATATAACAAGTTTGACTTTTTCAAACTTGAATCACGGACTTAACCTACATGAACTGCATTCCTGATCAAGTTACTGATTAGGTGATGATACCTTAACCAATAAAAAGTCTGAGAAAAACTTTACCTGCTTCATGGTGTCAGGAGGATTTCTGGTCCAATAAGAAAATCATAAGATCTGTCTGTACTAACTGCATTGCGAAATACATACAACTTTTGACGGATCTCTTGGCTATTAACAGAAGCTATCTCTCGATGGAGCTTAAAAATAATGGAATCATGATTTATAACGAGAGACGATCTCAACACCAAAAAAACTATTGGATATTGTAAAAACATTAATATTATATTACATGTACAAGAAAGAAATACAACTTATATGAACTTCAAAGAAAAACAATTCAATATTCCATCATGTTTTGAGAAATTTGATATTCAATGTAGTTGCAGGTAATCCTACACTACACCCCTCATATGATTTCATTAATACTCAACTCATTTTTAGATTTACAATCTTAATTTTATTGATGAATCTTTGAATAATCTTACAAGAAAAGATAAAGGAATCAAGAATAACCTCTGATCTAGACTCTCTCTCTCTTATTCACTTGTTTCTTACTCAAAAAAGATCTCTCCTCTCCTTTACAACTGGACGACTATTTATAGGGAAATACATAGTGGATGACAGCTAATCTGTTATTTATTTTCGGATACGGCTTGCGACATTATCGCAACCTTACAAATGTTAATCTCGCAAACTCTCTAATTTTCGCAAGACCATCACATCTTTCTCATGATTTTAGCTGATGTCGTTTATTATATCATTTCTGAAATTGTTCTGCGACGTTGTTGTGTTGTGTTGTTGATAATTTCGCTGAGACATTATTGCTGCGAGATTCTGATCCTACATCTTTCCTCTTCTCATATCTTCTCTGCAAAGTAGAGAATGATGTGAGAAATCCCGCAGCTGTTCATCTCTTCATATTCTGCATTTATCACACGTATTCTTTCTTCCATCTGTTTCTTGACACGTCTTCTGTAACCGCTGCTTTTCAACCGCTCATGTATTTTCGTCTTAATGGTGTTTATTTCTTCGAGTAAAAAATATTCTTTATATATTCTTCTTACTCTTCTTTCCACTTTCTTTTTACTTTCTCTTCTCTTTTTATTCTTTCATCTCTGCAACTCTATTGTTCTTCCGTAAGTTCCGCTACTGTAATCCTTCCTTCTTCAATCTTCTTACTTTTTATTCATTTCCATACTCTATATTCAATATGCCTCCAAGTGGCCATAAACATGAGAAAAACTTAAAAGACGTCCAAAAAGATCTTGCAGTGAAAGGTTTCACACTTTCTACCATTCCTGGTGAAAGTGCCAAATCAATTCTTTTTATCAAACTTTTCTCTGATCAATATTGTGATGATCAATCAATCATAATTTCGCTAGGTCAAATTCTCGCAGGTCTCCCCATTCCTCTTTATGATCAAGATATTTATCTGTTCTATGAAATTCTCGCTCACTCGGGATTTTCGCGAGCTATTTTCCAATTAAGTGGGGATTGCATCCGTCTGATGTTAGAGTTCGCTAACCGTGGTGCTTGTAAAGGATCTTTGTACTCCAAAGAACTTAGGGATCCTAAATTTGCAGACTTGGAGATAATTGCTGAGAAATATACAGTAGTGAGTTTCTTTGAAAATTATGAACCGATCTCCATGAAAAAAAGAGAATACTCGCTGGGGTATTCGTTTGAAAAGGAAAGATAACATTGATGAAGCTAAAATACTCATGCAAGACATTGATTGACATTCTGGTAAGAACACAACTCCTCGCCAATCCAAAGATGATAAATGGTGTGTATTTCCCTTGATGCTAAAAGGACCCTATATTGCTGGGTCAAATGTTCTTCCTGAGAATCTCGCTACCTATCAACCTTGGGTATTTTCTTGGACCGAGAAGGAGAAAGAGGTATGTTTCTTCCAGTTTAGTTTACTTTATATTTTTCTATTTGTTTTTATTCTTTTGTACGCTGACCCTTGCGACACTCTACAGATCCAAAAACTGAAAGATAGTTATAACAGGACTGGGAAGACTAGTACCTTGTTAGCTCTTCGCTCATACACAGATGAGGTAAGAAACATTATCTTATGGTTTTAAACAATATACTGTTGCTTCCATTTCTTATTTCTATCTGTGTGTGAAGAGTATTGCTGAAATAGAAGAACCTGCCAATATTGCGAAGATTGGTGATAAAGGCAAAGGTGCTCTTCGCAGGGAAAAACCAAATGCTCCTCCTTCAAAGAAAAGAAAAGTTCGTTCTTCTTCTCCTTCAAATATTCCTTCTCATGAAAACTCCGAGAATGATGAGGATGATGAGGATAATGATGACCTTGCTGCAAATAAAGATTCTACATCCGAATATTCTATGGCTAAGCTCTCTGGCCTCTTTTCTGATTCTTTGCAAGGAATGAGAGATAGTCAATTCGCTAACACCTGTAAATCTCTCGCTACACTTTGTGATGTTCCTTTGTTGGATGGTGATAATTCTCTCCGTGGAGTTTCTAGATCAGTGACTCCTGATTTCCTGCATTCTCTTAATAGTCTGGTATACTTTCATCCTTTTACTTCTTCATTGTCATAACTCAAAATCTCTTTCTATATTAATACTTTTTTATATTTTCTCGCAGGCTGGAAAAGCTTCTTTCGTTGTTGCCTCAGATCTAGAGAGGAGACGCGAAAATATTGAAAAAAAGAATCTTCAATTTCGCACAAAGAATGAAGAATTGGAAGCTGAAGTCAAATGTCTTCGCGAGAAAAACAGACAACTAGAAATTGATTCTTCTTCATATAAGAACAAAATTTCTAGTCTTCAGCAAGCTAATAATCAGCTCTATGGTATGTTACTTTTCTCCTTTCCCTTCATTCATTCATCCTGTTATTTTATCTTATTTAATTGATCCTTTTTGCAGACATTTATGGTCTTTCTGATGAAGCTACCATTCTTCGTTAATTTCCTAATGCCTTGGATAATGATACCCTTCTTGAGCGTCTTAATAACTATTTAAATAGTTTCTCAAATGATATAATTCCATCTCTTTCTCTGAATGAGCTTAGATCTAAATTTCGCCTCTTAGAAATTGACCATAGATCTAGTTTAGGCTTAGACAACCAATTTAAGCGTCTCCTTCTTGATTCTAAAGAGAAAATCAATGAGTTAAGAACCAAAATTAGCGGTCTCATAGATGATAAGGATCGCATCTATAATCAAGGTGCTAAGGCTTTGACGAAATTCCAAGAGACTCTTCTTGAAGTTCAACTTGAACGAGATGAAGCTAGCCGCAAGAACATCGAGCTCTGCGAAAGAGAAAACCAAATTCGTTCTCATCTTCTTATAAGTAATGAGGATGAATTTGATTGGGCTACGAAAATCTTAGATGATTCCAGAAAAGATTTAGGTGTAATTGTTAGTCTCCAAGCTGAGCATACATCCTTGATTAGAGATATGATTTCTGACAGAGAATGTTATTAACTGTTCTTCTTTACTAATCTTTTGGTTCTTATAAATTTTCATCAAGTTAATAATTGATTGTCTTTTGCTTGCAGATTCTGAAAGTAGATATCGTGAAAAGATTGAGGAACTTGAAGTTGAGAAAGAGGAACTTGCAAAGAATCTTTCTTCTCTCAACGACAAGTATTCTAGATTAAAGAATCAAATCAAGATCACTGTTGCGAACTTTAAGAATGATGCTATGCATTTTCGCAATCAAACTATCCAAATGGTTTTTGACGACTATAGTATCCCTCATTCTGATTATCCTTGTCTCTTGGAAGAGATCCCACAGAATACTCCCAGTCTGATTATTTCTGATAGCGAAGCTGATGATGAAGAATCTGATGGTGATGAAGGTTCTGATGGTGATGAAGATTCTGACGCGAAGAAGGGAACAAGTCTGATGAAGATATGAAGGATCAACTAAGAAGTAGTCTTTGTTTCTTTCTTTGATCTCTGTAATACTTGTACATTTATTCCTTCTTTCTGTATATTTGTGTTTCTTTCATTTTGACCTGCATTCATTAAAAAATTCTTCCTTGCAATACAGTTAATCAATATAATCATTAATTTTTGAATTTTTGTAAATCTATCATATGGAGACAAATAACATTTTCTAATTTCATTCATTCCCATACTTGCCTCTGTTATTTGTATCCAAATGAGAGATTTTATAAATTTCTTATTTTGTGCCTCAATTTCGCAGTTAATTATGTATAATTTCGCAATCTTATGCGAAGTGAATTTTGATTCTTTTCAAAATCTCATTCCTGTGTGGTCTTATTTTGCCTTCCTAATTAAAGGTCTTATTATGCCACCTCTTGTCATTGCGACAAAATCGCAGGACGTCCTTGCACTTTCATGCAAAAACCCATTGATCTTGCCTTAACTTTTTCTTTTGTATTGTGGCCTCTTCAGGAATGTTGCGACAATATGACAGGCCTAAATATTCTTGCGAAAATAAAGCCCCATGACATTGCCGTCTTGCGACGAAATCGCAGGACGTCTTCGCACTTTCATGCGAAAACCCATTGATCTCGTCTTATCTTTTTCTTTGTATTATTGCCTCTTCAGGATTGTTGCACAAATATGACAAGCCTTAATACCCTTGCGAATAAAAAGCCTCATGACATTTGCGTCTTAAGACACTTATCAGCTCCCTAATGGAGGGTGCCGCCCTTATCTCCCCCTGGTTGCCCCTTCAAGGAGGCGTACTTCTACCATACAAGGTTAGCTCCTCCCATCCAGTCTTAACAACAACCAGTTGTTTTCGCAGCCTCTTATCCCTTTTACCTATAGGGCTTATGGTTACGAGACTGCACCCTAAGTGGGGTTTTCTTCAGGCCGAGTGCAGTATAAGCCAAGACTTGTCAAGAATGGCAAGTACGCTTCAAACGTCCCTGGCACTCTTGACTCAACCGTGTACCTCGGCGCCTTGATCAGATCTGCACTCCTTGGGAGAGTCCTTATTACCTTAGTCGCCCAACCTAAGTCATATGCTTAAGCTGAGAATCCAAGGTGCCTCTCCCGGATGGGCTTTATTGACCCCAAATCTCCATGACTCAGGTTCCGGTGGCGGTGTAGCCTTTCCCTGAGCCATGCAACAGGTACCCCCTTATATGACGTACTTTAGGTCTTACATTTGCCTCTTGCGAAATTGTATTCGCGAACTAGGGTGTACGCCATAAAGGTTCGCCCTTTCTCTTTTGTCATTTTTCTCTGATTGTCTTCTGTAAAATTCATTATCTCTGCGAGAGTCTCGCACATCATCATATTGTATTTGCATTTCGCAATCTCAATTTTGTCATTCAATAAAATGTATTTTTGAGAATTTTACTTATTGCGAGAGTGTCGCAACAACTTAATCATTCATACATTTCTGTTTTTTTACCTTTGCCATCCTCTGCTTCTTTATTATTTTCTGCTACTGCTTCCTTGGTAGTGGTATGTTCATCATTTTTATTCTGAGCTAGCATTAGTTTCGCAACATCTCTTCTTCTTTTCTTTCGATTGCATCCACCATCAACCTCTCACTTCTTTGTGTCTCTTTGATTTTGTGTCGCCAATTTTCCTTCTTGTTTGCTCTTCCTTCGCAAGATTCTATCTCAGTTTCGTAACACCTCTTTCCTTCAACCCAATCTCCCTTTATGATTCCTACACCGTGGGGTGAGGGAATTTGATGCACTGGTGGAAAGTTGAAGCTACACCTAGAATCCCATGTAGCCAAGGTCGACCAATTAATGCATTGTAGGGTGATTCTACATCAACGACACAGAATAAGATTTCAAAGATATTCCCTTCAATGGAATTCGCATAGTAACCTCCCCTTTAGGCTTGTTAGCAGTACCATTAAAACCATATATCTTATATGTTGATGGTATAAGATCATCATCTCTTCCTCCCATAGTTTTATAAGTATGATAAAATAAGATGTTCACAGAGCTTCCAGTATCGATTAGAATTCTATTAATTGCCCATGAATCTTCAGCTTCATCATCCTCATCTTCTTTCGGTTTTGGATTAATTTCTAATTTTACTACCAATGGATTATCATGCACCTCTTCACCTTCGGGATTTCTTCTGCGGTAAAAGAAATGATCTGTTTCTGCCATTCCTCTAGTGGCGAGATTTTCGCAATATTCATAATTTCTCTTCCATCATTATCTCTTGCGAACACTCTACTCAAAACATTGTCATGAAAATCTTCAATTGTCTTGTATGAATGTACGATAGAGTGACAGAATAGATTTTTGCTTTTGCACCAACTTCTATGAAGAATGTTTCCTTCTTTTTCATCGTGTTTACTTTGTGATGCTCTGGTGGTGGTGGCAATGGTTGAGATTGTGGGTGCCCTACCAAAAAGTGGTTTAGTTTTCCTTGATCTATCATTCTCAAATAATTCTTTTTACATTTCTGCAATCATTTGTTGTATGTCCATGAAAATGATGATAAGAACAAAACTCATGGCTTCTGTGGTTTGGAGGTGGTTCCGTTCCCATGTTCCATGGTGTTGGTATATTCTCCATCAAAAATAGCTTCCCATATTTTCTCCACACTTGCATTTAGAGGTGGCATCTTGATTTCTTCCCATACTACCTTGTGACCTCCTTGTCCTCTATTATAGTTTTGTCTTTGACCTCCATAAGTTTCTTGTGGTTGATCGAGTCTTTGAATCTTGTTATTTCCACCACGATTGTAGAAATTTCTTTCTCTTTCATACTCCTCTTGATCTCGGCTTCCCATAGCCACCAGTTTCTGTTGATTGTTACCCGTCACCTTCTCTTGTTGTACTTGCGAAGTATTCGCTACTGTGTTTATTAGCTTGGGTAATAAGCTTGCATTCGCTGTTTGTGAGCTGGTGTTCGCAACTGGATATGATTCCATTTCATTTTGCCTTTCCTCTAGAGCAATATATTCTTCTTGAAGTTCTCGCAATTCAGTCATTGTGATCGTATTCTTGACTCTGAAAATTTGGACATACAATAGGTTTGTTGCAAACATAGCATTGATAAATGATAATATAAGATATCTCATCTACACGGCCAGCCATTTCGCTACACATAGTTCTCCATCTTTTAGTCAGGTGCTTCAAACTTTCGCCAATCCTTGTTTTAATCCAAACACATCTTCTATACCAGGTCGCGAAGAATTATTACTTATATATGCCCCTAGGAATGTAGTCTGCAAATGATTGAAGGATGTTATTGTATTCTTTGGTAGACCTTCGAACCATTTTAACGCCTCCCTGTTAAGCTGGATGCGAAATACTTGCAATACATCATGATTTTCCCATTGCAACATGCACCTCACGTAGGCTTTAATGTGTTGAATTGCACAAGTTGTTCCATCAAAAATGCTGGTTAATGCGGGAAATTGCATTTCGGTGGTATTCCTCCTAATTGTACTTCCCTTGTAAATGGAGTTTTCGCAGCTTCTTCTATAGCTTCATCCAATTGTCTTCTGCCTACTTCTCCTCTATTATTTAGCATTCCTCTCATTTCTTCTAATCTTTCAAGATTTGTTTATTTACACCTGAATTTTGATCCATTGGTCTTTTTAATTTCGCCTCTCTTCTTCTGCGTTCATGTCTTTCTTCTCTCGCGAAATTTTGCATTTCTTCTTCATTATCCTCATCTCGTCTTCTTCTGCGATTTCTTCTTCATCTCTATCTTGAATTCGCATATGATTATGTTCTATCATTTTTTCATTTCTTCATCATATTTTGTCTTTCAGCCATCCTCTGTATTCTATCGTACTCTTCATTGACCGTTATTCCGGTTTTGTGTACGCCTTCTTTCTCGATTGTCGTGATTGTTCTGGCGAATTGTCTCCTGAAGCTCTTGTTCTTCCATTTCCGCTCTCAATCTTTCACGTTCGCAAATTAAACGTGCTTGTTCAGCATAATGTCTTTCAATTTCTTCTTCAATCGTTGTTGATTTCTTTGAGTTTCTCTCATGTAAAATTCTTCTTCCTTCCTCTCGATTTCCTTCGCCATCTTGATCATTTCGTTCCTGACGTTGTCCATTCTCTTGATTTCTACCACTTTGCCTATCATTAAAATTTTCGTTTTGTGGAACATAACGATCATCAGCTCTTTCTCTATTTTCGCGATATTCTTCATTAGGATTTGATATTTCTTCTTGAATATTGTTTCCAGCATTAATTGTGGGTGAGTTTCGCCTCATCTCTCTTCTAGTCGATCTTGAATATGATTTTGTAATACTTCTCGGTCTTCTACTCTGTAGTCTCATATTTCCATCCTCAATTCGTGATTTTTCCTTGTTATATTTGCATGTTCTTCTGCCTCAGCTCTTCTTTGTTCATGTATTCTTCGTCTCAACGTTTCTAACGCTCCAATTTCCTCATCTCTATGAATTATTCCTTCATCTGCTTCTTGATTTCTCTCTACCTGTCTATGGTTTCTGGTTTGCTGCTCTTCTTCTACTTCTTCTGCGGAATTGATTGCCAAGTGTGTATGCTCACCCTATCATAATCTATATTCCTTCCTTGTACTAATGTTTGTTGAATTGGTGGTTGAATTTTATTTTCTCAATTATTTCTCATTCTTGTAGATTCTCCCATCTCACTTCTTTCTCTTCCAGCAATTCTCTTGCTTCTTCTAACAGTAGTTGGTTGTTCTGATGTATTTCTTCTTCTAGCCATTTCTTCAATGTTAACGAATTACAAGAAATTATGTAAATTTTTTAATCAATTACTCCAAATATTCACAAATCTCAATATTAATCTTCAATTTTTTCTAGAATAATCTTCAATGTTCCCTGTTTCTAGCGCCATTATATAGTTGTAGGTAATCCTACACTACACCCCACATATGATTTCATCAATACTCAACTCATTTTTATATTTACAATCTTAATTTTATTGATGAATCTTTGAATAATCTTACAAGAAAAGATAAAAGAATCAAGAATAACCTCTGCTCTAGACTTTCTCTCTCCTATTCACTTGTTTCTTACTCAAAAAAAATCTCTCCTCTCCTTTACAACTGGACGACTATTTATAGGGAAATACATAGTGGATGACAGCTAATCTGTCCTTCATTTTCGGATATGACATCTAATATAATTTTCTCAAGACCATCACATCTTTCTCATGATTTTAGCTAACGTCATTTATTATATCATTTCAGAAATTGTTCTGCGACGTTGTTGTGTTGTGTTGTTGATAATTTCGCTGAGAAATTATTGCTGCGAGATTCTGATCCTACATCTACTTTGCAGAGAAGATATGAGAAGAGGCAAGATGTAGGATCAGAATCTCGCAGCAATAATGTCTCAGTGAAATTATCAACAACAAAACACAACAACGTCGCAGAACAATTTCAGAAATGATATAATAAACGGCGTCATCTAAAATCATGAGAAAGATGTGATGGTCTTGCGAAAATTAGAGAGTTTGCGAGATTAACATTTGTAAGGTTGCGATAATGTCGCAAGCCATATCCGAAAATAAATGACAGATTAGCTGTCATCCACTATGTATTTCCCTATAAATAGTCGTTTAGTTGTAAAGGAGAGGAGAGATCTTTTTTGAGTAAGAAACAAGTGAATGGGAGAGAGAAAGTCTAGAGCAGAGGTTATTCTTGATTATTTTATTTTTCTTGTAATATTAGTCAAAGATTCATCAATAAAATTAAGATTGTAAATCTAAAAATGAGTTGAGTATTAATAAAATCATATGAGCGTGTAGTGTAGGATTACCTGCAACTACATGCAATAAAATTAGTTTTTATTTTCCTAACGGAATTATTATTTTAAATAATATTTGGGACCTTTTAATGTTTAAGGATTTTTTTTGCAATGTGTTATATTATAATATCATCAAATTTATTATTTTATTACTAAGGGCCTGGATCGGGACCCAATTTTTTATTATTTTAGCGAGGATATTATATTATTGTGTATTATATTAAAAAGATTTTACTGTATATTATTATGGTAATACAAGCCAAATAAAGACTAATGAGTGGTGAAACATTATTGATGTGATCTTCAATGAAAGTGTTCTCATAAATCATACGAACAAATGTGTCTGCGGATTGTCTCCACAGAAACAAAAACGATTTCCAATGTGGAAATTTTTATAAGATCTTAAAAGTATCTCCTAAATAAAATCCACTCTTGTTAGATGTTTAATCTTTTTAATTCTCAAATTTAGTTATTAAATATAAGTCCAAAAGTATTGATAAATCGAATATATAAGTCAAAGTTTCGAATTGATTAACAATATTGCGCCATTTTACAAGATACAAAAATGGACAACAAAAAATTAAATAAAAACTTCAATAAGAAAATCTTTTGCCTTATGGTTTTCTTCATTTGAAAACTTCCAATCGATGCGCTTTTGAGAAAATGTTGACTTGTTCTTGTGGCTAGTATGGTTAATTTTCTTTGCCTTGAACTCTTCTTTGTCTTTTAGTTACAGGTTTGACTTGGTTAATATCAAAAACTTGAAAGACTTCTTTGCTTTTTTGTTAATCTATTTATCTATAATAATCTATCTTGTTAATAGAAGCCTCACGTAATACTCCAAAAAAATCAAATTGGGTTGTAATTTTAGCCATTTGATAAATTTTGGGATAATAAATTTTGATGTAAAAATGAAGTTTGAAATTCACATATTTTGTAGATGATAGAGAACGAGTCAATGGGGATGGAATTCGTCAAGCATTTACTCCCTACCGTCAGCGGTCAATTCTCTATCGTTGCAATTAACTCTTTATCTCTCGATAACAACTTTATTCCTATTTACTTTTTCTTATAGTGGCTCGGCCAGTTTGACAGGCCACCTAACATGTCAAATATAATTTTTTATTAATTGTCATAGACCTAATATAAAATTACAAGAAGATAGCGAGGGAATTGCCCCCGACTAAAATTGTTAACATTATATATTCTTGGAAACAATGAGAGATCAACCCAAAGAAAAAGGGGAAAAAAAACGTGATGCGAGTCAAAGTTGCAAAACAACAAAATGAAATCAGCAGATACAATATCCAAAATCGTGCATTATCGGGATTTCCCGATGTTTACATCTGGAATAAAAGTAAGGTAGCGTTTGAACAAATAATTTTTTGAATATTAGGTAGCTGGAACTACCTAGTCAATGAACTCCTTAAAACGAATTTCACCCTTTCAAGTATATGTGTTTAGCATGTTTATAAATTGAATTTACAATGAGGGAGGATCCGTTGACTTTTAATTAACAAGTAATCAATTTTGATAAAAAAAAAGTAAAATTATATTTTAACCATTAAAGCGAAATCAACTTTATAACAAGATCCTTGTAATCTTCTCCTTAGTTTTTGAAGGGCTAAGACTATCTATTGTGGGATTTCTAGTGGGACTGTGTTCCTTGCATGTTATATCTTCTTTTCATACTCTCTCTTTTGATATATTTATTTCTCCTTACTAATGGAAAATTATCTCTCTTTTCAATAGGTACTGTTCGTAGTGCTTGGAGATTGCTTTGGATTTTGGAGCAGATTTGCCTGATAATCTTGTAATCCCATTTTAATACCCTCATGGCTCACTCTTTGATGACAAATTTGCACGAGAAGATTCAATTTTAACCTTTTGAACCATTCTTACCTTTTAAATTTCTTAAAGCTGCTGCAATCTTCACTTTTCGTCTATTTTTTTCCGACAAAACAACCGTCTTAACTTTAACCCTAGACCTAAACTACCTTGCTGTAACAAGAAATCGTACAAGTGTAAGGCATTCAACCATCAATACAAGGGAAGCAATTCTCTTTTATTAAGTTTGCACCTTGTTTTTTTCTCCCACTTTCTACATATTCCTCTCACTCTTCTCATGGACTCTGATGTTAAAGAAGTTCAGGAAAAAATGGAATTCACTTCCATAACTGAAATACTTAAAGCTTTAAAGGAGCAGGAGTTATCGATTGAGGATATAATTCAATGTGCTTCTCAGTTCAAATTTAGCTTCTTGGGTAAGCCTTACTCTACTAAAATCTATACAATGAGTGAACTTGATAAAGAGCTTAAGAAATTGTGGCCAAAATGTAAAGATATCTTCATTAAAAAGGAAGATAATGACTGTTTAATATGATCAAGTTTCATACCCAACAAGAATATGATGTTGTTTTCAAGTTCCGACCTTGGTTCATCGAAGGTGATCTGCTGGTTTTAGAACCATGGGACCCAATGATCCCCGAGAGTGCAGTGGATTTAACAAAGCAGTTACTCTGGATGCATCTTTATCACATGCAACCAGGATTTGCTAACCCAATTATAGTTGAAGGAATAACTAAAGCTATGGGTGAAGTTAGAGAATTAGACCCTCCATATTGTGTTGTTCCAAAGGGTAAAGTTAAAAAAGCTTTGGTTTTAGTTGATGTTAGAAATCCGCTTCGTAGAGGATTTTGGATTAAAAATGCATCCATAGAAGATGTTTGGATACGGTTGTTTTATGAAAAACAACCTTTCAATCTCTGTGGTTACTGTTATACTATCGATCACAAAGAACTAGAGTGTAATACAATAGCTAACTTCTTACTTCAACAACAAAGATGATATCTTTCTTCAACCTAAATCCTAGATCCACCTTCATGGACTAATCCGGACATGCGAGGTATCAAAACTCAGAATATTACTGCTGCTCAGGGACAACAAGATCAGGAAACTCAGCATGCAATGATAACTACTTCGAATCAAAGTCCTAAAAATGGTAACAAGGGTGAAATATCTCATATTAATGAAGCTGCTTTGATTGCAAATGAGTCGGGCTGCATGCATGCGAGTTCTTTAAATGATCTCCCTGCACAATTCACTTTGTCAGTAACAAATGAAGCAATCACCTTGAACCAACAAGATGTGGACAACAATACAAGGAATATTACAGTTACTTCAGTTGGTTGTAATACTCAAGGTATGTTGCAGGTTAACTTTAATAGACCAAGAGTGGGAGAGGATGTGGTCCAAAGACAGGGGAAAAGAATTAGAATGGAAAAGGTAGACCCAGTAATGTGGAGAATCAGTTACAGGAATTCAATGTGGGTCAGGAATGCGGGTTTGAGTCGAATATTGACCTTCTAAAATATTATATAGCTCTAGGAGATCTTGGTGTCACATTTGATGATTTCAATGTAGACAATATTGATCCAGATTCAATCTAGAACACTAGAGACTATAAGAAACCTCTTCAATCCCTTATTTCTCATTTTGAAGAAAACATGTCAAGCCATAATTCTAGCCAATCTGTTGATTATTCACCAAGTGAACATGTTAATATTGAGGGGATTTCTCCATCACATAACTCTTATCCTTCTTTTCATGGGACTGTTTCAGAGCAAAATCACTCCAAAAGACTCAAAGCACAAGCTTCAAGTACTGATGCCCATGTACCCTCTTCTCAACTTAGTTTCAATATCCATTTTACTATTTTCCTCAATTTTAAATATCTTAACTGTCTCAGCTTTCATATTCATAATAACTACCCGTTTTGAGTCTGTTAATTTGTTAGGATAAATTCAAGGATTGGCATCTAAAGATTCAAGAGATTACTTAGGAGATATTGTCCAAAAGCATAATCCAGACATTATATTTCTTGTTGAAACTAAAATTGGGGAAAACAAAGCAAGAATTTTACTCAAAGATACAATTACCCAAATTCTGTGTATGTTAGATAGCTCAATTGGTTTGTCTGGGGGACTAGATCTATTGTGGAAAGATGGATTTCTTGTGACATTGCTTGCTGCAATGATAACATGATTCATTTAATCATCACATCTAATGCTTCTAAGCAAGAATGGGTTCTTTCCTGTGTTTATGGGTCAACTCATTATGAATTGAAAAAACAACAATGTGAATTATTAAAGGATCTCGGTGAAAATGTTTTTCAACCTTGGGTTGTCATAGGTGATCTCAATATTCATTTATCTAGACATGATGCTTCTACAAGTAGCAATTCTTTAGACAATTGGGTTAATAATGTTATAAATGCTGCTGGTTTGATTGATATGGGTTTTACAGGAAGTCATCAGACTTGGTCCAATAGGTTAAATGGGAAGGTTTACAAAAGAGCTAGGATTGATATGGCTTAAAAAAACTCAAATTGGTTAAGAGATTATCCAGATTCTAAAGTCATACATCTTCCATTCTTAATTAGGGTCAGATCATTGCCCGATTCTTCTCATTACAGAGCCCGATTCTTGTAGACCTATGAATGCTTGGAAATTTTATAGATGCTGGCTTCGAGACCCAAAATGCTCTGAACTTATTTCCTCTATCTGGAATTTTTTCTATCAATGATAATAAGTTAACACGAAAATTATCGATTGCTAGAATAGGCCTCTCGAAATGAAATAGAGAATATTTTGGTAAAATAGATTTTCAAATAAAACAAATTAAAGAAAGCTTATCTAATCTCCAAGCTCAACCTTATAGTGATGCCAACTCTAGTATGATTTAACTAAATATTGAAAAACTGAATTACTGGAAGAAAGTAGAGGCTGATTTTTGGCAACAAAAATCAACAGATCACTGGCTTAGAGAAGCTGATAACAATACGACTTACTTTCATTCTTTTGCGAATAGAAGAAGATCAAGAAATCACATTTCAGCTTTAAGAGATTCTAATGGACAATGGAATCACTCAGCAAAAGACTTAGCTAATCTTCTCACAAAGCACTTTTTCTTCAATAACAACTACAACATCCCATACTTTTTAAGAAGATACTTTTAGTATTATTAATCCTGTCATTACTTTGGCTGAAAATGAAGCTTTAATTTATATTCCTATAGTTGAGGAAATATACAATGTTCTTAAGAGCATACCTAGCTGGAATGCACCGGGTCCTGATGGTTTTCCAGCTAGATTCTTTCAAACTCAATGGTCTATAGTTGGGAATGATATTGTTCAAATGGTGCAAGATTTCTTCATTCATAAGAAAATGCCACCAAACATTAATCATATTACAACTTGTCTGATCCCTAAAACTCTTCATCCTGTAACACTAACTGATTATAGACCAATTGGTCTGCGCAATATAACATATAAAATTATTTCTAAGCTGTTAGTTACAAGAATGAAACCTCTGATGGAGAAAATAATATCTCCCACTCAAGCTGCTTATGTGCCAAAAAGATATATTAATGAAAATATAGTTATGGCACATGAGTTGATACATTCTATGAAGAGATCCAAGAAAAAATGTAGTCTGGTGGCTTTAAAACTGGATATGTCGAAATCATTCGACAGAGTTGAATGGTCATTTATTGATAAAATGCTTCATGCTTTAGGATTTTGTGAAAACTGGCGTATTATTATCCAGCAGTGTATTTCAACAACCACTGTTTTTATTAGACTGAATTGAAATAATTGTCAGCCTTACTCTCTGTAGATGGGGAAAAACGATTTGCTAGTTTTTTGGTGAATGAAGAGACGAGCGTGTTGTCGAGACTCCTCAACCGAGCAAACTGTTAAACCTCATACAGATGTACTGAAAAAGAAAGTGCTTAGATTCGAGAGATCAATCTATAGGACTCCGGCCTAAACCAAGTCAATGGCCGTTCCAGAGTCAATTCGGTCGCAAAGAGAGAGATGGGTTGATCTGTAGGAGGGAAGCTGAGAATTGTGTAGGATCAATGATGATCAAGGATTGTGGATGTGTTGAAGGTTTCTGCAAGTTTACTGTGAACTGATAAGTTTGAATAAGTTCTGAGAAATTGACGAATTCTTGAGAGTAATTGCTCGAGAAATTCTGTGTAGAAGAATGTTGATGTCCTTAAATCATATATTTAGAGACTTATTTATATTGTTAGAATAGCAAACACCTTGATCCCTGTAAGTGTGACGGTTTCTTGAGTGAAAGAGTGAGAAAGTGGAAGATCGTGGTGAAACCAGTTCCAGGTCGTGCGGAGACTTGGTTAACCATTCACCCACTACTTTGCAAACTCCCTCAACCACTTGCACGACTTACTCACATTTCTCATCGTGGATGAATCCACGTGCCGTAGGCCGCCAGACCAAAACCCTAACTGATATCCCCCATGTGACGTGATTGATGTCTCATGAATCGTGGAGTCTGTATGACAGACGTGTATCTTATTAGTCAGTTGTTTGACTGATTAGACAATGAGTCTGAGTTTTGTTGAATCGAACATGAGTGACGAATGCTCAGTGATTCATGGATCGAACATGTCTGTTGAGACATATAGTTCTTTGAATGATGTTGATATTGCATGTATTAACAAAGATGGTAAATTCGAGCAACTGAGAAAGTATTGCTCAATTCGACGAATTACTGATAAATTACTGAATATTGATAGTTGGATCAATACTCAAGTAACTGAGCAAGTATTGCTCAATTCGATGAATTACTGATACATTACTGAATATTGATAGTTGGATCAATATTCAAGTAACTGAGCAAGTATTGCTCAATTCGATGAATTACTGATAAATTACTGAATATTGATAGTTGGATCAATATTCAAGTAACTGAGAAAGTATTGCTCCATTCGACGAATTATTTTATTGGTGACGTGACCCAATAAAATATTAATTAAAATATTGGTAGACTGCCAAATATTATATAATTAATCCAAATGTTGATTGCTGGAATAACATAATTTTTAGTAGTGTTTGAACTTGCTCGAATGATGATTTCGTGGAGCGTTTGTTCAAAACCCTAATTTTTGATCAATTGTTCGTCCATTGATGAATTACTGAAAATAGGTCATGAGTAAGGGAGGGACCGACCACAGATGGAATGAGGGAGTCTATGTGGCGCCCAAGTGCACAAGTGAGCGTGCACCAGGTCCTTAGTTGGCCGGTTGGTGAAAGAATGATGATAAAATGTCGGTTTCCTCATTTATTGAAATAGTGCTCGATTGAGCATTAGGTGATAAAACCTAATTGTGGAAAAGTGAGGGACCGACCAAGAGGGAATAAAACCGTTCCTTGGTGGCCGTGGGACCATTTGATGGTCGTTTGAGAAAATTCCAAGTTGGTTGGAAAGAGTTTGGACCCAATATGAGCAATTGAGCAAATTAGGTCAAAATTATGAGAATGTGTGGGACCGGATCCTTGCAAGCCTTAGGGTCGGCCTTGGTTGGTCAAGGAAGCATGCCTGTGTCACCATAATGTCAATGTCTCAGTCCTGAGAGTTTCGACATTTTCTGATGTGCGCTTGAGCAATATTTTGAATTTTCAGAAGAGACTGAAATTCTTGATTTTGCTCGAATGAGCGCGTAGAACTTTGCTCGTTTGATCAAAATTTGGAAAATATTAAGATAATAATATTTTATTATTTGAAGTGAGTATCCTAGTCGGTCATGTGATCATTTGACTTTGTGGTCTTTTCATGGTTTGAGCAATATTTGAGAAAATATGAAGTAATCATGAATTTTATTCAAACGGAGGAGTTTCATGAAATTATGGAAATAATAATAAAATAAGGGTTTGGAAAGTGTGGGACCGGACACGTCCAAGGCATGGCCGGCCGGTTAGGAGCCCAGTCCTGTGACACTTTCCCTAATTTTGTATTATTTTTCATGATTCGGAGGAAATTCCATGAAACCAATGAGTTTTGTTGAAACCATGAAATTTCCATGAGATAAGGAAAATAATAATAATAAAATAAGGGTTTGGAAAGTGTGGGACCGGTCACGGCCAAGGCATGGCCGGCCGGCTAGGGACCCGGTCCCGCAATACTTTCCCTAATTTTATATTAATTTTCATGATTCAGAGGAAATTCCATGAAACCAGGGAGTTTTGTTGAAACCATGAAATTTCCATGAGATAAGGAAAATAATAATAATAAAATAAGAGTTTGGAAAGTGTGGGACCGGTCACGGCCAAGGCATGGTCGACCGGCTAGGAACCGGTCTCGCGACACTTTCCCTAATTTTATATTATTTTTCATGATTCCATGAAAGTATGGAGAAACCATGAGTTTTGCTCAAACAAGGAAAATTGCTAGAATAAAGGAGTTTTCATGAGTTCATGAAAATAATAGAATAAATAAGATAAAGGAAAAGGGGTGTGGGGGACCGGCCACGACGGCATGACCGGCCGGCCGGTGGGCCCGGTCCCACAAGCGCCATTTTATTATTTGAATAATATTTTCTCTCTCCCATTCCGTGTAGGATTCCTCATTTGTCCATATTTTTGAATGCTCGTTCATGCATTTGGGTGCTTGTTCGTGTATCATGGTTGAGTACACTTGCACAATTTTATGGGGCTTACTCAGTAATAGTCCAGATGCCCGATTGTTGAGTATTTACTACTAATTTATGAAATTCAGTGGAGAATGATTCATGAAACTGAGTAATAAAAGTGAGTAGTTTCTTATTATCAATCCATAGGATCAGTCGTGGATTCGACCATGAATTCAGAATAACAAAACGAGTATTACCATTCCATGGGATCGTGGATTCGACCACAGAATCAGAGTAATGAAAGTAGTTATTACCATCCTATGAGATCAGTCGTGGATTCAATCATGAAATCGGAGTAATGCGATTATCTATTACCATTCCATGAGATCAGCCGTGGATTCGATCATGAAATCGGAGTAATGAGATAAAATAGATTATCTTCTAGGAATTCAGTGGTGAATGTCACGGTAGAATTAATCTATCACAGAAGGGATGTTAGCCAGTTAAAGTGTCATAGCCATTATGAAAGGTGCATAGTCAGGAAACAACGAGTGTTGCCGAATTCCTGAAGGCGTTATTGCTCTCAATCTTACGGAGAACCGCCTGGATCTATACACAGTATCTCTACATAGTTAGGGAACTGTGAGTGTCACCGACGTCCTGAAGGCATTGTTGCTTTCAATGTTATGGAAAGCCTCCCAATCGTTCTTCTATGTAGAGGTGGGTCTCTCTATGCAGTCAGGGAATAACGAGTCACCGACGTCCTGAAGGCGTTGTTGCTCTCAATCTTACGGAGAAACGCCCAATTACGTTATTCTGCATTGAGGTCATGATGAAATGCAAGGTACCGAACACTCAACTAGTGGAGGCTTTTCGAGAAACATATTCATCATGACTCGTAAAATATGAATCATCACATGTGGTGGGCCCGGGAAAGCGTGAAAATTAAGCGTAATAAAAACGCGGGCCTACAGTAATACCGCAAGTGCACGGTCGTCGGTTGTAGCTCGTGAAAGTACGGGTCGATCCACAGAGACTGGGTGTGTTTGGAGTATTTAGCTACTTTGGGCTCTAAATTGCTATTGGGCTATGAATAATCAATGGGCTTTTGAGTGCTAATGGGTTATGAATACCCTTGGAATGAGTTGGGCTTTCAGTGGTTTTGATGGGCTGAACTTGGGTTCAGTTGGTTTCTGATGTGAATTGAACTGGGCTTGATCTTTGGATTGAACTGGGTCTTTGCCTCAGTGAACTGGGCTTCAGTTTGTACAAACAATGGACAGTGGGCTTAGAGAGTTTTTGGTCAAGAAGAAAATTAGTGACCAGGAGAGACAGGTAACAGTGAGCAACAATGGCTCTAGGCCAAAACAGCAAAGATAGAGGAAGAAGGCAGTGAGGCAATAATACAAAGGCAGTTAGCCTAAGGCAAAGACAATGAAGAAAATTAAACAAGACAATGACTAAACAGCAAAGAACTAAACAACAATGCACTAACCAAAGCAGTGACAAAAGATTGTGAAAGTGATGAAGATAGTAGTGAAATAATGAGGCAATGGATGATAAAACAATAAACACAAGGTAATAGTGAAGTAAATGTGACAGTACAATGAAACTACAAGCAGAGAACAATGGAACCAAGGCCTAAGCCAAGGGCAGGGGAGATGGTGAAGGTGAAATGGTGAAGGTGAGCCTAGGCATACTACTAGAGTGGGAAGAGAACTAGTTTGCTCACAGTCACTAGTGAGCACTAGTTTCTCCCCACTGCTCAATCAATACAGTGCCTCAAAGCTAAACTCATACCACTAACAGTGAACAAAACATGAATTTAAACACAATAACATAACATGGGAAGCACATAACAGTGAAGGTGAAATGGTGAAGGTGAAATGGTGAAGGTGAAATGGTGAAGGTGAGATGGTGAAGGTGAAATGGTGAAGGTGAGCCTAGGCATACAACTAGAGTGGGAAGAGAACTAGTTTGCTCACAGTCACTAGTGAGCACTAGTTTCTCCCCACTGCTCAATCAATACAGTGCCTCAAAGCTTCTAGCCTAACATTCCATCACTTCTTGACAGTGAATTGAAACAACAGTTGAGGAACTAAACCTTTAAACACTAAACATAACATTGAACTAACATTAAACACAAAACTAAATTGAAATTAGAAACAAACAGAAATTATAAGAACATAAATTAAATGAACATGGAATTAAACATGAAATAAAACAGAAATTGAAAATTAACTAAAATTGATTTGAAACTGAAATTGAACATTAACAGAACTTCACAGTCCTGGACACTGGCTAGTCCAGCATGAGCCAATTTCACACCCAACACCTTCTATTTATACAAGCAAGCAAAAACCTAAAAATCCCCAAAATATCAGAGAATTAGGGTTTCACCAAAAAGTGAAATTGACTCACCTAACCTACTGATAACATCCCTCATACGTCGACCCATGCCTCTTATTCTTCTCCTGATGCAACTCATGCCTTCAATTTGTACATGCAAGCTCAATCCCAAAAATCCCCAAATTAACAGTAAAATTAGGGTTTTGATTTTTTTACTCACCAACTGTGATAAGACGAGTCCGTCTTCAACCCATGCTTCTTCTACCTCGATGGTTTTTAGGTGGTTGTGGGTTTCGATTGGTGAGAGCCATGATGGATTTTGGTGGTTGTGGCAGAGGTATGGTGGCGGAATGGGTGTTGCAGTTGCAGCTCTGCAACTGTCGGGTGGAGGAGAAGAAGAAAGAAAGAGGAGAAGAAAATGAGAGAAAAAACTCTCGATGGTTTTTAGGGTATAGGAATTTTCACTGTGGAGCATGTACATCGGAGATGATGATCAGAAACGTTGAGCGTTGGATGCAAATATGGTTGGTAGATCTAACGGTAATATAAGAGAAGAATCACTTTGACCGTCGGATTGTGAAATACAACGAAGTCAACGGTGTTAGATGATGTTAGGTACTGTAGTGTAAAGCGGGAGTATCTAATTTTGATGCACATGCATAGGAGCGATCGTTGGATTCAACTACAATCTAATCTGAAGGCTTGGAATTTAGGCGCTGTGGTGTTTGGCAGAGACTTCATATTTTGATGCTCTATGAATGAGCGACCGTAGGATGATGAGTCGGATCCAATCTGACGGATGAGAATGGAGGCGGTTTTGGTTATAGAAAATGGGTTTGGGTAAGGGTTTTGGGCCTTGGGTATGCCAAGCCCATATCTTCTTTAAGAGCAATTCTTCCTTCTTGAGCCCATTTCTAGTCTTTTGGGCTTATGCGCACCATTCTTCGCGGCTTCCTTGCGTAATTTCTTCCGGCTTTTCACTACTCTTCAGCTCTTTTCCGCTCCGCAAGTTATCCAGACTTTATTTATTACCTAAAAATGCAAAATTAAGTAAGAAAAATATTTATTCTTGAAAACAATGAAAATGCAGAATATGGGATAAAATGTAGAATTAATGCGCAAAAGATGAGTTAAATGCCAACAAAAAGGGATAAATATATACATTATTTTGCACTCATCAAATACCCCCAAACCTGAATTTTACTTGTCCTCAAGTAAAACAAAACTAAGGAAATCCTAACTATACCACTGTCGCTGGTCTCTCGAATGCATTTAGCGTATGCACTAAGCCTTTTAAACCACTAAGTGTCCCTAGTGGACGAGTTGAAGTCTCGTGAAGGTTTGCTTAGAACGTACCTACAAAGTTCTAGGTCAAAATATAAGCTCAGATTCCATCAAATGTGACATGTGCAAAACAGTTAAGCTCACAGCAAAATGGAGATGTCAATCTAGCTATCAAAGGCACAATCCTAGCACTGATAACAAAAAAAGACATGTGATAAGAGTGTAAAGTGTATCTACACATGTGTAAAGAAAGATCTGAAGTTATGACTACTAATCACCAAGAGATAGTTTCTCAGGCTAAGAACCAAGGTCGAAATCTAGCTAGCTGTCCGGACTTTACGAGAATTGTGAATGAGTTGGAGGTATTTCACAATTACTCGCGTTGTACATCAATGGCATACACCCTCCTTGCTTATTACAATGAAACAACAAAATGACTCTTTACATGACTCTTATTTACATTGACTATTCTCTTTTTATTTTTGGAACAAGAGACGATGGAATTGATAAATACTTGATTGTTTTTGTATTTTTCTGACTTTTTTTTTTTTTTTTTTTTTTTTTTTTTTTTTTTAACATTGATTTTTTGATTTGGACATAGAAACACTTTTGATACATATACAAAAGGAAACAAAAGATTACATGACACTTTGCAAGAGGTAGCCCTTTTTGATGCACCTAGTTAAATTCGATGGTTGTCTTTTTTAATGTAACCTCCACCTTCTATCCCAACCAACCAAAGAACAAGCTAGTCAAGTTTCGTTCAGTATTCTAAAGTGATTGGAAATCGTAACTTCCTATCAAACACCTTGAAGATCGAGGCTATACATGTATTGGTAGATCGTGCGCGTGCAAATTTCTTATCACTATGTGAATTGTGCTAGAATCAGGGTGCCTAAATATCTAGACTAAGACTCCTAATAATTACATATTTGCACAAGAGTCAACATTTCAAGGTAAATGAGCTCCATTTTTATGATTTTTCATTTTTTTAATTTTTTTGAATTTTTTTCGATTTTTTCAAAAGAAGAAGGAGTTCGTTTTCAATTATAGCATATTATCGTGGTATCTACTCTATACCCCCAAACCTAAACTAAACATTGTCCTCAATGTTTCAAAATATGGAAAGAATTAAAATGCAACATATGGAAAGGGACATGCTGAGTAGAGTAAAAGGAGAGAGAATACCCGATTTCGGCGAAAGCAGAATTAAAACTCCGTTATCCAAGGCAAAACTCCAACATATTCGGAGTCACAATGGATGAGCACAAAATATATACAAAAGGAAATTTAACTAACACATTATCTACAAGAAAATTTGGTTTTTAATGGGATTGGACTTTTTGGGAAAAATTTGGTTTTGTCGGGAGACATTTGGAAACTTTTTTTTTTTTTTTTTTTTTTAAAAGAAAATAAAATTTGGTTTTTGAATGGGAGCAAGCCCACTGTTGGTCCTCTAATGGAATGGGAGGAAGGCTGCGGCCCACGAAACACTAAGTTTTAATTTTGAAAGTTTAATTTGGCCCAGTTGGTTAAGGCCCAACGTTTGTTTTAAAACTTTGGTTTCGAGGTCCACTCTTGAGTGGAAACAAGCCCACAATCGGTTACAAGCTCAGCTGGGTTTAAACCCAGAGTCCAAAATACCAGTCCAATGAAAGAATTTAAACAAGCCCACAAATTAAACAAACAAGCCCACAAAAATTAATTACAAACCCAACAGAAAATAAAAAGCCCAAAAATTGGCTTTAATATTACAAGCCCACAATTAAAAATTGGAAGCCCACAATTCGGGTTCTCTTAAATGGGTTACCTTTTAAGCACAGCCCAGCTGCTCTGATATTGTTGCAAAAACCCAGTTGGGCTTTGGTTCTTTTCCTTGGTGGCGTCCCAGCAGAGGAAAACAGGTTCAGAACAGCAGGTCCAACAGCAAATGAAGCAGATGCAGATGCAAATGCTATGCAGTGAAATGCAAAAATAGCTAATAAAACTACTAGAAAAACACAGCACCAATCCCCGGCAGCGGCGCCAAAAACTTGGTGGGCCCGGAGATGCGTGAAAATTAAGCGAAATGAAAACGCGGGCCTAAAGTAATACCGCAAGTGCACGGTCGTCGGTTGTAGCTCGTGCAAGTACGGGTCGATCCACAGAGACTGGGTGTGTTTGGAGTATTTAGCTACTTTGGGCTCTAAATTGCTATTGGGCTATGAATAATCAATGGGCTTTTGAGTGCTAATGGGTTATGAATACCCTTGGAATGAGTTGGGCTTTCAGTGGTTTTGATGGGCTGAACTTGGGTTCAGTTGGTTTCTGATGTGAATTGAACTGGGCTTGATCTTTGGATTGAACTGGGTCTTTGCCTCAGTGAACTGGGCTTCAGTTTGTACAAACAATGGACAGTGGGCTTAGAGAGTTTTTGGTCAAGAAGAAGTGACCAGGAGAGACAGGTAACAGTGAGCAACAATGGCTCTAGGCCAAAACAGCAAAGATAGAGGAAGAAGGCAGTGAGGCAATAATACAAAGGCAGTTAGCCTAAGGCAAAGACAATGAAGAAAATTAAACAAGACAATGACTAAACAGCAAAGAACTAAACAACAATGCACTAAACAAAGCAGTGACAAAAGATTGTGAAAGTGATGAAGATAGTAGTGAAATAATGAGGCAATGGATGATAAAACAATAAACACAAGGTAATAGTGAAGTAAATGTGACAGTACAATGAAACTACAAGCAGAGAACAATGGAACCAAGGCCTAAGCCAAGGGCAGGGGAGATGGTGAAGGTGAAATGGTGAAGGTGAGCCTAGGCATACTACTAGAGTGGGAAGAGAACTAGTTTGCTCACAGTCACTAGTGAGCACTAGTTTCTCCCCACTGCTCAATCAATACAGTGCCTCAAAGCTAAACTTCTACCACTAACAGTGAACAAAACATGAATTTAAACACAATAACATAACATGGGAAGCACATAACAGTGAAGGTGAAATGGTGAAGGTGAAATGGTGAAGGTGAAATGTTGAAGGTGAGATGGTGAAGGTGAAATGGTGAAGGTGAGCCTAGGCATACAACTAGAGTGGGAAGAGAACTAGTTTGCTCACAGTCACTAGTGAGCACTAGTTTCTCCCCACTGCTCAATCAATACAGTGCCTCAAAGCTTCTAGCCTAACATTCCATCACTTCTTGACAGTGAATTGAAACAACAGTTGAGGAACTAAACCTTTAAACACTAAACATAACATTGAACTAACATTAAACACAAAACTAAATTGAAATTAGAAACAAACAGAAATTATAAGAACATAAATTAAATGAACATGGAATTAAACATGAAATAAAACAGAAATTGAAAATTAACTAAAATTGATTTGAAACTGAAATTGAACATTAACAGAACTTCACAGTTCTGGACACTGGCTAGTCCAGCATGAGCCAATTTCACACCCAACACCTTCTATTTATACAAGCAAGCAAAAACCTAAAAATCCCCAAAATATCAGAGAATTAGGGTTTCACCAAAAAGTGAAATTGACTCACCTAACCTACTGATAACATCCCTCATACGTCGACCCATGCCTCTTATTCTTCTCCTGATGCAACCCATGCCTTCAATTTGTACATGCAAGCTCAATCCCAAAAATCCCCAAATTAACAGTAAAATTAGGGTTTTGATTTTTTTTACTCACTAACTGTGATAAGACGAGTCTGTCTTCAACCCATGCTTCTTCTCCCTTCTCTGCTCCTTCCCATGCCTTCAATTTCTCTTTCTAGCTCGACATATTTCACTAATCTCTCCTCTAGGGTTTCTGAAAAGGAAGAGAGAATGGTGAAATAGGTAGGTAGAAGGGTAGGATGATGATGGGTTTCGATTGGTGAGAGCCATGATGGCTTTTTGGTGGTTGTGGCAGAGGTATGGTGGCGGAATGGGTGTTGCAGAGAGGAGTGGAGAGAAAGAGAAGAAGAAGAAGGAAATGAAAGAGAAGAAGAATGGGTCGACAGTTTAGGGTATAGGGTATCCGTTTTTAGGGTGTTGAGCGGGCGCATCAAAGTTAGATGTTGGCGAAGCTGAGCCACTGGAATCGAAGCTGGTAGGTGAATCGGACGGCTCCTCCTGAAGAGGCTGGTATCGACCGTCGGATATCTTGATACAACGAAGTTAACGGCTCTAGATAGGGTTAGGTGTTGAAGTATTAAGCGGAAGTATCGAGATTTGATGCGCAGGCAAAGAAGCGACCGTAGGATCTAAATGTGATCTAATCTGAAGGCTTGGAATTTAGGCACTATGGTGTTTTGCAGGGACTTCAGATTTTGATGCACGATGAAGAAGCGACCATTGGATGATGAGATGGATCCAATCTAACGGCTTAGAATGAAGGCGGGTATGGATATAGAAAATGGGTTTGGGTAAGGGTTTTGGGCCTTGGGTATGCCAAGCCCATATCTTCTTTAAGAACAATTCTTCCTTCTTGAGCCCATTCCTAGCTTTTTGGTCTTGTGCGCACCATTCTTTGCGGCTTCCTTGCGTAATTTCTTCCGGCTTTTCACCACTCTTCAGCTCTTTTCCGCTCCGCAAGTCATCCAGACTTTATTTATTACCTAAAAATGCAAAATTAAGTAAGAAAAATATTTATTCTTGAAAACAATGAAAATACAGAATATGGGATAAAATGTAGAATTAATGCACAAAAGATGAGTTAAATGCCAAGAAAAATATATAGAAATATGCACTTTTTAGCACTCATCAACATGCCTGAAAGTCGTGTCAGAAACATGCAATGGCATGATTTTACGGTTTTGACCTTTGTTGAAAATCCACCATCTACATTAAGTCCCTTTCTTAGTGAGGGACAGTCATGTTCCGCAGTAAGCACTAAATGGTGATTTTCAGTCGACGAGATCAGTGGTTGAACTCATTTGTACAAAGGTATTTCAGAATCCCCGATTTGCTCCAATGGTGTCATGTACGAGCAAATGTTCAGGTGAGGATCCTGATGGTGTGATGGAGTGTCATCTCGTGGTCACGGAGAGATGAGGCACTGCTGATTTGGACGATCGGGCATCCTGTTTTGGTCGGTTTAATATTTGCGGGCCCGAGCCCAAAAAGAAATTCTTTTTTTAGGAACAAACATTCGTTCATTCGTTAGTTAAGAAACAAACAAAATATAGTGATACAAATTTTGTTTATGCGCTTTCACGAAAGCCGAAATTTTATTTTTTAAATATGTGAGATTTCACAAAAAGGAATAAACTCTCGTTTCAAAGGTGGATGCTCGTACGAGAGAAAAATTTATCTTTTTTTGAATAGACTTGCGTCTATTAGCAATAAATTTTTGTATATGAGCTTTCATGAAATTTTTTATTTTCGATATGTGAGCCTTCATAAAGTTTTGAAGAGATGCTCTCATTTTAAAGACGGATGCTCGCGAGAGGGAGCAAAAATATATATACATATATTTTCAAAGTTACGTGAGTTTCACGTTAAAATATATATTTTTTGTAAAATCAATGTTTTGATTTTGAACAACTATTGAAAGTAGACAATTATGGACGTTTGTCCAATTTTTGAAAAACCAGTGAATGTTCATACAGTGAAAATTTATGCGAAATCAAATTTTGATTTTTTGCAATTGCTAGAAGTAAACAATTTTTGATAAAATATTGTTTGTATAGATTTTGTGATCTGATAGTGTATGCACAAAAACCAATGAGTGTTCACTCGGTGAGAGTCGCTCACACAATGAAAATTTTGTGGATTGCTCACATGAAAATCAAGTTATGATTTTGAATTTTTTTTTTGCTAGTGCTTGCAGGTTCGAGGAGATGAGCAAATTTTGAAGTATTAACTCTTGTATCACAATCACTACTGTTAGTGGAATCGTAAACAAGTAAGAGTTGAAATTTACCATTTTTGTAGACGTTGTTGTGAGCACCTTTATTCCATGATTCACTGTTTTGTTGAATCCTGCGCTTTGTATGAACGATGTGCTGGAGTAGAAATGTTATGCATCTGTCACAGCTACTTTGCAAGAATGACTGACTCCCATGATGAGAATTCCAGAGATGACATCTCTATGGATGCAACTTCTAGGAATGGTATTTCTGAGACTTATGAGTGATGGTGAGAGATCCTTCATACTGAGTTGTACTTCTGGTTACTTAGTATGAGTAATACATGGAGATTTCTTCGTGGAAGAACCTCCTACTGTTGAGATGGTCTCCGCTAGGCCGAGATTGAAATATCCATAGGACGGTCGTGTTGTGAGACCTCGGATCGATGTGGATTACTCAGAAATAGCAGTAAGTCTTCGGGGAGGAGGATCCAGAAGTAAGGACTACAGGATGTTAGCAAATGACGTGCAGTCCCCAGTGGTTTCTTTGGTGAGTTGTTAGCGCTCCTTGTGTCATGACTTTTCCTGCCCGTGCAATTAGGATCACGAGACCAAGGTTTGTTATTTATTTTTAGACTTTTTCTCCATCGATTTATGGTCTTCAACTTGTTCCCGAGCAAACAATTCAGGAATCCAGCACTGATGAAGAAGTCGATGTAAGTATCTCTTTCATCAAAGTGATCGTGGCATCTCCTTGAATGAAATAATAATTGTTGTTGATGAATCCAGAAAGAAATTATTGTGGATGAACAAGGTATTGATGCTGCTCATTCATCCTTGGACCACAGTGAGATGGAGAATTCCCAAAACCCGAAACCGCATGAAAGTCATAACGCTTCTAATGATGACTCCGACAATATTGGTTCTTCGAACGGCTTAGAGACCACTCAAGTAAGTACCCATATTATATTTTCTTCATATAAGTATAGGATCTCTGATTCATGAATGAATGAATGAAGACCCATATGAAATTTTTTTACCGAAATACATCACCAGAAAATTCGGAACTCAACGTTTTAGCAAAAACGCCCTAAAATCTTCATCCGATGTCAGATTTTCGTGATCTACCCATGTATCCTTATCCCCAGGAAATTTCCAAGCTTTAAAAAAGAAGATTTTTAAGTTTTGATCACGTTAGGGGTCGAAATCGACGAAATAGTAAACTTCCAGGAAGTTTTCAGAAAAATTTCAGCTGGTGCGTAGTCCAAAGTTTTGGCCACATCGTTTTGATTGTTTCTCCAATTGATGTGAATTTTGGATATGTTGTAGAGAACATCCACACAAATAGAATGTTATATGACTAATCCCTAGATTCTTCACCAATTTCTCCCAGTTCGTCGTTTTATACAGGGCAGCATAAAATCTTCTTAGACGGGCTTGTTGTAAAACACTCTTGTTGTGTCTTTAGACCATTCGCTTTTGTCTTGAACGGTTGGTGAATGATTTTAATGTCATTGATTCATTTGAGATCAGGACCCCTTGATTGATACATGAGCATGGTGCTTGCAGTGCCATCTTGTTTATGTCAATCGTAGAAACATCACTTCCGAAACCCTGGTCACGGGACCATCACTGAGGTTGCTCTCAAGAGCGGTGATGTAATGACCATGATTGCATGTCCCGGTGATAGCGTTTCTTTTATTATGAATGATCAGCACATGAGAGTCCGGTGTCACGAGTCTTGGACTGTGAAAGTGATCGCCATGACCAGTGGACCGTCTGTCCCCAATATTTTGTTAAATCTGTCTTTTCGTTTTCCCTTCTTCTGGCAAGACCTAGATAGAGGACCCGGGTAGAAAAATTGATGTAAAGACCTAGGTGGTCGAATTTGGGGGTACCTTGATGAAGGACTTAGCAGAATGACCTGGTGGACACCGATGATCGACTATAAAAGTTATGAATCCCGTCTAAGAATTGTTGCTTGCATGTTGTATGCTCTGGAAACTGTAGGAACCTCATACAACGTCGGAATTCAAAGATTGACCCCAAATTTTGAAGCTAAGAAACTGAGTTATCACATGAGAAAATAATCACTCATTTCGGAGTTGTAGAGGTCAGCCAACGAAGCGTGCACATTTGTAATTTGTAATCCCGTACAAATTTTTCAGATTTCGTAGACCTGACGGTAAAGGCCATATCTTTCAGCTCGTATGTCCTATTGATGCGCCCTTTTGGTATGTTGTAGCAGAGACATAGAAAAACATCTTTCATTGAGGAAGCATTGTCCAATTCCTAACCCATTGGTACGTTTTTGTAAACCCATGGCATGGAGCATGTCGTATCTCATTTGTAGAGGCGATGAGAACATCTGGTAGAAGACTTTGATTTGTGCCCGTCTATCGTGCAAGCTTTGGGAAGACATTCATGTTATCATGTTTTCATGTATACACATCTTTATATGAATCATTAGGGCTTGAAGAAGTACGATCCATAAAGTAACGCTTCAGAGAATGGATAGTTGATGAAGCCGGATGTTGCGCCTGAGACTGTTGTTGATGCTGAGATCACGATTGAATTCTCTCTAGAAATTCTTGTTGATGTTGAGACCATGAATGGAGATCCTCTACATATTCTTGTTGATTCCGATACTATGATTGGAGTCGCTCCAGAGACCGAAAAGGTTAGAACCATGATTATCGATAATCTTTGCTCCTCCATCCAGTGAGCCTTTACATTCACGAACTAGTTGGTGGTTTGAGCATCCCAAAGATGAAGGGTACTGGTAGTACAATCCCGAATTCTCCTGATCAGTATGACTTTACTGTGAACTGGCTTTGTCAGTGAGTCAATGTTGTTACGGAAGATAGCAACAACGACCTTCATTCTGGACGTGATTGGTGAAGAGAAGAAGTTACTCAGCCGGTGCTTCTGATGTAAAGAAGTCCCGTTGATGAAGTTTCACGGAATTACTTCAGGTTTCCCAGTGTATGTTGAAGGAGTTAGTGCTATTCATGTATAAATGATGTTGCATCTGCTTCAGAAGTCTTATCATGGGATAATGAAGACTTATCGATTGTAGTTCAGTTACACTTTGACTGTGCTGGTGTTGAATCAGTGTGTCATCATCGATATATTTGTGCTGAAGCCAGATGTGTCATTATCGAAGGTGTACTCTTTGATTGGGAGTACAATTTGAAGGCTTCTTAGATGCTTGAGCGTTGAAGCATCATATCCCGTAAGCATCGAATGTCTTAGGTTTGATCGTCTCGGCCCTGAGTATCTTCTGTTGATTCAGCATTCCTTTCGTTGCGATAGTGGGATTCAACACTTATGCATACATTAGAGCTTTCTGATTTTGTGGAGCACATGGAAACTCCTGCAAGGCTATGGAGAAACGCCCAAAGCGTTCTTTTCCATGCTTGGACATCATCTTAGTAATGAACGTCTCAGTGATCAACTCGGAGAAATGTTAGATTCAACCACTTAGTAAAATACTAATGCGGTGAAGATACCATTCATAACGTCTTGCAGAGTTGTTAGCAGAATTGAGTCCCCATGCTAGGATAACATGTGAGGAGATAAATGACATAGACATGGAAGGAATGATACTTGCCTGAGTGCGGAACCTCTTGATGAATGTCTACGCATCTTTTGAAGGTTCTTGCTTTAACCTCGTCAAAGTTCGAAATTCCTCCAAGTGCTCTGATGATGGAATGTCCGCCAAATCTTCCGGATCATAACTTTCTTTGTTGGAGAGATGTACAACCAAAGGCGCTTTGTCAGTAGCCATCTTTTCAGCGTGGATCCACGCTTGTCTGAAGAAAATGTCATATCCTGGATCTTACTGATTATGTGAAACTTGATTTGTTGAACTTATGTTCACTTTGAGTGTGATGTATCCATAAGTATTTCTGAGCTTTAAGGTCTCTGATTGAGATGGGATCACGAGTAGCTTCTTGTCGAGTGATGCCTGCGACTCTGAGGTTTTCATTGGAATGAAGTTGATGGCGGTGTCAGCATCGATCAACATTCTTCCGAATTTATTTCCTTTGAGATGGACTGTGGTAAGAAGTCCCCTGTCATGCATCTTCTTGTCTGTGGATGAAGGTTCAAGGAGTATTTCCGGGATGGACAGACGTCTGACACAATTTAATTCGATGCTGCGAACATGTCTTTACTTTATGCCTTAGACAGATAGAGCAATTTCACAGATATGCTCGATCAACGATTGAACTGCTTCTTTGACTGGTTGTTCAGAGAGTGTAAAGGTTCTGATTAGGAGATGATTCTTGTGTACTCCTTCAGTCCCCAGTTGAATCTATTGTGGATCAACCTTATCTTTGAAGATGTGCTTCAAAATATTGCAGTTACTTGTTGGATGATCGATGAACCTATGAAGGAAGTACCTGTGATTCTCCATTCCTTCTTCAGTTGGCTCTCTCCCGATGAATGACAATATGATTGCACCATCTTGAACCCAGACTTTCAGTAACTCGATCACTCCTTCATGAGAAGAGATAAGTTTGAGTCGGTCTGATCATTCCCCGTTCGTTGATGCCGGGTCGAGGTTTGTGCAATATTGGTTATCTTTTCTTTGCGCTTTCAGAGGAGTTTGGGATGTTGGAGAAGCGTTCTTATGTGGCTGCACTTCAGCTTTTCTTTTGCTCCCTTCAGCAACATTCATGGAAGGTTGGAGATTGTACTGCTTTTTGATTAGGCGTCGACTGCTTCGAGTTTCCTCGACCTTGCAGACTTTGCTATCTTTACAGTAAAACAGGTGCAGTAGTTTCCGATCGCTTGGCCGCTTCATGAAGTTCTGAAAAGGTTTGGAACCAGATATTTTCCAGCAAAGCTCTGTAAACCGGGACCATCCCGTTGATGCACAAGCCCACCAATTGTTGCTCAGTGAAATTAGGGTCATGACAATCCAAAGCTTGGATTCTGAACCTCTTCACATATTCATTCGTATGTTCAGTATTCTTCTGAGCCATCCTTCCTAATTCAGAAAGAGTAACCTGCTCGGAGACGAAAAAGTACTTCCTGTAGAAGGCGTTAACCATTGCTCCCCAGTTAGCGATACTCCTAGGTGCAATGTTGTTGTACCAGGTGTTTGCTCGGCCCATCAGAGATTTCGAGAATTATTTCAGACGGACAACATGGTTGTGTTCGTGCTCTCCTATTTCCTCCTGGAATCGAGAAATGTGTTCTCGAGCGTTCCCAGTTCCGTTACATAATGTGAATGTCGGAGAAGTATAACCTTTTGGGAGGGGAATCCTTTGTGTAGCAGCAAGATATGGCGGTTTATGACGATGGACAGACGGTGCCTTGTATTTTCCTCGATCCTCCATGAAGCGCTCCAAATCTTCACGAGTGATGAAACCTGCAGACTCCTTTTCTGGTGGATTTTCTGCGGTTCTGCGGACTTCATCATCATCTACCACATGGATTGGTCAAACTTCAGGGTCGACTTATTTGGATTTTCCCTTTTCTAACCCTTCCTTAGATTTCTCTGACATTTTGTCTGCCAGAGTTTTGAGATGATTGCATAGGTCCTTCTGAGTAGCAGCCATATCAGTTTGATTTTTGGCGAGAACCTCCTGGACTTTCATGAGATCCGCGATGGTGGGTGGATTTTCTTTGACTTCCTCAGGATGCCGGCCGAAGATAGGATGATTTTCAACATTGTTTTGAGGAGGAGTAGTGTCGCCACCATTGTTGGAAGAAGGAACGGTTTCTGGAATGCCATCATTGTTATTGTTGCTAGTGCTAGCGTCGTTTGCATTTGTAAATAACCCAGACCTAAGACCAGCCATTTTGTGAAAATGTGGGATTGTAACCGAGAGATTAATCTCCCACTGTGGTCGCCAATCTGTAGATGGAGAAAAACGATTTGCTGGTTTTTTGGTGAATGAAGAGACGAGTGTGTTTTCGAGACTCCTCAACCGAGCAAACTGTTCAACCTCACACAGATGCACTGCAAAGGGAGTGCTTAGATTCGAGAGATCAATCTGTAGGACTCCGGCCTAAACCAAGTCAATGGTCGTTCCAGAGTCAATTCGGTCGCAAAGAGAGAGATGGGTTGATCTGTAGGAGGGAATCTGAGAATTGTGTAGGATCAATGATGATTAAGGATTGTGGATGTATTGAAGGTTTCTGCAAGTTTTTTGTGAACTTATGAGTTCGAATAAAATCTGAGAGATTGACGAATTCTTGAGAGTAATTGTTCGAGAAATTCTGTGTAGAAGAATGTTGATGTCCTTCAATCATGGATTCAGAGACTTATTTATATTGTTAGAATAGCAAACACCTTGATCCCTATAAGTGTGACGGTTTCTTGAGTGAAAGAGTGGGAAAGTGGAAGATCGTGGTGAAACCAGTTTCAGGTCGTGCGGAGACTTGGTTAACCATTCACCCACTACTTTGCTAAGTCCCTCAACCGCTTGCACGATTTACTCACATTTCTCATCGTGGATGAATCCACGTGCCGTAGGCCGCCAGACCAAAACCCTAACTGATATCCCCCCATGTGACATGATTGATGTCTCACGAATCGTGGAGTCTGCATGAAAGACGTATGTCTTATTAGTCAGTTGTTTGACTGATTAGAAAATGAGTCTGAGTTTTGTTGAATCGAACATGAGTGACGAATGCTCAGTGATTCATGGATCGAACATGTCTGTTGAGACATATAGTTCTTTGAATGATGTTGATATTGCATGTATTAGCAAAGATGGTAAATTCGAGAAACTGAGCAAGTATTTCTCAATTCGACGAATTACTGATAAATTAATGAATATTGATTGTTGGATCAATACTCAAGTAACTGAGCAAGTATTGCTCAATTCGAAGAATTACTGATAAATTACTGAATATTGATAGTTGGATCAATATTCAAGTAACTGAGCAAGTATTGCTCCATTCGACGAATTATTTTATTGGTGACGTGACCCAATAAAATATTAATTAAAATATTGGTAGACTGCCAAATATTATATAATTAATCCAAATATTGATTGCTGGATTAATGTAATTTTTATTAGTGTTTGAACTTGCTCGAATGATGATTTCGTGGAGCGTTTGTTCAAAATCCTAATTTTTGATCAATTGTTCGTCCATTGATGAATTACTAAAAATAGGTCATGAGTAAGGGAGGGACCGACCACAGATGGAATGAGGGAGTCTATGTGGCGTCCAAGTGCACAAGTGAGCGTGCACCAGGTCTTTAGTTGGCCGGTTGGTGAAAGAATGATGATAAAATGTCGGTTTCCTCATTTATTGAAATAGTGCTCGATTGAGCATTAGGTGATAAAACCTAATTGTGGAAAAGTGAGGGACCGACCAGGAGGGCATGAAACCGGCCCTTGGTGGCAGTGGGACCATTTGATGGTCGTTTGGGAAAATTCCAAGTTGGTTGGAAAGAGTTTGGACCCAATATGAGCAATTGAGCAAATTAGGTCAAAATTATGAGAATGTGTGGGACCGGATACTTGCAATCCTTAGGGTCAGCCTTGGTCGGATAAGGAAGCATGCCCGTGTCACCATAATGTCAGTGTCTCAGTCCTGAGAGTTTTGACATTTTCTGATGTGCGCTTGAGCAATATTTTGAATTTTCAGAAGAGACTGAAATTCTTGATTTTGCTCGAATGAGCGCAAAGAACTTTGCTCGTTTGATCAAAATTTGGAAAATATTAAAATAATAATATTTTATTATTTGACGTGAGTAGCCTAGTCGGTCATGTGACCATTTGACTTTTTGGTCTTTTCATGGTTTGAGCAATATATGAGAAAATATGAAGAAATCATGAATTTTGTTGAAACGGAGGAGTTTCATGAAATTATGGAAATAATAATAAAATAAGGGTTTGGAAAGTGTGGGACCGGCCACGGCCAAGGCATGGCCGGCCGGTTAGGAGCCCGATCGCTGACACTTTCCCTAATTTTGTATTATTTTTCATGATTCGGAGGAAATTCCATGAAACCAATGAGTTTTGTTGAAACCATGAAATTTCCATGAGATAAGGAAAATAATAATAATAATATAAGGGTTTGGAAAGTGTGGGACCAATCACGGCCAAGGCATGGTCGGACATCTAGGGACCCGGTCCCGCGATACTTTCCCTAATTTTATATTATTTTTCATGATTCGGAGGAAATTCCATGAAACCAAGGAGTTTTATTGAAACCATGAAATTTCCATGAGATAAGGAAAATAATAATAATAAAATAAGGGTTTGGAAAGTGTGGGACCGGTCACGGCCAAGGCATGGCCGGCCGGCTAGGGGCCGGCCCCGCGACACTTTCCCTAATTTTATATTATTTTTCATGATTCCGTGAAAATAGGAGAACCTATGAGTTTTGCTCAAACAAGGAAAATTGCTAGAATAAATGAGTTTTCATGAGTTCATGAAAATAATAGAATAATTAAGATAAAGGAAAAGGGGCGTGGGGGACCGGCCACGGCGGCATGACCGGACGGCCGGTGGGCCCGGTCCCACAGGCGCCACTTTATTATTTTAATAATATTTTCTCTCACCCATTCCGTGTAGGATTCCTCATTTGTCCATATTTTTGAATTCTCGTTCATGCATTTGGGTGCTCGTTTGTGCATCATGGTTGCGTACACTTGCACAATTTTATGGGGCTTACTCAGTGATAGTCCAGATGCCCGATTGTTGAGTATTTATTACTAATTTATGAAATTCAGTGGAGAATGATTCATGAAACTGAGTAATAAAAGTGAGTAGTTTCTTATTATCAATCCATAGGATCAGCCTTGGATTCGACCACGAATTCAGAATAATAAAACTAGTATTACCATTCCATGGGATCGTGGATTCGACCACGGAATCAGAGTAATGAAAGTAGTTATTACCATCCCGTGAGATCAGCCGTGGATTCGATCATGAAGTCGGAGTAATGAGATTATCTATTACCATTCCATGAGATAAGATGTGGATTCGATCATGAAATCGGAGTAATGAGATAAAACAGTTTATCTTCTAGGAATTCAGTGGTGAATGTCACGGTAGAATTAATCTATCACATAAGGGATATTAGCCAGTTAAAGCGTCATACTCATTCTGAAAGGTGCATAGTAAGGAAACAACGAGTGTTGCCGAAGTGCTGAAGGCATTATTGCTCTCAATCTTACGGAGAACCGCCTGGATCTATACACGATCTTTCTACATAGTCAGGGACCAGTGAGTGTCACCGACGTCCTGAAGGCGTTGTTGCTGTCAATATTAGGGAGAATCGCCCAATCGTTCTTCTATGTAGAGGTGGATCTCTCTATGCAGTCAGGGAACAACGAGTCACCGACGTCCTGAAGGCGTTGTTGCTCTCAATCTTACGGAGAACCGCCCAATTACGTTATTCTGCATAGAGGTCATGATGAAATGCAAGGTATCGAACGCTCAGCTAGTGGAGGATTTTCGAGAAACATATTCATCATGTCTCGTAAAATATGAATCATCACATGCCTGAAAGCCGTGTCAGAAACATGCAGCATCATGATTTTACGGTTTTGACCTTTGTTGAAAATCCACCATCTACATTCTCCTTATAGAGGTCTTAGGCAAGGAGATCCTTTATCCCCTTATCTGTTTATAATTTCTATGGAGTATTTTACAAGGTCCTTATTTCATGCACAAGCTCTAAACAAGTTGCTAGGAATTCAGGTAGTAGAAAACTCCATATCCACCAATCATCTACTTTTTGCAGACAATTGTATGTTGTTCTTTCAGGCTAATCAAAGACACATTAACCAAGTTAAGTCCTTCTTGCAAGAGTTTAGTCAGGTGTCTGTCCAAATGATAAATTTCATGAAATCATCGGCATTTATTACAGGAGATCTATCTTATGACCAGAAGATATCCATTAGGAATATGCTGGATGTTAAACAACTATGCCCTTCAGATCAGTATCTGGGACTTCCTATACTCTTAGGTAAGTCTAAGTCTAATTCATTTGCCTCTATTCAAGATTCTTATGGAAATCGACTACAAGGGTGGTGTTCAAAAACTTTGAACCAAGCAGCTAGAACTACTCTAGTAAAATCAGTTCTTAATTCTATACCAGCTCATTATATGAGCAATTTCAAAATACCAAAAAATATTATTAACAAACTGGATTCTATTTAAATTAAGTTCTGGTGGGGACACAAGAACAACAAAGGTCTTAAACTGATTGCTTGGAGTTCACTATGTTTTTCTAAGAATGAAGGAGGATTAACTTTCATGAATCTAGAACAATACAACGACGCCCTGATTACTAAACTTGCTTGGAGGTATTGCACATAAGCAGATAAACCTTGGACACAAATTATGAAAGCTAAATATTCACCTTATTCTGACTTTCTTCATCTTCAAGAGTCTCATAATAATTCATCTTGGATTTGGAAAGGGTTAGAGTTAAGGCTTCATTTTGTAAAGAAATTCCATAGATGGGATATCAGATGTGGAACCAAAACTTTAGTCTGGTATGATAAATGGGTGCAAGGTTTAGGTTATCCACCAACACCTAATGATACCTTCCCAGAGCCAGCTAGAATTGTTCAAGTTTCTGATTTAATGCTTCAAAATCCAAGAAGATGGAATACTCAGTTGGTGCAATCCTTATTTCCAAAAGAAACATCTGATTTAATCCGAAAAATGCATCTGGTTCAACATGGTTGTGACAGACTTGTTTGGGGACCAAGTAGGACAGGTGAATTTTCGGTTAAGTCGACTTATAAGGCATTGACAAATCATTTTAATAATTTAGTTCAAAGAAATCAAGTTCCAAATATCTGCTGGAAAAATTTGTGGAAAACAAAGGCTCCGCATAAGGTCAAGATATTTATTTGGAAATACCTTAAAAGTATAGTTCGGACTAGATTTAAATTACACACCTATAGAGAAGACATTGATACCATATGTCCCAGATGTCTATCAACGGAGGAAACATTACAACATTTGATCATTGATTGTGATCATTCTAGATCTGTCTGGTTAGCCATGAATGTGAATGTTTCAAACATTCAAGCTCAACATACATATGTAACAAGCTGGATTAGAAGCTGGTTCGACATAGCAGATTCTTCTAGCAACCATAGTAGTAATCACTCGGTCTTAAAAATTATGATCACAGCTTGGACCCTGTGGAAAAACAGGTGTTTAAAAGTCTTTGAAAATAAAAATCAAAATATTCTGAGTACAATACATTATATCCACAATATGGTGAATCAATGCTCAGAGGATAACATGTCATCACAACAGTCAGTTGTTCAGTCCTGGTCACCTTCTCAGATGGGTGAATTGAAAACTAATTTAGATGCTTCTTTCGATTATAACACATCTGATGTTGGTGTTGGTTTAATTATTCGTGATTCAACAGGTCAATGCAGAGGCATCAGGGGCAGGTACTTCAATGGAGGAGTAGATCCAGCGCAAGCTGAGTGTTTGGCCATGAATGAAGCTATCTTATGGGCCAAAGAAAGAAAATTACACAAAATAACTTTTGAATCTGATTGTACAAATGTAGTTAACTCTATCAAGCAAGCCAAATCCTACGTCCACTGGATGAATCAAGGAATTGTGGATGAAATAAGGCACATGCTTTCCTCTTTTTCCTCCTTTTCGGTTAATCAGGTTAAAAGAACCGCAAACAATGCTGCTCATGTAATTACTAGTAAAGCTAGAACTGACCGATCTTGTTTTGATTTTAGTTGTAACATCCCAGACTTGTTTATGAAAGTAATTAGGGATGATCAATCTGTCAGTAGAAGTTATGTAAGATAACTTAAGAAATGAAATGCTTTCTTTTGCATTAAATTTTTTTTTCAAAATTGTAGTTGCGCTAAGGTAGTACTTGGACTAATTTTAATTCTCACCTGGGCTAATTTTTACAAAATCTGAAAATTACATGGGGTTGCTAGTTCTTGCTGAAAATTACATGGGCCGAATAAGTTGCTATTGTGTTTTCAACTTATATATAGAACCGTTTTTTGGGGACTACTCAAAAATGGTGGGGGACTACTTTGTGATAGGAATGTCTACCCTATATTTATAAGGGGTGTCCTAAAGTGTGGAAATGACTAACCTACCCTTCACCTATATATATATATATATAATCACCTCCTCCCATCACCACCACCTATATATATAACCACCTCCTCCCATTGTCACCGCCGCTCACCACCACCAACCACCACCTACCACCACCAACCACCACCACCTCAAATCACCACCACCGCCACCTCTATATATAGCTTAATTTAAATCATTAACAAAACAAAATCAAAATCAAAATTATAACAAACCCATTACTTTTCATTCGTTTTTCGTAGAAAGAATGAGAAGTAATCATCAAAATGAGTTGAAAATAGATGTTACAGAGAGAAGTTCGGCTAGGAATTATGTGAAAATTTTTGTCGAACTAGCCGAACTCAACTTTAATAGAGGTTTTTGTTTTCAGAGAAAAATTCGGTTACGTCGAAAAAAAATGTCCAGGCCGAACTTATGGTTCGGTTACGTCGCAAAAATTTCGGTTACATTGAAAAAAGTTCAGTTACATTGCAATTTTTTTCTCCTAACCGAACTTTTCTCTGAAAAACCTGCATATTGAGCTCGGTTACGTCGCAATTTTTTTCCTAGACGAACTCCTAGTTCGGTTACGTCGCAATTTTGTTCTCCTAACCGAACATTTTTCTGAAAGAAAAAACTCCATTAAAGCTGAGTTCGGCTACCTGTGTTTTCAGAAATATTAGCCGAACTACACTTGCAGATGAGTTCGGCTACATGTTCTTCAGATTTCGTAGCCGAACTTTTTTAGCCAAACCGAAATCAATTTGTAAATTGCTCATTTTTAGGAATGTTTTGGCCAATTCAAGCACCATTAACTAAATTTGAAGTATCCGTGGGGAACCAAAACATCATACTCTTGTTGTGGCTCTTAAAGAAAAAGATTTAACTTTTTTTCTTCCAAAACCCTCATCTTCATTATCATCTTCATCTTCTTCTTCTCCCTCTCAATAATTCTTCTTTTGAAAAAATCAACTTATTAATTTGATCTCACTAATCATTACACTAATTTAATCAAGGGCAAATTTGGTATTAAAAAAAAACTTAGATAAGGGGTGACTCATTATTACTTCTAATATCCACCCCAAAAAATGGAGAGTAGTCCCACCATTTTTGAGTAGTCCCCAAAAAAACGGTTCTATATATAACTTGATTGTTCACCATCAGTTTCACACAACATGTATTTTTTCAGCTTCCCCGCATCTTTCCGAAACCAGTATCCCTGGGTATTTCGTTAAGAGTGAAGGAAAAATCTTAACTTACAACTTCAAGAATAGAAAAGTAAAATAAAAATAAAAGAAATAGAGATCTGCAATCAACACCTTTCAATGTGGTTCAGTATTAGAACTCTTGGTCCAAGAGGGATTCTCGCCTCCGCAAGGTCACTGCACAATATTAAGAGACGGGAAAATGGCTGTCATCATCTTCAGAAAACACTAAGAACACGCACAAAAACAACGACATAATATGAACTCCAGTAAAACTTGCCTATGATTAAGCAGTGGGATAGTATTGTCTGTTAACAAGTGTTTCTTGAAGTGCTTCTCGTACTTCTGAAGGCCTAGCTTTGACAACATGCATCTTGTTCTGGTATAGCATTTATCATCCAATACGGGCAACTGAGAAGAGAATACCTGCAGATACGCAAAATCAAGCTGAATATAAACTGCTAAATTGAAAAACAGTAACGTTTTCCGCTAGCCCTACTACGAAATTTCATTCAAAGAATAACTTAAAAAGGAAATACCACACTGAATTTGATGCCATATGTCACACGACTCTACCCCGAGTTTGAAGAGAGACGAGTACTAAAAAATGCTAATAAACATGTAACTGACACTGCCCTCTACCTGAACAGATTATACTTGGGAACCAATAGTCCAACTACTACTAGTAATCAACAGTAAAGAAAGAAAAGAAAAAAATCAAGTTAGCATGGATTAAAGGATTCTTTATCCATTTTGGATTAGCATTAGAGGAGAGGAGATTCTGTTCGTTGGCTATAGGCCCTTCTACGTACCGTTCTTGGGATAAAGGGTCATGGAAGATATTGAAAGCGAAGACAAGGATGCATGTATGGAAAACAAGCAAGACTGATACAGATAAAATTTTAGCTGATCATCACACCGCAATTAAGAAAGTGGAGGATGAAAGTTACCTTATGCAGAACACTATAACAAAGCGCAAAGATGAGCCCTGTCACGGTTGGCTCTGAGGGCCTAGGAGAAGGATTCACGTGGTTGGCGACGACATGAATCAGGTATCCAGAAGTAAAACCTGCCACCGCTCTGCAAAACGAGACGTTCCCATCAGGTAGGTCCAAAAATGATGACCAGTTCATTCATATTTCCAGAAAGAAAGATAGTGAACCAAAGTTGAACAACAAATTGTTTATCAAGCCATAGAGCATCCATGATTTTAACAAGCAGAAACAACAAGCTCAATGATATCTATGTCTATTCTCTATTAGAGGTCTACAAGAATCACTTTCAAAGCCTTAAAATAAAACTCATATTATTATTTTCTCAATCAGTAAATTAGCAAAGAAGCAGTAAAGAATAATTGTATGAGAGATAGGGTTTACCTAGCCTTGGTATCATCTTTCCCTCTAATTCTTTTCAAAGCACAAATCATACCTTGATTGGTGCCCCTCCAAATAGCGCAATCACGAGCTAAGCCTCCTGGCAAATTAACCATATCCTGTAAAATACAAGGAGTCAGAGTTTCGAAAAAAACTAGGTATGACGAATTCAGCTAGACAAATACATGATCACCTGCCAAGGAGGAAGGACCTTCAACACGCTTCCAACCAAAACACCGAAAACAGCACCGCAAGCGGCTTCTCGTAAAGTATGGGTGGTAGTATGAACAACAGTTTCAACACCATTTTGAAGCTGAGCTATTAGCGATTTAGTATTATTGTTAGTAGGTGTCATCACAAACGTTCCTGTTCCTCCTCCTCCGTCCATCTTTTCTTCGTCTTTTTCTTTCTCTGTTTGTCTAAGCCCTAGCTTTTTAGAGGGAGAGGGAAGAAGGACTACTACAATTTTATAATAAAGCGAGAGAGACTACTACTTGAATGGAAAGACGAAAGGGTTTTGTTTTTTTTCAATTGTCTTCGCACGGATTCGAACTGGGAGATAGAAGGCTTTGCGTTCGATTGGCCTAAAATTTGGTATGGTTTATGAGCCCCAACCCTGGGCGTAGTTGCTGTGATCTACATGGCTCCTGTATGTACGAGCTGTTTGTAGGATCACCTTGTGGAAGCTGCTAGAACGACTTTTTTGTTTTTATGGACCTGGACGGTTGCTGCAACACTTTTTTTTGCTTTTGTGTGCCTTGGTTGCTGGAAGCACACTTTTGCACTTGCCTGGTGTCTCAGGTGGCATGTTGCACTTTTTTTGTCTTAGCTGCTAGACCGACTACAGCTTGGCAGACCTTTGCTAAAACAAAAGGTTTGTAATCCAATCTAAAGCTCCATAAACTGTAGAATTTTGTTGAATCATCATCCCTGTAATAAAATTAAGTATATTTGAATGCTTTGTTTTTCGAATGCAGATCTTTCTTAGAGACTACTTGATATGCTAAATGTGATGATTTTTTTTTTATATTATTGCAGGTATTAAGAACCGCAAGAAAGACAAGGTTGTCTATGATGAACAGACTCATTCAAGGAAGCGTCCCCATGGTTATGATCATGTGAATGATGATAAAGATGTGCCCATCATCGAGGCCAAGATGACTGATGGTACGTTATATATCTTAAATTATTTAGTAGTTGACCAGTTCTCAATTTCTTTTCGTGTTTGGTATAATCAAGACTCAAGATTTTTTGGTGAATGTCTCGTACTTAATAGAACAACAATAGTTTCAGGCGATGGTTTAGTGTATTCTTGCAAGATGTTGATGGAGTAGTGCGATATGGCGAGTAGCTGTCCGATACAGTAAAATCAAAAAAAAAAAAAGAGAGAATAAAATGTTGGATGCAATGGAACTGAAAGCTTCTGTGCTTGAGCCTGAAGCGAAGTGTTAATTTTAACAAGGCTGATTTCAGCTTTTGCATTTGATAGAATAATGGAATGACATGTGAATTTTCTTCCTAACAGATGACACAGCCTTACCATATCCAGGAATGAGATGGGTGTCCGTGCCCTAAATTTGTACACATTTACTGCACCGACCACTTATATAACAACTGCAAATTTTGGGTCAAACATTTCAGGATTCTAGGTTTAAGTAATTAGACTTTAAGGCCCTTATCAGCACTTGCTTTTTGAGGTGTATTGGTAATTGGTCTGGTTCGTGACAGATCATCTCAGTATAATGTCAACTCACTGTTGAAACCAAAACTAATAAGAGTCATTCTAAGAACCTGTTGGTGATATTTCGATATATTAGGCAGACATCATAGCTTTACTTGATAGATGTTTACATACTATAACGGTCTAATAAATCATGTAAGCCTTTTGTCGTCAATTCAAAGTAAAATAGCCTAAAATATTGAAAAAGAAGATAAGGACCAACTTTATTTCAGCATCTTAATTGTAGGGAAAATTTAGCTTTTATGACACTACCCGTATACTGAGTAGTGATATGAACTATGCGAAGAAGCATTTCATTCTAGTCTATCTAGCATTTAGTAATTGGTTTTCGCGAACTGTTTAAAAGAGTTTTGGAAGTTGATAGATTTTAAAAGTTTGGCTGATGTTGTTTAATGTCTTGGTCTTTCTGCAGAGCCAGGAGAGGATCCTTTTGCCAAGAGACAAACAGAAAAGAAGCAGCGTGTTGAAAAGAATGAGAAGAACCGTTTACGGAATCTGAAGCAAGCTGCGAAAGTTGGTGCTTTGCCAAGGTATGACATAGTTCACATAAGATTGTCTTAAAAAACATTAACTTGTATGTCTGGTATCTACTTGTTTCTCATAAAATTAGTAATGCTATCTACTTTTCAATAGGCTGTAAACATGTACAACGATAAGAATGAGAAGAAAAAGAGGAGTAAGAAGCAGGATGGGAAAGCATCACCATATGCAAACAAGTTGAAGCCCGCGTCAGGGAAATCATTTAAGAAATCGTCATCAAGTGGATCATCTAAAAAATCACCAGGTAAAGGATGGTCTAAAAAATCATCGTTCAAGAAATCTTCATCAAAAGGTTCATCGAAATAAATCTAAAGGTTTTTATTAATAACAATGGAATGTAATACCATGAGAATGAGAGGTGAAATGTGTGTCAAAAGCATAATTTATCTTATGTTTAACGTTCTTTTTTCATTAGCTGGTTGTATCTTCTTTTTTTATAAATACTTTCGCGGAATGCATCTGGCTTTCTTATGGATCCTTTTATTCACAGGAATTTTTGCGAAAATTTTGTATTTCAGCCTGATAGAGCCAACTTAGTTAATATGAATTGTTGAAACAAACATTAAACCAGGAACTAGAAAATTTTACTTTCACGGTCCAACTTAGTTAATATGAATTTTTGCCTATCTTCTTCAAGGTCCAACTTAGTTAATCCAAAATCAGCTGTCTTTGGATTAAGATCATTGTCTAACAAAACATTTGAAAGCTTGATATCTCTATGAACAATTCTGAATTTTGCTCCTTCATGCAAGAAAGCAAAGACCTCTAGCTATCCAAATTCAAATGTTAACTCTAGTTTGCCAATCTAGTCTTTCCTTCAAATTTGGCCTCGAACCTTCAGAAACTGAGTCATTAAAGATTACCAGACAGTGCAGTTGCTGGGCAACTATTCACAAGTTTGGTTTTCTTAATTTATTTTTTTCTAATTCCCTTCAAGCAGTGTTTTTATATGTTAATGGGAGATGATATCCTTACAAATTAGTCTCCAGCGATGGGTAACATCTAAGCAAATTTCCTGTTGGGGTGCTATGGTGTCAATATGGTTAAAGTGCAGTAAAAGAATGCTACTAAGAAAACAACTGCGTTCAGTAAAGCAACCATCATTCAGTGAACATCATTCAACTCATGACAAAAGCTCTCCATTACATGATAACATCCTTGTGTTTCCAACTACATGGTTATATCTACTATTACCGCTAATTTTAATTTAAATTCAGGAAAACTTACTGGTGAAAGGTTTGAAATTCACCCAAGAACAACTTTCTTTAAGCCAAGGCATAGTTTCATCCCTTAACAATTGTTTCTTGAAGTGCTTCTCGTAATCCTGAAGGTCTAGCTCCGACAACATGCATCTTGTTCTGGTATAGTGTGTATCCTCCAATGCTGTACGCTGATAACGGCTTTCTACCTACAAATAAGTAAAACCAAGCCGAAGATGATCGATCAATTGAAAAAGTAATGTTTGTGTTCCGTGTGCATTATTACAAAATGTACAGCAACAACTACTAGTAATTAATACTAGTCAAGAAGAAAACGGTTTCAAAATGCGTTTAGCTCTATGTTGCAGTTGTTTAGTTCAATGATTCATAACCGGTTACTATGCAGCAATTAAGAAAGTGGATAACGAATTTTACCTCATGCAGAAGACCATGAGTAAGCGCACATAAGATCCCTGTTCCGGTTGCAACTGGTACTTTACGGGGATAAGGCGTGTTCCCAACAAAGTGCCACATGAATCCAGAAGTAAAACCTGCCACCGCTCTGCAAAACAAGATGATGACCCATATATATGAACCAAGTTTGACAATAAATTGTTTGTCAGGCCATGATTTTCTTTCGCTATTCCAAATTAGCAAAGAGATAGGGTTTACCTAGCTTTGGTATCGTCTTTCCCTCTGATTCCTTTCCTAGCACAAATCATACCGTCATTGATCCCCCAAAAAAACAGCGAAATTACGAGCTGTAATGAGAGGAGTCTGTAAAATAAAAACAGTCAGTCATCATGTTAACAATGCAATTAAAAGAAAGGAATTCAAATTAATACATAACCTGAAGAGAAACAAACTTATTAGCAAGCCTTGTATACAAAACACCCCCAGCAGCTCCGAATAAAGCACCGCTGGCAGCGGCAACAGCAGTTTTAACAGTTAAAGGTACTTGTTCTTTATCGGCAACAGCAGGTAAAAGTTGTTTGATAATGTTATCATTAGTTGGTGTCATCATCACTGCTCCTCCTTCAATCGTAACTATTCTTCTTCCTACTGATCAAAAAATAAGTAAAATATTTTTCTTCCTCTTCCTTCTTTTTGTTTTGTTTGCTTTGCGCCCAAGCTTCATATACTATCGGCCTGATTACTAGTGTGCCCCAAATTTATCGCAGATCCCAACGCCAAGGCTATTTTGTGACTCAGTTCCGTTCCTTGTGATCCTATAGAAATTGACGTTTAATCCCAAACTTATTGGGCTTTAGACAATCTAGTCCTGTAAACCAAGGCCTCATATTCAGCAAGCCCAAATCCGACATCATCGACATCTGTTATTGAAAAATTAGCTTGAAATTGATGCGGAAGGTAGATGAAATCACCAACAACGATTGAATCTCAAGATTCATCAACAAAAATGTTCAGGAACAACAATTACTTACCGAATTCCAATTTGTTCTTCGTTTTCATTATCGATTAGGTTTTCCTGCTTCTACATTTTCGAGTCCTCATTTAATTGTAGACAAATTTGTCACATGATGTTTAAAGGTAAAATACGAGCACATTTCTTGTTGATATGTTAGCTGTTGTCGTTATCCTTCCAATTTTGATTTTCCTTATATGATTTGTTATTTCTTTTTGTTGATTTTTAGGGTTTGAGATTCAGTAGGTTTGAATATTTTAGTGCTCATGAAGATTTTTGTGCTATATGTTTTAGGTTAGGAAATTAGAGAAATAAGGTTTTGAATCCTTCGAGCACTGGTCAGATTGAAGATGTTCAGACATCAATTGAGAGGTTTAGCTTTTGAAAACCCTTGTTTGTTATCTTTTTAGGTTTTGATTCTACTGTTCACTTCGTATTTGTAAATTTCAAGTGAAATTGTTGCAAAAATCAATTGTTTGAAGCCATAATTATTATTTAAATAATTTTTCTTGTGTTTGATCAAGTTTGTAGGTTGAATTTTTTTAGTTCTTCTTGATTTTGCTTAGCTGATGGAGTGGTGGTATTGAAGAAGAACTCAGATAGATCAGTCCATGTTCACTACCGAGAATGTAAGTTATAGTTCACATTTTGTATTTCTTTCGTTACTGAGATTTGTGGATTTTGATCTTTATTTGGGCTTGTGATTTAGGGATGGATCTCAGTGATCAAGCACTGATTTTGTCTATTACTTCTTATAACACTTTAAATTTTCGAAATTAGGTATGTGGAACTAGGAGGCAAGTGAAAGGAAATGAGAAAACAATCATAATGTTGGCTATATGTTTTGTCATGCACATTTTTATGGACTGGATCATTGGAATGGCGTTTTGAATTTTGGATTTTATGTAATTAATTGGAACTAGGACGGAAAGGGTGAGGTAGAAATTATTTGGATCGAGTCTGTCTGGATATGGCATATTATTTGGATCAAGAGTCTGTCTGTAAATATTCACCACGAAAGTATCAAATGATGATGATGATCCATACCTCATATTGATAAATAATATACTTGGTTCCGGTGTTAATGAGCTGAAATGATGTATTTTTCTATGGATGTGCAGTATGACATGAAGCTACTAGCAGTTGACGTTCCCATGAGCACGGGGCCTGATCAGCGTTTTTTTCCTAATTAGGGATGAAGAGTACAAGGTAGGGGTGGTTTAATATCTGAACTTAGAGATGCGATAGTGAAAGCTATGGCGGCTACCAAAGAGTTCTAGGAACTCGACAAAAAGGAAGAGGAAGAGGATAAAGAGCGAGAACTGGAGGAAGCAGAAAGGAAACTGGAGGAGGCAGAAAGGAAAAAACCGTGAGGATATTGAGCAATAATTGGAGAAAAGGTAGAGTAAGTAGAGTTTATACACACTTTTCTGTTGTGTCTTGTTACTCCCCATCTATCTGTTCCTGGGGGTTCTTTTCATTTGACACTTACAGCAAAATACACCCAAGGCCATTTCTGTTTTTTTTGAAGTGGCAGTGACGGAAGATACCGAGCAACACACGTCGCTTCTGCTTCTTGGGGAGGTATTAAACAGGTTTTACCGTTTTAGCAGCTTCTTTGGTTCCAATTGAATAAAACAGGATACATGTTCCTAGAAAATCTTTTTAGAATAGCTTATTTGAAAGCAAAGCATCCATAGTTAGTTTGTTAAGTAGGGAGGGTCTAAGTCTAAGGAGTAGTAATTGTGAATCCGTGATGGATCATTGTGCTCTGAAAATCTTTGTACTAGTATAATACACACACAAGTGGAGGACCAGATCCTCGAAATGTGACAGTACCCACGCATAGTTACTTTAGCTTTTGGTATGCGTTACGGAGGTAAAAGAAAGAATAGAATAATTAGGAATCTGTGTTACAATGTGTAAATGTCTGTTTAGTATTAATTAAAAGTGTAATTAAGAAGGTACGCGTTATGGAGGTAAAAGAAAGAATAAAATAATTAAGAATCTGTGTTAGAATGTGTAAATGTCTGTTTAATATTAATTAAAAGTGTAAAGTTAGTTAATAATGGTAGTCACAAATTGGGGGAGTGGTGGGTGAAATGAATGTTCCACAACAATTCCTAGATATTCCCAGTTCTAACTAGAGGGAGATGGATGGATGGTTGGACATGCTTATTACTAAATTGTACACCAGCAAGCCAAGCAAGAGATTCAAATTTTGGACTGGATCAGCAATCAAAGAGGAGTAGTAGTTAATGAAGGGAAGTTATCTCTTCTTCTTTCAATCCTTCATTCCTTATAGTTTTAGGGCTGTGTTGACTATGTCATTCTGGTGGTTAATACAATCCCTATGAAGTGTAAATGTTGATGGCGATGAAAAATGGTCCATGTTGTCCTATGAGTCCTACACACGTCATGGCCCCCATCAATCCATATGAAGTATATATGTTCACATATTCATCCCTCATTTGGGTATGTATGTTTTGGATACACGTGCGGACAACATGTGTACAACTATATGCACATGTTGATTGTTAATGTGTACATGGTTGTACACCTGTGATTCCTAATGTATACATAGTTGTACACCTGTTGATTGTAATGTTTACATAGTTTTACACATGTTGGTTGTTAATGGTACAGAACTAGTGAAGAATTTCATTTTATATTAGCTGCTTTAACCTAATATTATCAATTTGGTTTAATTATATTAGCAGAGATTATATGGTGTATTGATAAACTTTGTGGAGTCATGGGTCATTGGACGAATTAGTTAGTAATGGCTTTATTATATATTAAATTGCATTGTAGTGAATTGGTTGGATAATGTATTCATTTTGTTCGAAAACGCAGGTCACGTATATTGAAATACAATTATCCTGCAGCTGAAAAGAAACAAGTTCGATACTGTGAGGGGCAGAATACATTATCCCCAGTATTTGTTATCTTCCAGATCAGTTTATGGAAGATATTTCATTACAAGGAGAAGAAGAAGAAGAAGAAAAGCTTGTGGGCGCACGCGCAGTGTGTTTACAAAACACCCCAGTATCTATTAGTTAACTTTACAGGTATTGAATTCTACTCATTCTTTTATTATTTGGCTCATTACATTCAGATTGTAGAAACAACACGCTCGAGTTTCTTAAACTACTATCAATCCATGGAAAAAGCTGTTGTCAAACATGAGATTTCAGACTCGTATATGATCATTGTTTCTTTCTTATCCTTTTTGAGTCATCTGATTGCTTGTTGTTTTATCACGTCAATGTAGTTTGTCTAAGGATTATGCTTAATCCTAAAAGTAAGAATAAAGTGGTGTATTTTCTTGTACACCAGTTATATGGGTGCACATAAAAGTGCACTGTTTTGTTGTGCTTGGTGTACGAGGTGTATATGCTTGTACACCAGTTATGTGTTGTGCATTTTTAGGTGTCTACATAGTTGTACACCATTTCATTTATTTTTTTAAATCGGTCAATATTTTTTTAGCATGTAGCTTGGCCTTGTATTCTATCTTTATTTTGTTATTTGACCTAAAAATGTCGTTGAAATTTCCAGGGTTCTGCGTCTCAATCACCAAGTTTTATTGGCTGATTTTTAATTAACTGAAGAAGCAAGTGATCAAGTGAGTGCAGGTGGGAAGACTGTTCTTACCTGGACCACTGCTAAACAAGATTTAAAGTTTGTTCCTAGATATTCTAAGATGCCGAGGAAAGAAAGAGAGTCTTTGTGGCGCCTAGAGGAGACGTTGTTAAAGCAAAATATTAAATCTGACTTTAGGGAAGACAAGCCACAGGTACAAAAAGTAGAAGCTATCTTGATTCATGGAGGATCAATGAGACTTCATGGACGGAGTTAGCTACAAGGTTAGTTTTCTATCCCGCCAAGTGTCACTTTTATTTGGCATGTGATAGTTGTAGGGTATCTCAATGTGTACACAGTTGTACGCTTGCTGATTGTTAAGGTGTACATCGTTGTACACATGTTGATTGTTAACGTTTACATCGTTGTACACATGGTATCATTATAATCAAAAATCTGACTTCGAGGTCGATGCATCTTCCCTAGCTAGAGCAGCAGCCACTGGGAAAAGAAAAAGAAAAAAGCAGCCATGGGAGTTTTTTTTTTTAACAAAGATTGAGATTTTAAAACAATCCCTTTTAAAAACAATCCATAAGATATTATAAAAATTAAGTGGGGTAAGTGATAAATGTGAAAATGATCTTAGAAAATACAATAGGTTGGTTTGGCTTGCTGGTTTGCAGCCATGAGATCAAAACAATAATGTATAACAGTCTACTAATTTCGGCGACTGCAATCTCTTCTTTGATCGTCATTCTATCTACTTTTATACTTTGGATAGTTTCTGCATTTCATTTACTTGCTGTCTTTGTTACAGTTTAATTGGGCGATGAAGACTTGCTTAGAAATGTGTAGTAGCTGGTATTCTTTGAATATCAGTCTTCATTGTTGTACCTATACAGAGTCAAAAAAACATGGGTGAAAAGGGAAATAGCGGACGCAGGTTAGTAAATCCTTCACTTCTAAATGTTGGATTTCTTTCTTGAGCCACTACTCGTGTTTGGAAAGCTGCTCATTTTATCATTGGTCCTTGTAGTCAGTCTACTGGTTTGGTATTTGGGGCTTTCTTTTTATGCATGCACATTCTGCTGTACCAGCTAGTGGTAAATTTTCTTTTCTGGGAGGTTTACATTCCACTTTGGGGCTTTCTTTTTATGCATGCACATTCTATTGTACTAGCTAGTTGTAAATTTTCTTTTCTGGGGGATTTACATTCCTCTTTCAGTTGTAGTTTCTATTCCAATGTGAACTCGATCAAATTTCAGTGAATTATCTTTTTTCATTCCTTGAATGTTGAATCAGTGACGCTATGATCCACTGACTGTTGGTTATGACAGAAATTATACGTGTACATATTGGCACACCTATAATATAAGTGTACATTGTTGTATACATGTGACACAAATTACCTATTGAGTAATTTCAATGTTTTGGTAATCAAAAAATGTTTTTTTTTTGACAGTCTTGTGAACTATCAAAATCATTGATTCTCAGTATGCAAGTGGATATGCCGGATGTGCAGGTATCTGAACCTTCTAGGCCTCTGTTATTCCCCAACAATATTGATGTCCATAACCATGTAAATTATGTGCTTGCATTTGTGTGCAGGGTGAATTCTCGACAGTAGTAACAGGAGCGTTGCTGACGTTAGTGCAAGGTTCAGAAACCAAACTGATGTCACGACACGTGTTCCATGGGGTACACTTGAAAGTGTTGGCGACGACCAGTCAGAGTAAGTTCCAGAGCCTTTTACATGTTCATGCCTGTCACTATACTACCGCCATCGGCTACTGTCACTTAGATGGACGATTAAAGTGCACCTCAGTCTTGTATTTGGATTTTCTGGATTTTTGTAAATGTGTACATGTTTGTACACCAGTATAAATTAAGATTTTAATAAAATGAGAGTTATATAGTCATACAGGTACTCTTTTTGTAGCTCTCGGAAAGAGCTTTCCGAATATATAGAGATTGTGAATTTTGGACGAATGATTTAAAAAATAAATTGTTTTTAATTATTTTTATTTTATGTAAAATTGCTGACATCATCATGTGTCATTTTGGACTAAATTATAAACATTTGGACTAAATTGTAAATCAGGAAGGTTATATTGTATTTTTCATATTTTAAATAACTTTTGGACTAAATTGTACCTAGTTAACTCGGGATGGACTAGTCCATACTTTTTGATGCGTTTTTGGACTAAACTATATTTTTCCCATCCTACTTTGGGAAAGCGAGAGAGACTGCCGCCTTGAATGAAAAGACGTGTTAACACAACATATGGTACGTGTGTGAAATAACACACGATACCCTACCAGACAAGAAGACTCGTTGTATATTAGGAAATCAAAGTTATTTAGGAAACAGTGCACCTTGTAGTTCAAGGAAATCTATGTATATATGATGTACTCTGTTCGACAATTGTATGTGTGAAAAATCAATAGAAACTCAGTTGTCAGTTTATCTCTTCTTCTGTTTATTACCTTCTTGTTTAACAAAACCTAAACCTAGCAGTTCTATCTTCTTGTTTAACTAAACCTAAACCTAGTAGTTCTAACTTGGTATCAGCTTAGCCTTTTCGATCCTCTATAATGTCTACCGAGTCTGCAACTATTTCTTCAACAACCTCTGCTTTTATGTCCTCTTCCAGTTCTTCTTTGCAAACATCTGTTATGTTGTCTGTTCAATTTTCCCAACCTCATCACATCATCACCGTCAAACTGGATGAAACCAATTACTCATTGTGGCGTGCTCAGTTCTTACTGTATCTTCAAGGTTATGATTTAGATGGTTACGTAACCGGTACCAATCCTTGCCCTGCCCCTGCTCTTGCCGATGAATCTCCCAATCCTGTGTTTACTTCATGGACAAAACAGGATAAATTCCTGGTAAGTTGGTTGTTCTCGTCTCTTACACCTGCTTTTTTCGTCATGTTCATCGTCTTACTACTTCCAAAGAAATCTGGGACTCTCTTGAAGCTCAATATGCCTCTAAATCCGATGCTCAAATTCACCATCTTCACTGTGAGCTACGTGCTCTTAAGAAATGATCAAAAACTATGCGCAAATATATCAATCATGCTCGAAACTTAGTGGATAATCTTGCAGCTGCTAATACAACAATTACGGACAAGGAATTTCGTCACTGTCTTCTCGTTGGCCTTGACAGTTCGTATGATGCAATTGTTACATCCTTGAATACCACGATGAGTTCTCTAACTGTGGAAGATTTTCTTACTTTTCTTCTAACTTTTGAATTGCGTATAGAGCATCAGGCCAAAACGTTGACTGCTCAGCCTGTTGCTAACCTTGCTTCACCATCCCGTAATGCCGTTGTTTGAGGGTGAAAATGGTTTCTGCTGATTTTGGTAATTTCGGGTGTGTGGATGAGAAACGAATTTAAACCCTAAACAATGTACTGCAAGGGAGTACTTTAGATTCGAGAGATCAATCTGTACAAATCCGGCCTAAACCAAGAAATGACCGTTCCAGACTTGCTTCGGTCACAAAGTGAAGGAGAAAGGTTGGTTTTGGGGAGGGAAGCGAAGAAAGTGTTGAGACCAGAATAGTTGATTCTGGAAGAGTAGTTGTTTTCTACGAATTGTATCAGAAAGTGGGAAGCTAACAGATGGAAAGCTAGCAAATGTTTTTTGAGTGTTGTATGCTCCTGTTCTGAACTTGTTGTTCGGTGGAAATAGGTAATGCCTATTTATACAAGTCGAAGTGAAACGTACTCTGGTCTCATTAAGAAATGGAAAACGGGTGAGTAAATGAGAGGAGGTGGTAACCGGTAACGCCTGTAATTGATGTTCCATAAGAGAAAGTGTTTCACCATTACTCCCTGTATTTACTAACCGCCTCATCCTTATGACACTTTCTTATAACGGGCGTAGTGTACGCCGCACGCTGTAAACCGCCAAACCAATACCCAATGAGCATCCCCCAGTTTGTGACATGCGTTGATGTCTCGAGTGTTTTCATGGAAAACATCTAGCACGTTGTTGTTGTCTGGCAAGTTGAGATTGGGAGACTTTCCGGCTCGGTGGTGACCTTCGACGGTCGAGATTTTGCATCTTAAGAGGAAACGTAGTCGTTGATTATTGCAACCTTTCGTTTGGTAGCCAGTGACATGAAAGCATGATCAGTATGGCTTTAATATGGCCTAGTTAAGGCGTGGCCAAAAGTTAGGGTTTTGGCTTTGTTTAGGCACGACCAAACTAGGGCCAAAGATTGCCATGCGTTGGTAACCTTGGACGACTAAGATCAACACCTTAGATGAAAGAGTGGTCGTTGATTGTTGCAGGCCTTCGTTTTGGTAGCCGCATAAGAAAGGCCAGTATGGCGCGGAAAGGTGGTTGGCATCTCATTGGCACATGTGGCATGGCATGCCTTGGCGTGGTTTCGCGTGGCCAAAAGTAGGTTTTTGGGCCAAAGGTTACCATGCGTTGTTTGGCGACCTTGGACGGCTAGGATTTGCATCTAGGATTGAAGGGTGGCCGTTGATCGTCGCACGCCTTCGTTTTGGTAGCCACATAGGGAAGGCCGGCATGGTATGGCGCGGCAAGGTGGTTGGCATGCCATTGGCACATGTGGCATGGCATGCTTTGGCGCGGTTTGGCGTGGCCAAAACTAGGGTTTTGGGCCAAAGGTTACCATGCGTTGTTTGGCGACCTTGGACGGCTAGGATTTGCATCTAGGATTGAAGGGTGATCGTTGATCGTCGCACGCCTTCGTTTTGGTAGCCGCATAGGGAAGGCTGGGATGGTATGGCGCGGCAAGATGGTTGGCATGCCATTGGCACATGTGGCATGACATTCCTTGGCGCGATTTGGCGTGGCCAAAACTAGGGTTTTGGGACAAAGGCTACCATGCGTTGTTTGACGACCTTGGACGGCTAGGATTTGCATCTAGGATTGAAGGGTGACCATTGATCGTCGCACGCCTTCGTTTTGGTAGCCGCATAGGGAAGGCCGGCATGGTATGGCGCGACAAGGTGGTTGGCATGGCATGCCATTGGCACATGTGGCATGACATGCCTTGGCGCGGTTTGGCGTGGCCAAAACTAGGGTTTTGGGACAAAGGTTACCATGCGTTGTTTTACGACCTTGGACCGATAGGATTTGCATCTAGGATTGAAGGGTGGTCGTTGATCGTCGCACGCCTTCGTTTTGGTAGACGCATAGGGAAGGCCGACATGGTGGGGCCAAGGCAAATGGCGCGGACGGCTTGACATAGTAGGGCCAAGGGTTTGGCATGCCATTGGCGCATGGTGCGACTAGCATGGTTGGGGCCAAGGCAAGGTGCGGTTGGCTTGGCATGGTGGGGCCAAGGGTTTGGCGCGGACGGCTTGACATAGTGGGGCCAAGAGTTTGGCACGGACGGCTTGACATGGTGGGGCCAAGGCAGGGTTCGGTTGGCTTGGCATGGTGGGGCCAAGGATTTGGCATGCCATTGGCGCATGGTGCGACTAGCATGGTTGGCATGCCTTGGCGCGGTAGACGTGGCTGGCATGGTTTTCCATCGGCACAGTGGTGCGGCTGGCATGGTTGGCATGCCTTGGCGCAGAGATGCGGCTGACATGGTTTGCCATTGGCACAGTGGTGCGGCTGGTATGGTTGGCATGCCTTGGCGCGGAGATGTGGCTGGCATGGTTTGCCATTGGCACAGTGGTGCGGCTGGCATGGTTGGCATGCCTTGGCGCGGAGATGTGGCTGGCATGGTTTGCCATTGGGACAGTGGTGCGGCTGGTATGGTTGGCATGCCTTGGCGCGGAGATGTGGCTGACATGGTTTGCCATTGGCACAGTGGTGCGGCTGGCATGGTTGGCATGCCTTGGCGCGGAGATGGGGATGGCATGGTTTTCCATTGGCACAGTGGTGTGGCTGGCATGGTTGGCATGCCTTGGCGCGGAGATGTGGCTGGCATGGTTTTCCATTGGCACAGTGGTGCGACTGGCATGGTTGGCATGCCTTGACGCGAAGATGTGGCTGACATGGTTTTCCATTGGCACAGTGGTGTGGCTGGCATGGTTGGCATGCCTTGGCACGGTAGCATGAGAATTAGGGTTTGGCATAGATGATGTCAGTCGATGTTATGGGTTATGCCGTGGAACATGACCCAAAAAAAAGGTACCCCGGTAATTCTTGCATAGGCATGCTGATTGATTCAATAAATGTGCTAATGGTCATAGTGACGTCATGTCTGTTGTATAATTTTACGATTTTAACCCGAAGCTAAAAACCATCATCAACATTAAGTCCCTTGCTTAGCTCGGAACATGAGCATTGTTGCGAGGTAAGAAGAAGATGGTGACGGGCAAGGACAAAAATCGAAACGACAAGTCGTGGAAAGATGGTCAGGAAGGTCCGACTAACCTTTTTCGAGAGGTAAGGAGAGTTCGTGATTCTCGTGTTGGAGGCCTTGCATAGATTCTACTTGTGGTGTTGCTGGCTATACCGTAAAGTGGTGAGATATAGATTGTCAGCTTGGAATGGGAGCCGCAGGCGTTGGTCGGGTTGGAATGGGAGCCGCAGGCGTCGGTCGGCTTGGAATGGGAGGAAACTGGCTTCGGTCCACGAAATGGTGGAAACTGTCTTCAGTCCACAGAATGGTGTAAACTGGTTTCGGAACTTCGGCTACCAAACGATGGTGATGACGCTGGAACTTCGGTTATCAAATGGTAGTGATGGCGCCTGGCAACTTTGTCTAAATTAGGGTTTGGCATGCCGAAACCCTAATTAGCGCCCCTTACTAGAATCGTTGTAGAATTATCGTACGAACTCGGATTTTGACGGTCCGCCCCTCCATATGACCGGAAAAGAATTTCCTATCTCCTTACGAGAGAATATTTAGTTTTTGAGCTCGTTTAGGAGGTGAAAATGGCCCGACAATGAAACTCAGGAAGAATTCAGGAGGGATGTTGCGGGCCCGGGGTAACATAGTCGCGCCGAGTCATCCATTCCCGTTCATGGAGCAAGAAGAAAACTTTATTTTGTGCAAACTATAGAAACTCCATCCATATGAAAAGAGGTATTGACCTTCTTCTTTTTTCTGTCGCTCGTCCGGATCCGTGATTTCGTCTGCAGTGTCTCTCCAGTGGATTCCAAAATTTACCAAACTCCATCGCATTCTTGGGACGGATGGATGTGGTTGCGTTGTCGGTTCATCCTTGATTTTAGGTTGTTCAGTCCTGAACCTTCTGATCGCGATGACAGTATGTTGTGGATGCTTGTACGGTCGAAATCTTCCGGAGCCACTGGATGAAATAGATGAGTTGGGAGACGTTTCGTTACCGACGTGCTACTATCAAGTCTTCAAGGACTTTGTTCCAAGAGACATCCTTCAAACCATCTTATGAATCTTGGACTATTGTATGGAGTGAGATGGGTGAGCATTCCCCAGTTATATTTCTGTTAGATCCGATGGTACGGCCGAACATGTGAATGTATCTCTGTGGTGTGCTTTTGGAGTCTTCGATGCACATGTACGGCTTTGTGTTGAGAAATTCTCGTGGCTCGTAAAACTTCGACAGTGATGATGTTGAAATCAAAAATAACCTGGTTGAGGGGAGTGAAAGCGTTCCCATGCTGGTAGTCCCTGTGAGTAGCCTACTTTCATTGCATCGTCTTGACTCCACGTCCACGGGATTTGATACAAGCTTATTTTATTCTTTTGGATGCGACGCTGGGATGCTCAGAATATCACATGGACGCAATATTCTGGATAGCGAAGAGGTAGAAATGAGAGAGTTATGTTGTTTATCGTGGCTTCCTCTATTTCTTCAAGAAAATGTTTCAGCCGCGTCTCTGGAGTGCTCTCATGAGTTTTTGATGGCCGTCGAGTGCGATGAGCAGTCCCCAATCGCATTTTTCTTTAGTTTTTGAAGTTGTTTTCATCTAAGAAGGCCTGGGATCCTCCGCGGCCTCGCAAAGTGTTGAAGGCGTCTTCTAGACACAAAGGTGATGATATTCTTGCGCTTCACCCTTGAATAGTAGATGACCTTGTTGTGGCTATAACCTTTTGGTTGACCGTGTCTTCTGAGATTTGACAGTGAAGGGATTCCGTGTATATCCTCAGTCCCCAAGTATGGTTTACATGTTTTCATCTTTGTAGTGATTGCTGTTGTGGTGAAGCTCTGGCTGGTATCAACAAATGAGTGGTAACAGTTTTTGGTAGCATATGTAATCAGAAGAGACTACATTGTTGTGGTAACAAAGTAGGTTGGCTGGAATTGTAAGGGCATCCATGGAATTAAATAATTGGATGGATGCGTAAGCGAGCAAACTGTCCATGATCATGAGTTTTGGCGGGATGGATCAAAAGGCGGTCATGACTACGAAGATTGGCTGGCTGCAATCATGATCCTTGACATGGGGAGCGTGGATGTACGACCCTTTGCAGGAAGGAGTGGCGGCCCCCGTACGATCCTTGGCAGGAGGAAGCGGCGTTGAGGAGGCTTCGGCTCTTGGAGAGGATGTTGAAACATAAGAAGACAAACACTGAAGCTTCGGCTTCAATCCTAGAGCAGCTTATGGAGAGAATGCTGAAGCGGAGCGGCCGCTGAAGTGAACATTGAAGCGGAGCCGCTGCTGGAGGACGTTGAAGCGGAGAGGATGCGTCAATCAGTGTGCTGTCAAACTGGACACCCTTCAAGCGAACAATGGTTAGGAGTCCCCAGTTTCATCTATCGTACTTTCCAAGAGAGGTAGGGGTTTGGGAATGACTTCTTGGCTGAAAATAGATGTTTTTGGGAACGACTTCTTGGCCGGAAATAGATGTTTTCCTGACACAGCGCGGTTGAGGGATGCAAATATGTCTTGACGTTGCGCCTTGGTAAAATATAAAATCTCTCATAAATGTTCCACCATAGACTGCACAATTTTTTGGGTGAAGTCTCTCGAAATCATGCATCTCCTGACGGGAAGAAAGTCTTTTTGAACTCAGGGGGGTTGCTGATCTCCTTGCATCGATTTTGGAGAAGTCATTCCTGACCTCTACGTGTGATGAAATTGGATTACTGATTCCCTTCTACTGAGCGTTCAAGAGCAACGCTGGAAGGATGCAAGCTGCTGGCGCTGGGAAGATGCAAGCTGTTAGCGCTGGAAGGATGCAAGCTTTCAACGATGGAAGAGATGCAAGCTGCTGGCGCTAGAAAGATGAAAGTTGTTAGCGCTGGATGGATGCAAGCTTCTAGCGCTAGATCGGCTTGGAATGGGCGCTGGCTTGGCAAGGCGCTAACTTGGCATGACGTGGTAGCAATAAAGTGGGAAAGCATATTCCAGGTATGTACTCCAGTGTTTCTCTTTCAATTTGTTTTCTTGTTTTTATTGTGTTGGTGCAAACCTTAGCCATAGGTATGCCTTCCATAAATCTGTAGAAATATTATTCTTCTGAACTGGTATAAACCCTAGCCGTAGGGATGCCTTTCATAAACTTGTAGAAATAATTCATCGTAAACAATTCCTCTTCGAATATCACCGTAGTAGCGTCAGCTACCTCATGAATAGTGACGGGTAATCATTATTATGAAAAGTGGGTACGTACGGGTAGGTGACTGATTCCACGAAGAATCAGGCGTTAGGGTTTTCCTTTTTTTTTTTTTTGTAAGTCAAACAAAGCGCCTGGTTTATGGTTTGATTTTCTGTATTTTTGGGTTAATAGACAAGTGTTACATATGAGGGTTTTGGATCATTATTCAGGATGAACTGTTTTAGGATGATGCCGTTTTTGGTTATGATTGTAACTGACACAAACATCCCAGGGAAGATATGGAACCGTGAATGTTGCGTGTCGGCAGAAGACATGGGATGAAATATAACATGGATATCGGTTTTATCATTCCCGTGAAAACTTGAAATAGTAAACCATGTATTTTGTCTAGGCAAGACTTACTCGGTTTTTTTGATCTGCTAACAAAAAATGAGTCAGGTGCAAGTCCGAGTTTTGTGTGAAGCACCACGATGTGGAATTTCCCCAGTCGTCCCTGAGTCACTTGATAATCGAGTCGTCGATCCCTGAGCGGATCGTATCGGGCCGACTGGTAGCTGAGTCGTCGATCCCTTAGCGGATCGTATCGGGCCGTCTGGTAGCTGAGTCGTCGATCCCTTAGCGGATCGTTTTCCTCTACCGTCCTGACGTCTGGGTCGAAGTATGAGATCGAGGATTGAAAATTGACATTGTAACCGAACGATCAATCTCCCACTGTGGTCGCCAATTGTTTGAGGGTGAAAACGGTTTCTGCTGATTTTGGTAATTTCGGGTGTGTGAGTGAGAAACGAATTTAAACCCTAAACAATGTACTGCAAGGGAGTACTTTAGATTCGAGAGATCAATCTGTACAAATCCGGCCTAAACCAAGAAATGGCCGTTCCAAAATTGCTTCGGTCACAAAGTGAAGGAGAAGGGTTGGTTTTGGGGAGGGAAGCGAAGAAAGTGTTGAGATCAAAATAGTTGATTCTGGAAGAGTAGTTATTTTCTACGACTTGTATCAGAAAGTGGGAAGCTAACAGATGGAAAGCTAGCAAATATTTTCTGAGTGTTGTATGCTCCTGCTCTGAACTCGTTGTTCGGTGGAAATAGGTAATGCCTATTTATACAAGTCGAAGTGAAACGTACTCTGGTCTCATTAACAAATGGAAAATGGGTGAGTAAATGGGAGGAGGTGGTAACCGGTAATGTATGGAATTGATGTTCCATAAAAGAAAGCGTTTCACCATTACTCCCTGTATTTACTAACCACCTCGTCCTTATGATACTTTCTTATAACGAGCGTAGTGTACGCCGCACGCTGTAAACCGCCAAACCAATACCCAATGAGCATCCCCCAGTTTGTGACATGCGTTGATGTCTCGAGTGTTTTCATGGAAAACATGTAGCACGTTGTTTTTGTCTGGAAAGTTGAGATTGGGAGACTTGCCGGCTCGGTGGTGACCTTCGACGGTCGAGATTTTGCATCTTAAGAGGAAAGGTAGATGTTGATTATTGTAACCTTTCGTTTGGTAGCCAGTGACATGAAAGCATGATCAGTATGGCTTTAATATGGCCTAGTTCAGGCACGGCCAAAAGTTATGGTTTTAGCTTTGTTTAGGCGCGACCAAACTAGGGCCAAAGGTTGCCATGCGTTAGATGGTAACCTTGGACGGCTAAGATATGCACCTTAGATGAAAGAGTGGTCGTTGATTGTTGCAGGCCTTGGTTTTGGTAGCCGCATAGGGAAGGCCGGTATGGCGCGACAAGGTGGTTGGCATGCCATTGGAACATGTGGCATGGCATGCCTTGGCGTGGCCAAAACAAGGGTTTTGGGCCAAAGGTTACTATGCGTTGTTTGGCGACCTTGGACGGCTAGGATTTGGATCTAGGATTGAAGGGTGATCGTTGATCGTCGCACGTCTTCGTTTTGGTAGCCTCATAGGAAAGGCCGGCATGGTATGGCGCGGCAAGGTGGTTGGCATGCCTTTGGCACGTGTGGCATGGCATGCCTTGGCGTGGCCAAAACTAGGGTTTTGGGCCAAAGGTTACCATGCGTTGTTTGGCGACCTTGGACGGTTAGGATTTGCATCTAAGATTGAAGGATGGTCGTTGATTGTCGCACGCCTTCGTTTTGGTAGACGCTTAGGGAAGGCCGCATGGTATGGCGCTACAAGGTGGTTGGAATGTCATTGGAACATTTGGCATGGCATGCCTTGACGCGGTTTGGCGTGGCCAAAACTAGGGTTTTGGGCCAAAGGTTACCATGTGTTGTTTGGCGACCTTGGACGGCTAGGATTTGCATCTAGGATTGAAGGGTGGTCGTTGATCGTCGCACGCCTTCGTTTTGGTAGCCGCATAGGGAAGGCCGGCATGGTGGGGTCAAGGAAAATGGTGCGGACGGCTTGTCATAGCGGGGCCAAGGGTTTGGCACGGACGGCTTGGTATGGTGGGGCCAAGGGTTTGGCACGGACGGCTTGGCATGGTGGGTCCAAGCAAGGTGCGGTTGGCTTGGCATGGTGGGGCCAAGGCAAGGTGCGGTTGGATTGGCATGGTGGGGCCAAAGGTTTGGCATGTCATTGGCGCATGGTGCGGCTAACATGGTTGGGGTCAAGGCAAGGTGCAGTTGGCTTGGCATGGTGGGGCCAAAGGTTTGGCGCGGACGGCTTGGCATTGTGGGGCCAAGGGTTGGCACGGACGACTTAGCATGGTGGGACAAAGGCAAGGTGCGGTTGGCTTGGCATGGTGGGGCCAAGGGTTTGGCATGCCATTGGCGCATGGTGCGGCTAGCATGGTTGGGTCCAAGGCAAGGTGCGGTTGGCTTGGCATGGTGGTGCCAAGGGTTTGTCATGCCATTGGCGCATGGTGCGGCTAGCATGATTGGCATGCCTTGGAACGGTAGACGTGGCTGGCATGGTTTGCCATTGGCACAGTGGTGCAGTTGGCATGGTTGGCATGCCTTGGCGCGGAGATGTGGCTGGCATGGTTTGCCATTGGCACAGTGGTGCGGCTGGCATGGATGGCATGCCTTCGCGCGGAGATGTGGCTGGCATGGTTTGCCATTGGCACAGTGGTGCGGCTGACATGGTTGGCATGCCTTGGCGCGGAGATGTGGCTGGCATGGTTTGCCATTGGCAAAGTGGTGCGGCTTGCATGGTTGGCATGCCTTGGCGCAGGGATGTGGCTGGCATGGTTTTCCATTGGCACAGTGGTGCGGCTAGAATGGTTGGCATGCCTTGGCGCGGAGATGTGGCTGGCATGGTTTTCCATTGGCACAGTGGTGCGGCTGGAATGGTTGGCATGCCGTGGCACGGAGATGTTGCTGGCATGCCTTGGCGCGGAGATGTGGTTGACATGCTTTGTCATTGGCACAGTGGTGCGGCTGGCATGGTTGGCATGCCTTAGCGCGGAGATGTGGTTGACATGGTTTGCCATTGGCACAGTGGTGCGGATGGCATGGTTGGCATGCATTGGCGCGGAGATGTGGATGGCATGGTTTGCCATTGGCACAGTGGTGCGGCTGGCATGGTTGGAATGCCTTGGCACGGAGATGTTGCTGGCATGGTTTGCCATTGGTACAGTGGTGCGGCTGGCATGGTTGGCATGCCTTGGCGCGATAGCATGAGAATTAGGGTTTTTCATAGATGATGTCAGTCGATGATAAGGGTTCTGCCGTGGAACATGACCCAAAAAAAGGTACCCCGGTAATTCTTGCATAGGCATGCTGATTGATTCAATAAATGTGCGAATGGCCATAGTGACGTCATGTCAGTTGTACAGTTCTTAAGCTAAAAACCACTGTCAACAGTTGCATCAAGTTCAACTCGATTCTCTGGCGTATACAACTCCTCCCCAACTCAGTTCGCTGCTGCACCAACTCGTTTCAATACTGCACCAAGCTCGTCTCGGTTACCTGTGTCCAATAGTCCTCCAGATCCTCAAGCACAACGTAGTCGTGTGGAACTCCCATGTCAGCTCTGTGGTCGTCCAAATCATGAAGCTCCAGACTGTTGGAACCGGTTTGATCGAAGCTTTCGTCCTCCGCGCCGTCAACCACCTGGTTCCGCACCGCGTGCCTATACTGCTCAAACTGGTTTATTGCCAACTCCTCCATGGACTCCTGACAATGGTGCTACAGATCATATAACAAATGATCTTTCTCGTCTTCATTTTTCAACCGAGTACACTGGTCCTGATCAAATTCAGATGGGTAATGGATCTTCTATTCCAAATTCTAATGTTGGATCTTTTGTTTTGGGAACTCCCAATCGTAAGTTGCGGCTTCGTAATGTCCTCTTTGCACCACAAATTTCTCATAATTTCTTGTCAGTATCTCGTTTTACTACTGATAATAATGTCTTATTTGAATTTCATCCGAATTTTTTTCTTGTGAAGAATCGATGTACCGGGAAGGTTATTCTTCGCGGCAGTAGGAGGGGTGGTCTCTATCAACTTGATGATTCGTTTAAGTCTCCTAAAGTTTGTATAGGAGAAGGTGCTAGCTTACAAAACTGACACTCTATATTGGGACATCCAATGATGCGTACAGTTCGTAAAGTCGTCTCTCAGTTTTCACTTCCGGTTTCCAGTCAGACTATTAAGTTTTGTTCATCTTGTCTTGAACATAGGAGTCATAAGTTACCTTTCAATCCTAGTAAAACTACTTATTTGAATCCATTAGATTTAATTTTCTCAGATGTATGGGGACCCTCTCATATTTTATGTAATGAAGGATACAAATATTATATTATTTTTATTGATGTGTTTAGTCGTTTTACTTGGATGTTTCCTATGTCTCAAAAGTCTGATGTTTTTTCTATCTTCTTTTTGTTTCAAAATCCTGTTGAAAATATTTTTAATCGAAAAACCAAAAAATTTCAATCTCATAATGCAATTGAGTATCGCAAACTTACTCCGCATCTTCAACAACTTGGTATTTTTCATAGATTTTCATGTCCACACACTTCTGAACAAAATGGTTTAGTGGAACGCCGTCATTGTCATATTCGTGAAACTGGACTTACAATTCTAAACATGGCTTCTGTACTATCCTCATATTGTTATGATTCTTTTTACATTGCTTGTTATCTAATGAATCGTGTTTGTTAGAGCATTGCTCGGTCGAACTCGCATGCGTTGCTATCTCAAGCATGTTTGTCAATATTAGTGATCAAAACTATAAGTCTTGATTTCTAGTCTATTATAGCTAAATCTCGGACTAGGATAGTAAGTGTAGTTGAGCTCAAGGACTCCATGGCGATTCATCATAAAAGATGAAGATCTACTCAAAGAACTGGTGGAACTTCTCGACAAAAATGTATGTGGAGACTTGAACTTATATGTCACTCAAAGGTATATCTATTTTATCTCCTACTCTTTGAGACAAAAATTCGTATGCTATATATATAGAATATGATTATACACATTTGTATTTCGAGCCGAGTATACCTCGCCTATCTATATCTCGAAATATGTGTTGGTAAGCTTTTCGCTTCGACCAAGTTTATTTTTACCTAGTGACGAAAGTCATGATATGTTTCAATCACTTTGAAAATTACTTTGACGAGAAATGGTGTAACAACTATATAACTTCTTCTAAGAATGTTTCAATGATTGGAATGAGAGTTTATATTACATAAACAATGGTGGACATAAAAATTGTTGTGGAAACACAATTATGTATAAGTCCTATTCCTTGAACCAAAGTTTTTGAACTTTGTTGATTAAGAGAAACTGAAAGAATGGCTTGTTGCCAAGACCGCGAACCCAGTCCGCGAACTTCCGAACTTCTCATCCCGAGAAATTCTGCTGGAGTTGACAAACTAGTTGCGTGAGTACCAGTCCGCGAACCCAGTCCGCGAACCGGTGGAATGTCTTTTGACGAGATTTTCTGCTGGAGTTTGTAAACTCTGCCCGGTTGCTTAAGTCTGCGAACCTAGTGTGCAAATTTGAGAAGGTTATATATCTAAAGATGATTTCTGAACTTAAACTTAAAAAGACTAAGGAATGCTATTTGCAAACCGTGGCTATAAAAGTTCATGAACCGATTCGAGTGAATCAAATCATCTTTGCTTCAATTGTGTCTTGTGTAGTTACATAAGATTTCCTTGCAATTTAAAAACTCTCTAACTAGTTCAATTGAGTCATTTGAACTAGTTATGGTGAAGAAGAACATGGTTGATATGAAATGCTCATATGGCTAACTTTTTGGTTGACTATTGTTGAACCAAAAATGTAGACGTTTGGGTACGGTTAACAAACCTAGAAGCGTGTAGTTCATTTGTGTATAACAAGCTAAGTTTTCGATCTAACGGTTGAGAAGTATTAGCTTGAATCTAAATCAGGATTTCATCTAACGGTGGATATTGATTGCTTTGTCACCAAGGCAAAACCCTGATTTGAAAGACTATATAAGGGGACATCTAGCAACTCTGCAAAACTAATCCCCACACCTTACATGTGATACTAGTTTGCGTGCTAGAGCCGGTTCTCCTTTAACCTTTGGTTTTCTTCTTCTAAAACCAGGTTAAACGACTTGATTGGGATTGTGAAGCCAGATCGATACTACTTTTATCGTAGTTGTGTGATCTGATTTTGCATCTTCTATCGTACGAGTAAAATCATATTGATTGGCTTGAGAATGTTTGATTTCTCCGATAGGCAAGATATAAAAAGTAATCACAAACATCTTCGTCTCATTGTTTGTGATTCCGCAACATCTTGTTTCGCTACCATACGATTAAGATTGTTGTGAGGTGATTGATTAATATAGGTTGTTCTTCGGGAATATAAGACCGGGTTATCAATTGGTTCCTGTTCTCCTTGATTATTATCAAAATACGGAACAAAAACTTTAGGGTTTTTCTGTGGGAGACAAATTTATCCTTCGATAAACTTGTCTCTGTGAGACAGATTTGTTTATTTTCAAAGCCTGTGATTTTGGGTCGTAGCAACTCTTAGTTGTGGGTGAGATCAGCTAAGGGAATCAAGTGCACAGTATCCTGCTGGGATCAGAGGCGTAGGGAGTACAACTGTACCTTGGATCAATGGGAGACTGATTGGGGTTCAACTATAGTCCAGTCTGAAGTTAGCTTGGAGTAGGTTAGTGTCTGTAGCGGCTTAATACAGTGTGTATTCAATCTGGACTAGGTATCGGGGTTTTTCTGCATTTGCGGTTTCCTCGTTAACAAAATTTCTGGTGTCTGTGTTATTTCAGTTGCCGCATTATATTGATTTATCTTTATAATTGAAATAATACAAGTTGTGTGTTTAGATAATCAATTAGTATAATCCAACCTTTGGTTGTTGATTAACATTGATTGATCCTTGGACATTGGTCTTTGGTACCGTCCAAGTTATTCCTTGTGTTTGATTAAAGACTCGCTGATTTCTATTAGCTTGAGTAAATCAAAACAAGAGAGAGATATTAACTTCTTGAGATACTTTTACCTAGATTGAGTCTGACTGTCTAGTTGATTCTCTAGAAAGTGTTTCGGAGTTATTCCATACAGATTGCTAAGCGAAATATTGGATGGTGTTGTTAGACCCCCACTTTTTCAATTAGTATCAGAGCAGGCAAACACATTCAAGACCTTACAAGTCTGTGTTTGTAGCAATCTGACTCTATGGACAGAGGTGCTATCTCTATTAACGTACCACCAGTCTTCGATGGCTCTAATTACTTATGGTGGAAAATTGTTATGCGAGTTTTTTTTCAAGCACGAGATTTTCAATCATGGGTATATGTTGTTAATGGCTATGATGCTCCCGTTGTGGAAGTTGGAGATGTAAACGTTCCCAAACCTATTGGTAAATACACCCCTGTTGAGATAAATGATGCAAATCAAAATTCCGACGGTTTGAATGCCATCATACATGCCATTACCCCAAATCTTCAGCACCATGTGTCTAATTGCACTCGGTCTAAATATGCTTGGGATATCTTAGAAATCGTATTCGAAGGAAACTCCAGTGAAAAGGAAGCTAGGCTTCAAAACCTTAATTCCGATTGGGAGAACCTTCGTATGGCAGATGAAGATACATTTGATGAGTTTAATCACATAGTGTCTGAAATTGTTAATGCATCTTTTGCATTGGGTAAGACTATTCCTAAAAAGGACACTCTGATGAAAATTCTCAGATCGCTGCCATCTAGATACGAGTCTAAGAAGCATGCCATCGTTGAGGGAAATAACCTTGATAATCTTTCCAGAAATACATTGGTTGGAAAGCTAAAGATCTTTGATCATGAGCATACATCCAAAATCGGAAAGGATGTTGCCTTTAAAGCACAGAAGAACACTAAATTACTTGATAAGAGTAAAAGTGTTTATGTCTCTGAGGATGATCAGTCTGAGAGTTATTTTTCGGATGAAGATCTTGACAAATCAGTCTCCTTGATGACATGACAGTTTAGGGATCTTCTATTGAAGAGAAGTAAATGGTTTTCAAGAAACAAACCTAGGTCATCAGATAAACCTCACAATCGTGTTCCTCCTAAAAACAGGGATGCTGACGAGGCTGATGACGAGGATATGCCACAGTGCTTAAGTGTAAAGGTTTTGGTCATTTTGAAAACGAGTGACCAAATCGTAGAAAATACACTGGGAACAAAGGTCTTGGTGTAACACTTGATGGGATGTCTGAAATCCATGATTCTGATGAAGATAGGAAATCAAGTGTCGGTCTTCTATGTGAAAACATTGATTTTGATAGTTGTAGCAATACATATATCAACCTTGATGTTTTCGGTAAAGAAGAGAACCCAATCAAGCTGGAAGAATCAATTGACCCATCTTTTGGAAACTCTGTTTGTAATGTTTCAGGATCTACCTTGTGTCTAGATGCTGTTACACCACAGATGCCTGAATATTATTCAAGATTGACGTGCTCGTTTTGTTCTCAGAAGGGTCGTGAACTATCAAGATGTTACAAGTACAAACATCAAGTGAGGCACGCCAACAAACTTCAACGAAGAGAAAATCAATTAGTAAGGAAGTTTAAACTTGCTCAGAAGACCGCTGAGGTATGTAGGATTTTATCTTCGTCTAAGAAGTTAGTTTTCAAAGACAAAACAAGACCATTAGAGAAGAAGGAATGATCAAATAGTTTTGATAGACAGAGGTCAGAAGATTCCTCTCAAGAGGAAAATGGTGGACAAATTGTTGTTCACCACAGCACAAATTAATTGTGTTGGTTGGTAAATCTTGTCTCATGTGCCTGATCAAAAGAGAAAAGATTGTGAATGCGCAGGCTTTAGGAAAAGTTTTTTTCTCTTAGGGTTGTTCTTTTCTGTCTATCAAATAAAAGGAAGGGTTATTTTCAACAATTATACTCTTTATAGGGTTTAGAGTTGGACGTCCACGAACCTGTTTAAAGGTTGCAAACCCTACATTCCTTTTTCCTCTCTGATATCCTTTACATCTTAAGACTGCTTGTTGAGATTGTGAATTCTACTCACAAAAATCAGTTGTTTATAATTGTTCCCTAAAAGCATCATGTCTTTGGATGGAAAGGATGTCAACATGATTGTTAAGCCTTCAACCAAGGAAAAAGAGATATCTCCAGTAACTCCGTCCTTGAAAAGAAAAAGGAGGAATACAAGAAAGCCGAGGGCTGTCCCTTCTAACTCTCAGAAGTTTTCCGATGTTCTTGATGAGTTGAAGGAAGTAAGAAAGGAGATTCGTGATATTAAGGCTTGCGTTTTAAGATCTTTAGAAATTCAGAAAGACCTGGTTCGACATCATCATCCAAGACGGTTTGTTGATATTAACTCCTATCTTCACGAACCTTATGTACCAATGGTTGTTGACGACAAGGAGTTCGGGAATGATAAAGAATTTCTCAAAGACATTGTTGCCTAGTATGTCTTCTTTTTGGCTTAGTTGGAAGAATAACTAGTGTTTTGACTAGCGATGATTGTGTCTACACATAGCTATTATTTTCATCTTCATGTTTTTAGGTTTTTGGTTTAAATTCTAAAACTGTTTGGAGGATGATGTTTTGAAGTATTTAATCTTTATGATTTGTTATATTGCAACTTGTTATGGGATATTGGTGTTTACGTCCGTGAACTATGTTGACCCATACTTTGTCAAAAGTAAAGTCGTTCACGATCAATATTCGTTTATTGATTAAGGAATGAATGGACTTTTGACATATACAAAAGTTAAGCCTATATTGTCAATCTTTGATGGAAGATAGGTTAAAATCTTTTGTAATCAAGGATTATGTCTATTAATTATTGTTATGCATATAATGATTTAAGATAGAATGAATCCTTGTGTTTTCCACAGTATTAATCTTCACTGATCCATATTTTATGTAATACTGTGAGGCTCCGTAATGTGTCTTATGTTGAGCACGATACAACCAAGTTGATTATTTTTTGATTAGCTTTGTTGGTTGTTCCGTAAGGTACTTTATGTTGAGCATTTTAGAACTAAATTAATCATCTTGTTTGGTTATTTAGTTATTACTCCATAAGTTTCACTTGTGTTGAGTATATGAACGATTAAGCCAATCACTCTCTTGTATGGTTAACTTAGTCGTTACTCCGTAAGCTTACTTATGTTGAGCACAATCAATTAAATTGATCACTTTTTGTGTTTATTTGATTACGTATTCCGATTAAATTAATCATGGGTTTACTTGTGATTAATTTGATTGAGTTTTTGGATATAAAAATCATTCATATGGTTTTGGTGTCCAATAAAAATCCTTCTTTTCTCTTGAAATTAAGATCGCTCGTTGTTGTTCTTTCAGGAATGACATCAAATGTGGGAGAGTTCGTTTGAACTTGTGCTTAATGGTCATATCTTGAGGGGTGTGCGGCTGTGGAATTTTAGAGGGGTTATCTTGTATCTTTAAACTCCTTGATGAATGCTGTTAGCTTCGGCTATATGATTGCATCTAAATAAGATGATGTGTGTTTCTTTCTCTCAGTCATGAAATGTCTCTTACGGAAATTTCATTATGATCCCATTCTTATACCTTTGCAAATTTTATTGCCATAAATGGGGAGAATTAATATGTAGTTCACACTACAAATACATATGGTTTTCGGATCATTGTGTAAGGGGGAGTGGTTTCCATGTGAGATGGAGTATTGACTAAGTGGGAGTGATACATATCACCATAGTATTATTGTTGAAGTTGTGATACAATTGAACTTTGACACTATGTAATAATACTATGACACTGTGTAACAATGATCGAGACCGATGTTTTCTCATTGTTATAGCTACAGATCTTCAACAACGGTGATGCTAAACTTACAACCTTTGGGATCATTGGAGTACTTGGAAGTGACGAAGATTTCGAGGAATGTTGAAGATTATACATGTGGAACAGGAGCTACTAAAGTTTCATTATTTTTTTTGTATTCCATATGTATTGATAGTTTTGTCACTAAAATTGACAAAGGGGGAGACTGTTAGAGCATTGCTCGGTCGAACTCGCATGCGTTGCTATCTCAAGCATGTTTGTCAATGTTAGTGATCAAAACTATAAGTCTTGATTTCTAGTCTACTATAACTAAGTCTCGAACTAGGATAGTAAGTGTAGTTGAGCTCAAGGACTCCATGGCGATTCATCATACAAGACGAAGATCTACTCAAGGAACCGGTGGAACTTCTTGACAATAAGGTATGTGGAGACTTGAACTTATCTGTCACTCAAAAGTCTATCTATTCTATCTCCTACTCTTTGAAACAAAAAGTCGTATGCTATATATATAGACTATGATTATACACATTTGGTATTTCAAGCCGAGTATACCTCGCCTATCTATATATCGAAATATGTGTTGGTAAGCTTTTCGCTTCGACCAACACTACAAGAAAGTGGGTCTATTGCCTCATTATGTTGCCACACATCTATAAATAATGTGGCAATAAGGGGGGTTTAGCCTCACGCCATAACAGGTGTGACATTAAGTAATAGTTTTTGCTACACATGTGAACGGACGAGGCAAAAGATACGTTTTTGCCTCATGTTATTCTTTGAAGACGCAATAGCTTAATTTCTAGCCACATAGACGTGGCAACGGGTTTAAATAATGTAGAATAGAATAATTAATAAATTTTAAATTCCCTTTTTGAGGCTAAAACCATTTATTAAATATTCATTTTTTTTTCCAATAATTTTATCGATTAAATTATTACAATAATAGCAATAATATCCGGTTAATTATAAAAGAAAAGAAATCACGTGATTCACGTGCCCTTTTTTTTTTCTTTTGGGAAAACCCTGGATAAGTATTCTTGGTAACGTGTAATAGCCAAAATCTCACCTTTCTTCCCCTGTGCAATCTTCTTTCCCCTATGCAACTTAACCCTAGAACTTAACCAAACAACATATATAGATCTTTTATTTGTATATGCACAGATGAGCCACGTACTAACAAAGAAACCACTAACAAAGTTATGGAAGTGGAAGCCACGTATTAACAGTCAGGTATTAACAAAGAAGTCACTAACAAAGTTATAGATAGAAGTGGAAGCCACACGTAACAAAGGTATAGAAGGGTCCATCATTAAAAATTCGGATTAAAAATGTTCACTTTTTTTTTGATTCCTTGTTTACACCTGGCCTGACCTAACTAATACACGAGAGGACATAATCCTCAATTTTCTTTCTTTCTTTTTTTTGCCTTCCCAAAACAAGGTTGCAGAGCAGCAGAGAGAATCGGAGATAACGAGGATAAATTTGTGAGATATTTTCGTTTCAAATTAGGGAAAGTTTGTTAGAGGAAAAGGGGAATTAGGGGTTATTCATAGAAGATTTATTCTGGAATTTTGGAAATATTTTTGCATCGCCGTAGGATGAAAATCTGATGAAAACAAAAGTATATTGTGAAGGAATGAACGAAGAACATCTAGCGGGAATAATCTCGGTCAATTCTTTTTCGATTTGAACCCTAATATTTTCATTCTGGGCGGGATGAAATCAAAAGAAAATCCTTTTGGGCGGGATTATTCGCGCTTGGTGTTTTGGAGTATCTATAAATTGAACCCTAAAATCAGTCGAGGGATGTTAAGAAATACACCTTTTCTCGGGGATTATCAGTTCCGAGATCAAAAACATCAAGGTATATCATTTTTATGCTTATATAAATGGTTAAATAACTTCCAATCGATCATAATAGGTTATTCTTTTTTATTTACATATCTACACAGTTCTTCGGATTAATTTTGGGTTTTCACTCTCCAGAGACTATTCAGGTCATTTTCTCACCTCCTTCCGCTCAGAAATTTTAATTCGAAAAGGGATTTTCTTTAATTTGGGTTTTCGATTTTCTGATTTTTTTTTTTAAAATTTTGTTTGTAGAGTTATTCAATTTCTGAAGATGGAATTTGAGGAAGAGTAAGTTTTCAATCCCTATTATCTTTCCCTTTCTTATAAGGTTTATGTTGTTTTTGGCAAGATTTTTTTTTTTTTGGTTTGGTTCTCATATTTGATTGTTAGGGCCATTTTGAGTATTAGGTAAGGATTTTTCATTTGTTTTGTTTCAGTTCTTGTTTAGATTTGATTTTGTTTGAGAATCGCCAATTGTGTGTAGATGAGATGTTTAAAGCATTATCTTATATTGGTTAAGGTGTACTTAAAGCTTGTACTCGGTTCTAATTTGAAAGTCTATTAGACTAAATTCTGTGAGCAGGAAAGGTTTTAATATTGCTGATCATGTGTTGTGTGTGGTGTACTATTTTTGACTTGTCTGTCTTTACTTTTAATCAGTTGTCTCTTATATAATGACTTATTATTTGAGGTGCTTGCTTACTGCTCGTCTTAATACCCTGAACAAGGTTATAGATTCTTCTAGAAGTCACATTAGTATTAGAAGTAGTAACGTTAACTTTCTTATTAGTTGTGCAATAAGGAAGTGTTGCTGGCTTACAATCTTTAGTCCATCTCTTCAATACATTAGGTGTTGGACAAGATACACAATTATTGTTCTCACAGATCCCTAGTGAGCCACATTTCTCCGGAAGCATACATTCGCTCGCGTATTTCCACGCATCAGAAAATCTTGTAAAGATTGTGTCCCATGAAGTGAGTTGGCGGCTCTTGTCATAGCTAAAGATCCGCAAATTGACATGTGAACTAAGTCGAAATAGTGATAAGATGGCATTGTCACTTAGTACCTAGCTAACTGTCCATGTTACTTATTTTTTACAGATGAATTATTTGTTTTTCGTAATAACTATGCTTCCATACAAATTAATTATCCTAGTCCTGTTCCTAAGTTGGTCTTGGTTCCCCAAAAATTAGTTGTAATAGTAATTTTAGAAATAAGAGAAAAACCTTTCTTAACATCCTAGTCATGTCTGAATACTTTGATTTATTCCCACCCTCCTGATTCTGTTGCCATTTACCCTTATTTTTAATGATATCATGTGAGATTGGTCACTCAATGATGTTGTTTAGGAGATGTATTTTCTTAGTTTTAGTGTTGCTGCTCAAAACTCACTCTTTTATTATATTCTTGCTTAAGTATTACGTATGAGCTCCTTGATTAGATTTGGACATTATAAATTAGCATATTCCAACAGTTCTCTCGTAGATTCCAATCTGAGTGTTCTTCTGATGTATGATTATAAAAGAAACCTTGTTGTTTTATGCAGGATGGAATATCAACAAAATGGGGAGCAAGGAGAGCATTCCAATTCCGAAACTACTGGTGATTTTTTTTTTTGGGTATCGTTATGTTTAGATGTATTTTTAGTTAACCGTGTACAAAATGCTTACGTTACTCTCTAAGCAGTTGTTGTCTATCGAGAGAAAAAGGTGTGAGGTGATAGCACTTTTGAATCTTTCATTGGAAAGAAAAAAGAGGAGAAAGAAAGGGAAATGGTTGATTGGGATATGAAAAAAGATAAACCTTGTGGAAAAAAACAAGCGAAATATTCCGGTGTCATTGGTGTGTTGCTCAAACAATCTCGCAGTTGGAACTGGGAAAACCCTTGGAATTTGCAAGATGACAACGCTAAGGATTGGTTGTGGGCCGAACATAAGGTGAACATGCTCTGCAGTGAACTTAAGGATTTTTTGTGTGACTTATGAACTGAATGGAATTTTTTTTGTTTTATTCATTTCAGGATTTGTTTGTTGTTGATGAATGTCATAAACAAGGTACCCTATCTATTGTTGGTGGAATATTTAAAGACAAGAAGGGTAAATGGAAAAGGAAACACTATAAGCTCACAAATACACATGCAATGAATCTGAAAGATAAACCCAATTCGTTAACCGAAGGGCGATGGAAGTCTCTTGGAAAACTTTGGGATAGTGAACAGCATCAAGTAAGTTCACACATCTAAAATGTTTGCATTTGAGTTATGTTAAAACATTCATGCCTAATTAAATTTGACTTGTGTATTCGTAAGATACTATCCAAGAAAAATGCCATTAGTAGAAGCCAACAGAAAACGAAGCACACAAAATGGGCAGGAAAAACTACTCTCGATGCGAAGCTGAAATGGTATGTAGATGCATGTATTTTCAACAGTGCTTAAATGGCCTTTCTTTCCTTTAGCATATTTAGCACTTGTTGGTCATCTGTCTGACTTAACTGCTAGTGAACATTGGATAGTGCTAAACCAGTTTTTTCTTCTATTAAGTTTTGTCAGAATTCTAATCATTTAATTCTATTGGATACCATTATTCATTATGTGGCTGAATTTGTTTAGGCTCAAGAGAAAAGAGGGAACCCACCAACTGGTGGTGACGTGTTTATTAAAACCCATATAAATAAAGTCAGTGGAAAAGCTTTGGACCCATTTTCACAAGGATACATTGCAAGTCTATTGTAATGGTTTCAAAGTATCACTAGCAAAGTTCATGAATTTGCTGCTTATAGAAGATTGCTTATTTTATTTTTTTCCTGATTTACATAGGCCCAACTGAGGGAACAATCCGGATTGGATGAGAATGGGTTGGATGAAGATGGTAACCAACAGTCAATAACTAATGAAGTCTATGCAAATGTAGTACCTACAAACAGAAATGAGGATTTTGAGAGAGAAAAGGAAGAGAGAGAGGAAGAATTTAAGAGGCAAATGAAAGAACGAGATGCAGAATGGGAGAGACGAATGGAAGCGCAAAATGAGCAGTATAACATGCGTCAGAACAAAATGATGGAGTATGTCAGATTGTGCAGGCTAGACCTATTTACGAGATCGGCGCAACTCTCAGGACCTTCAGATCACCTCTTCAGAACTGGGGAGCATCATCACAGACCTTGGGATCAACTATCTATACATGGGACGATGCCTTTCATACCTTTAGAGCAGCGCCAAAGACATGGGGAGCAGCCTGGCAGACCAGAGGAGCGATTTTTTGGACCTGCGGGGCCGCTTTACAGGCCCGGGGAGCATCCCAACAGACACGGGGAGACGCCTTTCATACCGTTGGAGCAGCGCCAAAGACCTGGGGAGCAGCCTGGAAGACCTTAGGAGCTACTCTTTGGACCTTCGGAGCCGCTTTACATATCCAGGGACAAACTCAACAAACCTCAAAATGATTGTAAGTCTCTCTTCTTTGATAATAAAGGTATTTGTTGATGCTCCATTAGACATGATGGTTCTCTACGTTTGTTGATATTCTTTTTGCTTGGTGGTCTTGTTTAGCAGGTACGCGGGGAACATGAAAAGACGTCTAGGATTGGATACCTAGGCCCCCTAGGAGTTGATTTAACATGGACTAGGCCAAGTTTGATTTATTAGGTTTCTTTAGTTTTGATTGTGTAATTTTTTTTGTTTCCTTATGGTTAAGTGGGATTCTCTATGTCTTGTCACAACTACTTTTATTTAATGGAACTTAAATTCTAAATTCGGATTCACTTTTTGTTATTGTTTTACTGTTTTTTTTGTTACCGTGCATAATTTAAAACATATTACAATGGCCAGTAAATCAGTAAATGAGTTTTAGCTACATACAAGTTGTGGCATCAGGGTTTGTCTTGCCGCACTCATAGCCACAATAATGGTGTGGCAAAATAATTTCAATGATGTGGCAAAATAATTTTTGAATAAAATGTAAATCAAAATAATTTTGTATTAAATAATAATAAATGTTTTTGCCTTCCGTTATTGCCTCACTAGTTGATATGGCAAAAAATTTAAAATAAATAATTAAAATTTAAAATAAAGAAAAAAGAAAAAAGAGAAATAGAAATACCTTTTGCCTCATGTTATTGCCTCACCATTTGGTGTGCCAAGAAATCCAGCTTTTGCCACTGTACCTTAATGGGGTGGCAATTATTTCTTTCCACCCATGCTGTTGCCACGGGTGTTGCAAAATATTTTTATGTGGCAAAAAGTTGTAGCCACACTAAATATAGGTTGTTGCCACATTTTTGACATGTTGCAATACACCCCTTTTCTTGTAGTGCAAGTTTATCTTTACCTAATGACGAAAGTCATGATATGTTTCAATCACTTTGAAAATTGCTTTGACGAGAAATGGTGTAACAACTATATAACGTCCTCTAAGAATGTTTCAATGATTGGAATAAGAGTTTAGATTACATAACCAATAGTGGACATAAACATTGTGGTGGAAACACAGTTATGTATAAGTCCTATTCCTTGAACCAAAGTTTTCGAACTTTGTTGATCAAGAGAAACCGGAAGAATGGCTTGTTGCCAAGACCGCGAACCTGAAAAAGCGGGGGTCTAACAACACCACCCAATATTTCGCTTAGCAATCTGTATGGACTAACTCCGAAATGCTTTGCTAGAGAATAAACTAGACAGTCAGACTCAATCTAGATAAAAGTATCTCAAGGAGTTAATATCTCTCTCTTGATTTGATTTTTACTCAAGCTAAAAACAATAGCGAGTCTTTATCAAATACAAGGAATACTTGAACGGTACCAATGACCAATGTCCAAAGATCAATCAACATCAATCAACAACCAAAGGTTGTATTTCCAATTGATGATCACGAACGCACAACCTATATTATTTCAATCATATAAAATGTAATGCGGAAAATAAATAACACAGACACCAAAAATTTTGTTAACGAGGAAACCGAAAATGCAGAAAAACCCCGGGACCTAGTCCAGATTGAATACACACTGTATTAAGCCGCTACAGACACTAGCCTACTCCAAGCTAACTTCAGACTAGACTATAGTTGAACCCCAATCAGTCTCCCACCGATCCAAGGTACAATTATACTCCTACGCCTCTGATCCCAGCAGGATACTACGCACTTGATTCCCTTAGTTGATCTCACCCACAACCAAGAGTTGTTGCAACCCAAAATCACAGACTTGATAATAATCAGATCTGTCTCACACAGAAAAGTCTATCAAAGGATAAATTTGTCTCTCACAGATAAACCCTAAGTTTTGTTCTGTCTTTTGATATACAATCAAGGTGAATAGGAACCAATTGATAATTCGGTCTTATATTCCCGAAGAACATCCTAGATTAATTAATCACCTCTCTAAAATCCTTCCTGACTACACAAGCGGATTGTCGAGGAATCACAAACAGTGAGACGAAGATGTTTGTGACTTCTTTATCTTGCCTATCGGAGAACTCTCACGATCTCAAGCCAATCAATCGATTGTACTCGTACGATAGAAGATGCATGATCATATCACACAACTACGATAAAAGTAGTATCGGTCTGGCTTCACAATCCCAATGAATTCTTTAAGTCGTTAACCTTATTTTAGAGAAGAAAATCAAAGATTAATAGAGATCGACTCTAGCGGGCGCACTAGTAGCACACAAACGTGTGGGGATTAGTTTTGCACAATGCTAGATGTCTCCTTTATATATCCTTAAAATCAGGTTTTGCCTTAGTTACAAAGCAATCCATATTCACCGTTAGATGAAAACCTGATTTAGATTCAAGCTAATATTTCTCAACCGTTAGATCGAAAAACCTAGCTTGTCACACACATTTTGGTAAACGTTTACTGGGTTCGTGAAAACCATGCCCAAACATGTACGTGTATGTTGGTTCAACATAGTAACCCAAAAGGTTAACCATATGATAATTTCATATTAACCTTGTTCTTCTTCACCATAACTAGTTCAATTGACTCAAATGAACTAGTTAAAGAGTTGTTCAATTGCTATGAGATCTTGACAAGCTAATCGGTTCAAGGAATTCATGGTTATGTAATCTAAACTCTCATTTCAATCATTGAGAAATTCTCAGAGGACGCTGTGTAGACGTTATTCACAGACCGATTCACGTCAGAGCAATTCTTAAAGTGATTGAAACTTTTCATGACTTTCGTCACTAGGTGAAGATAAACTTGATCAAAGCGAAACGCTTTACCAACACACGATTTTGAGATAAAAGATAAGCAATGAATGCTCACTCGAAATTTCAAATGTGTATGATCTAGTCTATATAGCATACGAATTTTGTCTCGTAAGAAGTAGGAGATAGAATAAATAGACTTTTGAGTGATAAATAATTTCAAGTCTCCACATACCTTCTTGTTGATGAAGTTCCACGGTTCCTTGTATAGATCTTCGTCATTGTATGATGAATCGCCATGAAGTCCTTGAGATCAACTACACTTTTCTATCCTAGTCCGAGACTTAGCTATGTAGGCTAGAAATCAAGACTCATAGTTTTGATCACTAACATTGGCAAACATGCTTGAGATAGCAACGCATGCGAGGTCTACCAATATATGCTCTAACAATCTCCCCTTTTTTCAATTTTAGTGAAAAAACTATTAATACATATGGAATACAAAAAGATAAACTTTTGTGGATCCTATTCCATAGTCTAATCTTCAACGTTCCCTGAAATCTTAGTCCTTCCAAGTACTTCAATGATCCCAAAGGTTGTAAGTTTAGCATCACCGTTGTTGAAGATCTGTAGCTATAACAATGAGAGAAATCGAGATTCTCGATCATTATTATACAGTGTCATAGTATTATTATGTAATATCAAAGTCCAATTGTATCACGACTTTAAAAATAATACTACGGTGATATTTATCACTCCCCCTTACTCAATACTCCATCTCGATCATGGAAACCACTCCCCCTTACAATGATCCGAAAACCATATGTATTTGTAGTGTGAACTACAATATTTCTCCCCCTTTTTGTCAATAAAATTGGCAAAAGTACAAGAATGGGATCATAATGAAATTTCCACAAGAGACATTTCATGACTAAAAGAAAAATACATACCAACTTAATTTAGATGCAATCTAATAGCCGAAGCTAACATCATTCATCAATAAGTTTTAAGATACAAGATAACCCCTATAAAATTCCACAGTCGCACTCCCCGCAAGATATTACCATTAAGCACAAGTTCAAAAGAACTCTCCCCCATTTGATGTCATTCCCGAAAGAAAAACAAGAGCGACCTTAATTTCGAAAGAAAAGAAGGATTTTTTAATTGGACACCAAAAACCATAGGAATGATTTTCTATATCCAAAGATCAACCAAATTAATCACAAGTAAACCCATGACTAATTCAATTGAAAATGCAACTAAATCAAACCACAAAAGTGATCAATTTAATTGAAAGTTCTCAACATAAGTAAACTTACGGATCTACGACTAAGGTAATCATACGGAGATGACTAACTTAATCGTTCACATACTCAACATAAGGAAAACCTTACAGAATATACGACTACATTAACCAATAGAACATGATTAGTATAGCCGTTCATATACTCAACACAAGAATTTGTGGAATATATGAAAACTCAACTAGATTAATTACAAGAGAACCTATAATTAATCTAATTGGAATACAAACAACCAAACTAATCACCGAAGTAATCAATTTAATTATTTTGGGCTCAACATAAGAGAACTTATGGAACCCCGACTAAGTTCATCATAGAATATGACAACCTTAACCGTACATGTACTCGACATAAGAAAGAAAACTTATGGAGTAAAAACTAAATAACCAAACGAGTTGATTAATTTAGTTCATAATGCTCGACATATAGCATCTTATGGAAAAACCAACAAGCCAATAAGAATAATCGACTTAGTTGTATCGTGCTCAACATAAGACACTCAATGGAGCCTTCACGGTAAAACATAACAAGATGGATCAATGAAGATCAATACTGTGGATAACATACAAGGATCTATTCTATTTTCCATCATAACGATATAATAGACTTTATCCTTTTCAAACAAAAGATTTTATCCTATTTTCCATCAAATACATGATTGCATAGGCATAACTTTTGTAATTGTAAAAAGTCCATTCGTCCTTTCATCAATACGAGTACTAATTCATGAACGACTTTACTTTTGATCCCAATATGGGACCTTCAAGTTCACTGACGTAAACAATACATATCCCATAAACAAATTGCAATATCACAAAATCATAAAGATCAATACTGCAATAACATCATCCTCCAAATATTTTTAGAATTTAGTAACCAATAAACCTAAAAAATAACATAAGAAGATGAAAACAAAAATAGCTATGTGTAGTCACAATCATCGCTATTCAAAGCACTAGTTATTCTTCCAACTAATCCAAAAATAAGACATCCTAGGCGATAATGCCTTTGAGAAATTCAACATCATTCCTGAACTCCTTGTTGTCAACAGCCATTGAAACATACTGTTCACGAAGATAAGAGTTTATATCAACGAACTGTCTTGGATGATTATGTCGTACCAGGGCTCTATGAATTTCTAAGGACTTTGACACAAAATCCTTTATTTCACGAATCTCCTTTCTTACTTCCTTCAACTCATCAAGAACATCGGAAAATTTCTGAGAGTTAGAAGTCACAGCCTTTGACTTTCTTGTATTCCTCCTTTTTCTTTTCAAGGATGGAGTTGCAGGAGATTTTTCTTTTTCCTTGATTGAAGATTTAACAATCATGTTGACATCTTTTCTCTCCATAGACACGATGCTTTGAGAATAGTTATAACCAACTGATTTTTGTGGATGGAATTCACAATCTCATTAAACAGTCTTGAGATACAAAGAATATCAAGGAAAAAAAAGGAATGTAGGGTTCGAAACCTATAAACAGGTTCGTGGTCATTCAACTCTAAACATATAAAGAGTAGAATTGTCGATAATAACCAGTTCTTTTATTTGATAGACAGAAAACAACAAACCTAAGAAAACACCCTTTTCTAAAGCCTGTACGTTCATGATCTTGTCTCTTTTGAACAGGCACATGAGACAAGATTTTCCAAACAACACAATTAATTTGTGTTGTGGTGAACAACAATTTGTCCACCATTTTCCTCAAGAGAGGAATCTTCAGACTTCTGTCTATCAAAACGATTTGACCATACTTTCTTTTCAAATGGTCTTACTCTATCCCTGGAAACCAACTTCTTAGACGAAGATAAGATCCTACATACCTCGGCGGTCTTCTGAGCAAGTTTCAGCTTCCTTGCTAATCGATCTGCTCTTCGTTGGAGTTTGCTGGCGTGCCTTATTTGGTGCTTGTATTTGTAACACCTTGATAGTTCGTGTCCCTTCATCAAACAAAATGAGCACGTCAAACTTGGATAGTATTCAGGCATCTGAGATGTGCAAGCAGCTAGACATACAGTAGATCCTGAAACATTACTGACAGGGTTTCCAGTTAGACAATCTTCCAGCTTGATTGGGTTTCCTTCTTCTCCGAACCCATTGAGGTTGATATATGTATTGCTACAAGTATCAAAATCGATGTTTTCACCAAGGAGCCCTACACTTGATTTCATATCTTCATCGGAATCATAGGTTTCAGACATTTCATCAAGTGTTACAGCTAGACCTTTGTTCCCAATGTATTTTCTATGATTTGGGGATTCTTTAGCAAAATGGCCAAAACCCTTACACTTAAAGCACTGAGGCATGTCCTCGTCATCAGCCTCGTCATCAGCCTCGTCAGCATCCCTGTTTTTAGGAGGTACGCGACCGTGAAGTTAATTTGATGACATAGGTTTGTCTCTTGAAAACCGTTTACTTCTCTTCTACATAAGATCCCTAAACTTTCTTGTGATCAAGAAGACCGACTTGTCAAGGTCTTCATCTGAAAAATCATTCTCAGATTGATCATCCTCAGAGACATGAACACTTTTACCTTTGGCAAGTATTTTAGTGCTCTTCTGTGCTTTAAAGGAAACATCCTTACCGACTTTGGATGTGTGCTCATGGTCAAAGATATTTTGCTTCCCAACCAAGGTGTTTCTGGAAAGATTATTGAGGTTATTCCCTTCAACGATAGCATGCTTCTTAGACTCGTATCTAGATGGAAGCGATCTGAGAATTTTCATTGCAATGTCCTTTTCAAGAATAGTCTTACCCAATGCAAAAGATGCATTAACAATTTCAGACACTTTGTGATTAAAATCATCAAATGTTTCTTCATATGCCATACGAAGGTTCTCCCAATCGGAAGTAAGGTTTTGAAGCCTAGCTTCCTTTTCACTGGAGTTTCCTTCAAATACGGTTTCTAAGATATCCCAAGCATCTTTAGACCTAGTGAAATTAGACACATGGTGTTGAAGACTTGGGGCAATGACATGTATGATAGCATTTAACCCTTCAGAATTCTGCTTCGCAGCAAGAATCTCGGCAGCATTATATTCACCAATATTCTTGGGAACAGTTCCGTCTCCAGCTGCAACAACGGGCACATCATAACCATTCACCACATATACCCATGATTCAAAATCACGCGATTGAAGAAAATCTCTCATAGCAATTTTCCACCATAAGTAATTGGAGCCATCGAAGACTAGTGGTACATTAATAGAGATAGCACCTTTGTCCATAGAGTCAGATCGCTACAAACACAGACTGATGAGGTCTTAAATGTGTTTGCCTTCTCTGATACCAATTGAAAAAGCGGGGGTCTAACAACACCCCCCAATTTTTCGCTTAGCAATATGTATGGACTAACTCCAAAATACTTTGCTAGAGAATCAACTAGACAGTCAGACTCAATCTAGATAAAAGTATCTCAAGGAGTTAATATCTCTCTCTTGATTTGATTTTTACTCAAGCTAAAACCAATAGCGAGTCTTTATCAAATACAAGGAATACTTGGACGGTACCAAAGACCAATGTCCAAGGATCAATCAATATAAATCAACAACCAAAGGTTGGATTTCCAATTGATGATCACGAACCCACAACATGTATTATTTCAATTATATAAAATATAATGCAGTAAAGAAATAACACAGACACCAGAAATTTTGTTAACGAGGAAACCGCAAATGCACAAAAACCCCGGGACTTAGTCCAGATTAAATACACGCTATATTAAGCCGCTACAGACACTAGCCTACTCCAAGCTAACTTCGGACTGGACTATAGTTGAACCCCAATCAGTATCCCACCGATCCAAGGTACAGTTGTATCCTACGTCTCTGATCTCAGCAGGATACTACGCACTTGATTCCCTTAGCTGATCTCACCCACAACCAAGAGTTACTGCAACCCAAAATCACAGACTTGATAATAAAAAGATTCGTCTCACAAAGAAAAGTCTATCAAAGGATAAATCTGTCTCCCACAGATAAACCCTAGGTTTGTTCCGTCTTTTGATATAAAATCAAGGTGAACAGGAACCAATTGATAATCCGGTCTTATATTCCCGAAGAACAACCTAGATTAATCAATCACCTCTCTACAATCCTTCCTGACTACACAAGCGGATTATCGAGGAATCACAAACAGTGAGACGAAGATGTTTGTGACTTCTTTATCTTGCCTATCGGAGAACTCTCACGATCTCAAGCCAATCAATCGATTGTACTCGTACGATAGAAGATGCAAGATCAGATCACACAACTACGATAAAAGTAGTATCGGTCTGGCTTCACAATCCCAATGAAGTATTTAAGTCGTTCACCTGATTTTAGAGAATAAAATCAAAGGTAAATGGAGATCGACTCTAGCGGGCGCACTAGTAGCACACAGACATGTGGGGATTAGTTTTGCACAATGCTAGATGTCTCCTTTATATAGCCTTCAAATCAGGGTTTTGCCTTAGTTACAAAGCAATCCATATTCACTGTTACATGAAAACCTGATTTAGATTCAAGCTAATATTTCTCAACCGTTAGATCGAAAAACCTAGCTTGTCACACACATTTTGGTAAACGTTTACTGGGTTCGTGAAAACCATGCCCAAACGTGTACGTGTATGTTGGTTCAACATAGTAACCCAAAAGGTTAACCATATGATAATTTCATATTAACCTTGTTCTTCTTCACCATAACTAGTTCAATTGACTCAAATGAACTAGTTAAAGAGTTGTTCAATTTCTATGAGATCTTATGTAACTACACAAGACACAATTGAAACAAAGATGATTCGATTCGATTGAATCGACTCATGAACATTTTATCCACGGTTTTCATAAAGCATTCCTTAGTAATTAAGTTTCATGTTCAGAGCACATCTTTAGATCATAACCTCTTAAGTTCACAAACAAGTTCGCGGACTTAAGTTAATCGATTGAGTTTTCCAAACTCAGCAGAAATTCTCGGAAAGAGAACTTCCGCCAGTTCGCGGACTGGGTTAGCGGACTTAGCACATAGAAGAGTTTTGGAAAATCCAGCAGAAATTCTCGAACGAGAACTTCCGACAGTTCGCGGACTGAGTCTGCAGACTGGGTTCGCGGACTTGGCAAGCCAATTCCGTAATCCTCCCGATTTCTCTTGATCAATAAAGTTCGAAAACTTAAGTTCAAGGGATACATGGTTATGTAATCTAAACTCTCATTTCAATCATTGAGACATTCTTAGTGGACGATATGTGGCCGTTATTCACAGACCGATTCACGTCAGAGCAATTCTCAAGGTGATTGAAACTTTTCATGACTTTCGTCACTAGGTGAAGATAAACTTGATAAAAGCGAAACGCTTTACCAACACACGATTTCGAGATAAATGATAAGCAATGAATGCTCAGCTCGAAATGTCAAATGTGTATGATCTAATCTATATAGTGTACGACTTTTGTCTCATAAGAAGTAGGAGATAGAATAGATAGACTTTTGAGTGATAGATAAGTTCAAGTCTCCACATACCTTTTTGTTGATCAAGTTCCACGGTTCCTTGTATAGATCTTCGTTGTTGTATGATGAATCGCCATGAAGTCCTTGAGCTCAACTACAAATTTCTATCCTAGTTCGAAACTTAGCTATGTAGGCTAGAAATAAAGACTCATAGTTTTGATGACTAACATTGACAAACATGCTTGAGATAGCAACGCATGCGAGGTCGACCGAGCTATGCTCTAACAGAACCCAGTCCGCGAACTGCCGAACTTCTCATCCCGAAAAATTCTGCTAGAGTTGATAAACTAGTTGCGTGAGTACCAGTCCGCGAACCGGCGGAAAGTCTTTTGCCGAGATTTTCTGCTGGAGTTTGTAAACTCTGCCCGGTTGCTTAAGTTCGCGAACCTAGTGTGCGAACTTGAGAAGGTTATATATCTAAAGATGATTTCTGAACTTAAACTTAAAAAGACTAAGGAATGCTATTTGCAAAACGTGGCTATAAAAGTTCATGAACCGATTCGAGTGAATCAAATCATCTTTGCTTCAATTGTGTCTTGTGTAGTTACATAAGATTTTCTTGCAATTGAACAACTCTCTAACTAGTTCAATTGAGTCAATTGAACTAGTTATGGTGAAGAAGAACATGGTTGATATGAAATGCTCATATGGCTAACCTTTTGATTGAGTATTGTTGAACCAACAATGTACACGTTTGGGTACGGTTAACAAACCTAGAAGCGCGCAGTTCATTTGTGTATAACAAGCTAAGTTTTCGATCTAACGGTTGAGAAATATTAGCTTGAATCTAAATCAGGATTTCATCTAACGGTGGATATTGATTGCTTCGTTACCAAGGAAAAACCCTGATTTGAAAGACTATATAAGGGGACATCTAGCAACTCTGCAAAACTAATCCCCACACCTTACGTGTGATACTAGTTTGCGTGCTAGATCCGGTTCTCCTTTAACCTTTGGTTTTCTTCTTCTAAAACCAGGTTAAACGACTTGAAGACTTCATTGGGATTGTGAAGCCAGGCCGATACTATTTTTATCGTAGTTGTGTGATCTGATCTTGCATCTTCTATCATACGAGTACAATCATATTGATTGGCTTGAGATTGTTTGATTTCTCCGATAGGAAAGATATAAAAAGTAATCACAAACATCTTTGTCTCACTGTTTGTGATTCCGCAACATCTTGTTTCGCTACCATACGATTAAGATTGTTGTGAGGTGATTGATTAATCTAGGCTGTTTTTCGGGAATATAAGACCGGATTATCAATTGGTTCCTGTTCGCCTTGATTATTATCAAAATACGGAACAAAAACTGTAGGGTTTTTCTGTGGGAGACAGATTTATCCTTTGATATAATTGTCTGTGTGAGACAGATTTTTTTATTGTCAAAGCCTGCGATTTTGGGTCGTAGCAACTCTTAGTTGTGGGTGAGATCAGCTAAGGGAATCAAGTGCACAGTATCCTGTTGGGATCAGAGGCGTAGGGAGTACAACTGTAGCTTGGATCAGTGGGAGACTGATTGGGGTTCAACTATAGTCCAGTCCGAAGTTAGCTTGGAGTAGGCTAGTGTCTGTAGCGGCTTAATACAGTGTGTATTCAATCTGGACTAGGTCCCAGGGTTTTTCTGCATTTGCAGTTTCCTCGTTAACAAAATTTCTGGTGTCTGTGTTATTTCAGTTTCCACATTATATTGATTTATCTTTATAATTGAAATAATACAGGTTGTACGTTTAGATCATCAATTAGTATAATCCAACCTTTGGTTGTTGATTAACATTGATTGATCCTTGGACATTGGTCTTTGGTACCGTCCAAGTTATTCTTTGTGTTTGATTAAAGACTCGTTGATTTCTATTAGCTTGAGAAAATCAAAACAAGAGAGATATATTAACTCCTTGAGATACTTTTACCTAGATTGAGTCTGCCTGTCTAGTTGATTCTCTAGAAAGTGTTTCGGAGTTAGTCCATACAAATTGCTAAGCGAAATATTGGGTGGTGTTGTTAGACCCCCGTTTTTCAGTGTTCCTTCCACTTCTATTAATAATTCATCTCCATATGAAGCTCTTTTTGGTCTTCCACCGGATTACACCTCCCTTCGTGTATTTGTTTGTTTATGTTATCCTCACTTACGTCCGTATAGATCTCACAAAATGGAGCCTCTTTCCTCTCCATATGTGTTTATTGGTTATAGTCCATCTCAAAAGGGCTACAAGTTTCTTCATATTCCTAAGGGTCGTATATATGTTAGTCGTCATTTCGTTTATGATGAGACTACCTTTCCCTTTGCCTCCACCCCACCTTCACCGACATCGATCCCTTCTCAGGTAAATAACTCTTCACCCCTATCGGTTTCATTACCACTGGTTTCAATTCCTCGACATATTACTACACCCATACTACCAGTTGGTACAGTTTCTTCGAGTTCATGTGATTCCAGCCGCAACACAACTATACAGTCGCTCCTACCAGTCTTAGATGACTCGTCTTCATCTGCCCATATTCCATCACCGACAGTTCAGTCAGATTCAGTTGTTGCTACTTTGTCTCCCATCCACGAGCCATCAGTTACGCTGGACAACGTTACTGTCCCACCAAACATTCCGAGCTTGTCACCAGATTTCACTTTGACTACAGCATCAGCCTCATACTCGAGTTCTGCGTCAACTTCGGACTCTGCACCAGCTTCCGTAACCAGGGAAAAAGATGGAATTTTTAAACCCTCTTACAAAGATCTTAGTGCCCCCAAATATACACTGGTATGTGACTCTCTTCGCGAACCCACTTGTATTTCAGAAGCTCATAAGGATCCAGATTGGCGTGTCTCCTCAGATGATGAGATCAATGCATTGCTCCGAAATGGTACCTGGACATTAGTACCATATGATCCTTCTATGAATGTTATTGGATGTAAATTGGTATTTCATATCAAACGCAAGTCTAATGGTGAAATTGAACTCCGTAACTCTCGCTTGGTTGCTAAAGGTTATAATCAACAAGAGGGAATATACTTTTCTAAAACGTTTAGTCTGGTTGTTAAACCATGTATTATTCGTATTATTCTTACATTAGCTTTGTCTTCCAATTGGCTTATTCATCAACTTGACGTGCATAATGATTTCTTACATGGTGAACTTCAAGAATAGGTATACATGAAACAACCCCCAGATTATGTTGATTCTCGGTTTCCCACACACGTTTGCAAGTTGCATCGGTCTCTCTATGGTCTTAAACAAGCTCCTCGTGCACGGTACCACCGACTCAGTACTTTTTTATTACAAATTGGGTTTATCACTTCAAAGTGTGACTCATCTCTATTTATCTACAATGGTTCATACGGTACTATTTATCTGTTGGTGTATGCGGATGATATTATTGTTACAGGTTCCAACTCTGCTGGTATTAAATCCACTCTTGATCGTCTACAACAAGAATTTGCAATTAAAGATCTTGGATCCTTGTCTTATTTTCTTGGAATTGAAGCGATTCGTACTTCCTCAGGATTGTTTCTTTCTCAACAAAGGTATGCTCATGATCTTATTATTCGAGCAAAAATGGATGGTGTTAAACCTATTCAAACCCCACTTAGTACTTCTGGTGACATCTCCTCTGATCGTAGTACCTTATTATCTGATGCTACTGAATATCGTAGTATTGTTGGAGCCTTACAATATTTGACATTTACTCGTCCCGATTTGGCATATGCTATTAATAAGGTATGTCAATTTATACATGCACCCACTGTTTTTCACTGGGGTCTGGTAAAGCGTATACTCCATTATCTTAAAAATACGCCTACCTTTGGTATACTTCTTCGGCCATATCCTTCTCTACAGTTATCTTTCAGTGCATATACTGATTCAGATTGGGCTGGTTCGAAGATCGACGTTCTACTAGTGGTTATTGTATTTTCTTGGGTGGTAATATTATTTCTTGGAGTGCTCGTAAGCAGAAAACAGTATCTCTTTCTAGTACTGAAGAAGAATACAGGGGACTTGCAATTGCTACTGCTGAAATTATGTGGATTCAGTCACTTCTTTCAGGACTTCGTGTTTCTACTAAATCCCCTCCTGTTTTATGGTGTGATAATCTTGGAGCTACTTATCTCACTGTCAATCCTATTTTCCATGCAAGGAAAAAGCATATTGAGATTGATTATCATTTTGTTCGTGATCAGGTTGCTTCTAAACTTCTTGATGTCAGATTTATATCATCTAAGGATCAAATAGCGGATATATTCACAAAACCATTATCTAGGGATCGGTTCTCTTCTTTACGGTTCAGGATAACCCGTTACGCTTGCGGGAGGGTGTTAACACAACATATGGTACGTGTGTGAAATAACACACGATACCCTACCAGACAAGAAGACTCGTTGTATATTAGGAAATACAATTTATTTAGGAAACAATGCACCTAGTAGTTCAAGGAAATCTATGTATATATGATGTGCTCTGTTCGACAATTGTATGTGTGAAAAATCAATAGAATTCAGTTGTCAGTTTATCTCTTCTTCTGTTTATTATCTTCTTATTTAACTAAACCTAAACCTAGCAGTTCTATCTTCTTGTTTAACTAAACCTGAACCTAGTAGTTCTAACTAGACGAAAGGGTTGTTTTTGTTTTTTTAACACGTGGGTTAACCAATTGATAACCTAAAATACAAGGGATAATGGTCCCAGAAATGGTATGACATGCTCTCCATTTTGAGGGCTCAATTAGTTTAGAACAAGAAGAGACCTTAGTAGCCAGGAACGTGAGAAGTGGTCACGGATCTCACTGAGATCCGCGATTTTGCGCTCCTTAATGATAATCGTGATGGGAGCACGCTCCTAACCTGAGAGAAATACGCTCCTAAGCTGAGAGAAACGTTTCACTAGTTTAGTATATTCTCTTATCTTCAATTCTTCGTATCTTTATATACTAAAGTGTGTATATTCTCATATATCTTTATCTACCAAGTGTATATATTCTCAAATCTTTGTATCTTTATCTACTGAATCTTCTAACTGTTTATATTCTCATATCTCTATATAGTATTGCATATCTTCGGGTCTCTGTGTAACGTACGTTATATGTTTATCCAGTTATTGTGATGGACCCGCTTTCCACATCAGCTTCCTACACAATTACTTTTTACCACTACCCAGAAAATTCCAAGCAGCAACCTCCGCAAAATATAGGTGTCTAGTTACTTAAGTGTGTGTCTGGACTGCTTAAACCGTCATGATCAACAGCACTCTTTTCAACTCCCATTCATATCCTTGGTCTCTTTGTTCTATTACATTAATCACAGTTTAAAGACTGGCAATTTCCAAGTTTTATTTCTGGATTAAAAATTTAGAAATTAGTAGTCTAACTCACACTCCCAACTCGCTTCTCGTATCTCATTTTTTGAAAATTTGACGATCCCCACTTCCGTCCTCGCTCCCATTTCCGACCTCGTTCCAATTCCTGGCTACTAAGGAAGAGACAGCAGATCTGCATTACAAAGTGGTTGATCTGGTTTGGGAATATATATACTGCTGCCAGAAACAGGATGGACTTGTGTGAGACCTTACACCATTTCAGGTACCCTACCATCAATGGAATTCTAAGGCTTTCTGAAGAGATGAAAGTTCGAGAATCAAAGCTCTAATCTTCTCATGCGTGAAAGTGGATCCCTATTAGTGTTTTTTTTTTTTTTGATTTTTTTCTCAATGCCTTCGAAACAGAATAAGTGTGCCTAACATGGCCAAAGAAGCCTGTTGGTGTAGCCTGGCGTTTTTCAAGCACAGTTTTATGCCTCAATGGGGATGAGATCCTTACAATTTAGTCTCCGCTGATAATAGCATCTCCAATGGTGTATGGATATTTACCCCATGTGGAGACCTAAAAAAGAGGTATTTGACAACATAGAATCAAATAATTTTTTTGGTTTTGATAAGCACCTCCAGTGGTAGTTGTATCCATACCTATTTTGAAACACTTGTCACTTATTTGTAGAAAGTTAATCCACAAAATCTAACAAAATAAATAAAATAAAAGCAAATAGTTATGACGTGGGGTATGGATGAGAGTCTCTAAAAACCCATACTCTCTTCCAAACTCAAACTTCCACATCAGAGTAAAATTTTAATATCTAACCACCACTAGAGAGGTTTTCTTTGTTTAACGTTTCTAAAATCCTAGGTGGCTTCAATATTTTTAGAGACTCATATTCCATTGGAGATGCTCTAAGTAACATCAAATATTAGGCAAATTTCCTGTTACGGTGCTATATCGTTAAAGTGCAGTGATATCTTAATACTAAGAAAACAACTGCTGCATTCAGTAAATATAACTAGTGAAAAGTTCGAAATTCAATCTAAAGCAAGCATCATTCTGCGAACTATACTAAGATCATTGTGTTTTGAACTATACCTACTAATACCACTAATTATAATTTAAATTCAGTAAAAATTACTAGTGAAAGGTTCGAAATTCACCCAAGAACAACGTATATATCCCCCCTCTACATAATATATATATATATAATAAGTATCACTCAATCTTTTTAATCTTTTATTTGTTGTTTGGTCGGCGAGTTAGTATTCAGTCACAAAATTTTAGTTGAGTCATAGTAGTCAGGGCTTAAACATGCGGACCCGCGATTAAGGATGGTCTATGTATTTAGATAGTCTTATCATACCATAGTAGCCGGGGCATACGGCCCCGGCCGTGGATTAAAAAATCTACGGACAAACACAGTCCAGTTTTAATATGAAATTAACTGTGATTTGGTTGAGTTTATAAGTTAGCTGGGACTTGCAGCCTCGATGTTTTGTTGGTCGGGTCTAATTGGTCGGGACCTACAGCCCTGGCAGTGGTCCCTTGCGCAAACTCCAGTATGTCGTTGGTCGGATCAAATTAGTCGGGGCCTACAGCCCCAGTTGTGGTCCCTTACACAAATTCGAGTTATTTTATTGGTCAGACCAAATTAGCTAGGACCTACAACTCCGACCGTGGTCCTTTACACGTAAATTCCAGTATTTTTTTGATTGGGTCAAAGTAACCATGATCATAAGCCCGATCGTGACCCCTTTGATTTTTTTCAAATTTATATTTGGTGCTAAGGTTATCCGTCATTAATAGAGTTAATATAGTTACGGTAAACCTAAATAAATTTTCAAAAGAACGAAATTTGTTAAAATGAGTTTTCTATTATCGGTGATAATTGCCATGGAGTTTGCGCTTTTGTTTTCTGGAATTAGAGGTTCGGGAAGCTGAAAGGTCATCAAGCTTATGTCAGATATTTGTTTTAGAAACTTGTCGCATTAACACTGTTCACCTTTCAAGAATATAAGCTAGCCTAAGAAGGGAAAAAAAGAAACACTTGCCTTTTTTGTCGTGATGTGTAAGCCCTTCAATTTACCTCTTGTTGCAAACTTGATATAACATGTGTTTTTTTAGTGATGATTTGTCGCGTGTGGTGTAGTCAATCAATGAATGGTATAGTACGCTCCTCGGATAGTGAAAGTGTTTCGAATTAAATCATGTAGGGAGAGTCTAGTAGATTAATTGTGGAAGGAAGTTTGATTTTTTTAACCTTGGCCTCGTGTTCTCTTCATCTCTGTTCAAATCACCGATTTATAATAGCCTTGCGCGATGAAATTATAAATAATGAATAGACACTCGAAAACAACAAAGATCGAAGGGGTGAGCGTATCGGTTGGTCTAGTGAATCGGAGATAATAAGCCTATAAACGTATAGTGAGAAAACTTTAACTTTATTATAAATACCAAAAAATTGGTACTGATTTTGGAAATCCAAAAATAAGGCAACTACAAGGATCTTATTGTAGTTTATAAAACTCAAATAAATACCAAGAATTGGTATCCAAAAATATACACGTATTTTATGGTAGTTTAGCAAAATCAGGAAACCCACCGATCGGACGGACGTTTATATAGAATATATAACGAATCGATCCGTGCCGTGGGATGACGAAATCGATGGTCGGATTTATAAGGCTACACAAATACCACTTCTTTTTATAATCTAGACGTAGGCTGGGGCTCAACCTTTTAGAGTTTTTTTTATTGTTTGGTCGGTTAGTCAGTATCTTCCCATATTTTAGTCCATTTATCTTCCGATACAATATTAGTCCGTCTATAATAGTCGGGAGCATATTTAGTTAGTCCGGTCATACCAAAACGGTCCCGATATTTAGTTGGTCGTGTCATATTATAGCATGTTAGTTAGTCGAATCACAGTAACATGTTTAATTAGTTGAATCATAGTAGCCGGATGGGGCCAGGGCCGTAGATTAGAAAATTTAAAGGCAAATATAATATCCACATTAAAATTAGTCATGATTAAGTAAACTCTACAGGGTCTTCAGATTAATATTTGTTGTTTTTTTTTTGGTTGGCAATTTATTTTATTTTTTGTTTCGATCAGGAGGTCGGCAATATTTGGATTACAAATGGTCACATTAAAGATATCCCATTCTCCTGATTTTATAGCTTTTGTTGTGGGTCTCCCTCTTGCCACTCTTTGGCAATGAGCGGGTGGACGCTACAGTCCAAGAAACCACGTTATTAAAGGTACCGTGACAATATTAGGAAACTATCTTAATAATTGGGGTCGTGAAATAATGTGATAAATTTCATGAATTCATTACCATGTTGATGCAGATCTCTGGAACTGACAGATGAACGGAGCAGTGGATGTCGGTCTGTTCATTGGCTCTACTTCATTCATATGATCTAAGGCTGATGGTGTCGTGGTTGATTGGGTTTCGGCGAGAAACTTTAAAATCCATTCCAAATGAAAGCAGCTAAGTTTGTGAATGTAATACGTTATGGGGTCCATTATCAATGGAAAACGAAGTTGTCTATTTATTAATGATAGCTTGGTTTTTTTATATAGGACTCTTTCGTATCAGAATTAGGACAGTATTTTTTGGTTCCATAATTAGGACAAAATCTATTTTCTGAAACAGTGGGAAACTCACGTTTAGAAATCAAGCTATTATTAATAAATTAATGGGGCTCAAACAATATCGGGAAACTCAAGGGATCGATGACGTCTATATAGGACATATAACGAATCGATCCGCGTCGTGGGATGACGAAATCAATGGTCGGATTTGTAAGGCTACACAAACACCACTTCTTTTTATAATATAGACTAGGTATCAGGCCGGGGCTCAACCTTTTAGAGTTCTGTTTATTGTTTGGTCGGTCGGCCAGTGTCTTCCCATATTTTAGTCCATCTATAATAGTCGGGAGTATATTTAGTTAGTCCGGTCAATACCGCAACGGTCCTGATATTTAGTTGGTCGTGTCATATTATACCGTGTTAGTTAGTCGGGTCACAATAGCGTGTTCAATTAGACGGGTCATAGTAGCCGGATGGGGCCGGGGCCTACGGTCCCGACCGTGGATTAGAAAATTTAAAGGAAAATATGATATCTGCATTAAAATTAGCCGTGATTAGGTAAAATCTATAGAGTCTTCAAATTAATATTATTTTTTTTGGTAAAATCAGAAAGGATATTTATAGTTAGTGCATGAAAACTTTCAAGGAAACCGACACGTATTAGGAAATGTTGATTCGAGTCACATAAGGAAATGTTGAGTCTCGTTTTGCACCGGGCCAGGGCATAATCCCTGCCGTCTAAAAAAAAATATTAAAAGAAGATCATCTCACGAACCGACGGACGTAAATATCTCTCAAAATTATATGTCTAAAACGGAGGGATGGATAGAAATCTCGCCAACTATCTTTCTCAGCTGTCGGATTGCCGAAATCAAGGATCGTCTATTACCCAAGACAGACATCACTTCTTTTTATAACAGCCTTATTATTACTTCAAAGTCATATATTCTTTTATCGTGGCATCAATCCCGAACGTCCAAAATAATAAAATCCCCGTCATATATACAACAGACGGATGTACATTTCGTGAACTAACGGTCCAAGCGGCAGAATGGCCAAAGTCAATGTTTGGATCTGTCCCAAGGCTAATTTGTAATATGCGTGAATCTAATATCTCTATACATGGTTCTAAAATTGTACATACAATATTAGTAAACTACACCGAGTTTGTTTGTCCATTTTGTTGTACAACTTTGTATGCATTCAGCAATTTGTACATTTGCATCCTCAAAGGTCTGATTGACCGAGTCAAACTTTTAGGCTGTTCATTTTTTATGTTTTTGGGCAAGGTTTTATGCTTGCTCCTCGTGCTTTCTTTAAATTGCAAATTAAATTATGTCATTCGGTATTTAATTTGCAAGAGATGATGATTTCATGGGATGCTATTCGTGTTTTTGAGTTCGTGTCTATTTGGTAACATTTTCTTTTTGCTTTGTCTTAATTTGTTGCGAAAGGAAGAGAATGAAGCACCAGGTTGCACCCGGGTGAAGCTTCCTTCCCAACAACTTTCTCCAATTCCTTACTTTACCTAACCATAACTTAGTTAGTTTAACTTGATACCTAGTACATATATAGATATTGTGCTAATGTCCTACGGCTGTCTACATTTTTTTTGAAAAAAAAATTTGCGAATTTTTTTGCATTGGTTTCCTTTTTTATTTTTTGTTTTCCCTTGTAGATGAAACGTAAGTATCTCTCAAAACGTAGTCAGATAAGGAAATTTGAATATATCCCTCTCCCATATTTTTATTAGGAAACGTAGTTAACGTGGTATTTTTTTCCCGATATATAATGGTCAAGACATCTTACTATGGAAGCATAGTCAAATCAGGAAACCCAACAATCCGAGGGACGTCTATATAGAACATATAACGAATCGATCCACGCCGTGGGATGACGAAATCAATGGTCGGATTTATCAGACTGCACACACAGCACTTCTTTTTATAATATAGATAACTTGATTTTTCGCCATCAGTTTCACACAACATGTATGTTTTCAGCTTCCCCGCACGTTCCGCAAATCAGGATCCCTGGGTATTTTGTTAATGTGTGAAAAACGGGAAAATCTTAGTTGACAACCTCAAGAATAAAAAACAAGTAAATGTAGATACAGAAGAAATTGAGATCTACAATCGTCACCTTTCAATGTGGTTCAGTATTAGCTTCCTTGCTCCAAGAGGGATTCCAGCCTTTTCTAGATCACTGTGCAAAATTAAGACACAGGGAAAATGTTCGTAACCATCTTCAGCAAACACGCACTAAAAACGCTCACAAAAACGAAGACATAACGAAGGCAATGTTACCTTTCGTTAAGCAAAGGCATGGTTTCGTCCATTAACAAGTGTTTCTTGAAGTGCTTCTCGTAACCCTGAAGGCCTAGCTCTGACAACATGCACCTTGTTCTGGTATAGCGTGTATCCTCCACTGCTGGAGGCTCAGAACGGCTTTGTACCTGCACATGAAAACTAACGTCTGTGCATTATTACAAAATGTTCAGTAACAGCTACTAGTAATAATTTGTAATGAAAAAATCGGGTACAAAATGTGTTTAGCTCTATGTTGCAGTTGTTTAATTAGTTCAATGATGTGACCCCCATAACTTATTATTGTGCGGTAATTAAGAAAGTGGACGACGAATGTTACCTCATGCATAAGACCTTTACCGAGCGCAAACATGAGCCCCATTCCAACTGTACTCTACGAGGAGAAGGCTTGTTCAGTTGTTCCCAACCAAGTAAAACATGAATCCGGAAGTAAAACCTGCCACCGCTCTGCAAAACGAAATGTTTCATTCACTTAGATGCAAAGATGATCATAACCCAGCTCATAAATTTTCTCTTCTAGTTGCTTTTCCAAAGAAGTTAAACTTAGCAAAATGCAGTGTACGAGAGATATTACGGTTACCTGGCCTTGGTATCGTCTTTCTCTCTGATTCCTTTCAGAGCACAAATCATACCTCTATCGACGGCCTCTAAAACAGCGAAACTACGAGGTGAAACCAAACGAGCTGCAAAATAAAAAGAATTGGAATTAAAATTCGGAAAAAAAATAATGTTTAAATATGATCTGCTAAAAGAAAGGAATTCAGAACCTCTAAAGGAACATCAAAAAAGTTGGCGATCCCTCTCAGCAGCTCCAAATAAACCATAAGTGGTAGCATAAAGAGCAGTTTCAAGAGGTAAAACAATTAGGTCTACTATACGGTTAAGACGTTGTTCAGTAATATTATCATTAGTAGCAGTTGGAGTCATCACCACCGGCACCGCTCCTCCTTCTCCTTCCATCATAACTCTTCTTCTTCGGACCGATCGCAAAGATGAATATTCTTCTTCTTCGCTCTTTTTGTTTTTGTTTGCTTCGCGCCCAAGATTTATAAGGCCTCATAATCAGATCTCTTCATTTTTGGTTTATCGGCCTGATTAGTGTTCCCCTAATTTTTCGCAAAGCCTAACCCCAAGACTACTTTGAGACTCAGTTCCCAACTTCGGCAAAGCGACAGCACTGCTCCTTTGAATGGAAAGACCAAAGGGTTGTGTTTGTTTTTCTAATTGTCCGTGCACGGATTTCAAACTGGCGACCCCATGGAGATATAGAAGAGTTTTGATTCCTTGTAATGTGTGAACACTCAAATCACGAAGGCATCCGAATGCTCACAACCAATCATCGTAATCTAGAGTGATTTGTGATGATGATATCTTAGTGTTGATTCCTTGGCTCAAAACCTTCGGGTTTATCACAGCCTCATCTAACAACTCCATGCGGGCGTTTGCGCACGGGATATAGGTAAAAATAAAGAAAACAATACATACAAGTAAAGATCCATGGGGTTAGGCAAATATAAAGTGCTGAAATATAAACAAGACCGAGGTTTACGTGGTTCAGCACTAAGGCCTACGTCCACGGGGTTTGTTGTTTCACTATGTTCTCCACGGTTACAAAAGTAGTCGAATGACTTTTGGGCTTACATGTATTTTCTCTTCTAAAGGATTAACTTACACTCGAAATCTCTCTCTCCTTTCCTTCTTGATTTTTCCGATCCCCCTTCCTCTTGGTGGAGAGGGGGTATTTATAGGGTTAGAGTGTGGGACCCATCTCTGAAGGCCGTTGGAACCTTATCTTCTAGTGTCTTGTGTCCATCACGCAGAGGTCTGCGTTTGCCACTTGATCACGCAGAGACATCCTCGCTCGTCCCAGGGTTGATCGACACGTATACTGCTCAGAGTGTTTAATGAGGGTATAGTTGAGATGCCTGCTCGTGTCAGACAAGTGTCTTCTGCCCCTGTCACGTCCGTGTCAGCTAACTTTCTCTCCACCGTTGATCTTAGCTTCTTTTGGGGATGAGATAAAGTAACTCCTTGGGGTTTATTTGGTGTTCCGTAGTGCATCGTATTTTGATGTCTTGGCCTGCATGCTTTCCACGTATCTTTCTATATACACGTGTCTGATGGTGAGATATATGTATACACAATTTGCCCCTTTTCTTCGGGCTTGAATGTTTAATGGGTGCATTGAAGAAAACAGTCGTTGCATATTCTTCTATCTCTCCTAACAACTTTTCTTAGATACTTGGGCACGTCTTTTATTTGTGCATTAACTGCTCATGTAACGGGCACGTTTCCCATTCCTCCATTAATTTCCTTCTCTTTCTTTCGGGTATATTAAGGAGAGAAAGAAAATTAATTTCATTCTTCATAAACATTCTCTCGGTTTTCATTCTTCGTTCTTCAGCCCTTAAATTCTCTGTCAGTCTTCATTCTTCCGCCCTTAAATTCTCTGTCAGTCTTCATTCTTCAGCCCTTAAATTCTCTCCACCTTAGCATTAATCACGCTTGCCTCCTCTTTATTTCTGATAAGTTTTTCTTTTCTTTGTTTCCATGGTTTTACGCTATGTTGATTTGTAAATTTTCTGCTACTGTTGTTCCTTGTTTGTGATGAAGAACTTCTTTTAATGCTTGCATGCTAGTTTTCCCCTGTTCTTCGTCTTAAATCAAGGAGGCCATTGTTTTCTTGTATTGATTGAGCTTTTCAGGGTAGGGATTTTATGGAATTTCGAGCATGTATGCTAATTTTAAGGTTTCTGCGTTATCGTGTGTGGATTGCTAATTATGTGGTTTTTTGATCGTTGGTAATGTCCTTGAGTTTGTTCTTGACTTGTTTATGATTAATCTTTTCGCAGCCATGTCTGACCGTCCGCGGGTTCCTTATCAGACTCCTGGTTTTGGTCTATCGAGATCTCCTCCGCGTAGAGAGTCTCAAGATGATGTTCGTAGAAGTCGAGTTTCTTCTGGGAAGAAGGCCTCATCTTCTAGGGAAGAGATTCCTTCGACAAATCCTTCTGGGGCTCGAAAAGTCTTCGATCGCGCGGTGTCTCGTCCTCGTGATGATGTTAGGAGTACGCAGGCACCGACTCGTGCTGTCGCTTTTGATGTTCCTCCTCTACGTTCTGTAGTGCCCGAGCATCATCTGCCGCCCCCTCCTACAACTTCTTTTAAAGGGAAGAATACGAAAGGTGGTGTTCCGAGGGCTGAATCTTCAAAAAATCCTTCTTCGAAGAGAAAGGCTTCCGAGGCGTTCATTGGTTCATCCGGTCCCGCCGAGGAGGATGAGGCTGCCCCATTGATACGCAGTGTTTCGGTCAGCAAGAAAAAAGTAACGTTTAAACATATTGAACTCGAAATTTTCAAGGAAAAGCATGAGCTCCAAGCCTTCGAGGTTCGTTTCTATGCCCCTGAGGATGATATTACTTATGAGCTTATCTCAAAGTATGAGTTCGATGAATTTCATTTGTTGACTACGGTTGGAGCGTTCGAAGCTGGTCTTATGTTGTCGTTGTACAAGTCAGGTGATTCCTTCTACTATGATGTGCTTGCTAGTCGTGAAGGCTCTTCCACCAATACTCACAGCCGTTCTGTATCGCAACTATCGGGGAATTATCTCCGTGCCCTGAGGGAGTGCTATCTGAGGAGTAAGGGGGAGACGTCAATGACTTGTTATGTTCCCAATCCCGCGGAGAAGGAATGGTATACTCCTGAGAATTTCAATAACTCCTTCGGTGATTACGTCAATAGTAGGAACCGTAAGCCGTGGAGTGTCAGCCTTCGGAATCTCGCTGCTCCTCGGAGCGAAATTCGTCTGTTAAATGAGGTCAGCGATGCCAAGCTGAAGTATGTTCCCGGGACGGAGGGTTCTAGTCAGCGGAAACTTTTCCCGGCCCGCGAGAGGATCAAGCGCGACCATGACTACGAGTGGCACGCTACCGTTATCGAAGTTGTTGGTCCATGGGTATACGATTGGATCCCTGGTCCACGCGGTTGGCGTCCTACTGAGAGTAGCAATCCACGTGAATCTCCTCCTGCTCGTTATGGAGATTTCTGTCCCTGGCGTTTAAACTTCGCAGGTATGAATTTTCCTTATGCCCTTGACGTCGTGAGGGAGACGAGGAGGAAGGTTCTGGTGCTATACTTCCACCGAGAGCCTCGACTGCTCAGGTACGCGGATTCTAGCTGCGCTTCTCCTTCTTTAGAAATTCAACTGTTCGGGAAAAATAATTCTTTTTGTGGTGTTGGTTTTCAGGTGTCGAAGAAGAAAAAGATTAAGCCGAAGCAGTCTTCTACCATTGTGATGGGTGAGGCTGAGGCCCATGAAGAAGTTACAAGTCCAGTGAACGAAGAGTTTGCTGAGGATGAGGAGATTACAGATGGGGAGGAACGTACTGGTACTTCCCCTATCAATGTCGAAGAAGAGGTCTGTGGGTCATGATGGTGATGAAGGAGAAACAAGCCGTGGTAGCTGATGACGGTGTTATTGGTGATTTCTGTCCCTGTTGGGGATGCCGCGGATACTCTCCCACCTCTCAAGTTTTCTTTTGATCGGATGTATTCCACAGGGGAGTTTTATGATGATGCCCTCGATTTTCCTGAGGACTTCTCTCTACTTTCCCCCAATGATGATTGGGATGTCTGGGGTGCTAGTAATGGAGACGCTGCTGTTCAAGATGGTGGCGCGGAGGAGCATGGTGCGCATGTGGTGCCGACATTTGTGCTGAAGGGGCCGTGTCAGAAAGGGGAAGTCGGTCATTGATCGCCTGCTGCGGATCTTCCATTCGCCGACATCTGAGGGTGAGGACGCCATAATGGATTGGTTCAAGGAAAAGAATCTTCTATTTGTCCCTCATCCCGCCCCTGTTGTTGCTGGGGAAAAGGATTCTGATGCGTATACCCGTCGCATGATGGAATGTCTTCCAAGGCGCGGGTGTCTGAGCCTGGGGAAAAATTTGAGTGTTCCCGAAGCTACCCTTGTGTCGGAGCCTCCTACTTCCGTTGCAGATATGATGGCCATAGCCGACGGGTATCAATATGGCTTTCCTCAGCAGCGTGTCTTGGAGGTAAATTTTCGTACATACTTCTACGTGACGATCAATTCTTCGGTGAAATAATGTTTTGTCTCTTGATGTGTAGATGATGAGGAGTGAGCATTGTAACCACGTGCTGTATCAGTTCTTCAAAGCGAAATCTCTGAAGCTCGAGGCTAAGCTTCGTCACAGAGAAAAGGAATTATCTGCGGCTGAGGTGGAAATAGAAGAGCTGAAGAAAAGCCTCAAGGAGAAAGAAAAGCTGGGTGAAGCGGAGGCCGGTCTTCGTTCAGAGCTTGTTGCTGTTCGCGCTGAGTTAGAGCAAACTCGCGGCCAAGTTTCAGCTTTCACAGGTTTGGTTTTTTCTTTTTCCCTCGCAGTGGTCGTCATTCCTCTATTTCTTAGTTGTTCTGTCTGAGTCCCCCACCCTATCTCCAGTGGGTGGCGTCCCCGAGCTGATATGGCTTCGAAACGAAAGAGCACGGCAAAATCTCGTATTAAGAATTGTTGAGAAAATTAAGAATGAAGCCAAGAAATGGGATGCTCGGGCTGAGGTATGGCGCGCAAGGCATGTTCAGATGGTCGACATGCAAAATCTGTATAACCATGACCGTGCTTTATTTAATGGTACGCTGCTGTGGACACGTGATAGTCTGCGGGAATCCCGTGAGCGTACTTCCTTGTTGGAGTCTAGGATTCAGCTGCTGGAAGAAGAATTACAGAAGGCTCGATCCATTCCTCTTCCAGGAGTTAAGGATTATGCTATGTCTTGTCAGAGAAAGAGATGATGCCCGTGCCGAAGTCTGTGCTCAGCAATGCCCTTGCCGCGTCCCGCTGAAGTAGCTCGTCAGGCTGAGTCTGAGAGGAATCTTGAAGTGTGTATGTACAGACTTAGCAAAGGGGTATCAGAGATAAATAAAGAAGTCGACCACCTTCGTCACATGGATTCGATGAAGCAGGTAGAATTAGATGCCTGTCAATTTACTCTCACCAACCTTCAACTAGACTATAAGAAATTATCCGCGGAATATGACATCTTGATGAAGCGCGAGATGCGGTTGTTAATGAGTATGAAGAGGCTTCGGCTTGTGTCGAAGGTATAACCCTATTTCATCGAGTGTGATTGTGTTTTTCTGTGCTAACTCCGTGTTGTCTTTTTCAGAGCTCGAGGGACACTTCGCGTTCACAAATGAAAAACTTGAAAAGGCTCAATCTTCCTTAGCGCAGCAGGAAGAACAGACCAATCATTTAAGAGTTTGGCGGCAACCCGCGAGGAGGCCGTTGGTGCTGCTTCTAGAGAAGTGAATCGTCTATCTTCGTTATCCCAAGCCCAACAGCGGACCAGTTATTAAGCACAAGGCTCGTTGTCAATTGGCTGAGGAGACGAACAAGATGCTGAGAGAAGATAGAACTTGGCCTAAAGAACGAGCATGGTCTGTGAAGAACTATCCGCGTCGTCCAGTTCCTCTGCCTTGCCTGCTCCTCGGGACCCTCTTCTGGTGGGAGCGTCCCTTCAAGTCTTCGGAACAATCCTGCGATGGGGCGGCATCTAGGTAGAGACCGCAGCATTTATTATCTTCCCTTTTTTGTAATCATGTAACAAGAATATTTTTTGCTATATCATGTAAAAGGAATATTTTTTGATGTGTATCTTCCTTGAATTGGCCTTTCACTTTTTGTATCAATATCCTTTATGAAATGGATCCTTTTCTTGATATACCTGCAATGTTGGTTTGTTTTTATTTTAAGCATTTGTGAAAAAACAAAAAAATTTTAAGTGTTTGGGTGCGATACTGAAGGAGGTACCTTCGTGATCGTCTTGAGACCTGTCACCCCGCTGGCGAATCCTGGGCCAGAGGATTCCCAGACGGTGGGGGCCGAGGCAACGTTCTAGGATATGGGGTTAAAATATTTACACACCCATTCCGTCGACCCGTTGCCTTAAGATTGGTTGGGTATCTCTTTCTGCTGGGTGCCTTCCCCCTGGTCTTACACTTATGGACACTGATGGGGGAGCCCTGAGAGATTGTAGATTAACTACTTTCCCCAATATTGTCGATAGATTCGTTGACTTGATAATTTGAAAGCTTGTTTGATTGATAGGTTGAGGCCTGCAATTCCTCTTCCAGAGATAGAAACATGTGGAGCGGTCAGGCTCCCTTCTTCTTCTGGTACACTCCAAGCAGATTCAAGTCTGCGTTGCTCCTATGGGAAGTATGGTTTGAGCCACTTAGCATTCCAAGGATGCCGGAGGACCTCGCCTTTTAGATTACGAAGGTAGTAGGAACCGTTACCCGCAACGTCGTGTATTATAAAAGGTCCTCCCCACGTAGGTGCTAATTTTCCCCATCTTTCTTGCTGATACCGTGGGATTGTTCTCAACACATACTGCCCCTCTACAAAATTCCGAAGCTTTACCTTTTTGTTGTACTCCCTTGCTAGTCTTCGTTGATAATTTTCCATCTTTTGTAATGCTGCTTCCCTTCTTCCTTCCAAGTCGTCCAACCTTTCTAACATCATATCTGTTGTGAGGTTTTTCTCCCAAGCTTCGGTCTTCGTGGTTGGCATGAGGATTTCCGTAGGGATGACTGCTTCAGCTCCATAAGTTAGAAGAAACGGGGATTCCCCGGTGGCGGATCTTCGCGTTGTCCTGTATGCCCATAACACATTGTGCAGTTGTTCACACCATCTCCCTTTATGCTCGTCTAATTGTTTTTTGAGTATAAGGGCGAGGGTCTTGTTGGTAGCTTCCGCTTGTCCGTTGCTTTGAGGGTATATGGGGGTGGACTTGTTCTTTCTTATTTGAAAGTATCGAAGAGCATGTCTATATTTTTCCCCTGTAATTGCTTGCCATTATCAGACAATTTCAGCGGGTATACCGAATCTGCAAATGATGTTCTGGAATATGAAAGTAAACACATCCACGTCTCTGATCCTGGCCAAGGCCTTAGCCTCCACCCATTTACTGAAGTAGTCCGTGGCTACTATCAAAAATCGTCTTTTCCCTGATCCTTCGATGAAAGGCCCGACGATGTCTACGCCCCATTTTGCAAATGGCCACGGGCTATCGACGGAGAGTTTAACTTTTGCCGGCGCGTGGATTTTTTGCGAAGCGCTGACATTCTTCACACCGTCGGGACATCCTCGCGGCATCCTGTATCATTGTCGGCCAGTAATATCCTTGCGTTTTTGCTTTGTCAGCTAGTGATCTCATGCCGCTATGATTCCCCGCGTCACCATAATGGATATCATTTAGAATTCGATGCCCCTCTTTCCGGGACAAGCAACGTAGTAATGGTCCAAGGAAGGATTTCTTGTACAGGACCCCATCCCGAAGATCATATCTTCCTACTTTGGAGAGTATCTTCCTAGCTTGTTTCTGATCCGCAGGTAAGCTTCCTTTTCGAGAGGCATGGATCATCACTCTCCAGTCATCTTCGTTGCTGAAGTCTTCGTCTTGATTTGCTCTTGACAGGATATCTTCTTCGTCAAAGTCGTTATGGATGTCTTCTCCTACCTGGTCTTCGATATTTTCTTCCACTGTATCTTGATTGGTAGCGAAGGAGAATTGAGATGCAATCGAAGGCTCGTATACCCTTGCTATTTTAATAGCTTCGACGTTTTTATCCCTCAGCATGGATGATATATATGCTAGGGCATCCGCGTGCCTGAGGTCCCTTCTGCATAAGTGCCGGAACTTAATGTTCGGGATTTGTGATGCCAATGTTTGGACCAAGGCCATGTAAGCTGAGAGGGTGTCATCGTACACATTATACTCGAGCCCTATTTGCCGTATGACAAGCTGCGAATCACTTGTCAGCCTTACATCGGTTACCCCCATCTCTATTATTATACGGAGGGCATGTACGACAGCTTCGTATTCAACGATGTTGTTGGTATGCTCTTTGAATTAACCTAAGTGCCTGTATAATCCTTTCTCCGGTTGGGGTGATAATGACAATGCCTATTCCTGCTCCTTCCTTATTTTTGGATCCGTCGACGAAGACTTCCCATTGTCTTTGACTCGCAGGTTCGAGGATATCCATTGGATCCTTGTTTTCTTCCTCGGCTTCTGGTATTCCCTTAATCTCTTCGTCGTTGTCAAGGGGGAGGTCTGCTAAGAAATCCGCCAGAACTTGGGACTTCCGAGAATGTTGAATTTCATGAATGATGTTGAATTGGTCCAGATGGGTGTTCCATTTGGCTATTCGGCCCACTTTTCCCGTGCTTTTGAGGACTGCTTCCAATGGTGCTTTGCATGGGACCCTGACGAGGTGAGTTAGGAAGTAGGTTCTCAGTTTTTGAGTAGCCCATACCAATGCGAGGATGAGTTGTTCAATCTTAGTATAGTTCCTTTCCGCAGAATTGAGGGTCTTGCTGACGTAATAGATAGGTTGTTCTATCTTGTATTGGTTTTGACCAACACGCTGACTGCGTCTTCTGTTGCTGCTATGTACAATGCCAAAACCTCGTCAGGATCTGGCTTCTGCAGGATCGGGATTGAGGCTAGGTGTTCTTTGATTTTTTGGAATGCTTCCTCGCATTCAACGGTCCATTCGAACCTGCTCCCTTTTTTGAGAATATTGAAGAAATGTTTGCATTTGTCCGAGGACCGGGCAATAAATCTGCCCAACGCTGCTATGGATCCATTGAGTTTCTGTACTTCCTTTAAATTCGGGGACGGCATCTCTACTATGGCTTGAATCTTTGCTGGGTCTACCTCGATGCCCCTTTTTGTTACCAGATACCCGAGGAATTTCCCCGAGGTGACACCGAAAGTACATTTCTCCGGATTCACTTTCATGTGATGTTTTCTCATTGCTTCGAAGATATTCCTCAGTCCTGGTGGTGATCTTTGCGCAGCTTGCTTTTGACGAGCATGTCGTCAACGTAGACTTCTAAGGTTCCTCCAATCCATGGCTTGAAGATAGCATCGACCATCTTTGGTATGTTGCCCCTGCGTTTCGAAGTCCGAAGGGCATTCTAGTGTAGCAATAAAGGCCATGTGGGGTGTAGAACGCTGTGTGTGGCTGATCTTCTTCTGCCAGGGCTACTTGGTTGTAGCCAGAATGTCCATCCATGAATGACAGTTCTTCATATCCTTCTACTGCTTCTACCAGCTGATCTATGCTCGGCAGGGGATAGCTGTCCTTTGGACATGCCTTGTTGAGATTAGTAAAGTCGATGCATATTCTAACCCCTCCATTTTTCTTAGGAACAATGACCATGTTGGAGATCCAGGTAGGTACTTGACTTCCTTGATAAATCCTGCGTCTAGTAGTTTCCGAAGTTCTGTTTCTACTGCCTCATGATACTCTGGAGCTACTTTTCGTATTTTCTGCCTGAACGGGGGCGTGCCCGGTTTGATGCGTAGTAGCTCGTGTTGGATTACTTTTGGGTCAATCCCCGGCATATCTCCTAGCTTCCAGGCGAACACATCCGCGTATTCCTTAAGTAATTTGGTTAAGAATCTTCCTTCCTTCGTCCATTATGGTCCCTATTTTGATCATCTTCGGGTTTCTTCCGTTCCTATGTTGATTTCTTTTACGGGCTCCACTGGTGTGAACACAGGCTTCGGTTTCCGAGGACTGGGACGTTCTTTAATTGCTATTTAGCGTGTTTCTGTTCTTCGCTGGTTGTTGAAGTACTTGTCTCTGTGCTTAGGACATTATCATCTTTCGTCAAGCCCTTCCCTGTAGTTTCCTTGAGGAACAGGTCTATGGCCTTCTCTTTCGCGGTTTCTTTATTTTTTACTCTTCGGATTTTTCGCTGCTCTTCTTGCTCGTTGTTGATATGATCCTGAGTGGCCTGGCACTCTCTCGTAGTGACCCGATCTCCCTTGATTTCCATTACTCCCTCAGGTGTTGGAAATCTGAGATATTGGTGGTACGTTGCCGCAACTCCTTTGAGTTTATGTATCCATTTTCGTCCAATAATAGCGTTGTAGGGGGAAGGGGTGTCCACCACACTGAATCGGGTTTCAGTTTCATGGGCCCTGCGTTAACCTGCAACACGATGTCTCCCAAGGGCTTCGTGGCTGCTCCATTGAATCCGTAGATGGTGTGTCATAATAAGAGTCATCCGTTTGAATGCATCGTAAAATAGGACGTTTACGGAGCTTCCCCCGTCTATGAGGATCTTTTTGAGGTTACATCCAGCTACTGGTAGTGTTAGGACCAAGGGATCGTTATGGTCTTCCATATCTTCTTCGATATCCTCGGCATCGAAGATGATAGGAGATTCCATCCATTCTTCGTGCTCGTCCACCACTATCCCATCGACCTTATACAATTCGCAGCGGTCTTCGAATTGCTTCCGTAACCTCTTTCCTATCTGCGCTGTAAGTGAGGGCCCTGTGGCTTCAGAACACGAGATGGTGTTGATTGTTCGGTTTCCTTCCGGAAGTTGGACTGGTTTGGTTCGCTTGGATCTATCCTCGGTAACATCCTTTCGTACGTAATGTTTGAGCTCTCCCGCATCAATTAATTTTTGGATCATTATTTTAAGGTTCTTGCACTTTTCGGTCTGGTGTCCGTTGAAACAATGATATTCACAGTAATCTTTAGACTTCTCGGATCTCGGGGGCTGCTTTCCCTTAGACCATGGCCACTCCAGTTTTCCCTCCCTTTGATCTCTCGTAGGATACGAGCATAGCTAGCGTTGAGTTTCGTGTAAACTTGATCTTCGAATTTTCGGTCACCTGTTCTTCGTTCATCCCTTCGTTCCTTCCTATCTTCGTGAGGTCTCTCCACTGAGCAACTCCTTTTGGCCCCATTGGTTTGTTCGCTGAATTGGTGCGGTGAGATCTCTGCGGATATGCCCTCGGGTTTTCCCGTTGAATTTCTTCAAGTCGAGCGTGCTTTTCGATAATTATTCGAAGATCTCCCTCTGTCTTAGGCACGCTCCATGAATTTCAACAAATAGGGGACTCATTCGGTCTAATCCCCATTTGTAGCAATTGATGCTTACCACTGGGTCCACGCTCCCTATGGCTTGGCAGATCTTGTGCCATCTGTTAGTGTACTCCCTCGTGGTTTCCTTGTAGCCAATCGCTAGTGAAAAGAGCTTATCCATTCCGGTGTTTACAGTCTTGTTGTACATGTATGTTCTTAAGAATTTCTCTGCGAGTTGGTCGTATGAGTGGATGGAGTTTGGTGGCAGATTATCGAACCATGATAATGCCGATCCCTTCAGGCTTGACGGGAAGTATCTGCAGAGTACGGCGTCGTTCTGACCCCATCTAGCTAAGACACGGTTGTAGTACCGAATATGTGCAGCAGGGTCGCTGGATCCATCATAGCATTCGAACGTTGGGACAGGGCATTTCAGGAATAGGGGTGTTGGCCAAGCGATGAGTTAAGGGCGTAGAGTTAGCTTCTCTCATGACCTCTTCTAACCTCCCCCGCCTTGTCTATTTTTTAATTGCCTGATCTCGGCCATCATCTCATCTCGTAGCTCTTCCATCGCGCGGTGGTGCCCTAATTCTTCTGCTCGTTACCGTCTGACTCTCCGTCGTCATAATCCGGGTCGGATACGCTACTTCCCCTAGTCGCGTCTCATTAGCCGCTATGACGACTCTACAGTCTCGGTTTGGCTCTGGTGCTTTGGAATTTGCTTCATCAAGTTGTTGGCTGGTCTTCGTGCTTAGAGCAATCCGCTTTAAATCTTGATTTTCTCTGGCCAACAGGCTACAGCATCTGCGTAAACCTGCTGGCTCTTCTTCATTCTCAAGCTCAGCCATCAGTCGATGTGATTGGTTGGACCCCTGATTGGGAGTCCCAGCGCGTGCCACTACGGCCATGGTGCCGCCTTCCTCTACGGTCTGCACTAAAGGTGGCAGAGGTTCAGCTTCGGTTGCTGGCATTTCCAAATCGGTGTGAGTGCCCCTCTGCGGTACTAGAGCCGCCGGTATGGTTTGATTTTGATCATTTGTTGGTGGCATTCCGAAAGTTGGAAGGTGCACGGGTTGGTATGTTCTGGATTCATCCACCCTTTCTCTTGGTTGATGAAATTGATTCATAGCACAAGTTTTGCTAGACTCTGCAGCCTTCGGGACTACCGCAGCCGCACCGTACTTTTTCGCCGCTGCTCTGAGAGCCGCGGATGCAACTGAATTAGCGTTCATAGGTGAAGTGATTTCCACAGTATCTTGCCTTTGACTGGTCATTTTAGCTTTGTCTCCTTTCTGCTTGCTTCGGGTGATGACCGGGGTTGTCCTGGGTGTTTCCTTTGACAAAGCTTTGGATTTTCCTGCTTCCTGCGTCTTTTCCATGAGATCTCGCAGAAACTCGCCTTCTTTACTCACAATCCGTTCTTTCTGCACAAGGGAATTTCAAACAGCGAAAAACGGGAATATCCGCGTGAATCGGGTTAGTTGGCGAAATATCTTCTTCCAGGAGAGGATTAACACATACGAGTTACAATACACGGGTTAAAGTTTTATTAAAAGAGATCCTTTTAAAAATGCAAGTAGATCCTTTAAAAAACTACGAAAACCCTCCTGAGAGACAGGTTCGCACGAGATCTAAAGAAAAACGTAAATCCATGGATCAAAACAATAAATCTTATCGAAGATAATGGGTGCGTTTTTGAATATAATAAAGTTAACAAATGATCTATACGGTCCGAGCTAATAAATCAGAGCAGTCATATGCCAGTTTAAGATGAAATCACAGGACAAGATAAATCTTTTACCGGGACGAAGTCCTTGTTTCCAGCGCCAAATTGTGAACACTCAAATCACGAAGGCATCCGAATGCTCACAACCAATCATCGTAATCTAGAGTGATTTGTGATGATGATGTCTTAGTGTTGATTCCTTGGCTCAAAACCTTCGGGTTTATCACAGCCTCATCTAACAACTCCATGCGGCGCGTTTGCGCACGGGATATAGGTAAAAACAAAGAAAACAATACATAAAAGTAAAGATCCATGGGGTTAGGCAAATATAAAGTGCTGAAATATAAACAAGACCGAGGTTTACGTGGTTCAGCACTAAGGCCTACGTCCACGGGGTTTGTTGTTTCACTATGTTCTTCACGGTTACAAGAGTAGTCGAATGACTTTTGGGCTTACATGTATTTTCTCTTCTAAAGGATTAACTTACACTCGAAATCTCTCTCTCCTTTCCTTCTTGATTTTTCCGATCCCCCTTCCTCTTGGTGGAGAGGGGGTATTTATAGGGTTAGAGTGTGGGACCCATCTCTGAAGGCCGTTGGAACCTTATCTTCTAGTGTCTTGTGTCCATCACGCAGAGGTCTGCGTTTTCCACTTGATCACGCAGAGACATCCTCGCTCGTCCCACGGGTTGATCGACACGTATACTGCTCAGAGTGTTTAATGAGGGTAGTTGAGATGCCTGCTCGTGTCAGACAAGTGTCTTCTGCCCCTGTCACGTCCGTGTCAGCTAACTTTCTCTCCACCGTTGATCTTAGCTTCTTTTGGGGATGAGATAAAGTAACTCCTTGGGGTTTATTTGGTGTTCCGTAATGCATCGTATTTTGATGTCTTGGCCTGCATGCTTTCCACGTATCTTTCTATATACACGTGTCTCATGGTGAGATATATGTATACACATAATGGGTAACATCAACATTTATGTTGACAAATTTTCTGTTGTGGTGCTATGATCAGTACCATTAAAGTGCTGTAAAAGGATACTACGAAGAAAACAACTGCTGCATTCACTAAAACTCACCGGTGAAAGGTTTGAAATTCAATCTAAAGCAAGCATCATTCGGTGAACACTCCCGACAAAAGCTTTCCATTTACATACTAAAATAATTGTGTTTTCAACTACATGGTTATACCTACTATTACCACTAATTAGAATTTAAGAAATTCAGTAAAACTTGCTGGTGAAAGGTTTGAAATTATCCCAGTAACAACTTATATATAACTTTCTAAATAATACTCCACTAATTTTTTAAAGTGTAATTGGAGTATATAACTTGATCGTTCACCATCAGTTTCACATACCATGTATGTTTTCAGCTTCCCGCATCTTTCGCAAATCAGGATCCCTGGGTATTTTGTTAAGGTGTTAATTTACAACCTCAAGAATAAGAAAAGCAAATAGAAACAAAAGAAATTGAGATCAGCAATATTCAGCACCTTTTAATGTGGTTCAGTATTTTCAATCCTTGCTCCAACAGGGATTTTAGCCTGTTCTAGATCACTGTGCAAAATCAAGACACAGAAAAATATTTGTTATCATCTCCAGAAAACACTAACAACGCACACAACAACGAAGGCATAATATGATAACCTCCGATTACACTTGCCTTTCTTTAAGCAAATGCATTGTTTTGTCCCTTAACAAGTGTTTCTTAAAGTGCTTCTCGTAATCCTCAAGGCCTAGCTCCGACAACATGCGTCTTGTTCTGATGTAGCGTGTATCCTCCAATGTTGCATGCTGATAACGGCTTTCTACCTGCACATAAGCAAAACAAAGCTGAACATGATCTATCAATTGAAAAAAATAATGTTTGCGTTCCGCGTGCATTATTACAAAATGTGCAGCAACAACTACTAGTAATTAATAGTAAAGGAGAAAACGGTTTCAAACTGTGTTTAGCTCTATGTTGCAGTTGTTTAGTTCACTGATAGCAACCCCGTAACCGATTACTATGTGGTAATTAAGAAAGTGGACGACAAATGCTACCTCATGCACAAGACCATTATAAAACGCAATGCAGAGCCCTGATGCGATTGCGAGTGGTACTCTAGGAGGAGAAGGCATGTTCCCAACCAAGTACAACATGCATCCGGAAGTAAAACCTGCCACCACTCTACAAAACGAAATGTTTCATTCACTTGGGTGCAAAGATGAATACATTTTCTCGGTAAGGAAACGGAGTTTTCCTCAAAATCAGGTTTAAAAGTCCATCTGACATCATACCATCACAGTTTTGTTTGTTTAATAGTTGCTTCTTCGCTATTCCAAAGAACTCAAAACTAGCAAAGAAGCAGTAAATAAATGTATGAGGGAGATAGGGTTTTAAATTAGGTAATTACCTAGCCTTGGTATCGTCTTTCCCTCTGATCCCTTTCATAGCACCAATCATCGATGCCACAAAAAACAGCCGTACTACGAGCTGAAATCAAAGGAGTCTGTAAAATAAAGAAACAGTCAGTCATGTTAACGATGTATAATTGCCATTAAAATTCGAAAAAGAAAAAAGGGTTTGAATTTGATATGCTCAAAGAAAGGAAGGAATTCAACTTAATGCATAACCTGAAAAAAACAAACTTCTTAGCAATCCTGTTATACAAAACACCCACAACAGCTCCAAGTAAAGCATCGCCAGCAGTAGCAACAGCAGTTTTAACAGGTAAAGATACTTGTTCTTTATCGACAACAGAAGTTGGTGCCATCGCCGTCGCTCCTCCAACTCTTCTTATTCTTACCGTGCAAGGAAGAAAAGAAAAAAAAAAAAAAAAACTCTTCTCATTCTTCTTTTTGTATTTGTTTGCTTTCTCCCTGGATTAATATTCTATCCAACGCTTTCTTTGTGAAGGGCAACTTATTGTAAATATCGGTTTTTGTGAGGGGTAATTTAATCCTTTAAGCTCTTAACTCCTATTTTTAACTACTATGTAATTTTTATCCCGAAAATGATAGCTTTACCGAGGATTTCTCAGGATAAATAATCCCGACTCGGAGAACAGTCAGACCCACCGTAACCCCATTTATAATCCCGATGCAAAGAAGCATTCCCAGAACCACATATCCCCTATCGGGATTTTTATTTGGGAAAAATATCGGTAGGGATATTTTGTCCGAGTTTTATCCCGAATCCGACAGATAACAAAGAAGCCTATTAACATTGGTCCGAGACTCCGGGTTTTATCCCGATAGGAAATCCGACAGATAGAAAAGAAGCCTCTTAACATTGGGATTGGTAAAGGCTAAAATGGATTCCAGTGTTTGTGTCTTGCTGGATTAAATACGGGATCTCTTTTCGGTCAACTTGATGTTTAAGATAATAATCACATATAGGAAGGAATTTACAGAATTTGTAACCAAGTGAATTTTCAAAAATTAGATGGAGGAGATTGAACGGAAAGCGTCAAAAGAAAAAAGGGTTGTTTTTATTTATTTTTTTAAACCGTCCGCACACATGTTTGAACTATCCAGCTCATGGGGATAGAAGGATTTTGTCAGTTGGTTTGGTGCCTGGTCTGATGGGGGTTGGTGGACGATGACAACCTCTGCTCTCGAAACTCAGAGAACCGGTTGGTTTGGTCCCTGGTCTGGTGGGGGTTGGGTGCCAGCTTGGTGGTACAGATTAGTCTCAAGTGATGGGTAAACATTGAACCTCAAACATCACATAGGACATTCTCTCCATCAGATAGACAGCTCAGCAGAAGCACAAGCATATATAAACACATCAGCAAACAGTAAACATACTGTAGTAGCCAGATGGAAAACAAAAGTGTCTTGATTGATTCTAAGGCGAAGCACATGGCGGACAATTGAAATCTTAGAAACTATTGCAGGCAAACAGAAAGCTACAAGTGAGGCTACACAGAGACTTACAGTAGTATCCCAAAAAACACCAGCAAACAGAAGCTGCTAATTCCTAGTGTTTAATACAACTTACTTCACTAGGCTACAGAACTTACAACGAGCAAATTTGCATTCTGGAGTGCTAATCTCTTAACAAGATAAAATGTTCAGTGGACTAAAACGATCCAACACTGCCACTGAAAGGTGGGTTAACTAGCAAATCAACTGTTCAACCGTGATATTCACAAATCAGCAACAAAAAAACAATGTGGCTAGCTAGACTGACTAATATCAGAAGATGCATTCCCAGAAAACTCCTAATAGAAAAATCAATTAGTGATGATAAGAACCCCAGAAGCAAATCCAACCCAAATGGAAGTATCTTTCTGCTGCGACATATTTCAATATGTAATTCTCAGTTCCCACAATGTAGAATGTCAGCATCATAGAGCTTACCAACATCATACTGACTACCAAATGCAAAACTCTCCTGTAAAATCTGAAATACCTAGCTGTAGGTTATAACATCTTATTTGTGCTTCACTTTTATACAACCCTAACCTCCACATCTTTCATGGTTAGATCTAAAGCATATATAACCTAACACCACAATACTATTTCATGGTTAGATCTATACTGAAGATTTTAAGTTACATTGTTTAGTAAGTTTCTCAACCCCACTACCAGATTCCCCACTATCTCAACTGTTCAAGTATCCCCTGAACAGTTAACCTGATCATTATCCCTACCTCCAAACCATATTCAGTAATTTCGATTAACAGCAGTCAGCACCCACCACAAAATTTCCTGTTGTGGTGCTATGGTGTCAATATGGTTAAAGCCCAGTAGAAGAACATTACTAAACAAAGAACTGCTGCATTCAGTAAAAGATACTGGTGAAAGGTTAAAAATTCAATCTAAAGCAAGCATCATTAGGCGAACTTCAACTCATGACAAAAGCTTTCCATTACATACTAAGATCATTGTGTTTTCAACTACATGGTTATACCTACTATTACCACTAACTATAAGTTAAATTTAGTAGAACTTACTAGTGAAAGGTTCGTAATTCACCCAACAACAGCTTATATCCCTTTACATAATATATATAACTCAATTGTTCACCATCAGTCACACATGTATGTTTTCAGCTTCCCCACATCTTTCGAAAACCAGGATCCCTGGGTTAAGGTGTGAACAAAGGGAAAATCTTAATTTACAACCTCAAGAATAAAAAGAGTAATTTGGATATAAAAGAAATTGAGATCTGAAATCAACACCTTTCAATGTGGTTCAGTATTAGAATCCTTGCTCCAACAGGGATTTCAGCCTTTTCTAGCTCCGAAAACATGTGTATCCTCCATTGCTGTACCCCGAATACGGCCATCTACCTGCACATAAGCACATAGTAATTTAGTTACAGAGACAAACAAAAATGGGAAATGGAGATGAAGTGAGTAATAAAAGAATCATTTTTAGACATTATATTTCTGGGTTTCCTAAAGAATCAGATATGATACCAACCACAGATACAAGCGATTCGAACTCAAAGTCCCAGAAGGATCAAATTCAGTTCTTTTGAAGAATCTTTATTTATCTTGTGATCCTTCTATGAGAGGTAGAATGGCGTCTGATAGTTATATTCCTGCTTTAACTCCTGGGGAAGTAAGTACATTTGTTTATACTTAAGAATTTGCTGGAAAATATGCATAATTAGACTTTGAAGCCAATCAGCAAGTTGGGCAGATGTCCCACTAAAAGAGTCGGTTTATTTGCTGTAACTTGTCTTGGTTTAACAGCTAGTGGTGATGGTTCTTGCTAAGACCTCTGAAGTTTGATATTTGATTTCACACATTATTCAATCGGTTGGTTCTCTATTGTTTAGGTCTCCATTGTTTGCACAATCAAGATGATTTATGATCCCTCAATTGAAAATTGATGTTTGTGTTCCATGTCCACTATTACAAAATGTTCCCGGAACAACTACTAATTAGCATTAAAGACAATAAACAGTTTCAAAATGCGTTTAGCTCTATGTTGCAGTTGTTTAGTTCAATGATGGGTCCCCCATAACCGATTAGTATGTGGCAATTAAGAAAGTGGATAACGAATGTTACCTCATGCAGAAGACCATTAAAACCTGCAAAGAAGAGCCCTACTCCAATTGCAGCAGTTGGTACTCTAAGAGTAGAAGGCCTCCTCGCAACCAAGTAAAACGTGAATCCGGAAGTAAAACCTGCCACCATGCTGCAAAACAAGATGATGACCTAGGTCATTTATAGTGAACTAAGTTTGGCAGTCACTTGTTGTCAGGCGGCCATGATCCTCCATAATAAGTTGAGGAAAGGAAGTATCAACACGAAAATAACTCAAACACTTTATACAGTTAATAAAAGTGTAGCAAAAAGCACAAATAGCAAAGAATATAAAGAGCACATGCTGTGCAACATTTTCAGACTCCAAAAAAGGTTTGTTATCTAATACCACAACATGAAATGATCCATAAGAAACACTATGACTGGTGAAAGACCAATTGAATTACTACATACGCAAACTCAAAAATAATATGTGACATCTTTATGTAAGATGTACTGCTCCAAAGGAACCCATGTATACATTGACCATAAATAAGCACAGTGTAGTTGACTCTGGAAATATCAAACACAAACTGAAGAGCAGATGTACAAAACAAAACAAAAAAATCAGTTCACCAATTTTAGCATCTAAACTTGTATCTCCTTACAGAACTCATTCATACTTGAATATGCCATTAACCCACTACAACCACAACTCGAACTTTGATAATCCAAATGAATCAGTATCTACATACAAACAAATCTATCACAGGTAGAAGCAATTATTATCTTAATCATCGAAGACTTTGAATAAAAAGAAAAGTTCAACAGCAGTTGCATCACGTAAGGAAATCTATTTACGCTGAGGATAGAAATAACTTTCTAACTAATTTTTTGAAATAAATACCAGATAATCTTATCAGAGAAAGCTAGAAACCCGTGAAAAGATAGTTCAATCCTTAACAAAATCGTTACCAATAACAAGCTCAATGTTCGTCTACCTGAATCCTAGGTCTATATTGGAGGTCTAGACGAACATTTCGGAGTTTTCCTCAGAATCAGTTTTAAAAGTGGTCCATCTAACATCATACCATACCATCATAGTGTAGGATACAACATTTTCTTTCACTGTTCCAAAGAAGTCAAAATTAGAGTGAATAAGAATTAGGGTTTTAAAATTACCAAGCCTTGGTATCGTCTTTCTCTTTCCCTCTGATTTCTCTCATAGCACACATCGTACCTCCATAGACACCAGCTAAAACAGCGACATTACGAACTGAAATTAAAGGAGTCTGTAAAATACAAACAGTCAACAATACATAAATGCGATTAAAATTCGGCAAAAAAAAAGAAGCTAGGGTTTGAATTAGGAAGCCAACTTAACCTGAAGAGTAACACGCTTAGTTGGAATCCTACTATACAAAGCACCGAAAGCAGCTCCCCATAAACCATTTTTAGCAGTAGCAATAGCAATTTCAGCAGGTAAAGATCGTTCTTTGTCGCCAACAGCATCTGATGTCGCTCCTCCTCCTCCCTCCATCGTCTTCTTCCTCTTGGTTCTTCTCTGGTTTTTGCCCTAGCTAATGGAAACCCTGAAACAAACTTAAAAGTTCAAACCCTTTGTCAAGGGTAATTGATGTAAATATGAGTTTTTTCTAGGGGTAATTGTGTCTTTTAAATTTTTTTAACCCCTCCTGGTTTATATAAATCGTCGACTCAGTTCTTTCTTCGAAGTTTCTTTCCCTTCTGAGTTCTCAGTCGGTCACTCTGATTGAGTTGGAATTGAGAAGAGAAGAACGATTCAACGAACCCTAAGTGAAATCAAGTCAGTGAATAATCATTCATTCTTCTTTTATCAGGCAAGTAATTTCATATCAACTGACTATGAAATTTGTTAATTTTAGGGTTTTTTATACAACTGTTGAATGAATTCTTGATTTCTTATTTTGCAAAACTGAACTTAATCTGTTTACATTAACAGTTGATTTTTGATTTTTTTTTTGATTTTTTTGATCTAGGTTTGAATTGGTACAAGTTGCATTGGAGTTTTTTCTTCTGCAATGGCTAAAGCTGAATTAGCTTTTACAAATAATGCTGTGCACAAGCTACAGCTTGCACTTCTTGAGGGTATAAACGATGAGAACAAACTGTTTGCAGCTGGGTCTTTGATTTCTAAAAGGGATTATGAAGATGTTGTTACTGAAAGGTCGATTTCTAATGTATGTGGTTATCCTCTTTGTAAGAATTCGTTGCCATTAGAGCGGCCAAGGAAAGGGCGGTATAGGATTTCGTTGAAAGAGCATAAGGTTTATGACCTACAAGAGACGTATATGTATTGTTCTTCTGAATGTGTTGTTAACAGTTTAGCTTTTGGGGGTAGTTTGCAAGATGAGAGATGCCCAGTAGTGAATTCGTCGAAGGTTAATGAGGTTTTGAAGTTGTTTGAGGATTTGAGTTTGGAAGAAGAGGGTTTGGGGAAGAAGAATGGTGATTTGGGATTATCTGAGTTGAGGATTCAGGAAAAAATGGATGCCAAGGTTGGGGAAGGGGTGTCGTTGGATGATTGGGTTGGTGGTCCGTCAAATGCAATTGAAGGGTATGTTCCCAAAAGTGACTCATCTTTGAAGCTTCCAGAGAAAGGAGAAGGGTTGAAGGCTAAAAGTGCTAAGCCAAAGAAAGGGAAAGGCAAGGCAGTGAATGAGATGGAATTTACGAGTAGTATTATCATGGGGGATCAACTTGGCATTCCTAACAAGTCTTCTGCTGTTAAGAGTTGTTCTAAAACAATGTTAGAGGAGGAGTCGAAAGTAAAATTGAACAATTCAATTGTCATAAGTCAGGATGAAATTCCTGAAGTATCTTACTATGCGTCCAAAAGTGGTTCAGATGTGAATGTTACTGATTTAGAAGAAGAAGAGCTGTGTGCTGGAATAGATGCTCTGTTACAAGAAACTGCATTGAAATCCTCCTTGAAGTCTTCGGGTTCAAAAAAATTGACTCGCAATGTTACATGGGCTGATGAAAAAGAAACTGATACTGGTAATGAGAGCCATGGCAACCTTTGTGATGTTCAAGAGATGGGTGACTCGCAAGGTAGCGCTGAAAGCTCAGGTAGTCAGACAGTGGAGGATATGGACAGTGCCGTACGTTTAGCATCAGCAGAGGCATGTGCAAATGCTTTGAAACAAGCAGCTGTAGTTGTGGCTTGTGGTGAATCTGATGCCAGTCATGCTGTATCTGAAGCTGGGATCATTATCTTGCCACAGCACATGTATGGAGGAGACACCGAGATGGTTGAGGATGGCCTCGAACCAGAATCAGCACCTCTAAAATGGCCAACAAAGCCTGGTGTTTTTGATCTTGAGCTATTTGATCCTGAGAACTCATGGTTTGAACCTCAACCCGAGGGCTTTAACTTAAGTTTATCACCATTTGCGACAATGTATATGGCACTTTTTGGATGGGTAACATCTTCTTCTGTGGCTTATATCTATGGGCGCGACGAAGATTCTCAAGAAGAGTTTTTATCCATTAATGGGAGATCATATCCTTACAAGATTGTCTTGAGTGATGGGCGCTCTTCTGAAATTAAGCACACACTGTCTGGTTGTCTTGCCCGAGCATTGCCAGGACTTGTTATGGATTTAAGGCTGCCGACTCCAGTATCCTTCCTGGAGCAAGGAATGTCCCGCTTGATAGAGACTATGTCGTTCATCGATGCACTTCCATCCTTCGGAATGAAACAGTGGCACCTGATTGTTCTTTTGTTTATGGATGCTCTCTCGGTGTGTCAAATTCCAGGACTCTCAGCACATATGACAGGTACGAGGATGTTAACACGCAAGGTTCTGGATGGTGCCCAGATAAGTAGTGAAGAGTACGAGCTTTTGAAGGATCATATTCTTCCACTTGGTAGGCTACCCCAGTTCTCTACACAAAGTGGAGCTTGACTGGATATGAATTCTATCATGAATCCATTCTGGGCATTGGTTCTTCGCGTTGTTAACCAGATACTGAAGCTAGACGTGAAAAAAACATGGGAGTTGTTTCATATCAAGCAAACTTCGTAATTAGAGAGAAATTGAAGGCTACTAAGGGATCAAAATTTTGTTTTTACTTTGTTATTATTGGAACTTTAGGAGCTTTTGCAAATGTTTCTCAGAACATATTGTTTGAATATATGTTAGCAACTTCAGTCCCCAGTTGACATTGTATAAGTTCTAGAGAAAAACGAAACGAATCTAAAAGCCACGAGTAAAATGGATAATTGTGGTTTAAGCAGTATATCAATAGATAAAAACTGAAGCTGTTCTGGATTTCTGCTCCTATTTGGTTGAGATATGTAAGCCGAATATGGATGGGTTCTTCTCTTCGAATCTATTTCCTCGAAAGCAGAATATCATCGCTTCCCACTCCTTTAGGTACGAAGGATTGCAGAGAAAGGAAGTTCTCCCCCTGATAGTGCAGCTGATAATCCATACTGGAGCAATAAATATTATCATCACCACCAGCATCAGAGGTGTGCGAGGGTTCTTTCATCTTAGTTTTAAATAGACCATCATCAAAACCAAAATAAGGGGATGCAAGCAGTAATTTTTCGGAACGCAGGTCAAAAACATGAAGATATCTCCCATCAAACCAGTACAGAAAGATCTGATCAGAGGAACTGAAGATACGAGTTGGAGGTGTAGTAGTACTCCCGAAACAAAAACAGCAGGGATCTGGTGCATTTTTAGAATAGCAAGTCCAAGCTTCAGGGTGAAAAGAAGGTTTCACACAAACATTGAAACTCTCTTCCTTAACCCATACTTGCTTCACTTCATCCTTGAACACGAAAATATAACTTTACAACAGCAGCAGCAACTACCACTACCAGCACGACGATCATGACGAAGAGGATTATAACAATCACTTCCATTATTCCCTAATGGTTTTTCTAAACGTGCAATACAAGGATACCCTTTGAACTCCAAGAGATGGGGATAATCAACAAGTAACTGCTTCTGCACTTCGCCATTTGTACCTTTAGTTTCGAGTACTTGAATGAACCGAAACTTCTCATCATGCAGATTGAACAATAACAACATCTCCATCTCATTATTGCTATCATTGTTAGCACCTCCTCCTGCCACAGTTACTAATATCTTCCAAACCAAACATCCACTGCCACTATCACTGCAAAAGATGGCTTGTTTATCTTTACCAGTGGCTGCTCTTACCCACGTAATAGGAAGGCCATGAACGGATACGGGCGTGCTTGCAGCAGCGACATCTCTCCATAATTTAGTTCCCAATGTAAATACAATGAAGTTAAGCTCCTTTTGAGAGGTACGAAACACACTTACCAATTTATACTCATTTGCTAAGGAATCAAACCCAAATCCGTGACAAATGGTGCGGGCACTGTTCATATATTGGTTAACAATGGGTGTGCAGGTGATATGCATAGTCTCAGCCCTGTATATTTGGAAGATTGTGTAAACAGCTTTATATTTACCATCAGATTGTGCAATACAAGGGAAACCATTGCAGTAACCAACCAGTTCCTTGGTAGAGAAATGAACAGGATAATTACGGAACCTCTGGAGACGCAGATAATCCCTATGAATTGAGCTAGGTCTAGAAGCCAATTTGAAAAAGTGACACCCAGATCTAACCTCACCCGTATCAGCGACATTATGTCTAACATTTAAAAGATTAAAAGAGTAAATAGGGTTTCTTTTGCGATTGAAGAAAGTGAGTGTCAGTTAAGCGTTTATTATCATTATGAATTGATTCATACCAGGATTTACAAACCGCACCGGAACGCAGCAGAATGTTAACTGGAAGCTTGGCTAGTATTTGTTCCATAATTAGATCATGATGAAGGTGCTTCCTTTTCTCCTATATGCTCTTTTCGTCTTCTTCATCTCTGTAGGTGTTGCTGCAGGAGTAATGGTAATAGTACAAGACTGTTTGGTTTTACTTTTCGCAGAACGACCAATTCCTGTTGCTCTTTTATTCTTAGCTGGTGTTGCAGTGATAGAGGACGACATGGTGTTACTTTGATCACCACAACCAACTTGGGGTTTTCCGCTCATAATTGTTGTATTGCGTTCCTTTTCTCATCAAAGAACCCTAAATAGAGAGGTGAAACCAATGTTAGGTGTGAACATTTGGTAACTCCCGGCCGAACGTCCGGTTAATTAGCCTTTGTAAAATACTAAGTAAGAGGTAACCAAAAGGGACTAGCCCAGTTGGCCAAGATCCCGCTCTCATATTTGAGGTTGGTGGATTGACGGGCGATTGGGCGTCTGTTTTTAGGTCGATCTAGGCTCAACGGCTTTATGGGACGTCAAGTGGTTCGGCTACGATGGGGCACATACTATGAGTATAGTCCCCTCTTCCCCGTTTGACACCTCATCACATTTCCAAATCCTTATCTGGAATTTAGAACCATGATATTGGGCATACCAAAAACTTTCAAGGCATACAAAGGACTAGTCCTAACTTGGGTGACCTTATAAGGGGTACCCTATGGGGTGGTTCAATTACCTATATGCCCTTAAATCCTTTAAATTACTAATATATCCCTAACCCTAATACAAAAACCTAAAATCAATAAACATAAAATCAGTTTCATAATCAAAATCAGTTTCATATCCCTAACCCCTTCTTCTCCCTCCTCCACAACAGCCGAACCCTTCTTCTTCTTCTTCCTTTTTTTTTCATCGTATCATCGCGGAAATTTAATCGTCGATTCGTGAAAATTTAGTCGACGATTAAACTCATCTATATAGTGGGTCGTCGTAAGACAGTATCTCGTTCAAATCGATCGACTCAACAACCTATTGAAGAAGAAGAAGATTTAGAGAGTGGAGAACAAACTCAAAATCAACCACAAAATCAACCGGAAGAAGAGATTGAAGAAGAACCAACTCCGGAAATGAGAATAAGAAGGTTAGTTCTACAAATCCATCTCGTATTTGATGTTTTAGATTGGTTTGGTCGATTTAATTCGTCAAAATCATGTTTCTGCGGCGGTGACAGTGTATAGTTCGGCGCAAAACAAATCTTAGATGTGCGCCGAGCTGTTCTTGAAACTAGGGGTGTGAATTCGGGCAGGCCAGGCCACCCGGCCCAAAAACTAACACAGGTCGGGCAGGCCAGGCTTAATATTTGTGAGCCCGTAAACAAATTCAGGCCGGGCAGGCCGGGCAAAAGATGATAATTTGCTACCCAAAGACCGCCCGAAGCCCGTTTTTTATACGGGCAGGCCAGATCGGGCCGGATATGCCACTATTTTGAATTTTTTTCTTATTTTTAAGTTCAAATTTTCAAATGAATGGTATTAAATTTATTTTTCCAGGCTTGCAATTAAATTTATTTAATTTTAATATAATATCCTTTCCTTTCTACCATTGCATACCGTAAGTGATATATTATTTTATATTTAAATTACAATGACAAACTTTTAATTATATCCTACAATAAATAATTAATTAGAGTACAATAAAATTTCTAATAAGAAAATATATTACCATTAATGTTTTGAAAAAGTTAATTATAAGTAAAAACAAGTATATATTTAATTTTTCTTGACACAAAATTGACAATTGTAAAATGGTAACTTTTAAGTCTTTTTAAGAGGATATTAAATGATTAATGGTACATAGAAGGTTTTCAGGCCGGGCATCAGGCCGGGTATCAGTCCGGACATCATAATTAAATGTAAAGCCCGAGACCGCCCAATAAATTAATCCAGACCAGACCGGATGGCTCATGACGGGGCATAACAGGCTTTGGGCTATTTCGGGTACAGGCGGGTTCGGGCGGATACAGGCAGGCCGAGTATTTTCGGGTATTATTTACACCCCTACTTGAAACTCAACCCTGAAAGTGCGTATGAACGGCTCGGCGTAAATCTGAAATCCGTTTTGAGCCGAACTTAATGACACAGAGACTTATATTTAGGATCGGCTTATTCGATGGTGTTAGTTTTGTGCCGAATATGTTTTGTGAATTTCAGAAATTTTGCATGTGCGTAGGATCGGCTTGTATGGTTACTATGGTAGTATTAGTTTTGTGCCGAATAAATGTTGTTTGAATTTCAGAATTTTTGCATGTGCTTAGGATCGGCTTGTATGGTTTTATTAGTTTTGCGCCGATTAATGTTGTTTGAAATTCATGAATTCTTCATGTGTGAGATCGACTTATTTGTATGACACCATTTTATGCCGATAAATGTTTCAATTCATAAGTCTAGATTCGGCTTATTCGATGGTATTAGGGTTGCGCCGAATATCATTTTTAAAATTCCATAAATTTTACAAGTGTATAGGATCGTCTTATTTATATGATATCATGTTGCGCCGGAATACATGTTTGAGTTCATAACCATAGATTCGACTTATTCGACAGTATCGGTTGTGAGACGAATATATAGGATCGGCTTATAATTGTTTTGTGGTATGAGCCGATCCACTCTCTGTGTAAGCTAATAAAAATTTCAAGACATGATTCGGCTCATATGTGTTATTTCGGGTAAGCCGAGCCTTCTTATTTTCTTACAAGTTTTTGGCTTTCCAAATCCCTTTGTTGTTCGAATTAGTCTTATAACTTTCATACTTGTGTCAGGACCAATGCAGCTACAAAGAGGAAGAAGATGGAGGTAACACCTTCTACTTCTAAAACTCCCGATCCTAGAGAAGGAGGTAAGAAAAAATTGGGAGCGGGAGGTAGAGGGGGAATTTTAGAAGAAGAAGCTGGACAAGTAAGAATTGAAAGACAAGAAGAAGGAATAGCTGAAGATGAAGAAGTTGATGATAATCAAGAAGTTCATCAAGAAACACAACCCCAAGGAAAACCCAAGAAAGACAAGAAAGGTAAGAAGGTGGCAGAACCCGAGAAATAGAAGGACGATGATGATCGACGGATCACTGGTTTACACATTCCTGATGAAGATGACGTAATTACACCTCGATCAGATGGTTTTCCTCATGGTCTTCCGGAAGATGGAGGAAATGTGTTGATTGGTTATGCCGATTCTTGGCGAAGAAAATTTATGAGACTCCTGATCACAACCGTGCATTCCGAGTATTGAGACACCATAGGGCAGCGGAATGGAGTCTTGATGAAGAGGTTCCTGAGGTGATTGCTTACGTACAACGCAGTGCTTTATGTCCTATCATCAATTATGGACATAAGGAATATGATAGTGTGTCGGCTTCTGCCTTTACCGAGCGCTTTTGTCCAGAAACTTACACATTTCAATTACCTTTTGGAGAGATGACAATCACTCCTGATGAGGCTAGTAAGATTACAGGCCTTAAAGCAAGGGGTGTAAGTGTGGATGCTGGTTTTTATGACATGAGTTGGGATGAGCTATACAATTTGTACCTGGAATGCCTTGGTTTGGGTTCACACAAAACTGAGTTGGAGTTTTGTCGATCAGTTAAAGATGTCGATACCGTTTGCATACCAGGTGGCAGAAATAAGAAGATCAAGTTGACTAACTTGAAAAAGGAGTTTGAGAACACAAAGGAAAGAGTAACACAAGGTTTGTTGATAATGGATCCCGTCAAAGTGAAGCAAACCGGAACTGCCTACTTGCTTTATACTCTTGGTAGAGACATCTTTCCCGACACTACCGGAAACAAGGTAAATGCTAATTATCTCCAATTGGTAAAGAATCTTGAAACTTGTAACAAGTTTGCTTGGGAAACGGCTACGCTCGCTTACCTGCTGGACCAACTTGCCACCGCGTCTAGGTTGACAAGTACAAACATCGGAGGGAACTTCACTTTGCTCCAGGTAACTTTTGGTAGTTCAGAGTATGGTTCGGCTTATAACCATAAAATCTTTTAAGCCGAAGTTTTTACTTACTTGGTTCGGCTTATAATACTTGCTCCATATAAGCCGAACAGTTCTCTGAGTTTGCAAACTTTATTCTTACTTTGATGTTTCCAAGTAAAACTTGTTTCTATCAATTCAATTCCTTTGATTTTTTAATGTGGTTATTTGGATGTAGGTGTGGATATATGACCATTTCCCAATTTTGAACTTGGCCAAAGTATTTGAGAAAGATGTCGATTATGTTGATACAGAGCCAACTGCAGCACGGTACGCGTACGAGGACTCCAAGAAAAGAAACAAAAAGAAGTTGGTGGAAAGTTTGAGAGAGACGTTAGACCGTCTTGGTGTTGATGATGTCACTTTTCAACCATATGAGAAGGAAGATGAAGAAGATGAAGTTGTTGAAGATGAGGATATGCCGGTAGGTATATATCATGGGCCATTGTGGTATCCCGGTGGTTACTCTAGAAGAAGATTTATCTATTTGCACTAATTATGTAGCATACTATCCAAAGAAAGGTGAAGAACGACGAGTAAAAGGTCTGATGAGTATGTACTACTTGGTTAGAATTCATGAAGCCTTCAGCATGGAAACAGCTAATCCTCACAGACGGAATAGTGCGGACTTGTGTTTGCCGAATTGAAAGTATTAAGAAAAAAGTCACAGACTTCATAACTTTAGTTCGGATTGTGAGTCGATATCGACTCAAAGGTGAAACAAACTCTGAGATTGAAGTTCGAGCTCTAGAGGAATGGCGACGATGTAAGAGAAAGAATTTCAAATACAAAGATCACTACCACATTCTTAGAAGGTTTCTCATTACCCGTTTAGGATATTAGAAATTAATTGGAAGCCTAATATGTAGCAGGGATGTAATCCACAATTTCTATGAATTTGAAAAGTCTATTTGGAATGATATAATAATTCTTGTGTTCATGAATCATGAAAGGTTCGGCTTTATTTAAAAATATACTACAAGCCGAACCTAGCAAAGTAATTCTGGTTTTTTAAAGTTTTAAGGTTCGGCTTGCAGTGAAATAATATTATAAGCCGAACCTGACAAAAAAATATGGTATTTTTTTGTTGTCAGGTTCGGCTTGCAGTGAATTGTTATTATAAGCCGAACCTTCGCACGTGTTCATGGTTCCAGTTTGCAGAAAACGACACGTTTCATAACTAAAAAGTAAATCATTTAAGTATTTCGTTTTGATGGGTACATGTAACTGCAATTCTAGTCAAAATATCATCCTCATCTTACACGAAAATCAAAAGACACAAAATAAACGGATAAATCCATGAAACATTTTTTATGGAGATCCTAAACGAATCTCATCCTCTTCACTGACCTCTTTCTCATCATCTTCACTGACCTCATTCTCATCATCTTCACTGACCTCTTGGTTAATATCTTCATCCTCATCACTTGAAAACGTAATTACTTGTCCACTTGGAGGCTGCACATGCAAAGATTTCCAAAGATCCATTTTCGTCGCATAATTTGCACACCAATCCATCGCAAAATTATTTTCAAATCTAGGCCAAAAGGCTGCACTCATCAAGGGTGGTAATGGGCAACCGGGTCTAAGTTTGAGGCCGATAAAATGACAATTTTGAACAAATCCAAGAACAAGTCTTTTATCTTTTACACCATCATTGCAAGGTTTTGTTGGAGGCGCGTAAGTAAAGCTACTACCCGTCCATGCGAAACAATGTACGACTCAATTGAATGTCTCCGCTATTAAAAACCCACAAATGGGCATTGCCATCCAATGTTCTTCGGTAATGATAAAATCCCCATGCAAACGACGTTCGAATGCAACGTACTCCGCTGCCACCCCTGCATCTTTTCTTGGACCTGTTCTCATCATTGTCTTATAGAATTCTTTGTTTTTACGTAGGCTTTGTAACAATCGTTGCCGAATATAGTTCACTTCATTTTCAGGGGGCACCAGATTATTCCCTTCCATAAAAGGATCAAGTTGTTCCGCCGTGACGTAATAACCACAATTTTCATCGCCTTGCACGTCGTCCATTGCTATAATATGCTCATGAATTATGGCGATAGATCTTCCAAGTAGTTATCGTATATAAAATTGATAGGCCTCATATACTTACCGGACTTATCTCTTTTGGGTCCTCTCATCCTACCAATTTCATGTACGTTCCTTTTCTCCTTTATCTTAGTTTGTGAAAGATACATATTAGCCTTCCCCTTGACATCCTCTTTACTATCCTTAGCTTGTGACGGACAATCGTTATCATTCACCTCTTTGTTACTTGTTTCCGATTTTTGAATACTCGGACGACCTCGTTTTTTTGGAACTTTGACTTCTTCCTCCTTCATCAACTTCTCAATTTCTTTCTTTGCCTTTTCAAACCTTGCATCATGGTACTCAACGCCGGATGGATTCCTTTTATTAGCCAATAGTTCCTTGTTGGCTTGTCTAGTTTGAAAATTATTCATTTTCTTACTCTTCCTACCTTTCGGGTCACTCTTCTCCGGTTCCAAAATATTTTCTTGGGTGAAAGGATACATGACCGGCATCATGTTGTCCCATAGGAATTTCTTTTGAGGTCGGGACATATTCCTATACATCTCCGCAAATTTTTTCCCATTTTTCGTGTCCCATATCTCTAGATCATCCTCGTCGTCTTCGGTTGGGAGAGGATCGAAGCTTAATTGTTTCCAAAAATGATCAATATCCTCAAATGGTATGATACCATCCTTGTACCGAAGTAGGTCGTGGCGGCATGGAAGTCCCATAGATTTCTTCATTTTACAAACACACTCTTCCTCCAAGGTGGCGCCTAATGTCTTAATCAAATCCACTTCTTTCATCAACAAGTCGATGCATAGATGGGAGACTCTATAAGTTAATTCCCATAGCCAATTAGTACCATAATTCTTGTGTCTAAACATAAGGTCATGCTCGAACGCGGTTTTAATTCTCACAACATCACTTTTGAAATATTCATCAATTGCATCAAAAACCGTGACAAAAGTGTCAACACAACCAAAAAGGTTATTCTTCAACCGATAATGAGCCGACTCTACCATACTTGTGGCTTGGTTGTCGAAGTGTTTGTGCCGATTTGTGAAACAACTCACGAAGCTTTCTTTATTAGGTTCCAACACATCTTTGACCAAGTAAGTAATGACATCGGGGTAGGCGGTCTTCCAATGCTTAATAAGCATTTTAAAATTTTCTTCATAGACATCCTCGGTGATTGACCATATCAAAGCTTCCCATTCGCCTTGGAAAGAATCCCACAACATATCATTATGTTCATATGCTTTCAAGAATTCCTTGTTTTTCTTTACTCGTGTCTCCAACGGTAGCTTAGCAATATTCTCTAATTCTTTCAACTTAAGTGGTTGAATTATCGGTTGGCATTTTTTCCTCACAATGCACCATATGTGAAACGTACAAAGAAAATTGAATGCATCCGGAAATACCTTCTTAATAGCATACATCAACGATGAATCTTGATCGGAAACGAACACTTTAGGAAGAGCACCCTCCTGGAAGATTAACTTCAATTGTTCTAACCCCCAAACATAACTCTCTTTCTTCTCGTTTTCCATGAAACAAAAAGCCACGGTGAACGGTGCCTTTGTCGAAGTATGCCCCGCAATGTTCATCAACGGCATCTCTATTTATTAGTCTTGTACGTGCAATCCAATATAATAACTTGTGGGAAGCATAGAGCCAATTGGGCGCATTCCGGGTGGGCAAGGAAAAGGTGTGTGACTTGACCGAAGTCACCCAACTTCTTTTGGCAAGCGTAGTTATTCTTGACCCCTAACCACATTACTTGTTGCATCACCATCCTACCTTGCAAATTGAGTCTTCTAATCTTTTGTCTTGCATTGTAGATAGTTTGCATAGTCGACTTGTTATTCTTGTTGTCCGCCTTCAATTTGCTAAGAATCCTAGAAGGTGGCAAACGTGCTCGTGTCATTTTATCCACTTCTAGCATCTCGTCGGGTTTGAGTCGTGCTAGTTTCGCATGTCCATGAAGGTCTTTGGGACGTGGGTGGTTATGACGAAAATCCATATCTTTATTCATTATCCAATATTGATCTTCTTTGTTCATGGACTTATTATTGAGGTTGAAAACGATCTTGAAAGGGCAATGTCTTTTTTTCGTCTTCGTCCTATTCTTTCTCCCGGTCTTCCCAACGTATACAGTACCCTTTTTAACCTTGCTAGCGCCGGTTCCACTACGCTCACAAATCATTTCAAACCGATCCCATCGGCTTTGTTGTCCTTTAACTAGTACGCAATTTATCTTCATTGCGTGTTCCTCAAGCCAATCCAGAACTTCTGGTTTAGTTTTCCATATCTACGTTCATTCCAAAACAAGTAATTAGTAAGAAAAACTTTGGAATATTCCGACAACATTAAGGTAAACAAAAGGTTCTTACATACCAAATCATTTTGGAAGTGATCCTTGGTATCCTCGTGAATTATGTCTACTGGATCAGGTTGATTTTCCATGGGTCCAAGCACGATCTACAAAGAATGTCACAAGGTTAAACACTAGAAAGGGAATATAATAACAAGGTTCGGCGCATTCGATAACCACATTATTTGCCGAACTATAAATATTTACAGGTTTCGGCTTATACGATATCCTCAATATGTGCCGAACCACGAACAATATTTTAACCCAAAAATTAACAAATTCATGTTCGGCTCAGACGATAATCATATTATGTGCCGAACCTTGAACATAAGGGGTTTCGGCTGATACGATATTCTCCATATGTGCCGAACCAGTAACAATATTTCAACCCAGAAATTAAAAAATTATGTTCGGCACATACGATTTTGGATATATAAGCCGAATTAGTAATGATTCTATTCAGGATGTTGTTCGGCTTACTATGAAACTTTCATATAAGCCGAACTAGTGTCATCGCAAAAGGGTTGGAATTGGAAATTATAGGTTCGGCGCATGCAGTAAACAGATTCAGTAAGCCGAACCGTTCATCAATTGGTAGATTCGGCTCATAGATGTGAGCCGAACCTCAACCTGTTTCGCCAAACCATGATTCAAAAAACCTAACTTTTGATAATTGAGAGCTACAGAAGTGAGATTAAGTATAGGATATAAGTGTACCTGTGTATTAGAAGCATTGGGTTCGTCATCAATGTCTTCATCATCTGGATTTGGCTCATAAAAATCATCATCTTGAGTTTGTGTTTGAGTTTGAGCTTGTTTTTGAGTTTGTGTAAAATCATTCTCATAATCTAAGAAATCAGCCATTTCTGGATCATTGTTGTAGTTGATATGTATTTTCCTAGGTTTTTTAGATGAATGATGACCCTCCTCATCCTCCATTGAATCAAGAATTAGAATTTTCTCACTTTCTGCTTCTCTTTCTCTCCTTCTTAACCAAACCAAAACTTTGATTATTTTTTTCCCCAAATTTTTCATCTAAACAACTCTTATAATTCTGAAAATTATTTTAATCATTAAACAAAATATTTAATCACTAATCAAGATTATTAACACTAATACGTAAATGGCAGATTTGCCATTAAAAAAAATTTGGGTTAAGGGGTTATCTGATTTTGCTATTTCACAACCTTTTTTGTCTTCATTCAGTATGCCTTGGAAGATTTTGGTATGCCCAAAATCATAGTTCGGAATTTATATATCCTTTGTTGATATTTTTAGCGAACATTTAGCTAGTTGTATTTGTATTTCGATCGAGCTTGATAAGAAGTTGTTATTTCCCGGGTTTTTTTTGTTTGTTTTTTTTGTTTTTCAATTGGTTACAGATTCAGTTATGGGGTGGAAACATCCCAAAATTAAATAATTTTCCTAGAAATTATCTTCGAGATTCGGTTTTGCAGAAACGGATTAATGGTTGGATCAGTAACATCGTTGAGGCAGTCACAGTTAGACCATTTTTATGATGTGGCATGCTGAGTCATCATCTAAACGTTTCCAGATCAGTTCTGAATCCGAGTGTGATTCAAATTTGATGTTTCCCGTATATACAGTAGGGCTTATCATCAAGGAAGGTTAAGTGGAAATTCGAAGTAGAAAATCTTGTGCCAAAAAATTCCCTCATCTACCAAAAGATCCACAGCTACCTATCAGCCTACCAGATCTCTGCAGAACTCGGCCACTTGAGCGATGTAAATGATCGAGTATCCGGGTATCAACAAGAGCTTTTGCAGCCAGCCTTCGAAAGTCACTTTGTTCCACTCCTTCAATTTCGGCTTTTAAGAAAGAGAGCTAGCTAGCGGCCAACAACAAAATTTTCTATTCGAACCAAAGTACACTACTAAGAACCAATATGTTGAGGAAAGTCGATTAAGAGCCAATGTTTTGATAGAGACCAAACTAAAATCTCATACAAAATGTGATACAAATTTTTGTAAGTTTAGGCTTATACTGTTGATATATCCGGTAAGTAACATGAGCATGATTACAAGAATAAGAACATTAAAAAGAGTGTTTTCTGCCAAATTTGTCTCTTAAGCATAAAGACAGGAAAAAGATGATTGTACTTTCTGGACATGTGAAACTAATGAATTTGATAAATGTGTTTACACCAAATCAATTAAATGTGCATATGTTTAGCATGTCTTTGTTATGTGTTTAACAATCACTAACAATTTTTTTGTCGTTTATAGTTTGACATAAAATTAATATGTTGTTGAAGTGGTCTAAAGGATAAGAAATAACGAAAATTAAATTTTGATGACGTAGTTTCTGTTAAATGATTTTAATATGTGTTGTAAAATATGTGTGCATGTTTCCCATTTTATTCTGGAAAATTACAGGGATGCTTTGATTAGAGGAACAGATAACTGGGATGTTTATTTAATTTCAAATATGTGATATATTTTTTGCACTAACCTTTGGAGGAATATATAGTGACTGTACTAGTATGTAGTACACATATCTTGTATATGCATTTATATGCTTTATAACCACCTAGATATGATGTTTACAATTTGATTGAAAGACTAAGTTGTTGTAAAAAAGCATGATGAAAAGGATCACTGGGACCAGGAGAAATTCTGACGGAAATGGTCTTCGTCAAACTCGATGTGTTTAATGTGTGTTGTAAATGTGCAGCGCATTAGGTGTACAAATACAAGTGTGACCCATAAGAATTATTGGGATGATCATATCAGAAATTTGCAGTACTTGATGTACATTTTAATTTCTGTACGTGTGCGATACATGTTGCACTGAACTTGACAAGTGTTGTACGTGATTTCCGTCTTTATAGAATCTTAGCCTATGTGTATGCCCTCGTAAGATGTATAGGTGGTTGGAAATCCTCCAACATACATTGAGGAAATCGACTGAGATGAAATTAGAGTTCGCTTTCTTAAATTAATTAAAGAATGAGAGGAAGTTGAATATTTAAAACCCTTTTGTTGGGTATTCCTCTGTCAGCGTAGCCTATGTGAACCACTGCTGAAACTCTAGAGAGATAGTTTGTTATTGCATCGAGGGGAATGGATATAAGCTCATGAAATAAAATAACCATGAAGGATACTCAACTTTGTTGAATGGAGATCACAAGATCAAGGTTTCAAATGAGACAACTAATTTGTAATAATTAAAGGAATTCACTATTTAGAGAATTACATTCTATGTCCCTCATTTTGGTGCATTTTTGTAATAGTGTGACTGCATGTGAATGGTGACTTTTAAGAAGTTTTAATGAGTTCTATAATTCCAATTTAAGATTGAAATGGGGTGTAGCAGTAACACTCTTGATAGAATTCACCTATATTAATGAGGAAGTGGGTCTCTTCTTATGAGAATATGAGCTGATTCTCCATAGCATTCTGAGAAACAAAATACTTCAGAGCCAAAATGGACACAACGACACGAGCTTGGCAGCAACCTTGGAGATTTCATGTGTGGATGTTATCGCGAATTATATCAAACACTAGCAGTTCAAGACATCACGTTAATTGTCTATAACAAGTAGTTTCGGTAATATCTCACTAAGCAGAGGTTCATGACCTCATGGACAACTCTGTCTAATATGGTATTTCCCGAGTTTTTCTGTAATTTTTGTTTTTTATTGAAATTTAATTCATTTTGAGAAATGAGTTTCATGTTGTTTTGATGGTCTTGGTATTATTGAAATTTAAGACCTGAGGGTCATTGAGGATTCACCAGCCCATTTTCACTTTGGTGAACCAAAATTTTAGTCCCATGTATAGGAATCTAAAGATGAAAGCTCTCTATATTACCATGTTTTTTGCAATTTATAGTGTGTGACCCTGGGTTTGAAAAAGCTGGGGTCTAACAACCACACCCAATATTTATTTTAGAAATCTGTATGGACTAACTCCAATATACTTTCAAGCGAATTAATTAGACAGACAGACTCAATCTTAAGAAAAGTATATCAAAGAGTTATATCTCTATTTCTCAATTCAATCTGAAAATAGGAATTTGTGAGCCCTATTGAATATAAGAAATAACTTGGACAGTATCAAAAACCAATATCCAAGTGTCAACCAATTTAATCAACAACCAAAGGTTGGATTCACAATTGATTGAACTTACGCACAACATGTGATATTTCAATTATATAAACAAATATAATGTGGAAAAGAAATAACACAGACACCAGAAGTTTTGTTAACGATGAAACGCAAATGCAGAAAAAACCCCTAGTCCAGATTTGAACACCACACTATATTAAGCCACTACAGACACTAGCCTACTCAAGTTAACTTCGCACTGGAATGTAGTTGAGCCCTAACCAATCTCGCACTGATCAAGGTATAGTTGCGCTCCTTACGTCTCTGAATCCCAGCAGAACTCTACGCACTTGATTCCCTTAGCTGATCTCACCAACAACTAAGAGTTGCTACGACCCAAAGTCGAAGACTTGATAAACCAATCTGTCGCACATAAAAAGTTTATTGAATAGATAAATCTGTTTCCCACATACATACCTCTGAGTTTTGTTCCGTATTTTGTTAAATTAATGTGAACAGGAACCAATTGATATACCAGACTTATATTCCCGAAGAAAAACCTAGAAATATCAATCACCTCACATTAATCTTAATCGTACGGTATCGAAACAAGATATTGTGAAATCACAAACGATGAGACGAAGATGTTTGTGACTACTTTTATCTTGCCTATCGGAGATTAAATCTCGAGCAAATCTTAATTAGAGAAGATAGTACTCAATCACGATAAAAAAATAGCAAGATCAGAACACGCAACTACAGAGAAAATAGTTGGGTCTGGATTCACAATCCCAATGAAGTCTTCAAGTCATTAACCTACAGGGGTTTAGAAAAACCTAAGGTTAAAGGAGAATCGACTCTAGTCGCAACTAGTATCACACAAGAGGTATGGGGATTGGGTTCCCCAGTTGCTAGAGTTATCCTTTATGTAGTCTTCAAATCAGGGTTTGCAATAAATGTTACCTTAGTAACAAAGCATTCAATATTCACCGTTAGATGAAAACCTGATTAGACTCAAGCTAATATCTTTCAACTGTTAGATCGAACTTAGCTTGTTAAAAACAAATGAAAAGTGACTTCATTTAGATATGAGTAACCGTACCTAAACGTGTACACCTTTGTTGGCTCAATAATAGTTAAGCGAAGTTAGTCATATGAACACTTTCATATCAACTTTATTCATCTTAACCATAACTAGTTCAAATGACTCAAATGAAACTAGTTCTAGAGTTGTTCAATTGTTTATATTCTCATAGAAGTATACAAGACACAATTGAAGCAAAATCGATTTTGATTTACTCGAATCAATTCATGAACATTATAGCCACTGTTTGCAAAAGATTGCATTCCTTAATATGTAAATGTATTATTTCGTGAACAAACCGATTTTAGAACATAACCTACTCAAGTATGCAAACAGGTACGCATACTTAAGTAGCTGGACTTGGAATGTGTTTGCAAGTATGCAAACGTGTACGCATACTGTTGTACACTTCCAAGTTTCAGTTGAATCCAGTATGTGTACTTGTATGCATACTATAGTACCCGGACTTCAACTGACTTCGCCTGTACGCGTACTGGTATGCATACTTTAGCTCCCGATTTTTACCTGACCTCGCCAGTACACATACCGGTATGCATACTAGATTCCGGTCTTGGATCAACACATATGCAAGTACGCATATTGTGCAGATAATCCAATTATGGTTAAGTATTCTAAACTCCCATTTCAATCATTGAAACATTCTTAAAAGACAACAATAGGTGTCTCACACAAACTATTAGCTTCGAAGCAATTTTCAAGTGATCGAATGATCAATACGAAACATTCCAAGTCTACATCAAATGATTGTCTGACACAAATCATGTAAGATGTTACCAGGTGATTTTCACATGATCATCTTTTGACTTTCGTCAAGAATATAAGATGAACTTGGTTAAAGCGAAAGCTTACCAACACATATTTCGAGAAATATGTAAGCGAGTTAAACTCAAATCGAAATATCAAATGTGTATAATCGAAGTCTATATAGCTATACGACTTTTGTCTCAAATAGGAGATAGAGTAGATAGACTTTTGAGTGATAGATGAGTTCAAGTCTCCACATACCTTTTGTTGATGAAGTTCCACAAGCTCCCCTTAGTAGTTCTTCGTCTTCAATTGATGAACTCCGTGAAGTCTAATGCTCAACTACACTTTTTATCCTAATCGGAGACGTAGTTATAAGTAGACTAGAAATCAAAACTTATAGTTTTGGCAACTAAACTTGACAACAAGCTTGAGATAGAACTCTTGTGAGTTCGACCAAGCAGTGCTTTAACAATCTCCCCCTTTGTTAATTTTAGTGAAAAACTATCAATACATATGGAATACAAAATAAACAAACTTTGTAGATCTCAATCCAAATGCTTGATTTCCTTGGTTCTTCAACATTACTTGAAATCTTCGTCGCTTCCAAGTACTCCAGTGATTCTGAATGTGTTCAACTCAACATCATAGTTATTGAAGGTGCGTAGATATAAAAATGAGAAAATAGTAGCTCTCAATCATTTTTATACAGTGTCATAGTATTATTACACAACATCAAATTCCAATTGTATCACAACTTTGGAAACAATAATATGGTGATATGTATCACTCCCCCGTAGTCAATACTTCATCTCACATGAAAACCACTCCCCCTTACATAATGATCTGTAAACCATATGTATTTGTAGTGTGAAGTACACATTAATTCTCCCCCTTTTTGGAAATACAAATTGGAAAAGGTACGAAAACTAGTGGGATCATAATGAAATTCTCAAAGAGATACTGCATGACTAAAAGAAAACATATCAACTTTGTTTCGATGATTTCACATAGTCGAAACTTAGTTTATTCATCAAGGAGTTTATAAAGATACAAGAAAAATCCTACAATATTCCACAGTCGCACTCCCCACAAGGATTTAGCAATTAAGCACAAGTTCAATTAAGAACTCTCCCCCATAAAATGTCATTCCCGAAAGAACAACAAGAGCGACTTACTTTTACAAGAAAAGAAGGATTTATTTGGACATTAACAAATTACATGAAACATGAATTTGTATCCAAAATACTCAATTAAATTAACCACAAGAGAACCCATGATTAATTTAATCGGAAATGCTCACATAAGAGAACTTACGGAGCCGCACAATACTTACACAAAGATGTGGATCAGGGAAAGACAAATACTGCGGAATATTCAAATATTCATTCTATTTTTCTTCAATATTTGCATAGAGACATGTAATAGACTTAATCTTTGTAAACAAAAGTTCATCCTATCTTCCATCAATATTTGCATAATGACATAATAGGCTTAACTTTTGTTTCAAAAGTTCATTCTATCTTTTATCAATATTTGCATAGTGACATATAATAAACTTAACTTTTGAGCATATATGGGACAATCATAGTTCACGGATGCAAACACACATATCTCATAACAAGTTGCAATATATAAAACCATAAAGATTAATACTGCAAAATCATCTTCCAAATAAACTTTAGAATTTAAATAAATAAATCTAAAAACATTGCAAGATGAAAATCGTTGGGAATAGTTATGTGTACTCTCAATAATGGCTATTTCAAACCCTAGTTATCCTTCTTAAAACACAAGAATAAATTCTCATAAGAAGTTTCCTAGACAAAATTATATAAGAGAAAGAAAACTTTAGGCATCACCTTCATCATCGAAAACTATCAAAGTAGCGTGAATCTTATCCATGTATTCCTTGATTTCGGGGAACTTAGTGGCAATTACACGTAATTGTTCTTGCACACATTTTACCTTGGAATTGATCTTACACACCTTATGAATTTGATGAAGAAGAATCAAGGTGGTAGAATCACAAGAATCGTCAACGGTATCACATCTTTGTCTCTTGCAAGAATTCTCCTTCATACGTTTGAAGTTACAAGGACGAACAAGCTTGGGAGTTCCAATAGGAGCAGTGGAGGAAGTGCGACACATTTGCTCAATCAAACAAGGAAAGCCTAACTTCTTGTTGGAAGACGTCATCGCCATCATTTGAAGAATGATAAATCCACAAATGTCGAGACTTTGAGTACCCAATTCAAGGAAATAACCAACTCCGCAAATTCACGACTCCACTAAGAATTCTCAATTGTGGAGGGACAAAGATTAGACATACCAAGTTTTCAGAAGGACATCAAGGCAAGACTAAGATTGAAAAAGTGGGGGTGAAACAACCACACCCAATATTTCCCTTAGCAATCTGTATGGACAAACTCCAATATACTTTCAAGAAAATCAATTAGAATCAATCTTAATAAAGTATATCAAAGAGCTATATCTCTCTTTCTTGATTCAATAATTTCTCAAGCAAATAGAAATCTGCGAGTCTAATTGAATACAAGAGAAAACACTTGAACGGTACCAAAGACCAGTGTTCAAGCATCAATCAATTTCAATCAACAACCAAAGGTCGGATTTCCAATTGATTGATTCAAACGCACAACCTGTGATATTTCAATTATATAACAAAATATAATGCGGTATAGAAATAACACAGACACTAGAATTTTGTTAACGAGGAAACCGCAAACGCAGAAAAACCCCAGGACCTAGTCCAGATTGAACACACATTGTATTAAGCCGCTACAGACACTAGCCTACTCCAAATTAACTTCGGTTTGGACTGTAGTTGAACCCCAATAAATCTCACACTGATCCAAGGTACAGTTATGCTCCTACGTCTCTGATCCCAGCAGGATACTACGTACTTGATTCCCTTAGATGATCTCACCCATAACTAAGAGTTGCTACGACCCAAAGTCGAAGACTTTAATAAAAAATCCGTATCACACAGAAAAGTCTACGGTAATAGATAAATCCGTCTCCCACGAATATACCTACAAGTTTTGTTCCGTCTTTTGATAAATCAAGGTCAACAGGAACCAATTGATAAATCGGACTTATATTCCCGAAGAACAGCCTAGTATTATCAATCACCTCACAATAATCTTAATCGACGCAGCGAAAAAAGATATTGCGGAATCAAAAACGATGAGACGAAGTGTTTGTGATTTCTTTTATATCTTGCCTATCGGAGATATCAATCTCAAACCAATTATTACAATTGTACTCGTACGATAGAAACAACAAGATCAGATCACACAACTACAAGAAAGTAGTATCGGTCTGGCTTCACAATCCCAATGAAGTCTTTAAGTCGTTAACCTGGTTTAGAAGAAGAAACCAAAGTTTAAAGGAGAATCAACTCTAGCTTAGCACAACTAGTATCACACAGAAGGTGTGGGTATTAGGTTTCCCAATTGCTAGAGTTCTCCCTTATATAGTCTTCCAAATCAGGGTTTGCAATCAATGTTAGCTTGGTAACAAAGCATTCAATATTCACCGTTAGATGAAAACCTGATTAGATTCAAGATAATATCTTTCAACCATTAGATCGAAAACTAGCTTGTTACACACAAATGAAATGCACTTCTAGGCTTGTGTAACCGTACCCAAACTTGTACATTTGTTGGTTCAACAATAGTCAACCAAATGGTTAGCCATATGATCACTTTCATATCAACCATATTCTTATTCACCATAACTAGTTAAAGTGGCTCAAATGAACTAGTTAGAGAGTTATTCAATTGCAAGGAAATCTTATGTAACTACACAAGACACAATTGAAGCAAAAGTGATTTGATTCACTCGAATCGGTTCATGAACTATATATCCACAGTTTGCAATTTGCATTCCTCAGTTTATATAAGAATAAGTTCACAAACATCGTTTTTAGATATAACCTACTCAAGTTCGCGGACTTAAGTTCCCGGAAGGAGTTCACAAACTCCGGCAGAATTTCTCGGGACGAGAACTTCTGCCAGTTCGCGGACTTGGCTCACGCCACCATTCCGGTTCTCTTGATCAATAAATTTCGCAAACTTCGGTTCAAGGAATAAGGACTTATACATATATGTGTTTCCACAACAATGCTTATATCCTCCAATGGTTATATATTCTAAACTCTCATTTCAATCATTGAAACATTCTTAGAGGACGTTGATATTCTATAGTTGTTATTCACAAACTATTTTTCGTCAAAGTAAGTAATTTTCCAAGTGATTGAAACTTTTCATGACTTTCATCACTAGGTAAAGATGAACTTGGCTAAAGTGAAAGCTTACCAACACAGATTTCGAGAAATAGATAGGCGAGATAAACTCGGATCGAAATAGCAAATGTGTATAATGTAAGTCTATATAGAAAAACGAATTTGTCTCAAGATATGAGATAAATAGACTTTTGAGTGATAGATAAGTTCTTAATCTCAACTACACTTTCTATCCTAGTCTAAGACCTTAGCTATAGTAGACTAGAAATCAAGACTTATAGGTTTGATCACTAACGTTGAAAAACATGCTTGAGATAGCAACGCATGCGAGTTCGACCGAGCAATGCTCTAACAATCTCCCCCTTTGTCAATTTTAGTGACAAAACTATCAGTACATATGGAATACTAAAAATAACTTAATCAACTTTTGTAGCTCCTATTCCACATGTCTAATCTTCAACATCACTCAAAATCTTCGTTACTTCCAAATACTGATGTGTTTTCAAAGTTGTTGTAGATAGTGATAAAAGGGTTGTTTTAAGACTTGTGAAGGCAATGAATTTTAGACTTAATAAAAATTTAAAAACAAACAAAACTTATTACAAAATTGACTTCAAGATATGAGAAAATAACCAAGACACTGATTCCACTATTACACATGAATTAATGATGGTAAATAATCCAAAACTCTAATTATCTTTTAAGTCCTTTATATCTTAATTCACTAATAATCAAGCAAATTCTCAAACATCAATTGTATCCCTTAAGCATAGATTATCTAAACAAAGCATAACTTATCTAATTGAATCAAAACTGATTAGGAAAATTACGCAAACAATTTAAAACTCTGCAAAAGTAGTGATTGAGTGAATTATAATTAAATATTAGAGAAAATGTAATAGTTACCAAATTATTCATGCGTAAATAGCTTCCTCATTGCCTTGGTTGTGAGAGAATTAGCACATCATCATGTTGGAAACACGCTCAAAAATCATTATTATTGCTCAAAGGGTGTTTACAAATGATTAAAAGGGAGAAATAATTCAAAACCGGGTTTGTAACAATTATATTTGTTACAAACCAGAGAACTACGACCCTCGGCTGTGGGTCGTTACCACTGTAGCATATAAGACTGTCTCGCGACTTTCGTATTCACTGTAGCATAAACGACTGCTTGTGTGGGTCAATGTTCTTCGTGTTCTTCAGCAGCAGCAGAAAAATGGCAGCTTTGTAACTTGATTTTTTTCGACTTTCTGGTCCTCTCTCTCTCCCAACTATCCGTCCCCCTTCTACAACATCCCAGCAGCCTATTTATACATATTAACAACAAAATATCTCGTCTTGATTGTAAAATATTCTTCGTTATTCTCCATGCAGGGTACGGATTTTCTTTCTCTGATTTTGATTTTCACACACTCTGCAGCTGTAAAATCTCCATATTTATCTTATACATGCTCCAAATGGTTGCTTAACTCTGTCGTACATGTTTAAAACTCACTACAGCTCATGAAATCCCGTGATTGTCTCACTTTGTACACGTACTCTTTGTTTTCTTCTCTCCGATGATGTAGCCTAAATTCACCGGTTCTGATGGACTTAGTAGACCTGTTAATCTGAAACAGTCCCAATCCAACCAATTGTAGCGTTGTAATCTCCCTAGAAGTCGTCCAAAACCAAAACAACCATTAACGGGTTTATAAAATACGTAACTCCCTGAATTACGTAATCTGAGTTTCCAGCCAATTCTAACCCAAAACATTGATCGTACCATGCCTGTTAAGATCAATCAAGTCGAACCATGAAGTTTCAGCCATTGAGTCTACTTCTAGCACACCCAAAAATCAAGCCCTAATCTGTTCTTCAACTGCAACAGTTTCCCGCCATATTTGAAATTCAAAATGTTGAGGACGAAGTGCCCTGATCCAAAATATGGGTGCCTTTAACAACTGGGGTGCCTAGTGGTGCCCTTATCCAAAGTGAGGGTGCCTTTAACAAATATCCTCCGGGGGTGCCCCGAGCAACTTTACGAGCCGATTTTTCCAAAAATGTTTATTTCTCAAAAATACCTACAAACACACAAAAGACCACAATAAGTACCAACATAAAGAAAATTGAGGACAACTTAGACACAAAAATGTGTCTATCAAGTACTCCAATGATCCCAAAGGTTGTAAGTTCAGGATCATCGTTGTTGAAAATCCATAGTTATAACAATGAGAAAACAAGAGTTCTTAATCATTGTTATACATTGTCATAGTATCATTACACAGCGTCAAAGTTCAATTGTATCACAGCTTCAACAACAATACTATGGTGATATGTATCACTCCCCCTTAGTCAATACTCCATCTCACATGGAAACCACTCCCCCTTACATAATGATCCGAAAACCATATGTATTTGTAGTGTGAACTACATATTAATTCTCCCCCTTTTTATCAATAAAATTGGCAAAGGTACAAGAACGAGATCTTAATGAAATTTCCGAAAGAGATATTTCTTGACCCAAAGAAAGCAAAATATCAACTTATTTAGATGCAATCATAAATCCGAAGCTAAATGCATTCATCAAGGAGTTTATAAAGATACAAGATAACCCCTATAATATTCCACAGCCGCACTCCTCACAAAGATTTGGCAATTAAGCACAAGTTCAATTAAGAACTCTCCCCCATAAAATGTCATTCCCGAAAGAACAACAAGAGCGACCTTAATTTCGAAAGAAAAGAAGGATTTCTTTGGACATAACAAATCACATACAAGTATGAATTTGAATCCAAAATACTCAATTAAATTAACCACAAGAGAACCCATGATTAATTCAATCGAAAAATGCTCAACATAAGTAAACTTATGGAGACTCAAAAATATACAACTAGATTAATCAAAAGAGAACCCATAATTAATCTAATTGAAATATGCAACCAAACTAATCACAAAAGTAATCAATTTAATTGGTCATGCTCATCATAAGAAAACTTACGGAGCAACAACTAAATAACCAAACAAGATGATTAATTTAGTTGAATATGCTTGACATAAAGTACCTCACAGAACAACAACTAAGCTAATCATAAAAATAATCAACTTGGACGTTTAATGCTCAACATAAGACACTTTACGGAGCCTCATAGTAATACATAAAAATGTGGATCAGGGAAGATCAATACTGCGGAGTACACAAGGATTCATTCTATTTTCCATCACTATTCGCATAACGACATTCAATAGACGTAATCCCTGCAAACAAAAGATTTTAACCTATCTTTCATCAATAATTGACATAATAGGCTTAACTTTTGTATTTTGTCAAAAGTCTATTCATTCTTTTATCAATACATGCATATCGACATATTTACTTTTGACAAGGTATGGAACAATCATAGTTCACGGACGTAAACACACATATCCAATAACAATATTGCAATATATAAAATCATAAAGATTAATACTGCAAAAATCAATCTTTGTCCTTAGAAGGTAGAATCAATCTTTTTAGCACGGATTTACACCAAGAGTAGTTACCAAAAGCGTATAAAAATATTTTCTTAACAAAGAAGAACATACAAAGTCATTAAAGACCATGCATCATAGTTCACATCAGATGATTGTGAACATTCAAGAATCCCATGGCAATGCGTACTACTGCCCATTCTTGAATTTCCTTCTTTGTGATTCACCAACCTTATTCTTGTAAAAGGTACAAATGAGCTTAGAATATAATTACTCCAAGAATCCAAGTGCCCAAGTCTAGTAGAACAAGTGTGACGAAACGGAGCAAAACACTCAAAAACAAGATACGGGACAAAGACCAACCTCAACTCATTCACATTTAGTATTTATCATCACCATTTTGAATATAATTCAAATAGTAAGAGAACCCAAAAAGAATTAGGTCATTCCGAGTTCGGACGAAGAAGTTACGGCCAAAACAAATTTACCGAATATCGACGTCAAGTATGCATACGGGTTTGCAAACGAATTTTCGTATCCTGGAGCAGTATGAAAACGAGTATGCGTACCTAAACCCCTGGATTTTGGTTTTAAATGATGTTATGCATACCTGGTATGTGTACCATGTAGTCCAAACATCCCGAACTATTATTTTCAAACCTAAACATTTAAGAACCTTAAACACAGATCAAGTTAGGTAGAAAAGAACGATAAGAAAGGTACGTGAATCATTATAAGTTCTCTGAGAAAATAAAAGCACAAATATTGCTCAAGTTTATAGACATACCTTTTTAGATGAATCCAATTGAATTTTACAGCCTTACCAAACATAATTTGTGTGTCCCAATTTTCGTGCTTCCCTCACCGTATACATAACAGGGCATTCCTTGGTGAGGATGCACTTAAAACACACTCAAGTTGTGTTGAGGTGAAAAATGTTTGGCTCACCACAAGTGACTTTTGGATTATCATGAAAGAGATCACTTTTAGAACCTTTCACATCCAAATCCATCTTTCCAAAGAACTCTTTAAGTTCCAACATCATGGATACTGCCTTCTCCATAGTCATGGAATTTTCTGGGTGATCATTCCTTTTCACACTCAAAGTGTCATTGAATTTCTTTAGAACCCACTTATGAGTGCGTTTAGAAACAACCGAAATCTTCTTCCCGTTACCCTCTTCAAGATTTCTCGAAATAAGATTGGATTTACTATTCTTTTGCAAGTTAGTCTTTCTCCAACTGGGAACATCGGATCTTTTCTTCGTCTTTACGAAGTTATCCTTTTGATAACCATTGCGATTGTGAGAAGGATTCGTATGACGTTTATAGGCAAAAATAGGTTTATCACAACACTGATTCCTTTGCCTAAAGGTTGGACAGTTACAACCTGTAGCATTAAGGGGATTAGCTTTAACATATGATCTTGGTTTCACAACTTCTTGTGATGTCCAAACAATAACATCATGAAGTTTCTCATTCCTTATATGGAAAAAACATCTCCTTTATAGATGACCTTTATTTCCGCAATAGTGGCAAACATAAGGAATGTTCTTACCTCGATCCGTATGTGCTGACTTTGGAGGTTGATATACTTTGCTCTTTCGAACCTTAATTGCCGGTGAAGGTATTTCACTTTTTCCATAAGTGGAAACCTTTTGTTGAGAAGAATCACTAGCCTTGACAAATTTTACCTCTTTGCTAATACTTGGAGCATCTATTCCCTTATTGCCCAATCCTCGTGTATCACGATGATTTTTACTTGCTCCTAGCATATTGGTTAATTTGCTTGAACTAATATTGAACTTTTTCAAGTCATCTTCCAACATCTTGATTTTATCAAGAGCAGCAGCTAAATCAGCCTCAAGGCGTTTTTCTCGAGCGAGACAAGCACTTTCTTTTGTCATCAAAATTAATTTGTTGAGAGTTAAACCTTGCTTCAGATTCTGCAAGTTTCTATTCCAACAAAAAGTACTTTTGATAAAGATTATCACATTCAAGTGACTTCATACGTATATTTTCCTCAGAATCCTTGAGGATCGATTCTTTAGAATGATTCGAAAAATAAACACCTGCGTAACATCTTCTCAATTTCTTGTTTTCTCGACAAAGAGGAGTCAGAAGAGGTGAGACATGAGAAGTTGTAATCTTCTTCATATTCCACGAATCCAAAAACCTAACATACTCTGAGACTTCCTCATCAACATCTCTATCAATATTTGAATCACCTTCCTCAGAAAGTTCATCCAAGTGTTCTTCTAGGAGATTTTCCCAATCAACAGTTTTTACATCAAGAGAATGTTTAGATATTGACTTATATGTGACAGTTCTCTCAGGTGAATCCAAACTTTTAGAATCATCTGGTAATTTCTGAACTGGTACGTTATTAGAGATAGACTCGTCCATAATCAGATCGCTACAAACACAGACTTATAAGGTATTTAACGTGTTTGCTTGCTCTGATACCAATTGAAAAAGTGGGGGTACAACAACCACACCCAATATTTCGCTTAGCAATCTATATGGACAAACTCCAATATACTTTCAAGAGAATCAACTAGACTCAATCTTAATAAAGTATATCAAAGAGTTATATCTCTCTTTCTTGATTCAATTATTTCTCAAGAAAATAGAAATCTACGAGTCTAATTGAATACAAGAGAAAACACTTGAACGGTACCAAAGACCAATGTTCAAGTATCAATCAATTTCAATCAACATTTAAAGGTCGGATTTCCAATTGATTGATTCAAAAGCACAACCTGTGATATTTCAATTATATAACAAAATATAATGCGGAATAGAAATAACACAGACACCATAATTTTGTTAACGAGGAAACCGCAAACGCAGAAAAACCCCGGGACCTAGTCCAGATTGAACACACACTGTATTAATCCGCTACAGACACTAGCCTACTCCAAATTAACTTCGTTCTGGACTGTAGTTTAACCCCAATCAATCTCACATTGATCCAAGGTACAGTTATGCTCCTACGTCTCTGATCCCAGCAGGATACTTCGTAGTTGATTCCCTTAGCTGATCTCACCCACAACTAAGAGTTGGTATGACCCAAAGTCAAAAACTTTAATAAATAAATCTGTATCACACAGAAAAGTCTACGGTAATAGATATATCCGTCTCGCACGAATATAGTACGAGTTTTGTTCCGTCTTTTGATAAATCAAGGTGAACAGGAACCAATTGATAAACCGGACTTATATTCCCGAAGAACAGCCTAGTATTATCAATCACCTCACAATAATCTTAATCGACGCAGCGAAAAAAGATATTGCAGAATCACAAACGGTGAGACGAAGTGTTTGTGATTTCTTTTATATCTTGCCTATCAGAGATATCAATCTCAAGCCAATTATTACAATTGTACTCGTACGATAGAAACAGCAAAATCAGATCACACAACTACAGGAAAGTAGTATCGGTCTGGCTTCACAATCCCAATGAAGTCTTTAAGTCGTTAACCTGGTTTAGAAGAAGAAACCAAAGGTTAAAAGAGAATCGACTCTAGCTTAGTACAACTAGTATCACATAGAAGGTGTGGGGATTAGGTTTCCCAGTTGCTAGAGTTCTCCCTTATATAGTCTTTCAAATCAGGGTTTGCAATCAATCTTAGCTTGGTAACGAAACATTCAGTATTCACCGTTAGATGAAAACCTGATTAGATTCAAGCTAATATATTTCAACTGTTAGATTGAAAACTAGCTTGTTGCACACAAATGAAATGCACGTTTCTAGGCTTGTGTAACCGTACCCAAACTTGTACATTTGTTGGTTCAACAATGTCAACCAAATGGTTAGCCATATGATCACTTTCATATCAACCATATTCTTCTTGACCATAACTAGTTCAAGTGACTCAAATGAACTAGTTAGAGAGTTGTTCAATTGCAAGGAAATCTTATGTAACTACAAAAGACACAATTGAAGCAAAAGCGATTTGATTCACTCGAATTGGTTCATGAACTATATAGCCACGATTTGAAATTTGCATTCCTTAGTTTATATAAGAATAAGTTCACAAACATCATTTTTAGATGTAACCTACTCAAGTTCGCTGACTGGGTTCGCGGACTTAAGTTCCCGGACGGAGCTCACAAACTCCGGTAGAATTTCTCGGGACGAGAACTTCCGCCAGTTCGCGGACTTGGCTCACGCCACCATTCTGGTTCTCTTGATCAACAAAGTTCGCAAACTTCGGTTCAAGGAATAAGGACTTATACATATATGTGTTTCCACAACAATGCTTATATCCTCCAATGGTTATATAATCTAAACTCTCATTTCAATCATCTAAAGCGAAAGCTTACCAACACAGATTTCGAGAAATAGATAGGCGAGATAAACTCGGTTTGAAATAGCAAATGTGTATAATCTAAGTCTATATAGAAAAACGACTTTTTTCTCAAGATAAAAGATAAATAGACTTTTGAGTGATAGATAAGTTCAAGTCTCCACATACCTTTTAGTCGATGAAGATCCACCGGTTCCTTGAGTAGTCCTTCGTCTTGTATGATGATTTCCATGGAGTTCTTGAGCTCAACTAAACTTTCTATCCTAGTCCGAGACCTTAGCTATAGTAGACTAGAAATCAAGACTTATAGTTTTGATCACTAACATTGACAAACATGCTTGAGATAGCAACGCATGCGAGTTCGACCGAGCAATGCTCTAACAAAGATAATTAGTAGGAAAATTTTCATCAATCCAATCAACACTTTTACCACAAAGACCATTAGAAATGCTTTTATAGGATGGTCTTTCTTCCATTTGTCTAGGAAGGCGAAAACTGCCCAAAGGGATTTTTGTCATTCTTGAAACCAATTCTCTATTAACAAGAAGCTTTTCTCTATTTAACATCGTCTTGAATTCTATGTCAACAAGATCAATATCATTGATGTTAGCATAGAAAATTATTGTTAGAGTGTCAAAACCTTGACCAAGACCATTAAAGATGTTTCCAAGATTAAATTTTTGAAAGCAAACAAAATCCTCTTTATGACCACTAACCATATCCAATTTCTTTTCTAGAATAAAACCACTAGAAGAAATTCTTTCAAATATCTTACTACTAGAATCATTGATAAATATAATTCTAATAGAATCTTGATTTTGAGGTATAGTCATGCTTGAAGATTATGAATCCAAGTTTTTTGAAACCTTCTTTGAAACTTTGAAATTTCTCATGAAACCTGGGAGAAGGAAAAACTTACTTGATATGCTCCTTGAAGATGGGGAAAATTCTTAGTCTCTTTTGAATCTCCAAAGAAGGGTTTTAATGGAGATAAGACATGAACCCTAGAATAGTTCACGTACGCGGACTAGAAGGGGAAGAAGAAGAGCACGCGTACCATACTTCTTAAAAACCAAAAAATGGGCTTGGACCCGTTCATGAACCACGACCGGCAAGAGGAAACAAGATTTGTTAAGCGTTCAACAGCCAAGGTTCGCACACTGAAAGGTTCAGCATATTGCAATCGAAGGATAGTAGAAGAAAACGACATCACTTTAATTAACCTTGGATGGAGAAAAAAAGACTTGTCAAGGAATTTTTCTCAGAGACAAAGATTAGAAAATAAATTAACCAAAATAACAAAAAAAAAAAAAATCAAACCGTTACTTGCCTCATCTCAAGTTATATACAAATGGGGTAGGGACAAACTTGTTACCAAGAGGCCAGATATGCAGAGAGATTCTCATGCAACTTTTCCGGTTGATATTTGTGAAATGTACCAGAAGTATAATCATAGTAATGATAATACTCTGGGTTAATAGAATTTTTTGAACCCTTTTTCTTATGACCAAATAAAGAATTTTCCGACAATTAGAATCTATACCGAACTCACCAGGCATCTTTTTATCAATTTCACATGAGTTGGTAGTAAGCCTAGTTCGTACATCATGACTACATGATTTGACAGCTACATGACTTTTATTAGAACGATTCTTATCCTTAATCGAATTAAGCTTTTCTAAGAATTTAAAAATGCTTTCAAAAGCTCTAAATAGATCTTTGTCGATTGATTCATCATGATAGTGTTCCTCAAAAATATTCAGAGTCAATCTAGTGAGATTCCATATCTTTGAGCGTTGATCGCATTTCTCAAACGACCTTTCTTAGAAGAACTTTTAATTTTTCCTTTAGACTGTACCTCATCATCTAAGTTTTCCAGAGTCTTATATGGACCGATATTATCATGAGAAACATGAGGTCTAATGCATAATAAGCTCTGAACAGTCTTTAAGGAATTCTGACATGCGTTAGAGATGCCAAGAGCAAATTTCCCAAAGAAATTTCCCATAGGGACAGACTTTAGGGATTAGTCAAACACAAACTTATTAGGTTTATAGTGTTTGCCTGCTCTGATACCAATTGAAAAAGCGGGGTCTAACAACCACACCCAATATTTTGTTTAGCAATTTGTATGGACTAACTCCAATATACTTTCAAGAGAATCAACTAGACGGTCAGACTGAATCTTAAGAAAAGTATATCAAAGAGTTATATCTCTATTTCTAAATTCAATCTACAATAAAAAAAAAGGAATTTGCGAGCCCGATTGAATATAAAAAATAACTTGGACGGAATCAAAAACCAATATCCAAGTGTCAATCAATTTAATCAACAACCAAAGGTCGGATTCACAATTGATTGAACTTACTCACAACCTGTGATATTTCAATTATACAAAAAAATACAATGCGGAAAAGAAATAACACAGGTACCATAAGTTTTGTTAACGAGGAAACCGCAAATGCAGAAAAACCTCGGGACCTAGTCTAGATTTGAACACCACACTATATTAAGACACTACAGAAACTAGCCTACTCCAGGTTAACTTCGCACTGGATTATAGTTGATCCCTAACCAATCTCACACTGAATAAGGTATAGTTGCGCTCCTTACTTCTCTGAATCCCAGCAGGACTCTACGCACTTGATTCCCTTAGCTGATCTCACCCACAACTAAGAGTTGATATGACCCAAAGTCGAAGACTTGATAAACCAATTTGTCTCACTTAGAAAAGTTTATTGAATAGATAAATCTGATTCTCATAGATATACCTCTGAGTTTTGTTCCGTCTTTTGATAAATCAAGGTGAACAGGAACCAATTGGTATACCAGATATTGTGGAATCACAAATGATGAGACGAAGATGTTTGTAGCTACTTTTATCTTGCCAATCGGAAATTAAATCTCAAGCAAATCTAAGAGAAGATAGTACCCAATCACGATAGGAAACAACAAGATCAACTACAGAGAAAATAGTTGGATCTGGCTTCACAATCCCAATGAAGTCTTCAAGTCGTTACCCTACAGGGTTTTAGAAAAACCTAAGGTTAAAAAAGAATCGAATATAGTCGCAACTAGTATCACACAGGAGGTGTGGGGATTGGGTTTCCCAGTTGCTAGAGTTCTCCTTTATATAGTCTTCAAATCAGGGTTTGCAATCAATGTTACCTTGGTAACAAAGCATTCAATATTCACCGTTAGATGAAAACTTGATTATACTCAAGCTAATATCTTTCAACCGTTAGATCGATCTTAGCTTGTTACACACAAATGAAAAGTGACTTCATTTAGATATGAGTAACTGTACCTAAACGTGTACACCTTTCTTGGCCCAACAATAGTTAATCGAAGTTAGCCATATGAACACTTTTGTATCAACCTTATTCATCTGAACCATAACTAGTTCAAATGACTCAAATGAAACTAGTTCTAGAGTTGTTCAATTGTTTATATTCTCATAAAAGTATACAAGACACAATTGAAACAAAATCGATTTTGATTCACTCGAATCAATTCATGAACATTATAGCCACGGTTTGCAAAAGATTGCATTCCTTAATATATAAATGTATTATTTCATGAACAAACCGATTTTAGAACATAACCCACTCAAGTATGCAAACGGGTACGCATACTTAAGTACCCGGACTTGGAATGTGTTCGCCAGTATGCAAACGGGTACGCATACTGTCGTACACTTCCAAGTTTGGGTTGAATCCAATACGTGTACTGGTACGCGTACTATAGTACCCGGACTTCAACTGACTTTTCCTATACGTGTACTGGTACCCATACTTTATCTCCCGAACTTTACCTGACTTCGCCAGTACGCATACTGGTATGCATACTACATTCCGGTCTTGGATCAACACATATGCAAGTACGCATATTGTGCACATAATCCAGTTATGGTTAAGTGTTCTAAATTCCCATTTCAATCACTGACATTATTAGAAGACGACAATAGCTGTCTTACACAAACTATTAGATTCAAAGCAATTTTCAAGTGATCGAATGATCAATACGAAATATTCCGAGTCTACATCAAATGACTATCTCACACAAATCATGTAAGATGTTACCATGTGATTTTCACATGATCATCTTTTTACTTTCTCCAAGAATATAAGATGAACTTGGTTAAAGCGAAATCTTACCAACACATATTTCGGGAAATATGGTAGCGTATTAAACTCAGCTCGAAATATCAAATGTGTATAATCGAAGTCTATATAACTATACGACTTTTGTCTCAAATAGGATATAGAGTAGATAGACTTTTGAGTGATAGATGAGTTCAAGTCTCCACATACCTTTTGTTGATGAAGTTTCACAAACTCCCCTTAGTAGTTCTTCGTCTTCAATCGATGAACGCCGTGAAGTCTAATGCTCAACTACACTTTCTATCCTAATCCGAGACTTAGCTATAACTAGACTAGAATTCAAGACTTATAATTTTGGAAACTAAAATTGACAACAAGCTTGAGATAACAACGCTTGCGAGTTCGACCGAGCAGTGCTCTAACAATCTCCCCCTTTGTCGATTTCAGTGACAAAACTATCAATACATATGGAATACAAAATAAATAAACTTTGTAGCTCTCAATCCAAATGCTTGATTTCCTTAGTTCTTCAACATTACTCGAAATCTTCGTCACTTCCAAGTACTCCAGTGATTCTGAATGTGTTCAACTCAGCATCATAGCTGTTGAAGATCCATAGTTATAACAATGAAAAAATAGTAGCTCGTAATCATTGTTATACAGTGTCATAGTCATATTACAAAACATCAAATTCCAATTGTATCACAACTTTGACAACAATACGATGGTGATATGTATCACTCCCCCTTAGTCAATACTCCTCACATGAAAACCACTCCCCCTTACATAATGATCCGCAAACCATACGTATTTGTAGTGTGAACTACACATTAATTCTCCCCTTTTTTGTCAATATAAATTGGTAAAGGTACGAAAACTAGTGGGATCATAATGAAATTCTCATAGAGATACTTCATGAATAAAAGAGAATATACCAACTTTGTTTCGATGATTTCACATAGTCGAAACTTAGTGTATTCATCAAGGAGTTTATAAAGATACCAGAAAACTCCTACAATATTCCACAACCGCACTCCCCACAAAGATTTGGCAATTAAGCATAAGTTCAATTAAGAACTCTCCCCATAAAATGCCATTCCCGAAAGAACAACAAGAGCGACCTTACTTTTACAAGAAAAGAAGGATTTTTTTGGACATTGACAAATTACATGAAACATGAATTTGTATCCAAAATACTCAATTAAATTAACCACAAGAGAACCCATGATTAAGTTAATCGGAAATGCTCACATAAGAGAACTTACGGGGCCGCACAGTACTTGCACAAAGATGTGGATCAGGGAAAGACCAATACTGTGGAATATTCAAATATTCATTTTATTTTTCATCAATATTTGCATAGAGACATGTAATAGACTTAGTCTTTGTAAAAAAAGTTTATCCTATCTTCCATCAATATTTTCGTAATGACATAATAGGCTTAACTTTTGTTGTCAAAAGTTCATTCTATCTTTTATCAATATTTGCATAACGACATATAATAGACTTAACTTTTGAGCATATATGGGACAATCATAGATCACGGATGCAAACACACATATCCCATAACAAGTTGCAATATATAAAACCATAAATATTAATACTGCAAAATCATCTTCCAAATAAACTTTAGAATTAAAATAAATAAATCCAAAAACATTGCAAGATGAAAATCGTTGGAAATAGCTATGTGTACTCGCAATAATGGCTATTTCAAACCCTAGTTATCCTTTTAAAAACACACGAACAGATTCTCATAAGAAGTTTCCTAGACAAAATTAGATAAGAGAAAGAAAACTTTAGGCATCATCTTCATCATCGGAAACTATCAAAGTAGCGTGAATCTTATCCATGTATTCCTTGATTTCGGGGATCTAGGTGGCAATTATATATAATTGTTCTTGCACACATTTTACCTTGGAATTGATCTTACACACACCCTTGTGAATTTGATGAAGAAGACTCAAGGTGGTAGAATCACAAGAATCGTCAACAATATCAGATCTTTGTCTCTTGCAAGAATTCTCCTTCATACGTTTGAAGGTACAAGAACAAATAAGCTTGGGAGTTCCAACAGAGTTTCCAATACGAGCAATGGAGGAAGTGCGACAAATTTTCTCTATCAAACAAGGAAAGCCTAACTTCTTGTTGGAAGACGTCATCGCCATTAGTTGAAGAATGATAAATCCACAAATGTCGTGACTGAGTACCCAATTCAAGGAAATAACAAACTCCGCAAACTGACGACTCCACCAAGAATTCTTAATTGTGGAGGGACAAAGATTAGACATACCAAGTTTTCCTAAGGCCATTAAGGCAAGACTAAGATAATTAGTAGGAAATTTTCCATCAATCCAATCAACACTTTTACCACAAATACCATTAGAAATGGTTTTATGGGATGGTCTTTCTTCCCTTTGTCTAGGAAGGGCGAAAACTACCCAAAGGGATTTTGGTAATTCTTGAAATCAACTCTCTATTAACAAGAATCTTTTCTCTATTTATCATGGTCAACAAGATCAATATCATTGATGTTAGCATAGAAAATTCTTGTTAGAGTGTCAAAACCTTGACCAAGACCATTAAAGATGTTTCCAAGATTAAATTTTTCAAAGCAAACCAAATCTTCTTTATGACCACTAACCATATCCAATTTCTTTTCTATAATAAAACCACTAGAATAAATTCTTTCAAAGATCTTACTACTAGAATCATTGATAAATCTAATTCTAATGGAATTTTGATTTTGAGGTACAATCATGCTTGAAGATGATGAATCCAAGTTTTTTGAAACCTTCTTTGAAACCTTGAAATTTTCCATGAAACCTGGAAATTGAGAGTATATCGAGAAAGAAAAACTTACTTGATATTCTCCTTGAAGATGGGGAAAATCCTTAGTCTCTTTTGAATCTCCAAAGAAGAGTTTTAATGGAGATAAGACATGAACCCTAGAATAGTTCACGTACGCGGACTAGAAGGGGAAGAAGAAGAGCACGCGTACCATACTTCTTATAAACAAAAAAAATGGGCTTGGACCCGTTCAAGAACCACGACCCGCAAAAGGAAGCAGGATTTGTTAAGCGTTCAACAACCAAGGTTCGCACACTGAAAGGTTCAGTATGTTTCAGTCGAAGGATAGTAGAATAAAACTACATCACTTTAATTAACCTTGGACGGAGAAAAAAAGATTTGTCAAGGAATTTTTCTCAGAGATAAAGATTAAAAAATAAATTAACCAAATCACAAAAAAAATTCAAACTGTTACTTGCCCCATCTCAGGTTATATACAAATAGGGTAGGGACAAGCTTGTTACCAAGAGGCCAGATGTGCAGAGAGATTCTCATGCAACTTTTCCGGTTGATATTTGTGAAATGTGCTAGAAGTAGAATCATAGTAATAATAATACTCAGGGTTAATAGAATTTCTTGAATCCTTTTTCTTATGACCAAGAAAAGACTTTTTCCGACAATTAGAACTATACTGAACTCACCAGGGATCTTTTTATCAATTTCAAACAAGATATTGTGGAATCACAAACGATGAGACGAAGATGTTTGTGACTACTTTTATCTTGTCTATCAGAGATTAAATCTCGAGCAAATCTTAGAGAAGATAGTACTCAATCACGATAGAAAACAACAAGATCAAAACATGCAACTACAGAAAAAATAGTTGGGTATGGCTTCAAAATCCCAATGAAGTCTTCAAGTCGTTAACCTACAGGGTTTTAGAAAAACCTAAGGTTAAAGAAGAATTGACTCTAGTCACAACTAGTATCACACATGAGTTGTGGGGACTGGATTTCCCAGTTTCTAGAATTCTTCTTTATATAGTCTTCAAATCAGGGTTGCAATCAATGTTACCTTGGAAACAAGCCATTCAATATTCACCATCAGATGAAAACCTGATTAGACTTAACTAATATCTTTCAACCGTTAGATCGAACTTAGCTTGTTACACACAAATGAAAAGTGACTTCATTTAGATATGAGTAACCATACCTAAACGTGTACACCTTTGTTGGATCAACAATAGTTAACAGAAGTTAGCTATATGAACACTTTCATATCAACCTTATTCATCTTAACCATAGCTAATTCAAATGACTCAAATGAGACTAGTTCTTGAGTTGTTCAATTGTTTATATTCTCATAGAAGTATATAAGACACAATTGAGCAAAATCGATTTTGATTCACTTGAATCAATTCATGGACATTACATCCATGGTTTGCAAAATATTGCATTCCTAAATATATAAATTTATTATTTCATGAACAAACCGATTTTAGAACATAACCCACTCAAGTATGCCAACGGGTACACATACTTAAGTAGCCGGACTTGGACTGTGTTTACCAGTATGCAAACGGGTACGCATACTATCGTACACTTCCAAGTTTCAGTTGAATCCAGTACGTGTACTGGTACGCATACTATAGTACCCGGACTTCAACTGACTTCGCATGTACGCGTACTGGTACGCATACTTTAGCTCCCGAACTTTACCTGACCTCGCCAGTACGCATACTGGTATGCATACTATATATGCAAGTACGCATACTGTGCACATAATCCAATTATGGTTAAGTGTTCTAAACTATCATTTAGATCATTGAAACATTCTTAGAAGACGACAATAGCTGTCTCACACAAACTATTAGCTTCAAAGCAATTTTCAAGTGATCGAATGATCAATACGAAACATTCTGAGTCTACATCAAATGATTGTCTCACACAAATCATGTAAGATGTTACCATGTGATTTTCACATGATCATATTTTTACTTTCGTCAAGAATATAAGATGAACTTGGTTAAAGCGAAAGCTTACCAACACATATTTTGAGAAATATATAAGTGAGTTAAACTCAGCTCAAAATATCTAATGTGTATAATCGAAGTCTATAGCTATACGACTTTTGTCTCAAATAGGACATAGAGTAGATAGACTTTTGAGTAATAGATTAGTTGAAGTATCCACATACCTTTTGTTGATGAAGTTCCACAAGATCCCCTTAGTAGTTCTTTTTTCTTCAATCGTTGAACGTCGTGAAGTCTAATGCTCAACTACACTTTCTATCCTAATCCGATATTTAGCTATGAAAATGCGGGGGTCTAACAACCTCACCCAATATTTCGATTAACAATTTATATGGACTAATCTTAATAAAAAGTATATCAAGGAGTTAATATCTCGATCTCTTGATTTAATCTATACTCAAGCAAATAGAAATCTGCGAGTCTTTATTAAATACAAGAGATATAAACTTGGATGGTACCAAAGACCAATGTCCAAAGATCAATCAATTTCCAATCAACAACCAAAGGTTGGATTACACAATTGATCGATACAACGCACAACCTGTGATATTTAAATTATATAACAAAATATAATACGAAATAGAAATAACACAGACACTAGAAATTTTGTAAACGAGGAAACCGCAAATGCAGAAAAACCCGGGACTAGTCCAGATTGAACACCACACTGTATTAAGCCGTTACAGACACTAGCCTACTAAAAACTAACTTCAGTCTGGATTGTAGTTGAACCCTAATCAATCTCACACTGATTCAAGGTATAGTTGCGCTCCTTACGTCTCTGATCCCAGCAGGATAATACACACTTGATTCCCTTAGCTGATCTCACCCACAACCAAAAGTTTCTACGACCCAAAGTCGAAGACTTTAATAAACAAATCTGTATCACACAGAAAAGTCTATGATGATAGATCAATCTGTCTCCCACAGATAAACCTAAGAGTTTTGTTCCGTCTTTTGATAAAATGAAGGTGAACATGAACTAATTGATAACTTGGACTTATATTCCCGAAGAGCGTCCTAGTATTATCAATCACCTCACAATAATCTAAATCGTATGGTAACGAAACTAGATATTGTGGAATCACAAACGATGAGACGAATATGTTTGTGATTTCTTTTTATCTCGCCCTATCGGAGATATAATCTCAAGTGAATTATTCAACTGAACTCGTACGATAGAAAATGGCAAGATCAGATCGTTCAACTACAAGAGAAGTAGTTTCGTCTGGCTTCCAATCCCAATGAAGTCTTTCAGTCGTTAACCTACAGGGTCTCGAGAAGAAACCTAAGGTTAAAGGAGAACCGACTCTAGCAAAACCAACTAGTATCACACATGAGGTGTGGGGGATTAGTTTTTCCAGTTTCTAGATGTCTCCTTTATATAGTTTTCAAATCAGGGTTTGCAATCCAAGTTACCTTGGTAACAAAGCATTCAATATTCACCGTTAGATGAAAAACCTGATTTAACCAAGCTAATATATTTCAACCGTTAGATCGAAACTTATCTTGTCACACACAAATGAAATGTATTCCATTTAGGTTTGAGTAATCGTACCTAAACGTGTACACTTAGTTGGTTCACAAATAGTTAACCAATGGTTAGCCATATGAGCACTTTCATATTAACCGTATTCATCTTCTTCACAACTAGTTCAACTGACTCATAAGAACTAGTTGAAGAGTTGTTCAATTGCTTAGGTCTTTATTCATAGACACAATAAAAACAAAATTGGTTTGATTCACTTGAATCAATTACGCGTACGGGTACGAGTACGTGTACCATAGCTACCGGATTTGAGTTTACAAACTCAGCAGAAATTTTCGGTTCGAAAACTTCCGTGGGTACGCGTACAGGTATGCATACCTAAGGTGACTGGTTTAACAGTTTGCAAACTTACAAACTCAGCAAAAAAATTCGGTTCAAAAACTTCCGTTGGTACGCGTACGGGAACGCGTACTCAACCTGTCTCCTTCATCAGTACCGTATGCACACATATGCACACACTTGGTTTCCGACACATGTATTTATACACTAATGTGAGAACACACCATATATGCTTATATCCATAGTTGGTTACGTAATCTCAACTCTACATTTAAATCATTGAAACATTCTTCTATAATGTTATAACAGTCATTATTCACAACTATCGTCATCAAAGCTATTTTTCAAGATTGAAACGTCATCATGACTTTCGTCACGGGTTAAGATGAAAAATGGTTAAAGCGAAAGCTTACCAACACATATTTCGAGAAAAAAAATAGGCGAGCAAACTCGGCTCGAATTAGAAAATGTGTATGTATGAAAACTATCATACGTATACGACTTTGTCTCAAGAGTAGGAGATAGAGTAGATACACTTTTGAGTAGTTCTTCGTCTTCGCAAGATGATCGCCATGGAGTTTGGAGCTCAACTACACTAAACTTTCCTAAACAGAGATTTAGCTACAAGTAGTCCAGAAATCAAGACATATAATTTTGACAACTAAACTTGACAAACATGCTTGAGATAGCAATGCATGCGAGTTTGACCGAGCAATGCTCTAACAATCTCCCTCTTTCTCAATTTTAGTGGCAAAACTATCAATACATATGGATTACAAAATAAATAAAACTTTGTAGCTTCTCGTCCACATGCTTGATCTCCTTGGTGCTTCAACATTACTCGAAAACTTCGTCTTTTCCAAGTACTCCCATGATTCCATAGATGTTCAATTCAACATCATAGTTGTTGAAGATCCGTAGCCATAAAAATGAGGAAAAAAAAGCTCTCGATCATTGTTACACAGTGTCATGGTATTATTACATAGTATCAAAGTTCTTATATCACAACTTCGACAACAATATTATGGTGATATGTATCACTCCCTCTTAGTCAATACTTTCATCTCATCATGAAAATCACTCCCCCTTACATAATGATCCGTAAAACACTAAACCATATGTATTTGTAGTGTGAATTACATATTAATTCTCCCCCTTTTTGCCAATAAAATTGGCAAAGGTACGAAAACGGGATCCTCATGGAGACGCTTAAAGACCAAAGAAAAGTACATATCAACTTGTTTAGATGCAATCATATATCCGAAGCTAAATGCATTCATCAAGGAGTTTATAAAGATACAAGATAACCCCTAAAATATTCCACAGACGCACTTCCCACAAAGATATGGAAATTAAGCGCAAGTTCAAAAGAACTCTCCCCCATTTGATGTCATTCCCGAAAGAACATCAAGAGCGACCTTACTTTTACGAGAAAAGAAGGATTTCTTTGGACACCAAAAACCATAAGGAAATGATTTTGTATCCAAAAATTCTCAATCAAACTAATCACAAGAGAACCCATGATTAATTTAATCGGAATACGCAACCAAATTAACCACAAACAAGTCTATGATTAGTCTAGTTGGAAATGCTCACATAAGAAGACTCATGGATCCGCACAGTATATACATAAAATATGGATCAGGGAAGATCAATACTGCGGAATAGACAAGGATTCATTCTATTTTCCATCACTATTTGTACAATGACATACAATAGACATAATCCTCGTGAACAAAATATTTTAACCTATCTTCCATCAATAAATGACATAATAGGCTTAACTTTTGTTTGTCAAAAGTTCATCGATCTTGTATCAATACATGCATATCGACATATGAAAGAGATAAATTTTGACATCGTATGGGACAATAATAGTTCACAGACGCAAATACACATATCCTATAACATATTTCAATATATAAAACCATAAAGATTAATACTGCAAAAATCATCTTTGAAATGGTCCATCATAAAGGTATCACTGATATCCTTGATTTTCTTGACCGTAAAAACACCATGTTCATGAGTTAGAACATTAGTTTTTCGGTCAACGATGCGTGCAAGGTGCTTGTCTTTGATGCAATCAAGGATGACGACTTTCTTCTGGTTCCTGATCGGGATGTTTTGATTATCAAGAATCTTTGCTTGTCCATCAATAAGCTGGTTTATCTGCAATTGTAGGTTAGCAAGTTCGTTCTTCACCTCATTCTGAACGAGAGTTAAATCCTTGACAGATTCTCCTATCCAAGAGTTATACTCTTTTCTTTCAAGCATCTTTTTCAGGATTATATCTTGAGATGAATCACATCCTTTGATGTCTTCTTCCATCAAAGTGATCACTTCTTCTTGAGGCTCAACAGAGGTTCCCATAAAAATAATTTTCTGGGAAGAGGATAAACACATAGGAGTATATATATGTGTTATCAATCAAAAGAGAAACACCTTTAGGTGAAAACCCTAGAGTTTCCTAAATAAGACTTGGACGTTCGTGAGCTCCAAACGGATACCATAAGATCAAGAAGGACCCAAGAGTAAATACATACTGTTTTTCACAATGTCTCTTTCAAACAGGGCTCAACATCTAACCAGAATAGATAGAGCAAAAAGATACATAGAGAATAATAAACAGAAATCTCAACCTGTAAAACAGACATCAGACTTAGAACAGATGGTAATCGACCTAAGACTTTAGCATCTCATAAACAAACATCCTTGTGACTCTCAAGTTAGACACAGGGATGAGAATACCTAAAGTTAGGTAGTAGGATGAGATATAATCTCACCATGAGTGTTGAGAGACGATTTGGGGATACCACCTGACAGTCTGACTTTTGTATTTCTTACCTCCTTTTGACTGTTTTCAACTCCATAGAAAGTTTTTACATCCCTTTTTGAGAGTCCATGTAATACCCTGTATTTCTAGTTACCTTTCCGGGTCGGATTTTAATGAGTTAGCTTAGATTATTGTTTATTATTCCTTTGCCTAATTGGGTTGCTTGAGGTAGAATATTAAGGTGTGAATATAATCACCTAAATAGGAGGAAAATAAAGAGACATTTATAATTTAAATTAAAAAATAATAATAATGATGAAATGTGTATTAATTGGTAATATTAATATAGGTTTTATAATAAATATTTGGAAAAAAAGAATTTTAGAGATTTGAAAACTAAAATTGAGAAGGAGAAAGAGATGGAGCTAAAAAATTTAGAGAAGAAGGCTACAGATAATCTAGAGGAGATTGTAGCTAATCAAAGGTAGAATCTGAAACCTTTTTCTCTTTTGGAGTTTATCTTTGGTGTTTATTTCGTATGCCTTTGTATTGTTAGGTTTCTGAAATTTAATTGAATAAATATATATCTCTTATTTATGATCAGGATTCTCCTATTAATTTATAACATGATTAGGTATCTCTTGTTAAACTTTGAAAATTTTCCTACGAAAATACACCGTTGAATGTTCCTTGTAATTTGGATTGTGATTTCTGAAATTCTGGACAGTTTTGTTTTGTTGTGGTTTTGATGTTCTTAGGAAGTCTTAATGATGATAAAATGATTTTAGGTCTTAATAAAAGTTGTATATAAATGTATTATATTCCATTTTGCTTTGGGTTTGCTTAATTTGGGACTAATATGAATTTATGGTGAATAGTTTGGTAAAATCATATTGTCTGCCTAGATTTTGTAATGCGTTTGTAAAATCAATATCTTTTGATTGATCCGTTACTTTCGTGTGAAATTTGGGTATGTTATACATTATGGTGTCATCAATGTTCACTAAAATTTTGAGGCAGATCTAACAAAGTTATCTTTATGAAACCTATAATGTAAAATTCTGCAGTTAGTGTGTTTGCTTAAATGGTTGAAAGAATTACATCATTAGTTGGGTTTTGAACTTATGACCGGTTGATGAAGTGGTTTGGAATATCAAAATGTATGATGTATGATATGTGTGTTTGAATAGCGATGCCCGTACTGAGGATATACGAATAGGTGGGGCACGACCCAAGGATACCCGTGCAACGGTAGTATGAATTCATAAATAAATGGATATGTGTGTTTGAATGGCGGTGCCCATAACGAGGATATACAGATAGGTAGGGAACGACCCAAGGATACTCGTGAAACGGTAGTGTGAATTTATAAATGAATGGATATACGTGTTTGAATGGCGGTGCCCATACCGAGGATACACGGATAGGTGGGGCACGACCCAAAGATACTTGTGCAAGTGAGGTTGGCGGTTCCGTGCCGAGGATACATGGATAGGCGGGCACGAACCGAGGATACTCGTGCATTTAATATGATTTGATATATTGTGAGTTTAGTTTATGAACATATATATAGTTAAATCCTTGAAGTTGCATCATATGCTCTTTTGTACATATTCTCTTTGATTGGTTGGCATGTTTTCACATATTTTGAGAAAGGGAATACATTCTATTGAGCTGTCATCTCACCCCAATTGACATTCCTTGCAGATTTATGGAATTTGGAAGTGGAAGATAGAAATGAGTAGCTTAGTGATTGAATTGTTTTATTGTATTGCTTGAAATGTAATTTGAAATAATAAGTTTGTTGGAAATATTGTTACAAATGATTAGCGAATTCATGTGTTCAAATTCATATTAGAAAGACTAAATTACGTTTGTTGTAATTAATAAATTAGAATATTTATATGAATAAGTCTCTTTCCGACCCGTAACGCTTCGAGTTCGGATTTCCATATGGGTTTGACCCTGGTACGGAACTCGGGGTGTTACAATCCATTAAATGGAGCTTTTTGATAACTAAGTCTAGGACCTCTAGAGATTGGTTCTAGAGGATTTACTGAGATAGGTATCCACCTTCCAGACTTAGATCTACCAGTCTTGTTCTCATAGACACTGGGAAACTGTGGTTTGTGGTGTAGTTTGCACCATGAGAATAAACACGATCCCTGTAAAGATTCTGAAATGAGTGATTATTAAAAATCTTTTTATGAGAGTTCTGGTTTTCTGTGGCAGTGAAATCCATTGTTGATGCCGTCAGATGATTAACTCGCTTGACGGTAAATAGAAAAAGATTTCGAAGATCGAAGATCTGTTTCTTCCTATCAAAACAATGTTTAACACTATGGTTCCTTTTCCCACAGAAGAAACCGTTTCGTGGAAGAGAATTGTTGAAAGACATCTGTTTCAAACCCATGTCCCATTTGGAAGCCTGCCATTTATTTTTTGCAAAAACTTCCTTTGGTGAGTTTTTCTTCATGACAGGTAACTCACGTTGAGAACCAGCACGTGATATAGAAGAATTTCTCACTACAGTGTTTTCCTTAGTTAAGGAGATTGACTGTTGTTTGGAAAGGTGAAGAGATGCAGCAATGTTCTCTGTTTCAACACGAAGGTTGTTCAGATTTGATGAATGTGTCTCAATCAAACGTTTTTTTTCTAATTGTCCCTTCTTTAACAGTATTCTCAAGGATACTAATCTTCTCTTGTTGAAGCATGTTCTCCTGAGTGATTTTTTTAATATTGTTAGAGAAGGACTCAATGATTTTATAGAGTTCACGTTCTCGACCAAGAGACTTTTCAAATTCATCCAAGAGTTGAGCATGATTGTGAAAATCAATCGTCTCAGTTGGTTTTTCTTTATTTCTGGTGACATTCCTTTCCACTTCTGACATCCTGTCAATTGTCTCGTTTATTTCTCGGGATTCAGAAGAATCTGCTAAGGAGTTATCTTTTGAGGAAATATCAAGACATTTGACATAGTTAAAAGTACTGGAAGTCATAGACTATGCGTGGATAGGAGATACTACTTTGTCCACAGAATCAGATTGCTACAAACACAGACTTTTGAGGTCTTGAACGTGTTTGCCTGCTCTGATACCAATTGAAAATGCGGGGGTCTAACAACCTCACCCAATATTTCGATTAGCAATATGTATGGACTAATCTTAATAAAAAGTATATCAAGGAGTTAATATATCGATCTCTTGATTTAATCTATACTCAAGCAAATAAAAATCTTCGAGTCTTTATTAAGTACAAGAGATATAAAATTGGATGGTACCAAAGCCCAATATCCAAGGATCAACCAATTTCCAATCAACAACCAAAGGTTGGATTTCACAATTGATCGATATAACGCACAACTGTGATATTTCAATTATATAACAAAATATAATGCGGAATAGAAATAACACAGACACCAGAAATTTTTTTAACGAGGAAACCACAAATGCAGAAAAACCTCGGGACCTAGTCCAGATTGAACACCACACTGTATTAAGCCGCTACAGACACTAGCCTACTACAAACTAACTTCGGTCTGGACTGTAGTTGAACCCTAATCAATCTCACACTGATTCAAGGTACAGTTGCGGTCCTTATGTCTCTGATCCCAGCAGGATAATACACACTTGATTCCCTTAGCTGATCTCACCCACAACCAAGAGTTGCTACGACCCAAAGTCAAAGACTTTAATAAACAAATTTGTATGACACAAAAAATTCTATGGTGATAGATAAATATGTCTCCCACGGATAAAACTTAGGGTTTAGTTCCGTCATTTGATAATAGCAAGGTGAACATGAATTAATTGATAACCCGGACTTATATTCCCGAAGAACAGCCTAGTATTATCAATCACCTCACAATAATCTAAATCGTATGATAGTGAAACTAGATATTGTGGAATCACAAACGATGAGACGAAGATGTTTGTGATTTATTTTTATCTTGCTCTATCGGAGATATTATCTCAAGTCAATTATTCAATTGAACTCGTACGACAGAAAATGGCAAGATCAGATCGCTCAACTACTAGAGAAGTAGTTTCGTCTGGCTTCAAAATTCCAATGAAGTCTTTCAGTCGTTAACCTACAGGGTCTCGAGAAGAAACCTAAGGTTAAAGGAGAACCCACTCTAGCAAAACCAACTAGTATCACACATGAGGTGTGGGGATTAGTTTTTCCAGTTGCTAAATGTCTCATTTATATAGTTTTCAAATCAGGGTTTACAATCCAAGTTACCTTGGTAACAAAGCATTCAATATTCACCGTTAGATGAAAAACCTGATTTAACCAAGCTAATATCTTTCAACCGTTAGATCGAAACTTATCTTGTCACACACAAATGAAATGTATTTCATTTATGTTTGAGTAACCATACCTAAACGTGTACACTTAGTTGGTTCACAAATAGTTAACCAATGGTTAGCCATATGAGCACTTTCATATTAACTGTATTCATCTTCTTCACAACTAGTTCAAATGACTCATAAGAACTAGTTGAAGAGTTTTTCAATTACTTAGATCTTTATTCATAGACACAATTGAAATAAAATCGGTTTGATTCACTTGAATCAATTCATGAACAATATAGCCACGGTTTGCAAAGATTGCATTCCTTATTGATTTATTGTTTAAGTTCATGAATTTCCGATTTGAGAAATATAACCATCTTGGGTACGAGTACGGGTATGTGTACCATAGCTACCGGATTTGAGTTTACAAACTCAGCAGAAATTTTCGGTTCGAAAACTTCCGTGGGTACGTGTACGGGTATGGTGACTGGTTTAACATTTTGCAAACTTACAAACTCAGCAGAAATTTTAGGGTCGAAAACTTCCGCTGGTACGCGTACGGGTACGCTTACTCAACATGTCTCCTTCACCAATACCGTATCACACATATGCACACACTTGGTTTCTGACACATGCATTTATACACTAATGTGCGAACACACTATATATGTGAAAAGGAGAGGGTACCCAAATATACCTCAAGCTAAAACTTTTCCTACCTATAAGTCCTTTCTCCGAAAGTGATTGTCTATGGACTGAGTCGAGGTAATACAACTGATCGGTTCACACTTCGTGTGATTGTCTACGGATACGAGATCGAGACAATACAACAACGAAGTGTGTTTACTTGATACAAAGTTTTGGACTTAACCAAACACAATAGGATTGCTTATCAAGTAAATAGGAATTAACGTTTGTGTAACTTACTTTAATTATAATAAAAAAATTATAATGCGGAAAATAAAAGTAAATGACACAACAAGATTTTGTTAACGAGGAAACCGCAAATGCAGAAAAACCCCGGGACCTAGTCCAGAATTGAATACTCTCAGGATTAAGCCGCTACACAAAATTACACCTAACTTCGTATAGTTGAGACCAAGTAACTAACCCTATAGTTCACTTAGTTCCGTATGTATTCCCACGCCTCCGACCTATGAATAAGTCACGTACTTGGAACAATTCCTTTGGTTCGTATTCCAAACAGTAAAGTAACAAGAAATCTGTTTGGTATCAACTCAATTCAACCAAGTGATATGAGTCGGACAAAGGCTCTTTCGTTTATCTTAACATAAACTCCTTCGTCGGGTCTAGATCTATCTTATGTTCAATCACCCTAAGGTAATCGTTTAATATTAAGCCAACAACACCTTTAATCCGAAGAACCGTGTTGATGCCGATCTACTAAATTAATCAATCCAATCTACCACAAGGGTAAACCGATTATTAATTGGATCCTCTTTTACCGAAACAAGTATTGTGCACACCAAAGATTATAAAACCCAAGTCAGATCTTCAATATCTTCTTTGTCTTCAAATCTTCTTAAATCTTCAATAAAAACCTGCACACAATCACTTGAATCTCTTGTGATCAATCACGCACAGAACGGAGTCTGTTAACAATGGATTGTCACTAGATCGTCTATAGAACTAACAACAGTCTAAAGATCCCTGTCGAAACTCTGAACTAGTGTAGTTGCAGGAAATCCTACACTACACCCCTCATATGATTTCATTATTAATCAACTCATTTTTAGGTTTACACTCTTAATTTTATTGATCAATCTTTGGATGTTCTTACAAGAAAAGATAAAGAAATCAAGAATGATCTATGCTCTAGATTTTATCTCTCCTATTTACTTGTTTCTTACTCAAAAAATATCTCCCCCTCTCTTTACAACTTGAACGACTATTTATAAGGAAATACATAGTGGATGACAGCTAATCTGTCCTTTATTTTCGGGTATGGTCTGCGACATTCTCGCAACCTTACAAATGTTAACTTCGCAAGCTTTCTAATTTTCGCAGGACTATCATAGTGATCTTAGCTAACGTCATTTATTTTGTTCTTCCTGAAATTGTTCTGCGACGCTGTTGTATTGTGTTGTTGATAATTTCGCTGAAATATTATTGTTGCGAGATTCTGATCCTACATCTTTCCTCTTCTCATATCTTCTCTACAAAGTAGATAATGATGTGAGAAATGCCGCAGCTGTTCATCTTTTCACATTCTGCATTTATCACACTATTCTTTCTTCCGTTTGTTTCTTGACACGTCTTCTGTAACCGCTGCTTTTCAACCGCTCACGTCTTTTCGTCTTAATGGTATTTATTTCTTCGAGTAAAAAATAAATCTCCTTTATATACTCTTCTTTCCACTTTTCTTTTTTACTTTCTCTTCTATTTTTATTTTCTCATCTCTACAACTCTGTTATTCTTCTGCAAGTTCTGCTGCTGTAATTTTTTCCCCCCTTCAATCCTCTTACTTTTTATTCATTCCTATACTCTATATTCAAATATGGCTCCAAGTGGTCATAGACATGAGAAGAGTTTAAAAGATGTCCAAAAAGATCTTGCTGATAAAGGTTTCACACTCTCCACCATTCCTGGTGAAAATGCCAAATCAATTCTTTCTGTCAAACTTTTCTCTGATCAGTATTGTGATGATCAATCAATCATAATTTCGCTAGGTCAGATTCTCGCAGGTCTCCCTATTCCTCTTTATAACCCAGATCTTTCTTTATTTTATGAAATTCTCGCTCACTCGGGATTTTCGCGAGCTATCTTCCAACTGAGTGGGGACTGCATCCGTATGATGCTAGAATTCGCTACCCGTGGTGCTGGTAAAGGATCTCTATACTCCAAAGAACTTAGGGATCCTAAATTCGCAGACTTAGAGATAATTGCTAAGAAATATACAGTACCGAGTTTCTTTGAGAATTATGAACTGATCTTCATGAAGAAAGAGAATACTCGCTGGGGCATTCGCTTAAAAAGGAAAGATAACATTGATGAAGCAAAAATTCTCATGCAAGATATTGACTGGCATTCTGGTAAAAACACAACTCCTCGCCAATCCAAAGATGATAAATGGTGTGTTTTTCCTTTAATGCTAAAAGGACCCTACATTGTTGGGTCAAATGTTCTTCCTGCAAATCTCGCTGCTTATCAACCTTGGGTTTTCTCTTGGCCCGAGAAGGAGAAAGAGGTATGTTTCTTCCCATTTAACTCACTTTATATTTCTTTATTGATTTTTAATATTCTGTTCGCTAACTTTTGCGACATTCCGCAGATCCAAAAACTGAAAGATAGTTATAACAGGACTGGGAAAGCTAGTACTCTGTTAGCTCTTCGCTCATACACAGATGAGGTAAGAAATTTTCTCTTATGATTTTAAATAGTATATTGTTGCTTCCATTTCTTATTTCTATCTGTGTGTGAAGATTATTGCTGAAGTAGAAGAATCTGCCGATGTTGTGAAGGCTGGTGATAAAGGTAAAGGTGCTCTTCGCAGGGAAAAATCAACTGGTCCTCCTCCAAAGAAAAGGAAAGTTCGTTCTTCTTCTCCTTCAAATATCCCTCCTCATGAAAATTCCAAAAGTGACAAGGGTGATTGATAGACACATTTTTATGTCTAAATTGTCCTCAATGTCTGTATTGTTGGAACTCGATTTTTGTACTAATATTGTGTTTTTTTATGTATTTTTAGGTATTTTTGAGTAATAAATATTGTTGAAAAATTCGGCTCGAAAAGTTGCTCGGAGAACTCTCGGAGAAAGTACTTGAAACACCCCATAAAAATTGTTAAAGGCATCCCAGAAAAGGCGTTAATGGCACCCTCATTTCGGATAAGGGCACCCCCAGAATCCCAGTTGTTAAAGGCACCCGTATATTGGATCAGGGCACTTCATCTTCAACCTTTGAATATTTGAATTTTGGTGGGAAAATTAGGGTTTGAATGGCCAGAATTAGGGTTTCAGAATTGGAAGCTTTACAATAAGACTAAAGTGCTGATATTGAATGGGTATCTTTCTTATGCCTAAACAGGCCTGGTATGGTCGTCCGATAGAAGCAAAAATGGCTAGAACAGTGATTTGAAGCAAAAGTTTCAAATCTGGTTTTTGGCAGGAAACTTTTTGCAGACTCGCTGCAAATTTTTGTTCGAACTTTCGATTGTGTTTTGATGAGACTCAATGTCTGAAATCGTTAGGGGAGGTGTTATTTGGATCAACAGGCGTGGTATAGGTGCTGGATTCAGTCCAGTTGGACTAGATAACCCGCAAGCAAAATTCAGGGGAGTTTATTCTCGGAAGAGGCTATCACGGGATTGCACAAGATTTAGACGTGTTTGGAGTGTGTTAAACTGGAGAAGAAACGTGTAGAAGACAAATAAGGATATTCCACAACAACAGAATCGCGTGAGAAGACCAGAATGGAAAAGAAATATTCCCAAGAATATTTTCTTTAACACCGAGTAATGGAGGATTATTGTGGGATAACGAGCGAGATTTCTTGGAGTTTTGCGGTATAAATAGGTTCCTGGGTTCTCATTGAGGAGGATGGAGAGTTTGGGCGGAGTTTAGAGCATCACAGAGGCGTGAAATCAAAGTTGCAGAGACGAGTTTTTTGCTGGTGTTGTGAAGAACACGAAGAAAAACGACCCAAAAGAAAATGTCGTTCATGCTACAATTACGGCGACACTTTGTTGGCAGACTTATTTGCTACAGTAAAAACGACAGTTCGTCTTTATCGTTCTGTGTAACAGTGTAATTGCAACACTTAACTGTTGCAAATCTCTGTATTAGCTCTTTTCACCTCTTTTTATACACTTTTGAGCTATTAACCAATATTTTGAGCGAGTGAATAATATGAGGAGCTAAACCCAACCTTCGGTGCAATGTAGGAAGCCATTCTTCCAATAATTATGTAGTAAAATTTATTTAAAATTATTTACGCAATTCTTTTATGATTATTTGCACCGAATGAAAATTGAGTAAATGATTTTTATTAATTAGTTGTGTTTTCTCTTGATGAAGTATGCTTAGTTTAGGACTTTCGATACTTCATGCTTGCGATTAAAAATTAATGTTTTGAAAATCTAGTTAAGGCAATGATTAGAATCACAAGTTCTTTTAAATTGGAGTAATATTGTCTAGAATTGCATGATAAAAATTAACATTGAATCACATGAATATTGGTGAATGGTGATATCCTGAACCTCGGTTTCTCTAATTTAATCTTTACATCAACTTTTACTTGCTTTATTTTCTTTATTCTTAAAATTTACATCTAAAATCACAACCTTCACAAGTCTTAACGAACCACTTTCTTACCACTTCTACAACCACTGTAAAATACCATCAATTTTTGGCGCCGCCGACGCGGACTTTTCTTTAGGCTAGAGTTTTTAGATTTATTTTTTAGGTTTTTATTTTTATTAATTTTATTTGTTCTATTTTACGATTTTGGCTTTTTGTCTTTTCATTACAGATTTTGGAATTCGGAGCGAAAGAAGAAGTTGCCAAAGATGTTGGTGATTACTTGATGATTTGGAGTCAAAAGACAAACCGAAAAGAACGAAGAAAAAAATTAAAAAAAAAAGAGAGAGAGAGAATTTTATTTTATTAGATTGTATTAGGAATTTTTTCTTTTGTATTTTTTCTTTTCTTTTTGCACTTTATTTTTGGACTCTCTTTTGGACTTTGGACACTTGGACTTTCTTTTATTTTTAAACCCTACGGAAGGGTAGTATTAAATATTAAACTGTTTGCAGAGAAGGACGGCGATTACGATATCGCCTCGGCCCCTCGGGTTCGTACATGACATAGGAGTCGTGGCCCGAGTCGACTTCAGTGGTTCATCCCCCGTCTGGAACAGGAGGTAAGTTTGTCGAAACACTCGCGAATCCCCTGCTAGCGAGTTACTGTATTCCTTCGTTGCATATTTGCTTAGGAACTGAAAACGGCTGCTTTATTTTCCTAGTAAAGGGCAAGGACTGGCCATACAAGATAAGGGTTCAGATTTCATCACCTTTCTCTTCTTGCCCGCCTTAGGAAAACGAAACCAAACGCGAACCTAAGCTTTAAAATTTGGAATAGAACGAGACCTATAGGGTAACGAGCTTAGTAGGAAAGTCGTTCGAAAAATATTGGTTACTCTTTTAAGCGTACTTCGAAGTTCATGATGGTTTCTGTGAGTTGAATGCGTGATTGCGCCGCCTTGTACTAGAGGTGAGGCCTTCGGTATCAAAGCTGCACTGAGCTTCCCTCGCCTCAATTCAACTTACTTTGACTCGGATTGATTCCAGAGGGGTTTGCTTAAATTGTACCGAATTCCCTTTCGAAGGATTAGAAGCTGGTCTAGAAACAATCTAAGTGGATCCATCATGCTTTTTGTTTGCTAGAATTCAGTAGGTTTGTTGTGGTGGAGTCAGCCTTGTTTGTGTTTGCATAGAACTTCCCTTCCTTTTAGGGCTTTTCTTTTTTTTTAATTTTGTTTTTCTAGTGTATGCCCGAGGTCATTAAATAACGGGCTTGGAAAATAAATACTCTAGGTCGTTTGATTAGTAACAAACCTAGTAGTTTTTCTTGTGAAGGCGGGGAGCTCGAAGATTCTTCTTTTGAGATCCCTGTCTTTGGAAATTTCAGCTTTGGAAACTTGACATTTAGTGAAGAAAGTACTCCTAGTCCTTTGGTAGTGCCAGAAATGGCAACTTTGAAAGCTTTATTAAACCCAACTAGGACCTCTCGTCCGTCTTGTATCCAGTTAGCCGAAACCGAGGAAAATTATGAACTCAAACCTTGGACTTTACAGATGCTCCCAATCTTTTTAGGAAAAGAGAATGAGAACCCCTATTTTCATGTTAGGGAATTTGAGGAAGTTTGTAGTACTCTGAAAATTAAAAACCTTAGTGATGATGAGTTGAAACTTAGGTTATTCCCCTTTTCCTTAAAAGATAAAGCCAAATCTTGGCTATATAGTTTGGATTCTGATTCAATTCAAACCTATGACCAACTTACATCTGCCTTTATACATAAGTTTTTCCCAAGGCACAAAACATCGTCTATTAGGACACAAATCTGTACTTTTGCTCAACAAGAGGGAGAATATATATATAGGTATCTGGAAAGGTTCAATGACTTGTTATATGAATGTCCTCATCATGGTTTAGAGAAAGTTAGGCTAGTTCAGATCCTCTACGAGGGTTTAGATTATTCAACAACAACCATGGTTGAGTCCTTATGCACTGGTGGGTTTGAGAATAAAACTGTTGATGAGGCGATGAAATTTTTGAATGAAATCGCCGATAAGACCCAACAATGGGAAAATAGTAGGGAACCCAAGAAAACAGTTCTTCTAAGTAGAGGAAATGTTAATAGGATATAAGGATATTATGAGTCAGATGCTAAAATAGCTGTCATAGCCAAAAGGTTAGAAGCCTTAGAATTAGGTCATTCTAGTGGTAGTAGTGGTAAAATGGAGCCTTTTTCGGAGGGCCAGATGGTTGAAGAGCAAGCCAATGCTCTTTATAATAACACTAGATTTGAAAACCGGCAGAAGTTTGACCCATATACAGAAACCTATAACCCTGGTTGGAGAAACCCCCCAAACCTTTCTTGGTCCAAGGGCCATAATCAAGGTCAGTCTAGTAACTCTCAGGTTCCCCCAGGTTTTGGCTATCATAAGAATCCTTCAGAACTAGCACAAACTCAGAACCCTTCGGATACAAAATCTCGAGTTTAGAAGAAACTCTCGCCTCGTTTATTAAAAGATCTGAAAAGATCAACCATCTGGTTGCGCAAGGGATAGAAGAAAGTAAAAACATAGGTTATGCTAACTCCCGGGCCATTTCCGAGTTAAAAAATCAGGTAGTCAGATAAATGAGACTTTGAGAGAAAAAAGAAAGTTTCCTAGTCAACCACAACCTAATCCTAGGGGGTCCATCAAATATATTTAGTTGGTGAGGAATCATCAAACCATGTGAAATCGATAAAAACCCTTAGGAGCGGTAAAACAGTAGACAATAAGGTAGGCATGACTAGTGAACATACTGTAGCTCCACCTTCTACTTCCCAAGAGGAGGAACATGTAGCTGAGGAAACTGAAAGTCTCTAAGGATTCCCAAGAAATTCCTGGTAGGTCTACCTATGTGCCTTGAGCCCCATATCCACATTTGTTAGCCCCAACAAAGAAGGAGTCGATTTTCAACGAGATAATGGAAACATTTAAGCAGGTGAACATCAACATTCCGTTATTAGAAGCAATTAGGCAGATGCCCGCTTATGCCAAGTTCCTTAAAGATCTTTGTACACGAAAGCGTAAGCTGAATGTGCATAAGAAAGCCTTTTTAGCTGGTCAAGTAAGTTCAATTCTTCTGAACCAAACACCCCCTAAGTATAAGGACCCTGGGGGGACCACCATATCTTGTGCAATTGGTAATCACATGGTAGATAAGGCATTACTTGACTTAGGAGCTAGTGTTAACTTACTCCCGTATCATGTATACACCCAGCTAGGTCTTGGTAAGTTGAAACCGAATAAAATGACACTACAGTTAGCTGATAGGTCTGTCAAAGTCCCTCGTGGTGTGATAGAGGATGTTCTGATTGAGGTTGATAATTTTATTTATCCAGTGGATTTTGTTGTTTTAGACACCCAGCCAGTTCAGGACCCAAGTGCTCAAATCCCAGTGATTTTAGGTCGCCCATTTTTAGCCACCGCTAACGCTGTCATCAACTGTAGGACCGGGCTTATGAACATATCCTTTGGTAATATGACCACTGAACTAAATGTCTTTAATGTTACTAGACAACCTTCTAAGAATGATGAATTAGAAGAAGTGAATATGATCAGCACTTTAGTTCAGGATAATTGGAATGATACTCTATTGGGAGATTCTTTAGATGAATTTGAGGAAACCATTCTCTTAGACCAGATATGTGATCAATCTTTAGAAGAATCCCTTGAGTATTTTAAAGACTTTACGGACCCAGAAATTCAAGTAATAGTTAGAGGTTTGTCTGTGAGTAGTGAAAACCATAAGTTTGGGGGTAGTGATGGTTCTTGTGATCGTCAAGTTTCGCTAATTGGAGTCCCTAACTTGGGACTCGATCTTTGTGTGTCTGAGATATTACTTGAGTCTATTCAGACTCCGCAACCCGATCCTCCTGATACTGTCCAGGAGGTGGCCCGGTTATTAAATACCAGTATTTCAGATGAATCTCTTTATCGAGACACACATATGAAGCTCTCTTATGTCCCCCGGATAAACCCATTTGTCTTAACAGAAATCTTAGATGAGGATGTGCTCCTTCTATTCATTTTTCTAAACCAGTGCAGTTGTCTCATTTTTGTGTTAGCCCTATTTGGTCTTATGGACCCACAATTATTTCGACTATTGGTATACGACTTTGGAAGGTGACAATTCATTTTGAGGTATTTGATGTCTAGCTAAAGACTTTAAATTTAGCATTTTCTGGGAGGCACCTACGCTCATGCTTACTGTAATATCCTTCCTTATTTCTTTTCCCTCAAGTGGTAACAGTTTCTCCTTGTTCATGTTTTTAATTCCATCTTTAGAACATTGAGGACAATGTTAGATTTAAGTTTTGGGGTAAGGGAGAAACTTCTAGCGTCACATGGTATCCGGTTAGCTAAGTTTACATTCAGGCTCTCACCGAAAAGATAGAAATTAGAATGCTAGGGATAACAACCCATTGAGACATTAGAGAAAAAGACATTGAGATCCTTGAAATTCAGGAGAGAACTTGTTCTTTTTAGAGGGTAACCGTGGTGGACCTAACCATCCATGATGGAAAGGAAAGTAGGTCATAAGGAAATGCCAGAAAGACAAAGCAACCTATCATGTAGTCTTAGTTACTGGATTACGACTCTCTCTCAGTAGAAACTTATCAACAGACGGAGCGACATCAAAATCTATGAAGAAAGTTGAAGACATTTAAGGTTTAGAAGCAACAATAGAAAAGAATGATTCAAAAAATCAAAGTTGAAGACTTAGTTACAAGAAGTTATAAGAGCAAATGATATAAGTTGTTGAAGTTCATGATACCAAGACATCATAAGTTGCGAAGACCCAAGTTTTAAAGTCCTTCTCTCATGGCCATATAAATTTTGTCTTGTAATTTTTGTGTCAAAAAAAAAATGAAAATTTGAAAAATGAAAAAAAATCATCGTTTCGTTTTGTTCAATAAGGTCATAGGGAAGTAGAAATCTATAAGGAAGTTTCAAGCAAGAAATTAAGGAGAAAAGTTAAAATGTCAAGTTTCTACGAGGTTCGAGAGTTTATCATCAACAGTTGAAGACCGAAGAAGACGTTGTTTTTACTGCGTACTATGAGAGAGTCGAAGAAAGATGCATTTTGGTTGCTTTGTTAGTCCGCTTTCAATATGCACAAGATCTTTCTAGCACTGGTTTAACTCATCACACGTAATTAGTCCAGCTATGTAGCAGATGTCCCTCTCATATTTATCTCTCTCCTAATCTTATTCAGTTGTAAAGCAGCGGACGCATCTTACAATGTTTATCTAGCTGTGTAGCGGATATCTCTTTATCTAGCAGTGTTACGGATGTGTCTCCCCTTTTCTTCAGTCAGCTTTAGAGCTGACACCTTTAATTTCCCTGGCATTCTAGTTACTTGAAGATAGGTTGAGAATTTCTATGTCCTCATAGCTCTTTGGATACTTGTGACCAATTAGAAGTCATGGTTTTTGTGGGTACACCTCTGATAAACCCACCCGAATTTAACTCGGTTTTATTTTCGTTTTGCTCGAGGACTAGAAAATAATAAGTTTGGGGGTATTTGATAGACACATTTTTGTGTCTAAATTTTCCTCAATGTTTGTATTGTTGGAACTCGATTTTTGTACTAATATTGTGTTTTTTATGTATTTTTAGGTATTTTTGAGTAATAAATATTGTTGAAAAATTCGGCTCGAAAAGTTGCTCGGAGAAATCTCGGAGAAAGTACTTGAAACACCCCAGAAAAATTGTTAAAGGCATCCCAGAAAAGGAGTTAAAGGCACCCTCATTTTGGATAAGGGCACCCCCAGAATCCCAGTTGTTAAAGGCACTCGTATATTGGATCAGGGCACTTCATCTTCAACCTTTGAATATTTGGAGTAATATTGTCTAGAATTGCATGATAAAAATTAACATTGAATCACATGAATATTGGTGAATGGTGAAATCCTGAACCCCGGTTTCTCTAATTTAATCTTTACATCAACTTTTACTTGCTTTGTTTTCTTTATTCTTAAAATTTACATCTAAAATCACAACCTTCACAAGTCTTAACGAACCACTTTCTTACCACTTCTACAACCACTGTAAAAATACCATCAGTGATGAGGACAATGATGATCTTGTTACAAGTGAAGATTCTCCACCTGAATCTTCTATGGCTAAGCTCTCTGGCCTCTTTTCTGATTCTCTATAAGGAATGGAAGATATCCAGTTCGCAAATACCTGCAAAGCTCTCGCTACCTTTTGCGATGTCCCTTTACTGGATGGTGATAGCTCTCTTCGTGAGTTTCTAGATCAGTGACTCCCGACTTCTTGCATTCTCTCAATAGTCTGGTATATTTTTATCCTTTTACTTCTTCATTGTTATAATTCAAAATTTCTTTCTATATTAATATTTTTTTTTATATTTTCTCGCAGGCTGGAAAAGCTTCTTTTGCTGTCGCCTCAGATCTAAAGAGAAGACACGAAAATCTTGAGAAGAAGAATCTTCAATTTCGCAAAAAGAATGAAGAATTGGAAGCTGAGGTTAAAGGTCTTCGCGAGAAAAATAGACAATTAGAAATTGATTCTTCCTCGTATAAGAACAAAATCTCTAGTCTTCAGCAAGCTAATAATCAGCTTTATAGTATGTTACTTTTCTCTTTTCCCTTTATTCATTCATCCTGTTGTTTTATCTTATTTAAATGATCCTTTTTGCATATATTTATGGTCTTTCTGATGAAGCTACCCTTCTTCGTTCATTTCCTAATGCCTTGGATAATGATACCCTTCTTGAGCGTCTTAAAAATTCCTTAAATAGCTTCTCAAATGATATAATTTCATCTCTTTCTCTAAATGAGCTTAGATCTAAATTTCTCCTCTTATAAATTGACCATAGATCTAGTTTAGGCTTAGCCAACCGATTTAAGCGTCTCCTTTTTGATTCTAAAGAGAAAACCAATGAGTTAAGAACCAAAATTAGCGGTCTCATAGATGATAAGGATCGCATCTCTGTTCAAGGTGCCAAGGCTTTGGCGAAATTCCAAGAGGCTCTTATTGAAGTTCAACTTGAACGAGATGAAGCTAACCGCAAGAACATCGAACTCTGTGAAAGGGAAAATCAAATTCGTTCTCGTCTTCTTATAAGTAGTGAGGATGAATTTGTTTGGGCTGCGAAAATCTTAGATGATGCTAGAAAAGATTTAGGTGTAAATGTTAGTCTCCAAGTTGAGCATACAGCCTTGATTAGAGATATGATATCTGACAGAGAAGGTTACTAACTGCTCTTCTTTACTAATTTTTTGGTTTTTATGAATTCTCATCAAGTTAATAATTGATTATCTTTTGCTCGCAGATTCTGAAAATAGATATCGTGAAAAGATTGAAGAACTCGAAGCTGAAAAGGAGGAACTCGCAAAGAATCTTTCTTCTCGCAACGACAAGTATTCTAGATTAAAGAATCAAATCAAGATCACTATTGCAAATTTTAAGAATGATTCTATGCATTTTCGCAATCAAACTATCCAAATGGTTTGTGACGATCATAATATTCCAATTCTGATTATCCTTGTCTCTTGGAACAAATCCCACAGAATACTCCCAGTTTGATTATCTCTGATAGCGAAGCTGACGATGAAGAATCTGATATTGATGGAGGTTCTGATGGTGATGAAGATTCTGACGCAGACGAAGAAGGGAACAAGTATGATGAAGATAATGAAGGATTAACTAAGAAGTAGTCTTCATTTCTTTCTTTGATTCTTTGTAATACTTGTACATTTATTTCTTCTTTCTGTATATTTGTGTTTCTTTCATTTTGACCTGCATTAATTAAAACAATTCTTTTTTGCAATACAATTAATCAATATAATCATTAATTCTTGAATCTTTGAGTAAATCTATCATATGGAGACAAATAATATTTTCTAATTTCATACATTCCCATACTTGCCTTTGTTATATGCATCCAAATGAGAGATTTCATAAAAAAAATTCTTATTTTATGTCTCAATTTCGCGGTTAATTATGTATAACTTCGCAATCTTATGCGAAGTGAATTTTGTTTCTTTTCAAAATCTCATTCCTGTGTGGTCTTATTTTGCCTTCCTAATTAAAGGTCTTATTATGCCACCTCTTCTCATTGCGACAAAATCGCAGGACGTCTTTGCACTTTCATGCAAAAACCCATTGATCTTGCCTTAACTTTTTCTTTTGTATTATGGCCTCTTCAGGAATGTTGCGACAATATGACAGGCCTAAATATTCTTGCGAAAATGAAGCCCCATGACATTTCCGTCTTGCGACGAAATCGCAGGACGTCTTCGCAATTTCATGCGAAAACCCATTGATCTCGTCTTATCCTTTTTTTTTGTATTATTTCCTCTTCAGGATTGTTGCACAAATATGACAAGCCTTAATATCCTTGCGAATAAAAAGCCTCATGACATTTGCGTCTTAAGACACTTATCAGCTCCCTAATGGAGGGTGTCGCCCTTATCTCCCTCCTGGTTTCCCCTTCAAGGAGGCGTACTTCTACCATACAAGGTTAGCTCCTCCCATCCAGTCTTAACAACAACCAGTTGTTTTCTGATGGTATTTTTCGATGATGTTGTAGTAAGATGATTCGTTCACTCAGATTTGTTGAGAATTTGTTTTAAGACTTAATAAAGAAAATAAGGAGAAATATATATACACAATTTGTCACAAGATGAAGAGACGCTGAGACGCGGGATTCCACTACTTTTCATATTGTTATGGTTCAGTCATTAACTCTAGACAATATAGCTCAAACAAAAGAAGTTGTGACTCTAGTTCTTTGCCAAAAATAGATTTCGTAAAATATTATTTGTAAGTTAAAAGCATGATGCATCTAAAATATTTAGAACTAAGCATGCGACATCTAACAAAATAACAAATAATTAATAGAAATCATAAAGCAATTAAATCTATGCAAAAAGTCAATAAAAGAATTAATTCATTTACCACAATCATGAAAAGTTGCTTCTTCCGTTGTCCCAGTGTTGGGGTTTAACTTCTCATGATAAATACACACTCAAAAATTAATTTATAGCTCAAATGGTGTTTTTATTAAAGAAAACTAATAATACAATGAATTTGCAACGCTGTCTCTCTATTTTCTTCCCCAGACTCTTGATGTCCCCTCTCTAGATCCCATGAATCATTTATATACCCAACAGTCAAGAAATATTTTGAATAAATGCTCATAATCTCCTCAGTAATGACATTAAACTCGAGAATATTTTCTTTATTCTCACGCGATTCTGAGTTGGCAAAGAAATCTCTTTTAATCAATATAATATAATCCAGAGAATAAAATCTTCTTGTTTTAGTCAAGTATCTCCCATAATAAACACAACATATACGTACTTCCCATTCTTGTTTTGTCGACAATAAATGGAGATTTCCTTTTTATCCGAATCTGAATATGTTACCCTTCCTGTTTTAGTCAAACAGGGTAATGCCAACTCATTCCCATGCAAAACTCTCCAAATCAGCACGTATCTTCATGAACAAAACCTTGAAAATATCTTCACAACTGTTTTCTTCAAACCAAGAATATATCCTTCCTTTTACGAATCAAAGCCAATTATTGCCCCTGTTTTACTGTTACAGCTCATCACCAACCAATCCGTGCCACAAATCTCCAAAAAAAAGTCTCATAAAATTATAACCAAAAAAATACGTTGTTGAAGCCAAAACTTTCCCGCCAAATTATGTTCATTCCGTGGAGAACAAGATGGTTCTCCCCCTAACAGAAATGGGGTGCGAATATCCATGGGGTGTGCATAGTACATAGGGTGCCCCTTAGTAACTGAGGTGCCCCTTAACCAACACTGAGAGTTCGAATAACACGTGTCCTCCAGGGGGAAAAAACCACTTTTCGAGCAACTTTTTCCACATAAGTGTTTATTGGCCAAAAATACCTACAAGGACATAAAATACCATAATTAATACATAATCGAGCACTAACAGTACAGAACATTGAGAACAAAATAGACACAAAATTGCGTCTATCAAATACCCCCAAACTTATTATTTGCTAGTCCTCGAGCAAAACTAAAAAATAAAACCGAGTTAATCTCGGGTGGGTTTATCAGAGGTGTACCCACAAAAACCATGACTTCTAATTGGTCACAAGTATCCAAAGAGCTAAGAGGACATACATATTCTCAACTTATCTCCAAGTAACTAGAATGCCAGGGAAATTAAAGGTGTCAGCTCTAAAGCTGACTGAAGAAAAGGGGAGACATATCCGCAACACTACTAGATAAAGAGATATCCGCTACACAACTAGATAAACATTGTAAGATGCGTCCGCTGCTTTACAACTGGATAAGATTACGAAAGAGATAAAGATGAGAGGGACATCTGCTACACAGCTGGACTAATTACGTGTGATGAGTTAAACCAGTGCTAGAAAGATCTTGTGCCAGATTGAAAGCGGACTAACAAAGCAACCAAAATGCATCTTTCTTCGACTCTCTCATAGTGCTCAGTAGAAACAACGTCTTCTTCGGTCTTCAACTGTTGATGATAAACTCTCGAACCTTATAGAACCTTGACAATTAACTCTTCTCTTCGATTTCTTGCTTGACTTATAAATTTCTACTTCTCTATGGCCTTATTGAACAAAAAGAACGTAATGACTTTAAAACTTGGATTTTTATTTTTATTTTATTTTTTTCGTTTTTCATTTTTCATTTTTTTTTTAACACAAAAAATCACAAGACAAAAATTTACATGGCCATGAGATAAGGACTTTAGAACTTGGATCTTCGCAACTTGTGATGTCTTGGTATCATGAATTCCAACAACTTATATCATTTGCTCTTATAACTTCTGAGTCTTCAATTTTGATTTTTGAATTATTCTTTTCTATTCTTGCTTCTAAACCTTAAACGTCTTCAACTTTCTTCATAGATTTTGATGTCGCTCCGCTTGTTGATGATGATAAGTTTCTATCGAGAGAGAGTCGTAATCCAGTAACTATGATTACATTGTGTGGTTGCTTTGTCTTTCTGGCATTTCCTGACCTACTTGCCTTTCCATCATGGATGGTTAGGTCCATCACGGTTACCCTCTAAAAGGAACAAGTTCTCTCCTGAATTTCAAAGATCTCAATGTCTTTTTCTCTAATGTCTCAATAAGTTGTTATCCCTAGCATTCCAATTTCTATCTTTTCGGTGAGAAACAACATGTAAACTTAGCTCACCGGATAGCATGTGACGCTAGAAGTTTCAAAAGTGCAACTAAAAAGTTTATCCCATACCCCCAAACTTAAATCTAACATTGTACTCAATGTTCTAAAGATAAAATTAAAAGCATATGAACAAGGAGAAACTGTTACCATTTGAAGCAAAAGAGTTAAGTAAAGATATTACCGTGTTTCATGAGATTGGGTTACCTTCCAAGAAGTGCTAAGTTTAAAGTCTTCAGCCAGACATCGGAAGGAATTAGTCACCTCATAGAATCATATAGAAGTAGCCGGAATAATTGTGGGTCATCTGGATCAAAAAGTGCTAACCACAAGAAGAGGAAACTGCAACAGACCAAGAAGATACCGAAATACCCTTATTTAACTTTTTATTTAAGACAACTATGTCTAGTTGTGGCTCAGTTTCAGGCTCTATAAAAGGGTCTAAATAAAATGTTTTCATATGCTGGACTTCCTCAAAAGAAGAATTCTTAAGATCAGGTTGTAGAGTCTGGAAATACTCAATTAGGAACTTAGAAGCACATAACAATAACCTGAACAACTGCGGATCCTTAAAGTCAATTAGAATTGACTCACAAAACTGACCACAATGAAAGAGTTGGTCTTCCTTAAGCAAATGTGTCGACCCTATTCTCCTAAAGTAATTAGGTTTAGTCTCAAAACTTAATTACTGACACATCTTAAAATCAAATGTTCCCACAATTGGAAGAAAAGTATGTGGTGGGAAAAAAAAGTCAATCTTGGTATCATAGCCTGGGTTAACCACATCAACCATAGGATGGGTTTCTAACAACTGAGCTTCTCTCTGGACATCATTAGGTTCAAGAAAAAGTGCACGAAGATAATCTTGTAAGATGGTTGAGGCACAAATGTCAAGTCCTACACGAGGGAACTTTCTAAGAGTTAAAGAACACGTAGAATGATAATCACCCCCAAACTTAGAGTTTTCTGTGTCTCTAGAAAGACTAGTCACAACTTACCTAATTTCTTGGTCATCGGATTCCTGAAAATGGTCAATTGATTCTTCTAAGTCGGGTTCATCCTCACTCATTTCTACGAGTTCATTTTCTTTTTCTAAGTCTAATATTTCTAAATTTCTAGACTCTAAAATAATATTCTCAGAATAAACTCGTTCCTCAAAACTATCATCGGCTTCGTAGACAGGAAATACTACATCATCTAAAACAGGGGTATCTCTAGTCGAATCCTCGTCCTTTTGAATAGGTGAATAATTATAAAAATTATTTGGATTTGAACTAGAAATAATATTATCATCGTAAAGCTTAACCGGTGTAACAAATTCCTGATCACTATGCCTACATATTTCATGTTCTCCATCGATACTATCCTCATCAAAGCAAGTAGTGTTACCAATTCTAACCTCGTCATCTTGATTATGCAAATAACTATCCTCATTTTTAAGGGTATTATTGGAAACACTATATTGGAAATTAAGATTATTTCGAGCAAGTCTTTCGTTCGTCTCAGCCATCAGCTTGAGGGATTCCTCTATAGAAATTTCTCTTTCGTCAAAAACTAAGTTATTCATTTCTGCTAACTTACGTGTCGACTCAGCTAATTTACGTGTTGACTCTAGTAAAGAGGAATTATCAGAAGGATCATAAAAGGACTACTTTTCAATAGTTTCATTGCATCCTCCAAAGACGAGGAACTAGTGCTATAGTCTTCTTGCTCGTATGACCGGTGCGCATGTGGATAGTAATTGGGCTCACCATGGTATAACCCATAACCTTCAAAAGTTTCCCGTTCCCAATCACTATTCACACTATGGTCATAAAAAGGATAATGTCCAATATGCTCAGTCGGATACTCATTGTATTGGCTATTATAATACCAGTTCGACATCCTAACTGCAAGGGAATTCTAAACAAACACAAAGAAGGATGACTCGACCACAACAAGCCTATTTTATCTAGCAAACAAAAATCATGATGGTTCCACTTAGATTGTTTCTAGACCAGCTTCTATTCTTTCGAAAAGGAATTCGTTACAATCTGAGCAAACCCCTCTGGAATCAATCCGAGTCAAAGTAAGCTGAATAAAGGCGAGGGAAGCAGCGTGGAGCTTTGATGCCCAAGGCCTCACCGCATTACAAGGCGGCGTAGTCACGCATTCAACTCACAGAAACCATCATGAACTTCGAAGTATGCTTAAAAGAGTAACCAATATTTCTCGAATGACTTTCCTACTAAGCTCGTTACCCTATAGGTCTCATTCTATTCCAAATTTTAAATCTTAGGTTCGCGTTTGGTTTCGTTTTCCTAAGGCGGGCAAGAAGAGAACGGTGATGAAATCCGAACCCTTATCTTGTATGGCCAGGCCTTTGCCCTTTACTAGGAAATTAAAACAGCTGTATTCGATTCCTCAACATATATGCATACAAAATCATCCAGTAAACCCGCTGACAGGAGATTCGCAGGTGTTTAGAATTCTTACCTCCCGTTCCAGACGGGTGATGAACCGTTGAAGTCGACTCGGTCCACGACTCCTATGTCATGTACGAACCCGAGGGGCTGAGGCGATATCGTAATCGCCGTCCTTCTCTGTGCAGTTTATTTTAAACTACCCTTCCGTAGGGTTTTAAAAAAATAATGTCCAAATGTCCAAAAAATAAAAATGTCCAAAAATTAAAAAGTCCAAAAATAAAAATAAGAATTACAAAAACAAAATCCTATATACAGTTTCTAAAAATAAAATAAAAATAAATTAACTATATACAAAATCTTTTTCTTTACTTCTTGTGGATCCCTTCTTTAGCTTCGCTTTTCTTTTCAACACTTTTTCTTTTTCTTTAGCTTAGCTCCAAACCTGAAAGAAAATAAGAAATACCAAAACGCATAAAAAAGAACAAAAAGAATAAAAAGAAAACCTAAAAACAAATTTATAAACAAATCCGCGTCGGCGGCGCCAAAAATTGATGGTATTTTTCAATGATGTTGTAGTAAGATGATTCGTTCACTCAGATTTGTTGAGAATTTGTTTTAAGACTTAATAAAGAAAATAAGGAGAAATATATATACACAATTTGTCACAAGATGAAGAGACGCTGAGACGCGGGATTCCACTACTTTTCATATTGTTATGGTTCAGTCATTAACTCTAGACAATATAGCTCAAACAAAAGAAGTTGTGACTCTAGTTCTTTGCCAAAAATAGATTTCGTAAAATATTATTTGTAAGTTAAAAGCATGACGCATCTAAAGTATTTAGAACTAAGCATGAGGCATCTAACAAAATAACAAATAATTAATCATAAAGCAATTAAATCTATGCAAAAAGTCAATAAAAGAATTAATTCATTTACCACAATCATGAAAAGTTGCTTCCTCCGTTGTCCCAGTGTTGGGGTTTAGCTTCTCATGATAAATACACACTCAAAAATATAATTTATAGCTCAAATGGTGTTTTTATTAAAGAAAACTAATAATACAATGAATCTGCAACGCTGTCTCTCTATTTTCTTCCCCATACTCTTGATGTCCCCTCTCTGGATCCCAGGAATCATTTATATACCCAACAGTCAAGAAATATTTTGAATAAATGCTCATAATCTCCTCAGTAATGACATTAAGCTCGAGAATATTTTCTTTATTCTCACGCGATTCTGAGTTGGTTAAGAAATCTCTTTTAATCTATATAATATAATCCAGAGAATAAAATCTTCTGGTTTTAGTCAAGTATCTCCCATAATAAACACAACATATACGTACTTCCCATTCTTGTTTTGTCGATAATAAATGGAGATTTTCCTTTTTATCCGAATCTGAATATGTTACCCTTCCTGTTTTAGTCAAACAGGGTAATGCCAACTCATTCCCGTGCAAAACTCTCCAAATCAGCATGTATCTTCATGAACAAAACCTTGAAAATATCTTCACAATTGTTTTCTTCAAACCAAGAATATATCCTTCTTTTTACGAATCAAAGGCAATTATTGCCCCTGTTTTACTGTTACAGCTCATCACCAACCAATCCATGCCACAAATCTCCAAAAAAAAGTCTCATAAAATTATAACCAAAAATACGCTGTTGAAGCAAAACTTTCCCGCCAAATTCTGTTCATTCCATGAAGAAGAAGATGGTTCTCCCCCTAACAGAAATGGGGTGCGAATATCCATGGGGTGTGCATAGTACATAAGGTGCCCCTTAGTAATCGAGTTGCCCCTTAACCAACACTGAGAGTTCGAATAACATGTGTCCTCCGGGGTGCAAAAACCACTTTTCGAGCAACTTTTTCCACATAAGTGTTTATTGGCCAAAAATACCTACAAGGACATAAAATACCATAATTAATACATAATCGAGCACTAACAGTACAGAACATTGAGAACAAAATATACACAAAAATGCGTCTATCATTTTCGCAGCCTCTTATCCCTTTTACCTATATGGCTTATGGTTACGAGACTGCACCCTAAGTGGAGTTTTCTTTAGGCCGAGTGCAGTATAAGCCAAGACTTGTCAAGAATGGCAAAGTACGCTTTAAACGTCTCTGGCACTCTTGACTCAACCGTGTACCTCGGCGCCTTGATCCTTCAACCCAATCTCCCTTTATGATTCCTACACCACTGGGGTGAGGGAATTTGATGCACTGGTGGAAAGTTGAAGCTACACCTAGAATCCCATGTAGCCAAGGTCGACCAATTAACGCATTTTAAGGTGATTCTACATCAACGACACATAATAATATTTCGGAAGATATTCCCTTCAATGGAATTCGCATAGTAACCTCCCCTTTAGGCTTGTTAGCAGTACCATTAAAACCATATATCTTATATGTTGAGATCATCATCTCTTCCACCCATGGTTTTATAAGTATGATAAAATAAGATGTTCACAGAGCTTCCAGTATCGATTAGAATTCTATTGATTTCCCATGAATCCTCAGCTTCGTCATCCTCATCTTCTTTCGGTTTTGGATTAATTTCTAATTTTACTACCAATGGATTGTCATGCACCTCTTCTCCTTCGGTAATTTCTTCTGCGGTAAAAGAAATAATCTGTTTTCGCCATTCCTCTAGTGGCGAGATTTTCGCAATATTCATAATTTCTCTTCCATCATTATCTCTTGCGAACACTCTACTCAAAACATTATCATGAAAATCTTCAATTGTCTTATATGAATGTACGACAGACTGACATAATAGATTTTTTGCATTTGCACCAACTTCTATGAAGAATGTTTCTTTATTTTTCATCGTATTCACTTTGTGATGCTCTGGTGGTGGTGGCAGTGGTTGATATTGTGGATTCCCTACCAAAAATTCGTTTAGTTTTCCTTGATCTATCATTCTCAAAATAATTCTTTTTACATTTCTGCAATCATTTGTTGTATGTCCATGAAAATGATGATAAGAACAAAACTCATGGCTTCTGTGATTTGGAGGTGGTTCCGTTCCCATGTTCCATGGTGTTGGTATATTTTCCATCAAGATTATAGCTTCCCATATCTTCTCCACACTTGCATTTAGAGGTGGCATCTTGATTTCTTCCCATACTACCTTGTGACCTCCTTGTCCTCTATTATAGTTTTGTCTTTGACCTCCATAAGTTTCTTGCGGTTGATCGAGTCTTTGAATCTTGTTATTTCCACCACGATTGTAGAAATTTATTTCTCTTTCATACTCTTCTTGATCTCGGCTTCCCATAGCCACCAGTTTCTGTTGATTGTTACTTGTCACCTTCTCTTATTGTACTTGCGAAGTATTGGCCACTGTATTTATTAGCTTGGGTAATAAGCTTGCATTCGCTGTTTGTGAGCTGGTGTTCGCAACTGGATATGATTCCATTTCATTTTTCCTTTCCTCTAGAGCAATGTATTATTTTTGAAGTTCTCGCAATTCAGTCATTGTGATGGTATTCTTGACTCTGAAAATTTGGACATACAATAGGTTTGTTGCAAACATAGCATTGATAAATGATAATATAAGATATCTCTCATCTACACGGCCAGCCATTTTGCTACACATAGTTATCCATCTTTTAGTCAGGTGTTTCAAACTTTCGCCAATCCTTTGTTTTAATCCAAACACATCTTCTATACCAGGTCGCGAGAATTATTACTTATATATGCCCCCAAGAATGTAGTCTGCAAATGATTGAAGGAGGTTATTGTGTTCTTTGGTAGACCTTCAAACCATTTTAACGCCTCTCCTGTTAAGCTGGATGCGAAATATTTGCACAATACGACATCATGATTTTCCCATTGTAACATGCACCTCACATAGGCTTTAATGTGTTGAATTGCACAAGTTGTTCCATCAAAAATGCTGGTTACTGCGGGCAAATTGCATTTCGGTGGTATTCCTCCTAATTGTACTTCCCTTGTAAATGGAGTTTTCGCAGCTTCTTCTATTGCTTCATCCAATTGTCTTCTGCCTACTTCTCCTCTATTATTTAGCATTCCTCTCATTTCTTCTAATTCTATCAAGATTTGTTTGTTTACACCTGAATCTTGATCCATTGGTCTTTTTAATTTCGCCTATCTTCTTCTGCGTTCATGTCTATCTTCTCTTGCGAAATTTTGCATTTCTTCTTCATTATCCTCATTTCGTCTTCTTCTGCGATTCTCTTCCTCATCTCTATCTTGAATTCGCATATGATGATGCCTTTCATTTTCCCCTCCATGATTTTGTTCATTTCTTATCAATTCAATTCGCTGTCTTTCATCCATCCTCTTTACTCTATCATACTCCTCATTGAGATTACTGTTATTCCGATTTTGTTTACGCCTTCTTTCTCAATTGCCGTGATTGTTCTGGCGAATTGTCTCCTGAAGCTCTTGTTCTTCCATTTCCGCTCTCAATCTTTCACGTTCGCAGATTAAACGTGCTTGTTTAGCATAATTTCTTTCAATTTCTTCTTCAATTGTCTGTTGATTTCTTTGAGTTTCTCTCTCATGTAAAATTCTTCTTCCTTCCTCTCGATTTCCTTCGCCATCTTGGTCATTTCGTTCCTGATGTTGTCCGTTCTCTTGATTTCCACCATTTTCCCATCATCAAAAGTTTCATTTTGTAGAACGTAACGATCATCAGCTCTTTCTCTATTTTCGCGATATTCTTCATTAGGATTTGATATTTCTTCTTGAATATTGTTTCCAGCATTAATTGCGGGTGAGTTTCGCCTCATTTTCTCTTCTAGTCGATCTTGAATATGATTTTGTAATACTTCTCGATCTTCTATTTTGTAGTCTTATATTCTCCATCCTTAATTCGTGATTTTGCCTTGTTAAATTTGCACGTTCTTCTGCCTCAGCTCTTATTTCTTCATGTATTCTTCGTCTCAATGTTTCTAACGCTCCAATTTCCTCATCTTCATGAATTATTCCTTCATCTGCTTCTTGATTTCTCTCTTCCTGTCTATAATTTCTGTTTTGTTGCTCTTCATCTACTTCTTCTGCCGAATTTGATTGCCAAGTGTGTATGCTCACCCTATCATAATCAGTATTCCTCCCTTGAACTAGTATTTGTTGAATTGGTGGTTGAATTTGATTTTCTCTATTACTTCTCATTCTAGTATATTCTCCCATTTCACTTATTTCTCTTCCATCAATTCTCTTACTTCTTCTAACAGTAGTCGGTTGTTCGGATGTATTTCTTCTTCTAGCCATTTCTTCAATGTTAACAATATTGCAAGAAATTATGGAAAATTATTAATCAATCACTCTAAAATTTCACAAATCTCAATATCAATTTTCAACTTTTTCTAGAATAATCTTCAATACCTCCTTGTTTCTAGCGCCATTATGTAGTTGCAGGAAATCCTACACTACACCCCTCATATGATTTCATTATTAATCAAGTCATTTTTAGGTTTACACTCTTAATTTTATTGATCAATCTTTGAATGTTCTTACAAGAAAAGATAAAGAAATCAAGAATGATCTATGCTCTAGATTTTCTCTCTCCTATTTACTTGTTTCTTACTCAAAAAAGATCTCCCCCTCTCTTTAAAACTTGAACGACTATTTATAAGAAAATACATAGTGGATGACAGCTAATCTTTCCTTTATTATCGGGTATGGTCTGCGACATTCTCGCAACCTTACAAATGTTAACTTCGCAAGCTCTCTAATTTTCGCAGGACTATCATATCTTTCTCGTGATCTTAGCTAACGTCATTTATTTTGTTCTTCCTGAAATTGTTCTGCGACGCTGTTGTATTGTGTTGTTGATAATTTCGCTGAAATATTATTGTTGCGAGATTCTGATCCTACAACTAGTTTGAGTGAATCTTATATCAGAAGAGAAGATTCTCAAGAATAAACAAACTAGGTGCAATCATATGTCAACCACCGTTAGTCAATCAAATCAATCGAAAACAAAGCTAAACCGCAATTATCTAGTTTCCCACCAACGGATCGCGCTAGAGCTTCTCAATCCCAAAGAAGACTTTAAAACGAGCGGCCGTAAGAGATTTAACCTAATTAGATTACTCTCCTCTCCGATAGGCGGTTATACCAGTAACAAAGACAAAAGAGAAAGTCTGTTGTTGCGAAGGATTAGTTTGCTAGAAAGGCAAACTTCGTGTATTTATAGACAAGGAAGTTTGGACACCAAGGAATTTCCAAAATCGAAAATATTGTAAAGATATTCATAAATGCACAGATTCGGTTTTCATAATTCCTGGAAATGCTCTGTCCAAAAATAATAATCGAAATCTCTTGGAAAATATAATTAGTAAATGCACATTACTAATTCTGTAATTTCCATACAAATGAAATTAATAACCTTAATTAAAAGATTCTTAACTTATTTGTGTGTCGATCCTGGGATTCTCTTCCCTTAGCCGTTAAGGAATATCTTTGAACAATTATAGAAATAAACATTCTCAGCACGTGTTCAAAGTTTGTCGACATCTTTACTTTGTAAGTTCTCTTCCACACTTACAACCTTGAAACCGATTTGCCACACTTCCAAACAAGTTTAGAATTGGTTCATATGACTTTCAAGAACTATGTGATTGATCAAACCAACATTCAATCACAATCATGGGTTTACGGTTCTACCAAAACAAGTTTTGGTTCTACCTCCATGTGAGTACTACGCATAGTCACACTAGCTTCCCAAAAGATTCGGTTGACTAGGTACTAGGATCGGTTCCGCACATATATATGGTATCTAACTTATATGTGTTGCACATGTTCACAGGATCGGTTCCCCTTTCTGCTGTAAACCTTGATGCACCCTATACAAGGATCGGTTCCCCTTGATGTACTGCACCCCTTACAAGGATCATTTCCCCCTTTCCCATACTAGGATCGGTTCCCCTTTCCCTTGCAAGGATCGGTTCCCTTTCCCTTACAAGGATCGGTTCCCTCTCCCCAAGGCATACATAATCTGATCATACCAAGGTGATTACTTAAGATTGGTTTTACTAATAAAAGTTATACCAATACAAAAGTCAGGTCTTTGTGAATAGTTCTACCAAAAACTCAACAAGTTGTGAGCGGTTCTACTTTATCACACATATTGGTTGTTCATAAGATATGCAATGAATAACAAAACCAATAAAACCTGGAAATTTCCTTTCCGGTTCATAAAACAAGTTTATGAACTTACTTCCTTAGAACACATGTAAACATTATTCCCTAGGATGAATTCCTCACCTCATACCCATACATAATCACAATAGCATTCAAATGATTATGGTGATGTCTTATCTACAAAGTTTAATGGTTAAGAAACTAACCTCCTATTGTATTCCTCAATGTTGTGTCTATCTAGAGTTCAAATATGCTTCACAGTTATATATTCAATATGCATGACTTGAAAGATACGTTAGGGAATGAAACAGTTCAAGTCAAATATCACTAACCTCAAGTGGAAGGATGATTGTTGTCGTTGTAGCTCCTTGCTTCTTCACATCTTCAAGTCTTTGCAATACTTGTAATGTCTCATATCCTAATACTTTCAAGCTAACCTATACGAAGTTTAACTCTAGTGCATAATCAAGCGACTCTTAACATGAGTTTTGATTCACTAAAATATGACAACCAAACTTGACATACCAACGCTTGGTGGGTTCAACCGAGCCATGCTCTAACAATCTCCCCCTTTGTCAATTTTAGTGACAAAACTCTTACATCATATGGATAAACAAATTACAATAATTCATTACAATCCGTTTGATTCCCGATTCAACAGCACAGTGAAACTGCTTACATTCAATCCTTGAAAATGTCGTTGTTGACATTATAATAACAAAGAAAATACTCCCCCTAAGGAAGATATGTATATATTCAATCCGCACGTCTTTGTTATACTAATCTATATGACATGTTACTCCCCATTAGTTTGTGCTTTCACTCTTTTGTTAGATAAAACATTCAAGTACCAATGTTCTTTTCCTTAGTGATACCAATTAATATAAAATCAATGCCAGTATCACTTGTTTACTCCATATATTTCTCTCCCTTTTTGTCACAAAAATGACAAAGAAACGAAAAAATAAAGGACAACACGAAAAGAATCTTACAAATCTCAGAATAGACTTGTAAACCTGTAGAGTTAGGCACGAGGGTTCCCCACATCATATTCGATAACCAATATCAAAACCGAAACTACAAGTAGTCTTATTTTGATATGTTACCAAGGAAACAATTGCCCGAAACAATTTTTCCCATTTAGTTTAGCAAACCAAAAACGACTAATCACATTAGTTCCTTTGCTAAACCGATTGTTCAAAAACAACCGCTTAATTCGAAAAGACCAAAATAAAGAATAAACTTCATTTTTTTCATCAAGTTCTAATTATCCATAAACTTAGACCTTTCAATTTTAAACAAACCAAATACTAGGTTAGTTAACTAGTATTTCTTTGTTTAGGCATTCGATTAGACTTGAATAACCGAAACCTCACTTTGATAAGACAAACTAAGATCAGAATTAACTTAGTTTCTTATCCGGAATCGAATTGGACTAAACAAATCATCCCGTACACATATTATTTTGTTAAGCCATAAATAATTCATACAAACCAAAATAAATCAACTTGCATAATTATTAAGCTCAACCGGAAGCAATTGAAACACTAATAGACATTATAAGCACCGTAATTTTGTAAGCCTAAACGATTGATACCATACAAAAGCAAGACAACAATAGTTTTTCTTAACCGAAACCAATTGAATCACACATACACACACACATCATGGAGTAAATATCAATTGAATCTAAATTTTGTTAAGCAAAAGCAACAATATATATAATATAAACTCAGGCTTTTCTTAAACAGGAAAACAATTAACTAACAAGATTGTTACCTCAAATTTCGCATCCACTTCTCCAATATGATTGCATCTTCGTCCAGGGAGAATTAATATCGAAATATCACCACGTTTTCATCCTTACGCGTGAACAAAAGAATAACAACATATCTCAACCTTTACCATAGAAAGGTTGAAAACCGATTTTAACTATTGCAAGCAAAAGTTGAAAACCGTCGAAACACATATGCTTTTATGATAAACCAAACCGATTCAACATATTCTGACTTTTTCACATATTGTTTCTATTAAGACCCCTCATAATCCTTTGATAAATCCTACCTACTAGGGCTAGAACTTAACCCCGCTAAATCTAAAAGTCACCCAAACCATGAGGGTTCATAATATATGAGATCGAATATTAAGGTACAAAACCGAAATCAAACATCCCATAAACATACATAGCGAAAAGGTAAAAGCAATTAAGCACATGCTATGTAAACCAAAAACTATCACAAGAAAAATTACTAATCAAATAATTTTATTCATAATAGTATTATTCATAATAGACTAATACAATCAATGAAAGAAATAAAAAATTGATGTCTATTTTCCTTTTCATTTGTGAAACTCTGAAATTGACTTTTTAGAGTTTTCATCCAATGCTGAAACCGGATCCGCAGATTTCATTGGAATCCAATCATCTTCAATGATCACGAGCCTAGATTCAAGGCTCACAACATTATCATTGACTTCTTTAACTTCCTTTCTCAAATCCTTTTCCATGTTCCTTACTTCACATAAAATTAGATCCAGCTTTAGTGAAAGATTCTTGAGAAGATTATCATTGAGAGAGGAGATCTATTCATTAGGAACATCATGCTGAAGCTCTGGAGATGAGTCAGAATATCCATCAGACGATTCAAGATGAATTTTCTTGTTTGGAAATAATATTGTCAAGACTTTTTCGGTTTTGCGAGAACTGCAACTAGAGGAGGACATTTTTGACAGGACTCTGCAAAAATGAGGCAAGATATTTTACCTCTTATAAGTTTTTTAGAACTTTTCTTCAAAGATCTTTGAGAATATTTTTCATAACCGAAAAATAAATTTTTAGAAATATTTAAAACTAAATATTTACATCAATATCCTTACTCCATATTATTAAGGTAACTCGTAAGGATTCATGATAATCTGTAGAACTATCATAATTTGGTTGTTGAATTTTCTTCCTTTGGAGATTTCAACACAATATTTGAGCACTTAGATTCACATCTTAATCTTGTTGTGGGATCATGATACTCAAAGAGCTTATTCTCTTGTTTCGAAGAGATTTTCGATCTATGATTAGATCTCGATTTTCTGGTTTTATACAGTCTCTCTCTCTGTTTAGTATTTAAACATTCCTTTTGAAAATGCCCATTTTGTTTGCACAGAAAGAAAACACTAGAATTATTATGCTTCCTGGAATCAGATCCCTCAGATTTCTTAATTCTTACCTTATTGTTTCTTGAATCATTCAACCTAGGTGATGAATTTTCAAAGCAATTGAGTCTCTCTCTCATTTTCTAATTTTCTGCTTTTAACACCCTAATCTCATCTTGACAAGAACGAATGTGAGAGATGAGTTTAGATACTTGTACCCTTTCGGAGTATTGAGTAACCTCGATTTTCTTTAGACGCTTGTTAAATTTCTCTTTATCATTCAGAAAACTCTGTTTGAGTTTATCAAGCAACGACTTTATTTCACAAATGTCAGACTTAAGAAGATGAGTTCTTTTATCTTTACATGGAAACGATTTTTCGAAAATCAAAGGATTGAACTTTTCATGAGTATCTATGTTTGGAAGGGTTTCAGAATCACAGATTTCTGCAATAGTTGCAACATGATCTATCTCATCAACTTGATTATTCTCATTAGGACAATAATCAAGAGCGGCAGTATAAGCTTTTCTTTTCCACCGTGTGTCCATGGTTGGACAATCTGGAGAGATATGGCCAAAACCTCTGCACTTGTAACATTGGGGAATAACGTGATCATCATCTCAGGTGTCTTCACGTTTAAGTGGAGGTACACTTTTCCTTTTTGGCGCATGTGCTCCTCTTGTTCGATGTCTCAATAGTATTTTGAATCGTTGAGTAATAAGAGACAAGTGATGGTTTATTTCTCCTTCATCTTCAGTAAAGAGATCTTCTTGATCATCGGAATCTTCCGAATATTGAGTCGAAACTCCTTTTATGGCTTTATAGCCCAGATTGTCCTTCTGTTTAGACAACATTTCTTGATCAAAGATCTTCAGTTTTCCAACTAAGGAACTTCTAGATAGAGACGAAAGATCATTAGCTTCAACGATTGCATGCTTCTTAGAATCGTATCTAGATGGCAACGATCTGAGAATCTTGCATACTATATCCTTTTTAGAAATAGTCTTTCCTAACGAGAAAGAAGCATTAATTATCTCAGAGAGTTTAATGTGAAACTCCTCAAAAGTGTCGTTGTCATCCATTCGAAGGTTTTCCCACTTGGAAGTGAGGGTTTGAAGTCTAGCTTTTTTCTCTGAAGAATTTCCTTCGAATACGATCTGAAGATTATCCCAAGTTTCTTTCGAAGTTTGTCATGTTGACACGTGATGTTGTAGTTCGCGACTTACAGCATGAATAATAGCATTCAAACCATCTGAATTCTGCTTTGCCAATGTCTTATCTTCGCTCGAAAATTACGCTAAGCGTTTAAACTCAGTTTCTGAATTTTGTCTCTTTGGAAGAGTATAACCATCGATGACTAATAGCCAAGTATTAAATTCTTGTGATTGAAGAAAATATCTCATAGCAGATTTCCACCATAGACAGTTTGTTCTGTCAAATCTTGGCGGCACGTTAATTGAAGTCGATTCATGAGAACTCGAGTTCATTCTTATAGGTTGGATCGCACCAAAAAAAGATTGTTATATCTTTTCGTGCTTGCCTTCTCTGATACCAATTGAAATGGCGAGGGTACCAAATATACCTCAAGCTAAAACTTTTCCTACCTATAAGTCCTTTCTCCGAAAGTGATTGTCTATGGACTGAGTCGAGACAATACAACTGATCGGTTCACACCTCGTGTGATTGTCTATGTATACGAGATCGAGACAATACAACAACGAAGTGTGTTTACTTGATACAAAGGTTCGGACTTAACCAAACACAATAGGATTGCTTATCAAGTAAATAGGAATTAACGTTTGTGTATTTTACTTTAATTATAATAAAACAATTATAATGCGGAAAATAAAAGTAAATGACACAGCAAGATTTTGTTAACGAGGAAACCGCAAATGCAGAAAAATCCCGGGACCTAGTCCAGAATTGAATACTCCCAGGATTAAGCCGCTACACAAAATTACACCTAACTTCGTATAGTTGAGACCAAGTAAATAAACCTATAGTTCACTTAGTTCCGTCTGTATTCCCATGCCTCTGACTTATGAATAAGTCACGTACTTGGAAACATCCTTTTGGTTCGTATTCCAAAAAGTAAAGGAACAAGAACTCTGTTTGGTATCAACTCTATTCAACCAAGTGATATGAGTCGGACAAAGGCTCTTCCGTTTATCTTAACATAAACTCCTTCGTCGGTTCTAGACCTATCTTATGTTCAATCACCCTAAGGTAATCGTTTAAGATTAAGCCAATAACACCTTTAATCCGAAGAACCGTGTTGATGCCGATCTACTCAATTAAGCAATCCAATCTACCACAAGGATAAACCGATTATTAATTGGATCCTCTTTTACCGAAACAAGTATTGTGCACACCAAAGATTGTAAAACCCAAGTCAGATATTCAATATCTTCTTTGTTCTCAAATCTTCTTAAATCTTCAATGAAAACCTGCACACAATCACTTGTATTTCTTGTGATCAATCACGCACAGAACGGAGTCTGTTAACAATGGATTATCACTAGATCGTCTTTAGAACTAACAACAGTCTAAAGATCCATGTCGAAACTCTGAACTAGTTTGAGTGAATCTTATATCAGAAGAGAATATTCTCAAGAATAAACAAACTAGGTGCAATCAGATTTCAACTACCGTTAGTCAATCAAATCAGTCGAAAACAAAGATAAACCGCAATTATCTAGTTTCCCACCAACGGGTCGCGCTAGAGCTTCTCAATCCCAAAGAAGACTTTAAAACGAGCGATCATAAGAGATTTCACCTAATTAGATTACTCTCCTCTCCGATAGGCGGATACACCGGTAACAAAGACAAAAGAGGAAGTCTGTTGTTACGAAGGATTAGTTTGCTAGAAAGGCAAACTTCGTGTATTTATAGACAAGGAAGTTTGGACACCAAGGAATTTCCTAAACCGAAAATATTCTCAAGATATTCATAAATGCACAGATTCAATTTTCATAATTACTGGAAATGCTCTGTCCAAAAATAACAATCGAAATCTCTTGGAAAATATAATTAGTAAATGCACATTACTAATTCTGTAATTTCCATACAAATGAAATTAATAACCTTAATTAAAAGATTCTTAACTTATTTGTGTTTCGATCCTGGGATTCTCTTCTCTTAGCCGTTAAGGAATATCTTTGAACAATTATAGAAATAAACATTCTCAGCACGTGTTCAAAGTTTGTCGACATCTTTACTTTGTAAGTTCTCTTCCACACTTACAACCTTGAAACCGATTTGCCACACTTCCAAACAAGTTTAGAATTGGTTCATCTGACTTTCAAGAACTATGTGATTGATCAAACCAACATTCAATCACAATCATGGGTTTACGGTTCTACCAAAACAAGTTTCGGTTCTACCTCCATGTGAGTACTACACATAGTCACACTAGATTCCCAAAAGTTTCGGTTGACTAGGTACTAGGATCGGTTACCCACATATATATGGTATCTAACTTATATGTGTTGCACATGTTCATAGGATCGGTTCCCCTTTATGATGTAAACCTTGTTGCACCTCATACAAGGATTGATTCCCCCTTTCCCATACTAGGATCGGTTCCCCTTTCCCTTACAATGATCGGTTCCCTTTCCCTTACAAGGATCGGTTCCCTCTCCCCAAGGCATACATAATCCGATCATACCAAGGCGATTACTTAAAGATAGGTTTTACTAATAAAAGTTATACCAATACAAAAGTCAGGCCTTTGTGAATAGTTCTACCAAAAACACAACAAGTTGTGAGCGGTTCTACTTTATCACACATATTGGTTGTTCATAAGATATGCAATGAATAACAAAACCAATAACACCTGGCAATTTCCTTTTCGGTTCACAAAACAAGTTTATGAACTTACTTCCTTAGAACAAATGTAAACATTGTTCCCTAGGATGAAATCCTCACCTCATGCACATACATAATCAGAATTACATTCAAATGATTATGGCGATGTCTTATCTACAAAGTTTAATGGTTACGCAATAAACCTCGTATTGTATTCCTTAATACTATTTCTATCTAGAGTTCAAATATGCTTCGCAGTTATGTTTTCAGTATGAACGACTTGAAAGATACGTTAGGGAATGAAACAGTTCAAGTCAAATATCACTAACCTCAAGTGGAAGGATGATTGTTGTCGTTGTATCTCCTTGCTTCTTCACATCTTCAAGTCTTTGCAATACTTGTAATGTCTCATATCCTAATACTTTCAAGCTAATCTATACGAAGTTTAACTCTAGTACATAATCAAGCGACTCTTAACATGAGTTTTGATTCACTAAAATATGACAACCAAACTTGACATACCAACGCTTGGTGGGTTCAACCGAGCCATGCTCTAACAATATGCTTATATCCACAGTTGGTTACGTAATCTCAACTCTACATTTCAATCATTGAAACATTCTTCTATAATGTTATAACAATCATTATTCACAATTATCGTCATCAAATATATTTTCAAGATTGAAACGTCAACATGACTTTCGTCACAGGTTAAGATGAAAAATGGTTAAAGCGAAAGCTTATCAACACATATTTCGAGAGAAAAAATAGGCGAGTAAACTCGGCTCGAAATAACAAATGTGTATGTATGAAAACTATCATACTTATACGACTTTGTCTCAAGAGTAGGAGATAGAGTCAGAAAGCTGAACTGGCTTGCAGAATGTAAGCTATCAGTTCCGGTGTTTGAATACGGTTGTATAAACACTTGAGTCTGTTGTTTTGGCCGTTCCAGGAGATACGGGTCGTCCTGTCCTTGGAACATGTCACATTCAAGAGGCGTCCAGGCGAGCGTTCCCCTAGCATGATGTCGGTCTTGCCTGCTTCGATCGACCTTTTTATGCCTGCTTCGGTCGAGGGCCTTCTCCGTGCTTGCTGCGTTCGAATGTCGGTCTTGCCGGATCGACCTTGCTATGCATGCTTCGGTCGAGGGACTATTGCGCCTGCTTCGCTCGATCGTGGGGTTGTGCCTAATCGACGTACTGTTGCGCCTGCTTCGTTTGTGGGGCTACTGCGCCTGCTTGATCGAACGTGGGCTTGATGTGCCTAATCGACGGACTGTTGCGCCTGATTCGTTCGTGGGAGTACGCGAGGTGTGACGACGACCTTGTTGGGACATGTAACCCTGAACGGATGTGGACCCCACCATGTATATGCTTCTACCAAACGTCACCCTGTTGCACCTGTTTGATAGGCAGGTGGGCCCGCCTACTTCGCTCAACCGTGGGACTCATCATGCGCCTGCTTGATCGAACGTGGGCTTGTTGTACTTGCTTCGGTTAAACGTGGGTCCACTGTGTGCGCCTATTATACCGGCCTTGTGTCCTGATCAATACCAGCCTTTGTGACTTGATCAATACCAGCCTTGTGACTTGATCAATACCAGCCTTGTGACTTGATCAATACCAGCCTTTTTTGCTGACGTGATATCAGTCTTGCTTGCGTGACAAAATATTAGCCTTGAGATCTCGACTAATACCAACTTCGCGGATTTGAGCAACACCGGCCTCGTTTGCTGACGTGGCCTAATACCATCCTTGATTGATTTTCCCCTACGGTTTATGTGCTTGATCAATGTGGGACCCGCCGCGTGCCTGCTTTGCTTGGGGCCGGATGTGCCTGCTTTGATCAATCTGAAGCTGATTGTGCTTGATCAGTGTGGGACCCGCCGCGTGCCTTCTTCGACCAGACACCAAACCTGTTGCCTCACCCAACACCAGACTTGTCTCTTGACCAACACCGGTCTTGTCTTGACGAACATCGTCCTTGCTATCTTGTTTCGTTCGAACACCGGCCTTGTCTCATATACCAGCTTTTTTACTTTTACCAACACCGGTCTTGCTGTTGTGACCAACACCGGTCTTGCTGACTAACACCGGTCTTGCTAATTAACATCGGTCTTCCCTTTGATCGAACGTGGGATCCAGGCGTGCTTGCTTTTACCAAACGTGAACCTTGTATGTTCGAACGTGGTGTGGGTCCCACGGAGAGCGTTGAAACAACTTCTGGTGGAGGGAGCGTTGAAGAAGCTCTTGACTGACGGCGGAGGAATTTCATGCTGAGCCTCAGTCCCCAAGCGTGGTCTACGTGGCTCTATCTTGTATGCCCGATGGGTCTTTTGTACGTAATGGTCGTTGATATGGTGAAGCTCTGGATGGTATCAATCGACGAGCAACAAAAGTTCTTGGCAGCAGTTGTGATCAGAAGAGACTGGTAGGGAGAGGCATGATAGCTATGGGCACGAACTTGGCAGTTTTCATATAGTGATAGAGCTCGTCTCATTTTAGAGGGATAAACTGGAATCGATGGATTACTTGACGTTTCTTCATGAAATAGAGAAGAGGGAGACAGTCCCTTGCCCACGAGTATCCAGAGCTTTAGACTTGATAGGTGTTGTCACGCTAGATTCATGAGGTTGTCTTTGAGATGGGCAGTGCTAAGCAGTACCAGTCATACTCCTTTGGTAACGCAACCACTTCTTCTACGGGAGAGCGTATCTCATTGATGTAGTTACCATCGATCCAAATATGGAATATCTTGGACGTTGTTTCACCATTACGGCAGTCGTGCATAGGGTACTGGAGTTGGAGTTGGCGATTTTGGACGCGCAGTATGTTGTATCTCGGCGGCTTTCCTCTTGCTGCTTCGAAGATGCTTACGGAAGGCTGAAGGTTGTATTGCCTGTTGGTGGGATGTATGCTTCCACGAACATCATGAGGCTCTTCATTACTGGAAGGCCTGGTTCTTTCTAAAAGGGAAGATGCTGTCGTAGATGAGCGTTCAACAGCTTCACGAAGTTCAGAGGATGACCAAAAGTGCAGATTCTCCAACATAGCACGGTAGACATGCACCATCCTCTGATAGAGTGATTCGCCCGGATTCTTTCTCGACATGACACGCGGACATCGTTATCTTCTTGAGGCTGCTCCCTTGAGGTGTCGGCTTCAGTGGATCCGAAGATGTCCCATGCTCGCTCTTGTCTGGGATGACATAATAGGCGAACCCTTTGTGATGATTCAGAGATGACAATATTCGTTGAATCCTCCGAATCGCTTCATGTTGTAGTGCGGTCCAGAATAAACTTGCCCCTTTCTTCAGTGAGGGGTGAATAAAGCAAAAGTTCACCTTGCCCATGAAGTTTTGGAGCTTCTTCAAGGTTCGCGGCAGCGGCATTGTGAGGATAGCTTGAGTCTTGGATTTGACTACTATATCATCCACGTAATCTTCGACTTGCTTATGCATCATGTCGTGGAAGATTGCCGTCATAGCGCGTTGATACGTTGCACTGGCATTCTTTAAACCAAAAGGCATAACAATATAGTAAAAATTTCCAAGAGGAGTTTGAAAGGCTGTCTTACTTGCATCATGCTCATACATCCTTATCTGATTATAGCCGTTGTAACCATCCATGAAGGAGAACATGCCGTGTCCGCTGGTGGCGTCTACTAACATGTCGATGTTAGGCAGAGGAAAGTCGTCCTTGGGGCAGCATTCGTTCAAGTCTCTGGATCTATGCAACAACTGATCTCGCGTCTGAATTGCCTCGGAGATTGTTTGACCAGTTTGGATCGGAGATTGTACGAATGCTTACACAAGGTTGAGCTTATGGAGATAGGCCTAAGAGATTCCTCATTGTCGAGCTCATCAGTTGTGGAGTTGGTACCATCTTGCAGCTGTCGTGGAGCGTCTAGCACTTCTTCTTGTGGATCGTCATTGTTGTAGCATCCTGTTGGGTGGAGAGAATAATTGAGATGCCTTTCCAGCAAGGACACATCATGGGGCCTAGCCTGATGCAAGTCGTTCCTCCTTCTGGATTGACGCTCACGTGGGGAGTGGGATGCAATGGACTTTGTCTGATCCTTCCCGCGGAGCTTACCTCGGTTTGAACAGTTCCACTCCGCATATTCGTGCATAAGGAAATAATGATGCAGGAATACGAATGACTTCTTTATTCAGCATAGTCTTCAGGCATTGGTGATACGTTTTGAAGGGACGATCTCGTATGTGCTGGTCTGGTTTCATTCAAAGTCTGTCAGTGCGGTGTGATGCCATACGATCTCGCCTGATCGAACCTTGGCCGTCCTGAGAGTCTTGAGAGTAATCACATTCGAAGACGTTCCCATGTCGATGAGGGCCCTCTTGAACTCTGAATCCTTGATGCGTGCAGTAACATGTAGGGCTTGGTTATGACCTTCTTCTGGTTAATTGCAACAAAACGTCTCTTCCCGCTGATTCTTCGAGAGGTGTAAAAGTTCGCATAAACTTTCCACTAGAGAAACCACTTCCTGATCCACTGGCCTCTAGATCATAGTGAGACTATTAACTTGAGGAGGATCGTTGTGAGGATCAGTCCCCAGTGTAGGAATCTCCATGACAAGATCGTTCATATCTGATGTTGCTTCTTTGATCAGGTCCATGTAGGCCCGCACCGCTGAAGTACCTTCTCCGGGTGCGTGGAATGCGTTCCTTGTTGGATCCATGGGATGTCGCCGCTATTGTGGCAATCGATCAGTTAATGTCTTAAGAAAAGTGAGTACCTCTTTCTGATTTGCATCCATATTCGTTTGAGTCTTAGCAAGGACTTCCTGCCTCTCCATCAAATCTGCGATGATAATGGGAAATGGTCCTCCTCTTACTCCTCCAGCTCCTCATCTTGATGAAGGAGTGGAAGTTGTTGCTCTGGTGACCGCCGAAATGTCGAGGTTTGCAGCTGCTCTGGCTCTGGTGACAAGAGGCGTCACTCCTAATGGGATATCTCCCCCTGCTCCGCTGGTGCTGGTAATAAAGGAAGCAATTCCACGAGATACATTGATGGTATTGACTGGCTGCACGGTGACACCTGGGATATCAACACCGAGAGTGTTGTCAACGATAGTCTCGTCAGGATTGATTGCTGACCCAGACCTAAGATCCGCCATTTTCGAAATCAGTAAAATTGAATTGGTATTGAAGAAATTGACTTCACAACCAAGAGATTAATCTCCCACTGTGGTCGCCAATTGTTTATGGGTGAAAACTATTTCTGCGGGTTTTGGTAATTTGGTATGTGTGGATGAGAAATGAATCTAAACCCTAAACAACTGCACTGCACGGGCGGGCTTGTGATTCGAGAAATCAATCTGTACAACTCCGGCCTAAACCAAGAAATGGTCGTTCCAGACTTGCTTCGATCACAAAGTGAAGGAGATGGGGTTGATCTTAGGAAGGGAAGCGAAGAAGGTGTTGAGATTGTGAAGGTGTTGGCTGTGTATGACTTGTATCAGAAAGCTGAACTAGCTTGCAGAATGTAAGCTATCAGTTCTGGTGTTTGAATACGGTTGTATCAACACTTATTTTTGTTGTCTAGTCTTGTTTGAAAATAGGGAGGAGAACCTATTTATACAAGTCATTGAGCCTATCCCACGGCTCTCATGGGAAGTGGAGAAAGTGGAGTGATGGAGTAGTGGAGTTTCTTGTGTTAGTGTTACACGATCAATCTTTCCCACTTCTCCCATCATCACTATCCGTCCATGACTTCCTGACACGTTCTTGTGATGGCGCATTGTGCGCTGCACGCTATAAACCGCTAGACCAACACCCCAGTATGTATCCCCCAGTTTGTGACATGATTGATGTCTCGAGTGTGTGGATCGTGGGACCCACAGAAAGCAGCATGTGATGCTAGATTAAATAACTAAGTTATTTAGGAAGTCGATACTTGTGAAGTATCGTGTGTATTCTATGCAAGTAATGCATCGAATATACTCAGCATGTATGAAGCATCGTTGTTTGAGCGTCTTAAAATAGCTTCATGTCCAGCCTACTTCATGTGATGGTTTGGAGGCTGCGCAAGCAAGTCCTGACTTGGCCGACCACATGGTGTGGTAGAGTGGCGGATGATAATCACCATGAAACCTCATTGACCAGTTAACTCCAGATCAGGGTTGTATAACCAAGCAGGTGAAGTTGAACGAACGAGATGATCTTTGAGACACTCATCTGCGACCGTTAGTGGAATTAGGTATTGTGAAGAGGTGCGCAAGCATCACTCTTCAGCTTGGTCGAAACCAATCTCGGGACGCAATTTTGGCCAGGCCGATTGTGCATGCGTGTAAACGGCATGCCGGTATAGGCACTTATACCTTACTGCCCCATGAATGCGTGATCTGGACCGCTCAATCTGTCCAGTAAAGAGGAGCGGCTAGGATCAATTTGTGACAGAAATTTTGTGCCGCAAAGGCCGCGCGACAAGCCTACTTCGGGCGCGCGTTTCGAGACGACCAAGCTTGGTCGGTCTTGGCCGATCAGTCCGGCGTGCAGACGACGGGCTGGTGTACACGCCTATACTTTACTATCCCATAGAATCGTGATCTAAGCCACTCAATTTTTCCGGCAAAGTTGAGTGGTCGAGATTAGTTTGCAATTGGGAGGTGTGACCACGCCTAGTTTGGGAGTGCGAATCGAGGCAACCAGGCATGATAAGCTTTGGCCGATCGGGTGTGGAGATTGATGGGTCCATAGTGATCATGTTGATGCTCATCGGACCTGCTTAGTCTACTCATAAACCCTTCGTTCGTGCAGGAGAAAATGGACGCTCGTGATGTTCAAACCCTAATTAGGGTTTCACCGGCCGTGCGTCATGCCTTGTTTGGGCGCACGAACTGGAACGATCAACTATAGTTGGTCCTGACCGATCGGTCATGTGTAGGCGGGCCCACGGTTATTGTGTTGACATGCTCTGGGACCTTTGAATCTACATCTACACCCTCCATCTATGCCTGCGAAGATGGATGGTTGAGACTGCTTTGCGACATATGTAATGTGCCGCAGACCCTAAATTAGGGTTTCACGTCCGCGCTGCTTTGGATGGACGATTTGGAAAGCCATGCTACCCTTTTGGGGAGGCCGACCATGCGGGGCCCGCATTGGGTCGGTGGTGAATACTCCAGTACCTGCCTGAGGGTTATGGATTCGATCTTAGCCATCCAATCATGTTGGTGAAGTTGGATGGTCGTGATCGTTTCTGAGACTGATACGGACAGTCCAGATGCTCAAGCGGGCTACTATAACACTCCGAGAGTTATAGCCTGTAAGGGTATTTCGTACATGCTTCATTATTAATGCTTGGAGATTCGTGTTTCTCTGCTGAGAGCAACACTCAGTCGTCATGCCGCACCAATGATAAGAGTGAAGCAGTACAGGAAATACAAGGCTGGTCATACATTAATAATGTTATAAATTCACAAGGTATATGGGATTGTTGCTACATGCTCCATTTTAGGTGAATTAGTAAAGTGGAGAAGTATTCATCACTTATCAGTGGCTCTATCCTTTGCAGGATGTCAACGCATAATTTTGGCTTTTACAATTTTAGCCCTGAACTAAAATCCACCATCAACAGATAGCAACGCATGTGAGTTCAACCGAGCAATGCTTTAAAAAGCTATAACTAGAATAGAAATCAAGACTTATAGTTTTGGAAACTAAACTTGACAACAAGCTTGAGATATGCGAGTTCGACCGAGAAGTGCTCTAACAATCTCCCCCTTTGTCAATTTCAATGACAAAACTATCAATACATACGAAATACAAACTAAATAAACTTTGTAGCTCTCAATCCAAATGCTTGATTTCCTTGGTTCTTCAACATTACTCGAAATTTTCGTCACTTCCAAGTACTCCAGTGATTCTGAATATGTTCAACTCAGCATCATAGTTGTTGAAGATCCGTAGCTATAACAATGAGAAAATAGTACCTCTAAATCATTGTTATACAATGTCATAGTATTATTACACAACATCAAAGTCCAACTGTATCACAACTTTGACAACAATACTATGATGATATGTATCACTCCCCCTTAGTCAATACTTCATCTCACATGAAAACCACTCCCCCTTACATAGTGATCCTTAAACCATATGTATTTGTAGTGTAAACTACACATTAATTATCTCCCTTTTTGTTAATATAAATTGGCAAAGGTACGAAAACTAGTGGGATAATAATGAAATTCTCATAGAGATACTTCATGACTAAAAGAGAACATATCAACTTTGTTTCGATGATTTCACATAGTCGAAACTTAGCGTATTCATCAAGGAGTTTATAAAGATACAATAAAACTCGTACAATATTCCACAGCCGCACTCCCCACAAAGATTTGGCAATTAAGCACAAGTTCAATTAAGAACTCTCCCCCATAAAATGTCATTCCCCAAAAAAACGAGAACGACGTTACTTTTACAAGAAAAGAAGGATTTATTTGGACATTAACAAATTACATGAAACATGAATTTGTATCCAAAATACTCAATTAAATTAACCATAAGACAACCCATGAATAATTTAATCGGAAATGCTCACATAAGAGAACTTACGGAGCCACACAGTACTTACACAAAGATGTGGATCAGGGAAAAACCAATACTGCAGAATATTCAAATATTCATTCTATTTTTCTTCAATATTTGCATAGAGACATGTAATAGACTTAATCTTTGTAAGCAAAAGTTCATCCTATCTTCCATCAATGTTTGCATAATGACATAATAGGCTTAACTTTTGCTGTCAAAAGTTCATTTTATCTTTTATCAATATTTGCATAGTGACATATAATAGACTTAACTTTTAAGCATATATGGGACAATCATAGTTCACGGATGCAAACACACATATCCCATAACAAGTTGCAATATATAAAACCATAAAGATTAATACTGCAAAATCATCTTCCAAATAAACTTTAGAATTTAAATAAATAAATCTAAAAACATTGCAAGATGAAAATCGTTGGAAATAGCTATGTGTACTCGCAATAATGTTTATTTAAAACCCTGGTTATCTTTCTTAAAACACGTGAATAAATTCTCATAAGAAGTTTCCTAGAAAAAGTTAGATAATATAAGAGAAAGAGAACTTTAGGCATCATCTTCATCATCGGAAACCATCAAAGTAGCTTGAATCTTATCCATGTATTCCTTGATTTCGGGGAACTTGGTGGCAATCACACATAATTGTTCTTGCACACATTTTACCTTGGAATTGATCTTACACACACCCTTATGAATTTGATGAAGAAGACTGAAGGTGGTAGAATCACAAGAATCGTCAACAATATCAGATCTTTGTCTCTTGCAAGAATTCTGCTTCATACGTTTGAAGGTACAAGGACGAACAAGCTTGGGAGTTCCAATAGAGTTTCCAATAGTATCAATGGAGGAAGTGCGACAAATTTGCTCTATCAAACAAGGAAATCCTAACTTCTTGTTAGAAGACATCATCGCCATCATTTGAAGAATGATAAATCCACAAATGTCGATACTTTGAGTACCCAATTCAAGGAAATAACCAACTCCGCAAACTGATGACTCCACCAAGAAATCTTAATTGTGGAGGGACAAAGATTATACATACCAATTTTTTCAAAGGCCATCAAGGCAAGACTAAGATAATTAGTAGGAAATTTTTCATCAATCCAATCAACACATTTACCACAAAGACCATTAGAAATGGTTTTATAGGATGGTCTTTCTTCCCTTTCTCTAGGAAGGCGAATACTACCCAAAGGGATTTTGGTAAATCTTGAAATCAACTCTCTATTAACAAGAATCCTTTCTTTATTTGTCATGGTCTTTAATTCCATGTCAACAAGATCAACATCATGGATGTTAGTATATAAAATTCTTGTTAGAGTGTCGAAACCTTGACCAAGACCATTAAAGATGTTTCCAAGATTAAATTTTTCAAAGCAAACCAAATCTTCTTTAACCACTAACCATATATGATTTCTTTCCTAGAATAAAACCACTATAAGAAATCCTTTCAAAGATCTTACTACTAGAATCATTGATAAATCTAATTCTAATAGAATCTTGATTTTCAGGTATAGTCATGCTAGAAGATGATGAATCCAAGTTTTTTGAAACCTTCTTTGAAACGTTGAAATTTCCCATGAAACCTGGAAATCGAGATTACAACGAAAAGGAAAAACTTACTTGATATGCTCCTTAAAGATGGGGAAAATCCTTAGTCTCTTTTGAATCTCCAAAGAAGAGTTTTAATGGAGATAAGACATGAACCCTAGAATAGTTCACGTACGTGGACTAAAAGGGGAAGAAGAAGGGTACGCGTACCATACTTATTATAAACCAAAAAAATGGGCTTGGAAACGTTCATGAACCACGACCCGCAAAAGGAAGCAGGATTTGTTAAGCGTTCAACATCCAAGGTTCACACATTTAAAGGTTCAATATATTGCAGTCGATTAAGAAAACTACATCACTTTAATTAACCTTGGATGGAGAAAAAGAGACTTGTCAAGGAATTTTTCTCAGAGACAAAGATTAAAACATAAATTAACCAAATCACAAAAAAAAAGTTCAAACTGTTACTGGCCCCATCTCAAGTTATATACAAATGGGGTAGGGCCAAGCTTGTTACCAAGAGGCCAGATGTGCAGAGAGATTCTCATGCAACTTTTCTGGTTGATATTTGTGAAATGTACCAGAAGTATAATCATAGTAGTGATAATACTCAAGGTTAATAGAATTTTTTGAATCCTTTTTCTTATGACCAAGAAAAGACTTTTTCCGAGAATTAGAACCTATACCAAACTCACCAGGCATATTTTTATCAATTTCACATGAGTTGGTAGTAAGCCTAGTTCATACATCATGACTACATGATTTGACAACTACATAACTTTTATCAGAATGATTCTTATCCTTAATCGAATCATGCTTTTCTAAGAATTTAAAAAACGCTTTCAAAAGCTCTAAATAGATCTTTGTCAATTGATCCATCATGATAGTATCCCTTAAAAAGATTAAGGGTTAATCTAGTGAGGTTCCATATGTTTCAGTGTTGACCACATTTTCTCAAACGAACTTTCTTAGAAGAACTTTTAATTTTTCCTTTAGACTGTTCCTCATCATCTAAGTTTTCAAAAGTCTTATATGGAACGATATTATCATGAGAGACCCGAGGTCTAATGGATAATAAGCTCTGAACAGTCTTTAAGGAATTCTGGCATGCGTTACAGATGCCAAGAGCAAATTTCCCAAAGAAATTTCCCATAGGGACAGACTTTTCGGGATCGGTCAAACACAAACTTATTAGGTTTGTAGTGTTTGCCTGCTCTGATACCAATTGAAAAAGCGGGGGTCTAACAACCACACCCAATCTTTCACTTAGCAATCTGTATGGACTAACTCCAATATAATTTCAAGAGAATCAACTAAACAGTCAGACTCAATCTAAAGAAAAGCATATCAAAGAGTTATATCTCTATTTCCCAATTCAATCTGCAATCAAAAAAATAGGAATTTGCGATCCCGATTGAATATAAGAAATAACTTGGAAGGTATCAAAAACCAATATCCAAGTGTCAATCAATTTAAAAAACAACCAAAGGTCAGATTTACAATTGATTGAACTTCCGCACAACCTGTGATATTTCAATTATATAAACAAATATAATGCGGAAAGATACCAGAAGTTTTGTTAACGAGGAAACCCCAAATGTAGAAAACCCCGGGACCTAGTCCAGATTTAGACACCACACTATATTAAGCTACTATATACACTAGCCTACTCCAAGTTAACTTCGCACTGGAATGTAGCTGACCCCTAACCAATCTCACACTGATCAAGGTACAATTGCGCTCCTTATGTCTTTGAATCCCAGCAGGACTCTACGCACTTGATTCCCTTAGATGATCTTACCCACAACTAAGAGTTTCTACGACCCAAAGTCGAAGACTTGATAAACCAATCTTTCTCACACAGAAAAGTTTGTTGAATAGATAAATCTGTTTCTAACAGATATACCTCTGAGTTTTGTTTCGTCTTTTGATAAATCAAGGTGGACATGAACCAATTGATTTACCTCTGAGTTTTGTTTTGTCTTTTGATATATCAAGGTGAACAGGAACCAATTGATTTACCAGACTTTATTCCCAAAGAACAGCCTAGAAATATCAATCACCTCACAATAATCTTAATCGTATGGTAGCGAAACAAGATATTGTGGAATCACAAACGATGAGACGAAGATGTTTGTGGCTACTTTTATCTTGCTTGTCGGAGACTAAATATCGAGCAAATATTAGAGATGATAGTACTCAATCACGATAGAAAATAGCAAGATAAGAACACGCAATTACAGAGAAAATAGTTTGGTCTGGCTTCCCAATACCAATGAAGTCTTCAAGTCGTTAACCTATGGGGTTTTAGAAAAACCTAAAGTTAAAGTAGAATCGACACTAGTCCCAACTAGTATCACACATGAGGTGTGGGTATTGGGTTTCCCAGTTTCTAGAGTTCTCATTTATATAGTCTTCAAATCAGGGTTTGCAATCAATTTTTCCTTGGTAACAAAGCATTCAATATTTACCGTTAGATGAAAACCTGATTAGACTCAAGCTAATATCTTTCAACCGTTAGATCGAACTTAGATTGTTACACATGAATGAAAAGTGACTTCATTTATATATGAGTAACCGTACCTAAACGTGTACACCTTTTTTGGCTTAACAATAGTTAACCGAAGTTAGCCATATGAACACTTTCATGTCAACCTTATTCATCTTAACCATAACTAGTTCAAATGACTCAAATGAAACTAGTTCCAGAGTTTTTCAATTTTTTATATTCTCGTAGAAGTGTACAAGACACAATTGAAGCAAAATCGATTTTGATTCACTCGAATCAATTCATAAACATTATAGCCACGGTTTGGAAAAGATTGCATTCCTTAGTATATAAATGTATTAGTTCATTAACAAACCGATTTTATAACATAATCCACTCAAGTATGTTAACGTATACGCATACTCAAGTAGCCGGACTGGGACTGTGTTCGCCAGTGTGCAAACGGGTACGCACACTGTCGTACAGTTCCAAGTTTCAGTTGAATCCAATATGCGTACTGGTACGCATACTATAGTTCTCGGACTTCAACTGACTTCGCCAGTTCCCGTACTGGTATGCATAATTTAGCTCCCGGACTTTACCTGACCTCGTGTACGCATTCTGGTATGCATACTACATTCCGGTCTTGGATCAACACATATGCAAGTAGGCATACTGTGCACATAATCCAATTATGGTTAAGTGCTCTAAACTACCATTTCAATCACTGAAACATTCTTAGAAGACGACAATAGCTGTCTCACACAAACTATTAGATTCAAAGCAATTTTCAAGTGATCGAATGATCAATACGAAACATTCCGAGTCTAGATCAAATGACTGTCTCGCACAAATCATGTAAGATATTACCATGTGATTTTTCACATGATCATCTTTTGACTTTCGTCAAGAATATAAGATGAACTTGGTTAAAGTGAAAGCTTACCAACACATATTTCGAGAAATATGTAAGCGAGTTAAACTCAGCTAGAAATATCAAATGTGTACAATCAAAATATATATAGCTATACGATTTTTGTCTCAAATAGGAGATAAAGTAGATAGACTTTTGAGTGATAGATGAGTTCAACTATCCACATACCTTTTGTTGATGAAGTTACACAATCTCCCCTCAGTAGTTCTTCATATTCAATCGATGAACGCCGTGAAGTCTAATGCTCAACTACACTTTCTATCCTAATCCGAGACTTAGCTATAACTAGACTAGAAATCAAGACTTATAGTTTTGGAAACTAAACTTGACAACAAGCTTGAGATAGAAATGCTTGCGAGTTCGACCGAGCAGTGCTCTAACATGGGTTAACACAATTTTTTGTGTGGGAGAGAAGGTTGGCATGGATAGTATGATTTTAACACACTCGTGGTCCTCTAGTTCGTTCGGTCAGGCTGAGTCATGGGATTGAGTTGGTTTACCAAGATTTATCTGCGTTTTTCATGTTATACTGAGGTTTTCATTCTTGTGGGGGATTGTTGGAAAACAATACTAAATTTTCTTTTATAGCTTTTAAAATACTTTTTTATATGTGATTGGAGAAAGTGTATTATTATGAGAAACTAATGGGAAGCCTAACAAGTTAAGTTCCAACAACGAACTACTACATTAGTTGAACAAGTTGTCGTGCTAGCATACCAGCGAGCCTCATGAGGTAATCCAAGGGAGACGAAGAGGGTATGGGAAATGATTATGTCACAAGGGGGGAAGCTAACTCTACCTTCCAATGCCATATTCTGCAATATTGCGTCATTGGGGACTCAAACCTGAGAACTCCTGGAGCGCACCAAACCTTTGAGGAATGGGGATAACCAGCTGAGTTAGTTACTCATTTTAAGTGATTTTTTTTTTTGTGAATGAAAAACTTATTGGTCCCATCGGGGATTTTCCAATTTTAAGTTGTTTTAAGAGACCATGTAAACTTATTAGTCCTACATCGGGGAGTTCCACTTCTTAATTTGTATTTGTCAATTATACAAGCAAGTTTTTCTCATACTTCTAAGTAATCCAAGGAAAAATGTTTCTTTATATTTTTGAAAGACCTAAAAAAATTTTATATTATTTCTTAAGCTTTCACTTTCCTTGACGGTTTTTTCGAAGTTGCTAAGCTCAAGTCGAGCATCTATTACATATGCTCGTAGTTGATGTATTAAGGTGTCTTATCCTGGAGGCATCCGTCCTGTGAGGGTTATAGTATCACTCTTGTATATATCTTGGCGCTAATGTCTTATGGACAACATGTTGAACACGTAACTTACTATGTTTTTATAATTTTTTGTCGAGTTACTATTGAGGAGATATGTGGGCTCATTCGTTTAGTAAAATCGTTCACTTCATATGAAAGATCTAAATATCAACAAATTTTATTTACTTGATTTATTTTATTTTATTGTTATTGTACCCCCAACAAGGGCAAGGCAATTGCTGAAGATAACCTGGGTACAACAATGCATTTGCTTGGCAAGGTTAAACCCACTCTCTTGTATGTAGATGAACATATTATTGTATCATCTCTCTAAACTTTAATAATCAGTTTATTTTTTTTTTTTAGGAAAGATAAATATATTGACTAGCAAAGATAGTACAAAAGATTTACAAATTTGTTGTTATCAAAAACATCAGAACAATGCTAGATTTATGAATTTTTTATCGTAGTTTAGTAGACATATGATGAAGAATTTTTATTCTTGCTTCTTTAGTTATGTGTTCCGCTGCTGAATTGTACTTCCGATTTATAAACTTTACCTGAGCTTGAGGAAGATCTTTAAAAAATTTCTTGGTTTCCTGCAAAGTGTTTTCAGTTGTCCAAGAGAAATATATGCTTACCTTGTTGATATTGTCTGCCAGAGCTTTGCAGTCACTGACTATTGAAACACTTGACAAGATATTCTCTTTTAACCATGTAACAACCTGTAACAAGGATTTTGATTTCGCAGGAAAAGCCGAATATTCCTTTTCCAATCCTGCTGAAATGTGCTTGAAAGACTCGTGATCCGCTGAGTAAAGAATATAAGTGTATCCCATGCATTAAAAGGTCTTCTTTCTTAAAAGGAAGCATCGGTATAATATCCAATCTGTGTTTAATTCTGACCATTTGATTATGACTGAAGTCGTCTTTTGAATGTTAATTCCCTCTGGAATAATTTTTGGGGGATAGAGTGCAAAAATCTATTGATTTGGTCAATCAATTTAAATAGGATCTGGGTTTATTTTCTCAAAAACGACCGAACTGTGTTTCCGGATGAACCATAGAATGGTAGATATTTTTTCCACAAGATGAGTCGACTCTGGAACCGAGAGCCAACCCTTAACCCAAGAAATAATCAAGTCAGTATTGCTTGACGATATTATATTTCCTAGAGAAAAACCGAACCAAATATCTCTAGCGAAATGACAAGATCTGAATAAACGATTATCGGTTTCCTGAACTTGGGCATTACACATATGACAGTGAGGATCAATATCTTGGTTATGGGACCCAAGTCTCGACGAAGTTGGCAGATCTTTCTGAGTTAATTTCCAAATAAATAATTTAATTCTTAAAATTACCTGCATTTGCCAGATATTTTCCCATGGAAATTCTATCAAAGGATCATTATCTTGAACTTGACTAACCAAAAATTATAAATATTTTTAACCGAGAAAATTCCTGAGTGATGGTGCTTCCATCTGATTTTTTCTTGTTCCCGTCTCCTTGGAGATATGGCTTGGATTTTTCCTTTGTCCTCTGGTTTAAAGAATTTGTTCAGTTTTTCTTGGTCTCATTTATTCTCTTCAGTTATGAGATCTTGAACCAATTTTGGGATAGATTTGATGGCTGAGAGATTGTTTCCGAATTTGGAATCCACTGGTTTTACCGTATTTCGGTAGATTTTCCATTTTTGACTTGCAAGAATTTTTTTCCTTTAATCAAATCTAAACCTTTTTGGATGCTCGTACAAATCTGCGATAAATTCGAGGTTCTAGAGGCTTCTAAAGGGTGAGAATTTGGGAAGTATTTTGCTTTGAGAAGTTGGACCCATAATTGATCTTTTTATATTATTAATCTACTGGCCAGTTTTGTGAGCAGCAGTATGTTGAAATTGTGAGGGTTTTTAATTCCTAACCCTTCTTGAGAGATAGGTTTACAAATGCTATTCCAAGATCTGATGAACCCTCCTTGTATTTTTTGCCCCTCTTTGTTCCACCAGAAGTTTCTTTGAATACGATCCAATTGATCTAAGGTTTCTTTCGGGAGAGCAAGCACCTGCATTTGGTAGGTTAGGAAGGCTTGTAGAATGAATTTTATTAATACTGTCCTACCTACTTGAGATAGAAGTTTGGATTTCCAACCTAGCAGAGTGGAATAATATTTTTGGAGAAGCGGCTTAAAGTTTGGCTTTTTATTCTTGTCAAAAAAGAGAGGAGTACCTAGATATCTGTCATTTTTTGTCATCAGAGGTACTTTAAGAATTCTGGATATTATTTCCCATGTTTGGGGTGAATTCGGGGGCTAAATAGACATTGCATTTTTGAAGGTTTATCATTTGACCCGTGATATCTCCAAATAAGGATAAGACATCTAGAAGATTTTTTGCTTCCCCTAGATCAAATTTTGTGAATAAGAAACAGTCATCTGCAAAGAAGAGATGAGAAATATTTGGAGCGTTTTTGTTTATCTGAAGGCCATAAATTTTCCTGTCTACAATTGCTTTATCAAGAAGCCTGGTTAGAATTTGCATGCAAATAAGAAACAATTAAGGAGATAAAGGGTCTTTTTGTCTTAATCCTCTCGAGGTATTAAATTTTGGTTTGGGAGAGCCATTGTGAAGAATAGAGAAGGATGTTGTTAAGATATAGTACATTATGAGGTTAACCCAATTTTTATTAAAGCCAAAGCTAAGAAGGGGTTTTTTAATAAAATGCCACTCCACTTTATCAAAGCCCTTGGAGAGATCTAATTTAAGTGCCAAATAGCCTTTTTTTTTGCTTTTGATATTTTCATTAACTGGATAAGCTCATGGATAATTATAATATTATATGTGATTTGTCTCCTAGGAAGAAAAGTTGATTGGTTGGGAGATATTAATTTGTTGTGGATGGTCTTTAATCTATTCGCAAGAATTTTTTAAATTAATCAGTATATGGTATTACTTAAGCTTATGGGCCTGAAATCTCCCAGGGTTTGCAGAGTAGATATTTTCGGTATGAGGGTAATGAAATTATAATTAAGATCAGTATCAAGGATAACATATTTAAAGAAATATTGGACTGTGCTTATAATATCTGACCCAAAAATTTCCCAATTAGCTTTAGAAAAGCCTGGTTGGAATTCGTCGGGTCCCGGACCGGCCCGTTGGTTCATATTAGATATGGTGAGCCAGATTTCATATTTGGTGGGAATTTCTAGGAGTGAGAAGTTTTCCGCTATAGAGATACAAGGCTTAATAATGTTGGATAGATCGAAATTGTAATTGTAACACCCCGAGTTCCGGACCAGGGTCAAATCCATATGGAGATCCGAACTCGAAGTGTTACGGGTCGAAAATAGACTTATGCATATATTTATTCTTGTTAACTTACTTTTATACCAAACATAATTGAAACTTTTATACATGAATTGAAGCATATGAATACATTAAACATCGTTCAAAACATTTTCAACTAAGCACTCTTTTAATTCAATTTACATTTCAAACAATACAAGAAAGCAATGCAATTAATTACTAAGCGACTCATTTCTAGCTTCCACTTCCAACTTCTATAAATCTGCAAGGAATGTCAATTGGGGTGAGATGACAGCTCAATAGAATGCATTCTCTTTCTCAAAATACATGAAAACATGCCTACCAATCAAAGAGAATATGTACAACCAGAGTATACGGTGAAACTTCAAGGGTTTAACTATATGTATGTTCATCAACTAAACTCACAATTTATCAAATCCTCTTAAATGCACGAGTATCCTCGGCTCATGCCCCGCCTATCCGTGTATCCTCGGCACGGGACCGCCAACCTCTCTTGCACGAGTATCCTTGGGGAGTGCCCCACATATCCGTATATCCTCGGTATGGGCACCGCCATTCAAGAAAGTATATCCATTCATTTATAAATCCACAACTATTGCACGAGTATTCTTGGGTCGTGCCCCACCTATCTGTATATCCTCGGTACGGGCACCGTCATCCGAACTAACATATCCATCCAATTATTTTTAAAATGATTATATTATACACAAAACATCTTGATATTCCAAGACATTTCATCAACAAGTTATAAGTTCACAACCCAACTAACGATGTAATTCTTTTAAGCATTTCAATAAACACACTAACTTCAGAATTTTATTTTATAAGGTTCATAATGATAACTTGATCCGATTGTTGGATGAACATTCCTGACACCATCATGTATAACATATCCAAATTTCACATTAAACTAACGGCTCAAGCAAAAGGTATTGATTTTACAAACGCATCACAAAATCTAGGCAGATAACATCATTTTACCAAAATATTCACCTATAAGACATTTATCTACAACTTTTATTAAGACCTCAAATCATTTTAACATCATTAAGACTGCTTAAGAACATCAAAACTACAACAAAAAATGAAACTGTCCAGAATTGCAGAAATTATAATCCAAATTACAAGGAACATTCAACGGTGCATTTGTGTAGTAAAATTCTCAAATTTTAACAAGAGATACCTAATCATGTTATCTATCAATAGGAGAAGTCTGATCATCAATAAGATATATATTTATTCAATTAAATTTCAGAAACCTAACAATATAAAGGCATACGAAATAAACACCAAAGATAAACACCAAAAGAGAAAGGGTTTCACATTCTACCTTGATTTCATTGATGCTTTGCTGATTTTCTATAGTCTTCTTATCTAATATATAGTTCCATCTCCTTCTCATTCTGTCTAGCCTTTGGATTTCTAACATCTAAAGTTATTTCTCTTTATATTAATACACATAAATATATCTATCGTTTTTTCAACTATTTTATTTGTATTTTAATTTTTCTCTAAATTTATTTATTTATTAAAATAAATTAGGTGACTTTATTTCCACCCTAACTTGTAGCCTTTCTAGTTCAAACAACCTAGCTAGGCTAAGGCAAAGAAAATAGCCTAAACCCCACATGGTTAGCTAATTTGGGTATAACCCGAAACAGGAATTGTTGGTTTGGTACATGCCTATTTGGGTAAAATGATTTACCAGGAAAGAATTAATTTGGTCCCTATCAGATAACCAAAGACCAGAGGGTTTTCTAAGAGAATTGATGGAATTTAATCTTTTTCTATTGGAAGCAGTGGCATGAAAGTACTATGTATTCTGGTCACATTCCTTGAAAAATTTATCTCTAGACAGCTGATGATAGAAATCATTTTTTATTTTATACCATTTTCCTAATTCCGCTTGAAGATTTTTCAACTTCTTTATGTCACTTGAAATATTTCCTGATCGATAAAAATGTCGGAATTCCAATGAGCTAGATCTGAGGATAAAGTTGAAGTTTCAAGGAAATGTTTCTATTTGTTGAATTATTTGATGTAAATCCCAGGCCACTTTTACTTCCTTAGGTAACGTGGGATGGGAAAACCAAGATCTAATGTACTTAAAAGGTTTTTGTGTTTTAAGTTTTTCAAGGTTGGAATCTAGTAAAATAGGTGTATGATCAAACCCAACTCTTGATAAGTGAGTTACCTTGGTGTCCAGAAAATTTTGGGACCAGAGAAAGGAGACCAAAGCTCTGTCAATTCTTTCACATATATTCGCTTCTCCTTTTCTGTTGTTTGACCAGGTAAACGGAGGAGGACATCGTATCCTGCATCTTCTAATCCCAGAGAGTCAATTGTTTGGACAATGATAGATTTACTGCTCGAGCTTGACTTATTACCCCCTTGCATTTTCGTCTTGATCTAGAATGACGTTTGAATCCCCAATCAGGAACCAAGGTTTGTTCACTTGCTGGGCTATGTCTGAAATATAAGTCCTCCATTGTTCAACTTATCATCAGCATCAATAGCTTCGTATACACATGTGATCAGAATTTCAATGTCGCTTGATTTCGTTTTAAAGTGATACACATTAAATCTTGATGATATTAACCGCGTATCAATATTATTGTGCGAGGCAATTGCTAACCCTTTTGTTATTCCCACAAAAGGTACAATAAATCAATCATGAAACTGAGACTTTAAAAAAAAAAAAATCCATCCGACACAATGGGGATTTTGTCTCGACTAAAAACACGATATCAAGATTTTAATACTGGAAAAGGTAGCGGAAGTGGTCCTTAGTGAGAGGGGTTCCTATACCCTGGACGTTATAGGATAACAACTTTTAAAAAAAGAGGGTACCCAAATACACCACAATCTTTTTGTTTCAACCTATAAGTCCTCTAACGAACGTGATCGTCTATGGATAGAGTCGAGACAATACGACGATTCGGTTTAAACTTCGTGTGATTGTGTATGGATACGAGATCGAGACAATTCAAAAACAAGATAACTTGTGTGATTTGACTATGGATACAAGTTCGAGACAATACTACGACAAGGTGAGTTACTTCATAATAGGTTCAGAATAACCACTCTATAGGATCACTATCAAGTATAACGAAGTTAACGTATACATGTATTTTACTTTATTATAATAATCAATTATCATGCGGAAATCAAAGGAAACGACACAACAAGATTTTGCTAACGAGGAAACTGCAAATGCAGAAAAACCCTGGGACCTAGTCCAGTTTTGAATACTCTCATAATTAAGCCGTTATACAAAATCTAATACCAACTTCGTATAGTTGAGACCAAGCAGAATACCCCTAGCTACTGAATTCCCTTAGTATCCCCGCGCCTTCGACTTCTAGAGTCACGCACGTGAATAGAAAGTCATTTGGATCGTATTTCAAACAACAAAGGAAGAATATATTTGGTAACCACTCTAATAAAACTTGCTACAAGATATGGATGAGTTGTTTGACAAATGATCTTCTGTTTAATCTAATAAACTCCTTTGTCTAGTTAGACCAATCTAACTTTAACAATCGAAATAATCAAATATAGATTCGGACTCAATCACTATAAATCCAAAAGAGAAATATAGATAATGTCGATCTCACGCAACTAATCAATTGAATAAATCTGATTCTAGTTGGATCCCAGCCGATCAAGGTTTGTGCACACAATTCACAAGATACGAAGACTAATAAGAAATCTTCTTCGTCTTAAAATCTTCATTAATCTTAAATAACCTGCAGAACACCACTTGAATCTCTTGTGATCAATCATGCACAAATCAGAGTCTGTTAACAATGAATTATCACAATATGTTTTTATATCTAACAACAGTTCTAAAGATCCCGTCGATACTATGATTTATTTTGAGTGATCAGAAGAGAAGATTCTCAAGCATAAACAAACTAAGTGCAATCAAAGTTTTAACAAACGATAGTCAATCAAATCAAATCGGAAACTAATAACACTGCAATTATCTAGTTTCCTACCAACGGTACTAGATTTGCATTCTTGGAATCGGTTATACCACACTTTCAAATAAGTTTAGAATTGGTTTGCCTGTATTCCAAGATAACTATGTGATTGATCATACAAAATCACATACATGGGTTCAACTGGTTCTACTAATCACTAGGATCGGTTATACCTAAATATGGAATTACTTGTGATCGGTCACACCAGTCACTAAGATAGGTTACACCAGTTACAAGGATCGGTTCCATCTACACATGGTATTACTTGTGATCGGTCACACCAGTTACCAGGACCGGTTATACCAATTACAAGGATCGGTCACACCAATTACAACTATCGATCACACCATCTCATGGTGATTACACAGGATCGGTTACACCAATTACTAAAAACTAGTCATACCAAATCATAATACATAACAAAGTTACGATAATGTTTACCATCTCACACATATTGGTAATTGTTAGAGCATGGCTCAGTTGAACCCACCAAGCGTTGGTATGTCAAGTTTGGTTGTCATATTTTAGTGAATCAAAACTCATGTTAAGAGTAGCTTGATTATGTACTAGAGTCAACTTCGTATAGGTTAGCTTGAAAGTATTATGATATGAGACATTACAAGTATTGCGAAGTCTTGAAGATGTGAAGAAGCAAGGAGCTACAACGACAACAATCATGTTTCCACTTGAGGTTAGTGATATTTGAATTGTACTGTTTCATTCCCTAACATATCTTTCAAGTCGTGCATATTGAAAACATAACTGCGAAGCATATTTGAACTCTAGATAGACATAGTATTAAGGAATACAATACGAGGTTTATTGCTTAACCATTAAACTTTATAAATAAGACATCACCATAATCATTTGAATGCTATTGTGATTATGTATGGGTATGAGGTGAGGATTTCATCCTATGGAACAATGTTTACATGTGTTCTAAGGAAGTAAGTTCATAAACTTGTTTGTGAACCGAAAAGGAAATTGCCAGGTGTTATTGGTTTTGTTATTCATTGCATATCTTATGAACAACCAATATATGTGATTGAGTATAACCGCTCACAACTTGTTTGTGTTCTTGGTAGAACTATTAACAAAGGCCTGACTTATGTATTGGCATGACTTTTATTAGTGAAACCGATCTTAAGTAATCACCTGAGATGATATGATCGGGTTTGTGTTTTGTCTGACAAAATATGGGAAAGGGGAACCGATCCTAGTAAGAGGTGCAGTACATCACAAAGAGGAACCGATCCTTGTATGGGGTGCAGCAAGGTTTATAGCAGAAAGGGGAACCGATCCTATGGACATGTGCAACACGTTTTTAGGCAAAGGGGAACCGATCCTATGGACATGTGCAATACATATAAGTTATATACCATATATATGTGGGGAACCGATCCTAGTACCTAGTCAACCGAATTTTGGAAAGCTAGTGTGACTATGCACAGTACTCACATGGAGGTAGAACCGAAACTTGTTTTGGTAGAACCGTTAAACCCATGATTTTGATTGAATGTTGGTTTAATCAATCACATAGTTCTTGAAAGTCAGGTGAACCAATTCTAAACTTGTTTGGAAGTGTGGCACATCGGTTTCAAGGTTGTAAGTGTGAAAGATAACTTAAAAAGTAAGGATGTCGACATACTTTGAACACGTGCTATGAATGTTTATTTCTTTAATTGTTCAAAGATATTCCTTAACGGCTAAGGGAAGAGAATCCCAGGATCGAAACATAAGTAAGTTAAGAATCTTTTAATTAAGGTTATTAATTCATTTTGTAGGGAAATTCCAGAATTAGTAATGTGTATTTACTAATTAGATTTTGTGAGAGATTTCGATCATTATTTTTGGACAGAGCATTTCCAGGAATTATGAAAACCGAATTTGTGCTTTAATGAATATCTTGAGAATATTTCGGTTTTGGAATTCCTTGGTGTCCAAACTTCCTTTTCTATAAATACTTGAAGTTTGCCTTTCTAGCAAACTAATCCTTCGTAACAACAGACTTCCTATTTTGTTGTTGTTACTGGTGTAGCCGCCTATTCGGAGAAGAGAGTAACCTAATTAGGCGAAATCTCTTACGGCCACTCAGTTTAAAGTCTTCTTTGGGATTGAGAAGCTCTAGCGTGTACCATTGGTGGAAAACTAGATAATTGTGGTTTATCTTTTGTTTTCATTGATTCGATTGACTAACGGTGGTTGAAATCTGATTGCACCTAGTTTTTTTATTCTTGAGAATCTTCTCTACTGATATAAGATTCACTCAAACAAGTTTAGAGTTTCGACAGGGATCTTTAGACTGTTGTTAGTTCTAAAGACGATCTTGTGATAATCCATTATTAGCAGACTCCATTCTGTGCGTGATTGATCACAAGAGATTCAAGTGATTGTGTGCAGGTTTTTATTGAAGATTTAAGAATATTTGAATTCAAAGAAGATATTGAAGATCTGACTTGGGTTTTATAATCTTTGGTGTGCACAATACTTGTTTTGGTAAAAGAGGATCCAATTAATAATCGGTTTATCCTTGTGGTAGATTGGATTGATTAATTGAGTAGATCGGCATCACCACAGTTCTTTGGATTAAGAGTGTTGTCGGCTTAATCTTAAACGATTACTTCAATAATTGAACATAAGATATATCTAAGGACCTGAAGAAGGAGTTTATGTTAAGATAAACGGAAGAGCATTTGTCCGAATCATATCACTTGGTTGAATAGAGTTGATACCAAACATATTTGTTGTTCCTTTACTGTTTGGAATACGAACCAAAGGAATTGTTCGAAGTACGTGACTTATTTATAAGTTGGAGGCGTGGGAATACAGACGGAACTAGGTGAACAATAGGTTTAGTTGCTTGGTCTCAACTATACGAAGTTGGTGTAATTTTGTGTAGCGGCTTAATCCTGAGAGTATTCAATTCAGGATAAGGTCCCGGGGTTTTACTGCATTTGCGGTTTCCTCGTTAACAAAAACTTACGTGTCATTTGCTTTATATTTCCGCATTATAATTGTTTTATTATAATTAAACTAAATCGCACAAACGTTAATTCCTATTTACTTGATAAGCAATCCTATTGTGTTTGGTTAATTCCGAACCTTTGTATCAAGTAAATATACTTCGTTGTTGTATTGTCCCGATCTCGTATCTATAGACGATCACACGAAGTGTGAACCGATTAGTTTTAGTTGTATTGTCTCGACTATGTCCATGGACAATCACTTTCGGAGAAAGGACTTATAGGTAGGAAAAGTTTTAGCTTGAGGTATATTTGGGTATCCTCGCCTTTGCAATTGGTACCAGAGCAGGCAAACACGAAAATATCTAACAATCTGTGTTTGGTGCGATCCAACCTATAAGAATGAACTCTAATTCTCATGAATCGACTTCAATTAACGTACCGCCAAGATTTGACGGAACAAACTATCTACGGTGGAAATCAGCTATGAGATCCTTTCTTCAATCACGAGACTTTAATACTTGACTATTAGTCGTCTAAGGATACATTCACCCTAAGGTAGAAAATTCGGATACTGAGCCCAAACGCTTACTTAGGAGAATGGTTCAGTGTCTCTAAGATGATCCTAATCCTAGTTCTAGCTGCCTTCTCACAATGCAACTAACTATGGATTAACCTCTTAGATAGCTAAACAATCCTGAAGGATATTCTAATCTCAACTAAGGTGTTCCTACAAAGTACTAACTGTCTGATTAAAGTACAATTAGTCAAAGTTATGAAGAACAATCTGTTAAGCATGAGTTGCAACACATTCAACATAGAAATAACCTGACTACAATGGATACAAGGCATACATTGTGAAAGTAAAATGCTGACATGTTTAGATTATATTTATCCACAACATTATTTCACAACAAGAACACTGTCTAGAATATGAACAACTTAACATCAGAATTGGGGTTTCATCTAAACCCTAGACATGAAATCAGAACATAACAAACATTGTGCAAAACAATTGAAAATAACACAGTTGAGGAACTGGCTAGTCCAGTCCTCTTGGGTGAAGCTTTGGCTAGCCCAGGCATGCCCTAACACAACACACAAGCCTTCTATTTATACCCAATTTTAATTCCCCCAAAATACCTAATTTCTAAAATTAGGGTTTACAAATTAAATCAAAAATTCTTACCAACTACTTCTGATATCCACTCAATTAGCTTGACCCACGCTTCCTCTTCCTCTCCTGCTCACTCTTCTGGTACAATTGCCCTAGCTCGAGCTATTCCATCATTTTCTCTCCTAGGGTTTCAGGAACTGTAAAGAGGAGAAAGTGATAGAATAGTAGGCTAGAATGATGGGGGATTAGTTGGTAGTGATGGGTTCGAGTGTTTGGGGATTTGACGGCTCGTGGAGGGGAGTGGTGGTGGTTGAGGCGACGGAGAGGGTGGAGTTGGCAGGAGCATAGCTCGACTGCTCGAAGGAGGAAGATGAGAATTTGGGTAAGGTGCGTTTGGCTGAAGGGTATAGGTGTCAGGTGTTGTAGTGTTGAGCGGAACATCAAAATCTGATGCACATCGAAGCGAAAGCGTTGGATTATCAATTCTAGATTGATTCTAACGGAAAGATGGAAGCAGGTCTTGAGCGACCGTTGGATGCGTGACACAATGAAACTGACGGCTCAAGATGGAGTTAGGTGTTATAGTGTTTGACAGGAGCTTCAGATTTTGATGCACTATGATGAAGCGACCGTAGGATGCTGAGATGATCCAATCTGACGGCTGAAGATGGAGGCGGGTATGGATATTGGAAATGGGTTTGGGTAAGGGTTTTGGACCTTGGGTATGCCAAGCCCATATCTTCTTTAAGAACAATTCTTCCTTGTTAAGCCCATTTCTAGCCTTTTGGTCTTGTGCACAACATTCCTCGCGGCTTCCTTGCGTAATTCCTCCCGACTTTTCACTACTTTTCTGCTCTTTTCGCTCCGCAATTCATCCAAACTTTATTTACAACCTAAAAATGCAAAATTAATTAATAAAAATATTTATTCTTGAAAACAATGAAAATACAGAATATGGGATAAAATGTAGAATTAATGCACAAAAGATGAGTTAAATGCCAAGAAAAATATATAGAAATATGCACTTTTTAGCACTCATCAAATACCCCCAAACCTGAATTTTACTTGTCCTCAAGTAAAACAAAACTAAGGAAATCCTACCTATACCATTGTCGCTGGTCTCTCGAATGCATTTAGCGTATGCACTAAGCCTTTTAAACCACTAAGTGTCCCTAGTGGACGAGTTGAAGTCTCGTGAAGGTTTGCTTAGAACGTACCTACAAAGTTCTAGGACAAAATATAAGCTCAGATTCCATGAAATGTGACATGTGCAAGACAGTAGAAGCTCACAGCAAAATGGAGATGTCAATCTAGCTATCAAAGGCACAATCCTAGCACTGATAACAACTAAAGACACGTGATAAGAGTATAAAGTGTATCTACACATGTTTCTAGAATGACCTGAAGTTATGACTACTAATCACCAAGAGATAGTTTTTAGGCTAAGAACCGAATTCTAAGCCAAGCTAGCTGTCCGGCTTTACGAGAATTGTGAATTGTTTACCCAATGAGTTGGTGATATTTCAGTTTACCCGCGTTATACATCGATGGTTGCACCCTCCTTGCTTATTACAAGACTATTTACAACAAAAAGATGTCTCTTTACATGACTCTTATTTACATTGATTACTCTCTTTTATTTTTGGAACAAGAGAGAACTATTGTCTTTAACATGAAAAAACATGGAATAAATAAATACTTGATTTTTTTTATTTTTTTTTTATATTTTTTTGATTTTTCTGAATTTTTCTGATTTTTTTTTTTGAAGAAATAACTTTGATCTTTACAACATAGTGACACTTTTGATACATGAACAAAAAGAAAAACATAATTACATGACTCTTAGCAAGAGGTGGCCCTTATCGAATGCATCCGGTCAAATTCTATGGTTGCTTTTCTTAACGTATCCTCCAACTTCTATCCCAGCCAACCAAAGAACAAGCTAGTCAAGTCTCATTCAGTATTCTAAAGTGATTGGCAATCTAACTTCCTATCAAACACCTTGAAGATCGAGGCTATACATGTATTGGTAGATTGTGCGTGTGCAAGTTTCTTATCACATGTGAATTGTGCTAGAATCAGGGTGCCTAAATATCTAGACTAAGAATCCTTATGTTTACATACATGCACAAGAGTCAACATTTCAAGGTAAATAGCTCCATTTTTATGATTTTTTTTTTATTATTATTTTTTTTTCAAAAAGAAAGAGTTCTGTTTTCAATTATTGCATGCTATCGTGGTATCTACTCTTTACCCCCAAACCTAAACTAAACATTTTCCTCAATGTTTCAAAAGATGAACAAAATTGTAATACAACATACGAAGAGGACCATGCTGAGTAGAGAAAAAGGAAAGAGATTACCCAATTTGACGGCGAAAGCAAGATTAGAACTCGTTATTCAAGGCTAGAATCCAACATTTTTTAGCCGAGATCATATTGGATTAGCACAATATATACAAAAGAAACAAAAGATTTATCTAGAATATCATCTACTGGATTATATACAAGAAAATTCACCATACACTAACAATCTAAAGAGTTGAGGATCAACCCAAAAGACGAAGTGTAGACATTTCAACAGCTTCACACAATAATAATATGATAGGAATGCAAGTGAAGCTGTGAAACAAAATGAGCTACCCCCAAAACTGGATTTTTCAACAGATAAAATTTTGGATAAAAAATCTCGCAGTTTTGGGGGTTCATCATGCACAAGGTCTAACTCGAAATGGACTTTGCTAGGGACGGGAAAACATGCATATTCCAACTGTGGCTCCTTAAAGGTATTGTATTTGGATGCAAAATAGTCCAAAAGGACTTAGGAGGCACACAATTCCAATCCTATGTTGGGAGTTTTCAGAAAAGTTGGTTTAAAAGTTTTGTTACAAACCAAATCTAGGTTGGGTGGAAGGCCATCAGATTGTGACTTATGTAGGAAGATAGGCACATCATTATTAATCAAATCAACATCTCCTAATTCTTCTACAAGTGTCACAACATGCTCAGCATGCTCACACAAATCAGAATCATCAACATCATCAGAAGAATTATTCTCATGCATCGGCAAATCAGTGGAAACATCACAACGTGACCCAGGTAGAGAATCAGACACATCAATTATGTTTTCATGCATATTAGTGTCAACAGAAGATTTTATATTACCTAAGTCATTTTCATAGGACAAATGCACATGCTCAAAATCAGTATCAACATCACATGTATATGGAATACTAGAAGAAACATCATTCATGAAGGTCGAGGCAGAGAAGCCTAATGTATTTGAACCCAAAGGTTCCATAACATTTTCAGTATAGACATGTTCTTCTAACATAACATCATCATCATCATGATAGGGATTTTGCAATCTAGGATAATTTTCAATCCTAAGGTCGAAGCTATCACAAGAATAAGACTCTAACTCATGGGGGTGACTCATACCATGTGGTGTTGTCCCTGTTTCCCTAACAGATTCCCATTGATGTGTTTTCTCTGCAATCTCAGCTAAAAATTTCCATGCATCATCCACAGATTTATCAAGAAATTTACCATTACACATAGACTCAACCATGGTTCGAGATTTAAAGTCTAGTCCCTCATAGAGGATGACGACAAGTCTCCACTTCTCAAATCCATGGTGCGGACATTCGCTCAACAAATCATTAAAACGTTCAAAATAGTGAAAAACAGTTTCCTCATCCAATTGGACAAAACAATTGATACTTTGACGAATAGCGATGGTCCTATGATGTGGAAAGAATTTTTTGAAAAATAGATCTGTGAGTTGGTCCCAAGTGTTGATTGATTGTGGTCTCAAACCGTAAAACCATGTTTTGGCCCTTTCCTTTAGAGAAAATGTAAACAAACGCAATTTCAGAGAGTATTCGGACATATGATCAGGTTGCATAGTCTGACAAATTTGTTCAAACTCTCTTACATGAGTATAGGGGTTCTCAGAATCGAACCCTCGAAATATAGGAAATATTTGTATCATGCTTGCATTTATTTTAAAAGGGTTATTGGTTTGAGGTAAGACAATACATGATAATGGAATTTTTATTGTGGGATACATGTATTCATGGAGAGCACGAGGTTGGCCCATATTGAAAAGACCCAAACCCACTATTTGGTTTTAATGGGTTTTCAAAAATTTGGTTTTTTATGGGAAAATTTTGGTTTTGATGGGAATGAAAAATATTTGGTTTTTATGGGATTTGAAAACTCATTTTGGTTTTAATGGGATGAGTCCCAGCTAACTAGTTCAAATTTTCTGTGGGACAAGCCCAGCGAACGGCCTAGAGATTTGAGTACACGGCCCAACTAACGAGTTCAGCGAACCAAGCCCAGGAATGCACGAGGCCCAGCTGGGTATTTCATTTTTGGGCTCTCAGTTAGCCAAAATACGAGGCCCACTTGGGCTTAAAAATGTTTTTCAAATTTTTGTTGGGTCAAGCCCACAGTTCAGTTCAAATTACAAACCTAATAGAAAATGGAAGCCCACAATTTGGGTTCTCCTAATGGGTTTAGGCTTACTCTTTAAGCACAGCCCAACTGCTCTGATTTTGGTTGCACATCCCAGTTGGGCTTGGTTCTCAGCAACAAGCTCAGACCAGCAACTCAACAATAGCAGAAGGAAAACAGCAGCAGCACCAGAGGCTGGCTGTAGCAATGGCCCAAGCACCAGCAGAAGCAGGAAGAAGTAGCAGCACCAGCAGCAGCACAGGTTCAGCAGTACCTGTCACTCAACCAAGTTCTTAGTTCCAGAAGTTTCAATAACTTGAGAGCAAGATATGCAACTGCTACAAGATAAACATGTCCAGAGATGCTTGCACTACACAGCAGGTTACAGAGCTACTAAGATGCAAGAAAACAGATGATGCAGGATGAATATGCAAATGCAAGATGAATATGCTCCTAAGTTATGCAAATTATGCAATGATATGCAAGTATGACATGACAGTATGCAATGCAGCTAAGTTACACTAAGTTACACTACACAGCAGCTAAGTTACACAAAAACAAAACAACAAAGTAAGATAAAAAGAACAACAACCACACAACGCCAAGTCCCCGGCAGCGGCGCCAAAAACTTGGTAGCTGGGCAAAGAGTACCTAAAACTACAACCTACGTTTTACCTACAAGTATACAGGGTCTTGATGAAGCTAGTGTGCAAGTAGGGGAAAGTCCACAGGGACAAGGAGGGTGATATGTTGTTTTCTAAGTGATTTCCTAAAGAATTCTAAATGGCAGTGATATGGGAGGGACTAGGATCTTGAATCCACCCTTTTCCTAAGCTAAGTCCTCCTAGTTATAATAGAGTATTGTTCCTTATATAGATATTAGTGAAGTTCTAGCCTCATCTAACTATCTAGATGGCAGTTGAGGTTCTATGCCTGCTGCTCATCAAAGGATGGTCTTAGGAGAATGGTTCAGTGTCTCTAAGATGATCCTAATCCTAGTTCTAGTTGCCTTCTCACAATGCAACTAACTATGGATTAACCTCTTAGATAGATAAACAATCCTGAAGGATATTCTAATCGCAACCAAGGTGTTCCTACAAAGTACTAACTGTCTGATTAAAGTACAATTAGTCAAAGTTATGAACAACAATATGTTAAGCATGAGTTGCAACACATTCAACATAGAAATAACCTGACTACAATGCATACAAGGCATACATTGTGAAAGTAAAATGCTGACATGTTTAGATTATATTTATCCACAACATTATATCACAAGAAGAACACTGTCTAGAATATGAACAACTTAACATCAGAATTGGGGTTTCATCTAAACCCTAGACATGAAATCAGAACATAACAAACATTGTGCAAAACAATTGAAAATAACACAGTTGAGGAACTGGCTAGTCCAGTCCTCTTGGGTGAAGCTCTGGCTAGCCCAGGCATGCCCCAACACAACACACAAGCCTTCTATTTATACCCAATTTTAATTCCCCCAAAATACCTAATTTCTAAAATTAGGGTTTACAAATTAAATCAAAAATTCTTACCAACTACTTCTGATATCCACTCAATTAGCTTGACCCACGCTTCCTCTTCCTCTCCTGCTCACTCTTCTGGTACAATTGCCCTAGCTCGAGCTATTCCATCATTTTCTCTCCTAGGGTTTCAGGAACTGTGAAGAGGAGAAAGTGATAAAATAGTAGGCTAGAATGATGGGGGATTAGGTGGTAGTGATGGGTTCGAGTGTTTGGGGATTTGACGGCTCGTGGAGGGGAGTGGTGGTGGTTGAGGCGACGGAGAGGGTGGAGTTGGCAGGAGCAGAGCTCGACTGCTCGAAGGAGGAAGATGAGAATTTGGGTAAGGTGCGCTTGGCTGAAGGGTATAGGTGTCAGGTGTTGTAGTGTTGAGCGGAACATCAAAATCTGATGAACATCGAAGCGAAAGCGTTGGATTATCAATTCTAGATTGATTCTAACGGCAAGATGGAAGCAGGTCTTGAGCGACCGTTGGATGCGTGACACAACGAAACTGACGGCTCAAGATGGAGTTAGGTGCTATAGTTTTTGACAGAATCTTCAGATTTTGATGCACTATGATGAAGCGACCGTAGGATGCTGAGATGATCCAATCTGACGGCTGAAGATGGAGGCGGGTATGGATATTGGAAATGGGTTTGGGTAAGGATTTTGGACCTTGGGTATGCCAAGCCCATATCTTATTTAAGAACAATTCTTCCTTGTTAAGCCCATTTCTAGCCTTTTGGTCTTGTGCACAACATTCCTCGCGGCTTCCTTGCGTAATTCCTCCCGACTTTTCACTACTTTTCTGCTCTTTTCGCTCCGCAATTCATCCAAACTTTATTTACAACCTAAAAATGCAAAATTAATTAATAAAAATATTTATTCTTAAAAACAATGAAAATACAGAATATGGGATAAAATGTGGAATTAATGTACAAAAGATGAGTTAAATGCTAAGAAAAATATATAGAAATATGCACTTTTTAGTACTCATCGGTGAAGACACCTGGGATGATGATGATATGATTCCTCAATGCTACAAGTGTAGGGGATTTGGTCATATTTCTCCAGATTGTCCAACCAAGGACACACAATGGAAAAGAAATGCTTACACTGCCACTCTTGATTATTGTCCTAAATAGAATGATCAAGTTGAATTGCAACTTTTGCAGAAGTCTATAAATCTGAAAGTCTTCCAACTATAGACACTCAAGGAGTGCTTACCCCTTCGGTTTTCGAGGAGATTTTTTCCTGTAAAGATAAAAGAACTCACCTTCTTAAATCTGACATTGTTGAAATAAAATCATCACTTAATCAACTCAATCAGAGTTTTCTAAATGATAAAGAAAAATTCAACAAGCGACTAAAGAAAATCGAAGTTACTCAATGCTCCAGAGAAGCACAAGTGTCTAAACTCATCTTCGATATTCATTTTTGCCAAGATGAGATCAGGAAGCTAAAAGCAGAAAATCAAAATCTGAGAGAAAGACTCAATTAGCTTGAAAAATCATCACCATGTATGTATGATTCAAGAGACAAGAAAGTGAGGCTAAACAATCAAGGATCTAAATCTAGAAAAAGTAATATTTCTGATATTTGCTTCTTGTGCAAACAAAGTGGGCACTTTCAAAGAGAATGTCCAAATACTAAACAGAGAGAGAGAGACTGTATAAAACCAGAAAATCAAGATCTAAGCTTGGATCAAAAGTCTCTTCGAAACAAGAGAATAAGTTCTTCAAGCATCATGATCACATGACGACATTAAGGGATGAGTCTAAGAAATTGTTGAAATCTTCAAGGAAGAAATTTCAACAACAAAATCGTGACAGCCTAACCGGTTATCATGAATCCTTACTTGTTACCCTTGACAGTATACAGTAAGGATATAGATGTAAATATTCTGGTAAAAATACTTCTAAAAATTGATTTTTAGGTAATGAATTTAATTAAATTAATATTCTCAAATATATTTGAGAAAAAGTTCTAGAGCTTATAAGAGTTAAGATATCTTACTTTATTTTCATAGAGTTCTAATAAAATGTCTACCTTTAGTTGCAGTTCTCGCAAAACCGAAAAGGTCTGGGCTATATTGTTTCCGAACAAGAAACTTCGTCTTGAGTTTTCAGATGGCGATTCTGATTCGTCTCTAAAGCTTCAACATGACGTTCCTAATGAAGAGATCTCTTCTCTCAATGATAATCTTCTCAAGAATCTCTCTCTAAAGTTAGATCTAATTCTATGTGAAGTAAGGAACATGGAAAAGGATTTGAGGAAGGAAGTTAAAGAAGTCAATGACAATATTGTGAGTCTTGAATCAAGACTTGTAATTATAGAAGATGATTGGAATCCGGTGAAATCTGCTAATCCGGTTTCAGTTTTGGAAGAAAACTCTAAAAAGTCAATTTCAGAGTTTCAAAAATGGGAATAATAGATATCAATTTTTGATTTCTCTCATTGATTGTATTGGTCTATTGTGAATAAATTATTTGATTGGTAATTTTTCTTGTGATAGTTTTCGGTTTACATAGCCTGTGCTTGAATGCTTTTATCGTATTGCTATGTATGTTTATGGGATGTTTGATTTCGATTTTACTACCTTAATATTCGATCTCATATATTGTGAACCCTTATGGTTTGGGTGACTTTTTGATTTAGCAGGATTAAGTTCTAGCCCATGTTGGTAGGCTTTATCAAAGGATCATGAGGGGTTCTGGTAGAGACAATATGTGAAAAAGTCACAATATGTTGAATCGGTTTTGGTTTAGCATAAAAGCATGTGTTTCGACGGTTTTCAACTCTTGCTTGCAATTGTTAAAACCGGTTTTCAACCTTTCTCTGGTAAAGGTTGAGGGTTGTTGTTATTATTTTGTTTATGCATAAGGATGACAACGTGATGATATTTCGATATCAATTCTCCCTGGACGAAGATGCAAACATATTGGAGAAGTGGATGCGAAATTTGAGGTAACAATCTTGTTAGTTAATTGTTTTCCTGTTTAAGAAAATCCTGAGTTTATATTATATATATTTGTTGCTTTTGCTTAACAAAATTTCGGTACAATTGATGTTTACTCCATGATTTGTGTGGATGTGCGATTCAATTGGTTCCGGTTAAGAAAAACTATTGGTATCTTGCTTTATTATGTGGTATCAATTGTTTAGGCTTACAAAATTTCGGTACAATTGATGTTGTATGTGATTCAATTGGTTCCAATTAAGAAAAACTATTGTTATCTTGCTTTTGTATGGTATCAATTGTTTAGGCTTACAAAATTTTGGTGCAATTACAGTGCTTTTAATGTCTATGTTGTTTCAATTGCTTCCGGTTGAGGTGAATAATTATGCAAGTTGATTTATTTTGGTTTGTATGAATTATTTATGGGTTAACGAAATAAAAGGTGTACGGGATGAGTTGTTTAGTCCAATTCAATTTCGGATAAGAGAAACTAAGTTAATTCTGATCTTAGTTAGACCTATCAAAGTGAGGCTTCGGTTATTCAAGTCTAATCGAATGCCTTAACAAGAAATGCTAGTTAACTAACCTAGTACTTGTCTTGTCTAAGTTTATGGATAATTAGAACCTGATGAGAAAAATAAAGTTTATCTTTATTTTGGTCTTATCGAATTAAGCGGTTGTTTTTGAACAATCGGTTTAGCAAAGGGACTAAAGTGCTTAGTTGATTTTTGGTTTGCTAAACTAAATCGGAAAAATTGTTTCGGACAATTTTTTCCTTGATAACATATCAAAATAAAACTACTTGTAGTTTCGGTTTTTGAAATTGGTTATCAGAACATGATGTGTGGAACCCTCGTGCCTAACTCTACAGGTTTGCAAGTCTATTTTGGAGATTTGTAAGATTCTTTTCGTGTTGTCCTTTATTTTTTTTCCTTTCTTTGTCATTTTTGTGACATAAAGGGGGAGAAATATATGGAGTAAACAGGTGATACTGGCATTGATTTTATATTGATTGGTATCGCTAAGGAAAAGAATAATGGTGCTTGAAAGAGTGAAAGCACAAACTAAGGGGGAGTAACATGTCATTTGAATTGGTATAACAAAGACGTGCGGTTTAACAAAGATAATACTGTTTTTCTTTGTTATTATAATGTCAACAACGACATTTTCAAGGATTGAATGTAAGCAGTTTTACTGTGCTGTTGAATCGGGAATCAAGCGGATGTGTAATGAATTCTTGTAATTTATCCATATGATGTAAGAGTTTTGTCACTAAAATTGACAAAGGGAGAGATTGTTAGAGCATGTCTCGGTTGAACCAAAACTCATGTTAAGAGTCGCTTGATTATGTACTAGAGTCAACTTCGTATAAGTTAGCTTGAAAGTATTAGGATATGAGACATTACAAGTATTGCGAAGTCTTGAAGATGTGAAGAAGCAAGGATCTACAACGACAACAATCATCCTTCCACTTGAGGTTAGTGATATTTGACTTGAACTGTTTGATTCCCTAACGTATCTTTCAAGTCGTGCATATTGAAAACATAACTGCGAAGCATATTTGAACTCTAGATAGACATAGTATTAAGGAATACAATACGAGGTTTATTGCTTAACCATTAAACTTTGTAGATAAGACATCGCCATAATCATTTGAATGCTATTGTGATTATGTATGGGTATGAGGTGAGGATTTCATCCTAGAGAACAATGTTTACATGTGTTCTAAGGAAGTAAGTTCATAAACTTGTTTGTGAACCGAAGAGGAAATTGCCAGGTGTTATTGGTTGTGTTATTCATTGCATATATTATGAACAACCAATATGTGTGATTGAGTATAACCGCTCACAAATTGTTTGTGTTCTTGGTAGAACTATTCACAAAGGCCTCACTTATGTATTGGTATGACTTTTATTAGTGAAACCGATCTTAAGTAATCACCTGAGATGGTATGATCGAGTTTTTGTTTTGTCTGACCAAATATGGGAAAGGGGAACCGATCCAGTAAGAGGTGCAGTACATCACAAAGGGGAACCGATCCTTGTATGGGGTGCAACAAGGTTTATAGCAGAAAGGGGAACCGATCCTATGGACATGTGCAACATGTTCTTAGGCAAAGGGGAACTGATCTTATGGACATGTGCAACACATATAAGTTAGATACCATATATATGTGGGGAACCGATCCTAGTACCTAGTCAACCGAATTTTGGAAAGCGAGTGTGACTATGCACAATATTCACATGGAGGTAGAACCGAAACTTGTTTTGGTAGAACCATTAAACCCATGATTGTGATTGAATGTTGGTTTAATCAATCACATAGTTCTTGAAATTCATATGAACCAATTCTAAACTTGTTTGGAAGTGTGGAAAATCGGTTTCAAGGTTGTAAGTGTGAAAGATAACTTACAAAGTAAGGATGTCTACATTCTTTGAACACGTGATATGAATGTTTATTTCTTTAATTGTTCAAAGATATTCCTTAACGTCTAAGGGAAGAGAATCCCAGGATCGAAACATAAGTAAGTTAAGAATCTTTTAATTAAGGCTATTAATTTCATTTTGTAGGGAAATTCCAAAATTAGTAACGTGCATTTACTAATTAGATTTTCCGAGAGATTTCGATCATTATTTTTGGACAGAGCATTTCCAGGAATTATGAAAACCGAATTTTTTATTTAATGAATATCTTGAGAATATTTTCGGTTTTGGAAATTCCTTGGTGTTCAAACTTCCTTATCTATAAATACTTGAAGTTTTCCTTTCTAGCAAACTAATCCTTCGCAACAACAGACTTCCTTTTTTATTGTTGTTACTGGTGTAGCCGCCTATTCAGAGAGGAGAGTAACCTAATCAGGCGACACCTCATACGACCGCTCAGTTTAAAGTATTCTTTGGGATTGAGAAGCTCTAGCGTGTACTGTTGGTGGGAAACTAGATAATTGCAGTTTATATTTTGTTTTCATTGATTTGATTGACTAACGGTGGTTGAAATATGATTGCACCTAGTTTGTTTATTCTTGAGTCTTGTGATATAAGATTCGCTCAAACTAGTTCAGAGTTTCGACAAGGATCTTTAGACTGTTGTTAGTTCTAAAGACGATCGTGATAATCCATTGTTAACAGACTATGTTCTGTGCGTGATTGATCACAAGAGATTCAAGTGATTGTGTGCAGGTTTTATTGAAGATTTAAGAAGATTTGAAGACAAAGAAGATATCGAAGATCTGACTTGGGTTTTATAATCTTTGGTGTGCACAATACTTGTTTTGGTAAAAGAGGATCAAATTAATAATCGGTTTATCCTTGTGGTAGATTGGATTGATTAATTGAGTAGACCGGCATCAACACAATTCTTTGGATTAAGAGTGTTGTTGGCTTAATCTTAACGATTACTTCGGTAATTGAACATAAGATATATCTAAGGACCTGACGACGGAGTTTATGTTAAGATAAACGGAAGAGCCTTTGTCCGACTCATATCACTTGGTTGAATAGAGTTCATACCAAAAAGATTTGTTGTTCCTTTACTGTTTGGAATACGAACCAAAGGAATTATTCCTAGTATGTGACTTATTTATAAGTTGGAGGCGTGGGAATACATACGGAACTAGGTGAACTATAAGTTTAGTTGTTTGGTCTTAACTATACGAAGTTGGTGTAATTTTGTGTAGCGGCTTAATCCTGAGAGTATTCAATTCTGGACAAGGTCCCAGGGTTTTTCTGCATTTGCGATTTCCTCGTTAACAAAATCTTGCTGTGTCATTTATTTTATATTTCTGCATTATAATTGTTTTATTATAATTAAAGTAAATCGCACAAACGTTAATTCCTATTTACTTGATAAGCAATCCTATTGTGTTTGGTAAAGTCTGAACCTTTGTATCAAGTAAACATACTTCGTTGTTGTATTGTCTCGATCTCGATCACACGAAGTGTGAACCGATTAGTTGTATTGTCTCGACTCTGTCCATAAACAATCACTTTCGGAGAAAGGACTTATAGGTAGGAAAAGTTTTATCTTGAGGTATATTTGGATACCCTCGCCTTTTCAGTAATCCAAATATTTGCAATGAATAGCCGTACCAATAAGACTAACGATTTCCCTTTCGATTGATAAAACAAGTTCATGAATGTACTTCCTTTAAACAAATGTAAAACATTGTTTACTAGGATGAAATCTTCACCATAAACCGTTCACATAATCATAACAGTATATACAAGATTATGTCGATGTCATATCTACGAAGTTCAAAAGATAAGTGTTATACTTCGTAGTTTAATCCCCTAATACTATGATCATACAGATATGACCATGAAACATCACTAGAGTATCATACAATATGTACAATATATAACATGACTTGAAAGATACGTTAGGAATGAAACAGTTCAAGTCAATATTACTAACCTCAAGAGGAAGGATGATGTCGTCGTTGTAGTTCGCTTATTTTTCATATTCTTTAGGTCTTCATTGTAATACTTGTATGTCTCAACATTCCTAGACTTTCTAGTCTAACTTAAACGAAGTTGACTCTAGTATATAATCAAGCGACTTAAGATGAGTTTTGACACACTAAAATATGACAATCAAACTTGACATACCAACACTTGGTGAGTTCAGCCGAGCCATGCTCTAAAAAATACGATCAACGTCCTCCTCAGCTTCATAATCAGAGTCAAAATTCCCAAATCCATCATCATCAACATGAAACTGAGATTCATTAACGGGTACATAAGATAGATTTTTTAGAATCAAATCTCGACAGATATCTCTCATGATTAGAAAGTCAGAGATTCCAATTTCCTTATTAAAATTGATGTGATTACCCATTTTCGATTCTATCTGCTCGTTTAAATCATTATTCATATCAACTGGAGATTTAGAGTGAGTAGTTGTTACTGATGTAGAGGAAGGGAAGGAAAATCTCTAGTCTAACATCTACCGAGGAAGATAGGATAGTTGCGAAAGATCCCTTCTACTGAGGTCCACAAAATCAATATTTATATGATCTGAAGTTTAATCTCTTCCATGGACATGAGTCTTGCTCCATGTAATCGTCTACCACGTTCCTTCCCTACCTCCCACATTGAAGAGATTCCTCTGATAAGTGAATCCAGTTACTCCTTCTTTTGAATCTCTCCAATCAAATCTCCAGACTTTCCTTTTGAAATCCATAATAACTCGAAAGATTTCGACTGAAGAAGAATTGTTGTTGAAGACTTCATGTTACATTAGAACAGAAAAATAAATTAGAAAAATTTGAGTGTCAAAGTAAAAACTTTACTACCCAATAAATCCCGACCCAAAGGAAAAGGATCGTAGATCCGTCCTTGAACGGTGGAGAAGTTCATAATAGCACACTTCTACATTGGATTAATCACAAGGATCAAAAAGGGTAGAAGGCTAAGTTCTCTTCACAAACTATCTCCATTCTAAGAAGTTCCAAGAATTTCGGAGAAGAGAGAGGATCAAGTCTGTATTTGGTGGGACCAGGACCCAGGTAGAAGATGATAAGTTGAATGTAATAATAATCAGTTTAAAATCCATCATTATTGTACTCTAATGTTGCTGGGATGGTGGAAAAAATTAAGTACAAAATACCTAATAGTCCTAGAAATAATATATTAGGATGAGTCTAGTTCAGTTGACTTAGTCATGTGTCTGTTTAGTCCTTTTTGGAAAAATATATTATAGTTTGGTACTAGAAATAATGGTTTGGTCAAGGGTGACGTCATGGATGATGTAATTGTCATCATGTAGTGGCAGAAATACCCTTTTGGGACCACATATATACAATAAATCAATAGAAAATATCTCATTCTCAGATTTACTTTCTCTCTCCTCTCTATTTTCAGATCTAGTTTCTTTCATCTCCATTTTTTTTCGTTTTCTGCAGCTGCAAGAAACGATGAAGATTTGGGTTTTTTCTAGGTTTTTTGATTTGCAGAGATGATGAACACGATTTGCAGACATGATAGAGACGATGAATTATATAAAGATTATGAAAACGACGACGATGAAGATGCTTCTTTTGATTTTTTTGCTACTGTTTTTGATGTTTTCTATGGTGTTGAAGACAAAGACGATGATCTTTTGTTTGCTGCTCGTGTTGAAGATCTCGATTGTTGATGTTTTTCGTGTTGATAATGATTTTATGTTTGTTGCTCGTGTTGAAGATCTTGATTTTGATGTTTGTTGCTCGTGTTAAAGATGAAGATCTGTTGTTGTTGAAGATGATGATGTTTGTTGGTGCTGTTGAAGACGACGAAGATGATGAAGATGCTGCTGCTGCAGTTCATTTCTGGAATGAACTCTGATTTTTATGGAGTTTTATCAGGAGTTCATTTCTGGAATGAACTCTGGTTTATATAGGTTTTTATCAGGAGTTCATTTCTCGAATGAACTCTGTTTTTATCAAGAGTTGATTTCTGGAATGAACTCTAGTTTATATAGTTTTTTATCAGGAGTTCATTTCTGGAATGAACTGTGGTTTATACTACGCCCGTTTCAAAAAAATAGGTTGGTTTGTGGTCAAATTTACACACAAACCAGCCTATTATTTAGAAACAGAGGGAGTATATTTTCTGAAAGATTAAGTGGAAATTAACAGGAGTTCATTTTGACGAATGAACCGCAACAAAAAATAAGTATAAATTAATACGGATGGATACTTTGGTCCATTTAATATTTTTAAATAATTATGGACCAAATGGAAAAGGTGATTTTTGAAAAAACCAAATAAAAAAGGTACCACCTAAAAAAGATCAAACGATATTTTTCCCAATAATTAAACTACCCAACTTAGGATATTGGTGGAATGCAGGGAAAAACTAAACTACCTAACTTAGGATATTATCGTAGCTAATATTCGTTAGAAATAAATAAGGGATGTACCATTTATTAGGAAACGTAACCCAACTACATTGGGAAATACTAGTTTTATTTGGAATATTAAAATCCCACTTCTACCTCAAATCAAATTGCTCATGCACTATAAATATAGGCCTAACCACAGCGTCATAACATCTAGAACGACTTTCAACTCATACCTGCAGCTTAAAATCTGAGAATGAGGAAGTTTATTGTTTCTACGTCTACATCATCAGATACGACCGATTCTCGAGATTTAGTTCCCGGAGTTGAGAATTTATCGTTGTCATCATCATCAACGAAAACATCTTCTGTTATTATAGATAAAGTAATTAGTGACATTGATCTATTAACTCTTATTTCACTAATATGACCGTTGCCACCGACCGAAGAAGAATCTGATGATGCGGTTTGTCTGCGATTATTTTCGTCCCGTTTCAGAAAAGGTGATACTTTCACTCTGTTTCGGAAAAAGTGATACTTTCTCTCCGTTCCGGAAAAAGTGATACTTTAGCCCGTTTCCGAAAAAGTATCACTTTTTCCGAAACGGAGCGAAAATATCACTTTTCCCGAAACGGAGTGAAAGTATCACTTTTCCTGGAACGAGATGTGAAAGTATCACTTTTTCTGAAACGGAAAATTAGTCGATCCATAAACCAAAATATGGTCGCATGATGTGTTATGCATCCTTTGTGGTGGTTTGAATTTTCGAGAATTGTGCATGTTGAAAGTTAAACCAAGATATGATGATTTGGTTTGTGGATCGACATATGATGTTGATCCAGTCCAAGTGGATCAACTGCTGCAGTTGATGCAGTCAAGTTGGATCAACATACGCTGTTGACACACTGTGCGATATTTGGAAGTTGGAGCTAACTTGAGAAGCAAGTTATGTCGGTTGCTGTGTTTAGAGTTTTACTATGTTTAGAGTTTTTTTGTGTTTCTAGAAGTGTGCTTTATTTAGACTTTGTTTTTATTAGGAAAGTACTTTGAGTGATTGTCAAGTTTGTGAGACTATAAGTAGGCTATTGAGCCATAAGAATTGTACACCAAACTGATTATCAATGTAGTCTTTTATTTGCTTCCGCGTGTGCTCTCCTCTCTCTTGCTCGATCCTATAGTGCCTAAAAATGAAAGTATCATTTTTCTTCAAACGGATGGAGTACATCGTTTTATTAGTTGCAACGCAAAATTAGTTGATGCATAAACCAAAATTTTGCACATAAATTATTATGTATCCTTTGTGGTGGTTTGTATAATGGATATACATTTATTTTCTAAAATTGTGCCTAAAATGATAAATACCTCCGAATTTTTCATAAAAACTCTAAATTTGATATTGTTGTTTGTACTTGTTGCGTAGAATTTTTTATAACCTTTCCAACGAGATAAAATTTGTAAAATTCCAAGGCACGGATTTTTAGATATGTTATATTAAAGTTTGTTTTCCAATTATACCCCTAAAAAGATAGGATACAAAGAAGTTATATTAAAGATAGGGACATTTTTGGTTTTTAGCCCTAATCATTTTCAATTTTTTTTTGTCAATTGATGACTTAGATTTTACAAAAAAGTGGTCATATAAAGGTCCTCCCTCGCTTCGCTCGGCCGGCCCAAATATGTCTACCCGCGAAATCACTCCTTGTATTCAAGTCGGTATCAAAACAATGGTTCTCTATCATTTCCGACCCAGTTTTTGCTGTTAACCACTTTCGTCGACTCAATCATAATATCGCTGGATTCTTCTTTGAAAATCAGTCTCCTAGAAAATGTTTTCAGGAAGTTATATACGATTTCCTTCTTCTTGATGGTGGTAAATTTGAAAAAGGGTATGAAGGAGAGGAGGCGGTGACCAATACCCCTCGGAAATTTGGTGATACGGCTCCAGAGCCAGGTATATATGGGTCGGTTCAGGAGTTTCGTGTCCGAATTACTCAATCTTGTAATGGTCTTTTATGTTGCAATAGACAGACTCAATATGGGCATAAGTTCATGTCACCTTCTACATTTAAAACTTTCATTTACAGTCCAATCACGAGGCAACACAGATGTCTTCCACCATCCCCTTTGAGAGATAATGTTCCCAAGCGAGACGATTGTTTCATCAAGGTTTGCAGTATTAGTTTAGCTTTCGATCCAATTAAGTTGTCTGCATTTGGAGAGATGAACCCTTCCGCCATGATTTACTGCTCCCTCCGTTACTAACAGGCCAGTTTTTTGTTTTTGAGAAAATTAAGGAAATTAAGAGAATTAATTATTGAAAGTGATCCTCTAGACACTTGTCAATAAAAGAAGTGAAGTGAAATGGTCCCCATGACACTTGTCATCCAAAGAAATAAGTGAAAATGGTCCACATAACACTTGTCATCAAAAGAAGTTAAAAGAAAAGTGGTCCCAGAAAATTAAAGTAACATTTGACTTTCCCAATTAGGAAACTGGCCTATTTTTTTGAAATATTTATTTATAGAAACTGACCTATTAAAAAATAACGGAGGGAGTATATTAAAAATGTACTCGTCTAAAACAAACTCTTGGAGGAAGCTCAATTCTCTCCTTGTAAATCCTTTTTACGGGCATGCTATGAGGGTGGGGCCAGTCGGTTAAAGACCAGTCGGGGAAAGAGTTTTGAGTTTGGTAAAACTCAAACTTGGTCGGTGAGTGATATTTGGGTTTATCCCAAAGTTGGCCGATCAAAAGTTTATGCCAAGCTTATGTTTACTTATTCCTAAAGTCTAGGAACTTAATAAACAAGTTAGGAAATCTTAAACTTGTAGGATAAGTAATATCACTGTTATAAAAGAAGATGTCTTTGATGAAAGAGTCAATCAGTGGACAGGATTTACCGAAAGTTATCATCTGACGGTCGGATCATCTGGATGGAGTCTGACTTGGACGGCCATGAAAATTTTGGTTATGTTACGGGATGGGATGTGGGTCGCTTATTGTGGACGTCGAGATATCGATGTCCCTGACCGGAGGGTCTAAAGCCCAGTATAGTCTTTTCAAGTATGTTTTGTATCTGTCTCCCTCGCCTAACCCTATTTTTCCTTATTTTTTCCTTCCAATCCCTCTCCTCTCCGAAGCCAGGCTAAACTTTTCAACATTGCTCATCCACCGGAAGAAGAAACACAGAGGAAAATCATCTGTAAGGTTTTAAAATTTCAACCTAATCTTTACCCCTTTAATTTCGGTGTTAAATTGATATTGAAAATCCCACCCTTTTATATATTTAAGGTTCAATTTTACTTCTTTTGGTAGCAGTCTTCCAATTTGAGTTTCTGCTAATAAATCGTTGAGATCCTTCTTCATCCTCCTCCGTGTTTCACTAATTTTGAACTTATGTCTCAATTTGAAATCGAATATTACGTCCTGAATTTTTTTGATCAGGGTTTTTGTTTATTTTCTAGGTTTGATTGGGTTTTTATTAAAATTGTAAATATTTTGCATCTTAAATTGACCAATGGAACTAGGGTTTATTTGATCTGGGTGCTACAACTATATCGATAGGGGCAATGGGATTTAGTAGGTGGCGATAATTGGTTTAGGGTTAAGGTGTTGATCATAGAGCTGTTTTTTCTCTATAACCATGCTACTTCCCATCGCATTATCCTATAGAAGCAGAGACCATAGTGTGATATTGTCTCAATAGTGTTCCAGGATCAGGCTGTATTAATTATTAGAAGGACATTCTTAATTACTATAACTATGGGAAACAGTACACACACATAAATAAATAAATATCTATGCTCAGGTAGCCTTGATAGAAGCAAAGACCAATGCCGCACTTAACTATCTTTGTTAATGGCAAGACAATTGCAGAACTTCAGTTCTCTAAGTTAGTTGTGGAATTGATCATTTGTTTTCATGTCCACACACAGCTCGGTGTATACGTTTTGCTCTTTAAGCTTATTTATTTGTCTTGAACAATCTTTTTATGGATACAGACCCTTGCTAAAGACCTTCCTTGGAAAATGAATCTGAGATACTTCAAGGGTAAGCAAATTTTGTCAAACATCTTTTCAGCAAAGATCTCAAATACTGTAGTGAAACAATTTTATTGTCCGGACTTAAAATTGTTAGTTTTCCTAATCCTAACCATTGTCAGTAACATCTTAAATATAAATTTTCATCAACTCACACTCACTATATACATAATCTGAGTTTAACTTTAGTTTCAAGATGGATCTGCACAACTGTTAATGATCACCAAGGTTATGTTTTTTTTTGTTCGTACAATTGTGATGTCTAATTCTTCATTCAGGATTTCAAAGTCAAGTTTAGCAGTAGTTGTCACTCCCTCACTCTTACATGGTGGGTTTCTCATGTGAATCCAACGTTGGAGTAGTCACTTTTGCGTGGTGGTTTTGCCACATGGATCCATCGTGACACTTAACAATGATATGTATATAATTAAATCATCAAAAGAAATGCTTCAGGCTAGGTGTCTGATATAAATGATAACGCACATGTTACGTAGTATTTGGGGTTTTACTTAAGCAAGTTTGTAGATATCCACCTTTCTAAATGATTGTGTAGTTAAAATAGATAAATTGGTAATTAGATTCATCATTAGATGATTACATTTCTCTTTCCATGGGAGCCAGATGCTGCTAGGCTCCTTCTACTTAGCCTAGAGCCTTGAGCATTGTACAAAGGCGTGTTGTAGGAAAACCCATTTACTTTCTGGGTGTAATTTCCACAACGTGGGCGTTCATCTTAGCAAGAAATATTGCATTAAGATAATGGCTAAAGAATTTGAAAAGCATGGCATTAAGATTTCCTCCATATCTTTATATTCTTGAGGTCGATGGTGTTGCTTCCTTTTTTAGTGATTCTACTTCTTTTTGCCTGTAGACCGGTTGCTTTACTCGATCATACCTCTCGGGGGAGACTCAGCTAATGTTGAGCATTTTTGTCAGGAGTCGAAAACTTTTTTAGTCCAAGTCCAACATTAGACTAGAGAAATTTAAGGCTCTAAATAGAATGTGCAGTGACCTATGAGCAGCAAGGAGCGACAGTTTACTGTACATGGATTGTGATATGTGTTTCAGTGAACTCAGCTAATGTTGCAGTTGTTGTTGCATTCTTTGTTCTACTATTATTGGTTGGATCCATGGGGCTATAGATTTATTACATGTGACACTAAACAAGAGGAAAAATAATTTTGTTGGCATACTTATCATCTGAATTGTGCCCTTTGGGGAGATGAAGCAACTGAAGGAATTTAAAGTCGAGTCCATTTTTTCAGCAATCAAAAATGGTAAATTCACAAACCAGTGTATTTACTTCTAAATATAATATGGCTTCAATATCTTAATTGCTAAAGCTTCAGTGCTCACACACTTAGTTTTGTGAGTTTGTTAACACCCTTAAATATTCTTACAGGATGCTACCGAGTCATTTCTTCGTCCCAGTTGGTTTCGTGGTCTCTAGGATCAAGTGATAATAGACATGGAGGCCCGTTAATGAACATGAGTTTCTCCTAGATTCAGCAGTTTACTAACTACTGAGCATACAACTCTAACCACCTCCAATTTACACGGTAAGTAAATTAATTGAAGTCAACTAATTCTCACTAAGCTTACCATCACTTTAGATTTGTAATTGCATGTCTCTCTTGCTTATGCATAACCAAATAAGGTAGACGTGTCTGTAGTTTAGACTAAAATCCTTTCTTTTTTAACGATCAATTTTGTGGTCAACAAATATTATGAGCAAGATCATTTGCACCATTGCAGGAACCAAAACTCAAGCAATGATATGAGAATTACCAACGAATTGCGTAGAAGAATTGATATACAACATTATTAATGGAAGAGCTCAAGAATTTTTCATCAAAAATTAGTAATCCTAAATATTTTTCATCAAAAATAATAATCTTTGACATACAGGTGAAGAATATGGAAGAGCTCAAGAATTTGTACAACATTGTTTGGGCTTTCACAGGTAAATAATAATATATATGGAACTGCAATTACAAACTATCCTTAATTACATACACACGAATTGATGAAATGCTGGCTGTCGTGCTTCTCCATTTGCGCAGTCTAACATCGGAATCAAGGGGTATATCCTACCGACGGGTCAGTAGTGTATCTAGCTTGAAATCCATCTACGTGAAGGATATATATAAATGGTCCAGTAGTATGTTAATCGACCTCTTAATTAATGGATCCTATAATTGCTGTTGGCTGTTACCTTACAGTACAAGATGTAATCCATAGATTACTAGGTACTGATGTCATCCATTTGATAACAATTAGTTTATAGGAATGCTCGCTCAAACTAGGTAGGTGTACTCAGAGTGTCAAATTGATTATCAGACGTCGGGGTACTTGACTAAGCAAATTGGAAAAAGATAAATAAATAAATATAGTTTTGTAGGCAAAATATTGTGTTGCCCAAAACTTGAAGTATTTATTACATATGGGAATTTAATATAACAATCTGATGTCATGGCAGACTTATTTTTGGGTTATTTAATCACATTTCTATTGATTTTGTTAGATAAGAAGCTTAAAGTGGGAAATGATTTGTGACATTTTGGTAATGGGACCATGGATGTCGAGAAGATGTGATAACAGAGATTCCTTGAATGATGTTAAAAGGTATGAGAAAGTTGGCGATGAAATGAAAATGCTGGATTTGATGAATCCTAATGGGTTCTTTGTGGAAGATGGCGGGATTTGGGTGAGACGTGTAGTGGTTGTTCTAAAAGACTTAAGTTACCCACTTTCCTCAAGTTTGCCTTATGCATTGCATTGTTGAACACTTGCATGAAAAGCGTATTATTTTGTCAGTGTAAATATGGAATGCTGCATTATGTATGCTGAAACATGCATGAGTTTTTGTACCTTAAACAACTAACGAACTGTGGAATGAACCAATACAATAAGTCATGGCATGAACTAAATTGCCGTGTACATCACAGAGTTACATTGCAATGTGGATAGTCGAATCTACCGTTGAACAATAATCTGAAAATTGGAACTACATTACGTTAGATGCATAATTAGTTACTAGGTCTTCTGTATACTGATTTTCGCTATTTCCGTCCATTTTCAGGTTGTTAAATGGTTTTTTGTTTCCCATTAGCTTAATTTATGGGTTTGCCTGAATAAATCCCATTAGCTCAAACATGTGAGGTGTTACCAAGTATGATATTTTTGAATGAGTAGATAGTTGAAGTCATCAGAGTCCAATACTTCAAAAACAGGTATGGAGGAGCTAAACTAAATACACATTTAACAATGCACGGTAATATTTTAGTATCCATAGAGATATTTCATCTGCAAGACCTATACAATAGAAAGTAATGATCGATTTGCACTTTTCCGTATGTATTTAGAACTTGCTGCTTATGTTGTCACAATAAATTCAAATGTCAAGGCATGTATCTGAATCACTTGGATATGGAGTAGTTGGGTCAACGAAGGAATAATATAAACAGAGGAGAGTCGTTTCATAGAAATCTTCTGAAGGTCTTAAGTTGACATAATGATTTGCAATTTTTTGATTTTAACACGATGTTCTGTTTAGAGGAGTTAAATTGGTTGCTCCTTCAGAAGAATCATTTCTGGATTGGATTAATACTCACTTTGTAGTATCAATATTTTGTATGCTTAATTGTGTCTTTAATGATTTTTTATCTTTGTTTCAGTCTAAAGAGTTCCTTACGAACTTTAAAAGTTGAGATCCAATGGGAGTAAGTTAAGAGGCGCACATTGCAGCCGAGAAATGCATCTGAAGTTTACCTAGGTAAATACTATTGAAGAAGCTTCAAGTTAAGAGGATGGCATCATATTTGGGGTTTAGTAAAATATATGACTCAGGAAAGATGTAGGCACATTAACAAACATGGGTTAAAAGGTTTTCAAGCTCATGACCGAGTGGCTTCTGATTGTCAACGAAACCTTTTACTCTTGGAAGAATAAAATCAAGGTGGTTCTTTTCGTGTTTAATCTCCATATTTTGTTTTAAAGTACTGTTATTAGCTTACTTTTAGTATTTTTGATTGGTGTCATTTGTTATTTGCCGTTTCTATCGTATCAGCGACTCACCCATCTCTGTCACTGTTTTCTTTGTAGGTTCAGTTTGGCTTTAACTATCTTGAAAATTGATCATCTATATGTGGCTAGCAACTATTGGTCTGGGTAAGGTGTTAGTTTTCTCTTATTATCACTGAATTTTATTTTACTTTAAGTTTGCACGTTCTTATGTTAATTTTCTTTCGTTCTTTTGGGCGGAATCATCAGGAAGCAAGAGAGATATTCAACTTGATGTTTTTAAGAGGTGGGATGCCATGCAGATTTCATTGCTGTTCACTTTCCACAGTAACTCCTTTTAGACAATCCTCAAGTATATAGATCATTCAACATATAGAGTATGTCCTAAATTTTTAAAAACTAACAAACAACTAATATGCAAAGAAAAAGAAAAAGGTAGACAATTTTCTTTTCCAAGTTCAACAAACAAGGTACTCTATATGATGGACATTTTTATTTTTGAGGGCAGTTTTTTCTCCTATTAGATTTGGCTTTCAGAGAACAATACAGGTTGCACGTGATTAGAACACGCATGTCTTACCCATTGAGTGAAAAATGTTTCATTGCGAATATTGTGGTATTCGAGTTGAGGTTGATATGTCTTGCTTCCGGACCATCTTCCCTCTTTTTCTACAACAAAACCATGTCAACAAAATTAATAATGGTTAAATTCGTCTTCTTTATCACATTGTCGTGTATGCAGGTTCCATATTTTAAAAGCAAGTATAGATCGTTTTTATGCATGGCTGCCCACACCAAACTTTTTGCTGAGCTCAGCCAGCCTATATCTTGGTGTTAATATCCTAGAAGTAGAAGCTACTGGAGCAACAGGTCTATCGAACTATCCTTTTTTACAAGTGCTATGGTAAAAGCCTTATCAGTCTCAATTCAATCGTGGCCCAAACAATATGAGCTGATGGATATCGATGACTCGGTGATAGTAGTAATGTAAGTGAGCTACAAGAACCAAATCCCCTTGGTATACATATATCAACCACTCACTAATAATAGAAATTTAAGTGACATGAAGAAAAGTTCAATAACATTTATAATTTAATAGTGGAACAATAAGGACAAAAATTCGATGTATCTTTTAACGATAAAAGAGGAGTACCCGAAGCTTTAATCTGCCGTCTGATGTTAACCATCTGTATCAAAGAAAAAAAAATTGATTGTACTTACTCGGCTTTCAGAATATAAGACGCAACATGAGAGAAAAGCCGAACAGTGAAAACACGGAAAGGATTAATAAAAACATCTAATTGGATGAGCTAATGTATTATTGAGTTGAGTTGGGAATAACAAGCAAACTTCTTAAGATATTTTATCCGCAAGTAATATAAGTCAATTTTCAGGCCGATAGAAAATTCTTTGACAACTTACTTGACATTATGCACGATAAACGAGTTTTCTCCGAACGAGCAAGGACGAAGAGAGAAGCTCAACAAAACATAAAAATAATCCTACATAAAGTACAAGAAGGGACACACAAAGTACCATCAAAATTAAACATACGTGTATACATGATTTGCAGTAAATTCTAGACTTTGATTTTAATTTAGAAATTACATGGAGTTGGTAAAATATAAAATAATCAAGATTTACGAATAGTGTCATAGCGGTTTCGTCACGAGATAACGCGAGGCTCATCATCAAAGATGTACAATCTCATAGGTTTTATAAGAAACCCTGCATAGGGGTAAAGAAAGGATTGTGCAATTAAATGCACATTGATCAGATGTTCATATTGTTATGATTTGCACTAAGTTTAGCTAATTTTATGTTATTAACTAAAGTAATAAATATTTCTAAAGTTCTCAGTCGAAGAAGACACTCACAAGATATTTACAAAACTTCGAATAACGATGTTGTTTCACTTAATGTGGTGAGAATCGTATAAAATAAAGTAAATTGTTTCACCAATTAATAAACTCAAGAATAGTTTTTTAATTGCAATCCCACATATCAACAAATGTGGACGTCTATCAGTATAAGTCTTATAGGTTCAGTTACTCACATATCAGGCATACCATTAGTTTAAACATAATATTTTATTAAAGTTACAGTCTGTTTGTAACCTCTTCTTATGTGTCAACATACACTAGAAATCAATTGCATGCAGTGTTGTTTGTATGCTTGCTAATTATCGACGAAGTTTTTGCATCAAACAATTCTAATGTTTGTTGTGCTTTATCATCTGATGATAGCGATGAAGATACACAAACCGCGGATAATGATGGAAATCAAATTGTTACTCTAGCCATTTGTAAGTCACTACCTTCGCGCAATGGATATTACATATGTTCATATTGTGGAGCACTGGATTGGATTGATGGAAGACTGGCTAATTCACCTAAGAGGGAACCAATATTAGGAATTTATTATCGACACTGAAAAATAAATATTACTTTACTGTATGAACCTCCTAAGATTTTGAGGAATTTATATGACAGTGATGAAGACCATTCGACATTAATCCAAAACATATTGTAAAATATAATGCATTTGAATGCACTTACCTGTCTCATATGAAAATTGGATAAAAGAGATTTAAAAGACAGAGATCTGAGGTGTTTTTGAATACATGGGGACTTCGGCATAGAACTTACGTAATGTTGCTCCAATATCGTCGTAATGATATGGGCAAGACGTAGTTTCCTGTAATTCACGTAAAAAATAACAACAACATATATGTTCTCATTACTACCCGAACTATCATGAATGTTTAATTGTCCCATCACTGTGGATGTTCCTTCTATTGTCACATGTTGGTAGATGTTACCCATCCAGTTTTACTTATGATATACCAAGTGTTGATATATGAAAATAATTATCCCTTAGCAGGGCTAGGAAGTCCCCAAAAGAAAGGATAAACCCACCATAGAACATAGGGGACTTGGGGAATAAATCCCAAGTCCAATCAGACATGTCCATGAAATGGAAAGGACAATGAAGGGATATATGGAGAAGTGGAAGGTTACATTAGGAGAAATGGTAATAGTTGTAAATAAGGAAGCTTCTATGACATGTGGCATGATGTCATGAGAAGAAAGGTTTTGGGAAAATCTTATATAAGGAAGTACATAGTACAATGGAAAACAAGTTCTCTCTCATTTTATTCTAAGAAAAGGTGTTGTCATTGTTGTGACTGGGACGTGTAGAACCAAACTCATATTTACCTCTCAACGCCAAGCATTAACGCAAAAGTTATACGACGTATAGAAAAATAAGTAGATGAAGGGAAGTCGATCTTTTTGATATTCCAAGACATATAAAATATAAAGAATGAGATCATATAACATCGTTATGAGTTGGAAAAATTCGTCTGATGTGAATACAGTTAGTGTAAGGTTGCATTTCTCGTAGATCCTTAAACATATAATTGAGGAGAAGACATGCGACAATTATATGCTATAATTTTGGATTAATTGGTGTCAACTAACTAGGGATATAATCTATTTTTCCTTCTATATATAAGCAATAAAGGAGGGTCCTTTAATCATCAATGATTGCTTGCCAAGATAACATTTTATATTTATATTGTGGAATTTTCTTAAACGGTAAAATATATTTTAGAAAATAATACATGATTGAATATTTGATTTATGACGATTTTTTTTTTGGCTAAGTTCTATATATTATTTCAATATTAATTAAGATTTTACTATCCATTAATAAAAGGCAACATACAGAGATGAGTGATTGAGCTACGTTGCATAAAATCAATTTTTTTTTATGCGAGTACATTTTTTTGGTGCTCTACTTTTCATTGTATCTGAATTGAATTTGTATTTGAATGTGAATATTGTATTTGACTTTCACATTACACTAGATTCAATTTTATGTTTTGTAGTCAATATTTTATTTTATATACAATAAACTTGGTTGCATAATACTTTCCAAGTATGCAAACAAAATTTTAGGAAAAAAAACTGCTAATATAGAAGAAACTAAGGTTTAGTTAAGATTTGATGATTCTCGAAGATATTTTCCATTGATGGGTGTGGATGAAACTGGTGGAAGAGATTATGTTTTTGGTGATTTTGTGAATGAGAGATTTTATTTACCGGTTTGCAGAGATATGATAACCGAAAATGGGGATGGACATCTCATTTTTCTGCATAAGTTGGTGAATTATTTTAGATTTTAGTTTCTTCCTGCAGTTTTGTGTGTGTGTGTTAGTTCTTGAGTGATCTTCAACATTATGAATATGATTTTCTTTCGAAGATAAATAGATAATACGACCTCCGTCCACAAAAAGTGGTTGTTTCACTTTTCTACTTTGTTTAAGACGGGTATACGATAAATAAATTAGTTCATACTTTCATGTAGCTTCAAATTTAATTTTACAAATTCAAATCCATGAGTTTTTTAGTATTAAAGATGATGAACCGACAAGTTTATAACAACACATTGGTGTTTTTTTTTTTTTGTCTATATAAGCTCTATTTATGGCTCCTTCTGTCAACAAATATATTTATTGATTCTTATGATCATATGATCCAAAGATGCATATGATATTACATTTTTATCGCTATTAGTAGATTAAATGAGTTCTAGATTAGGTTTGATTATTAGAAATTTGATACAATTGTTAAAGAGAATAGTATATCAACGTGCAACTGCTCCAAAAAATTGTAAGCAATCAAATTAGTTACTTATACTAAATGGGATCCACATGTTAGAATCTTATCTTCCAAAGAAAATAAATTTTGTGGACTAAGTTATTTCAGAAAATGTAAAAGTGAACTTAGACATTATTCTTTGTCGAATCAACAATCCTTATTTTAGCATGAAGAAAGGAGATATTCAAAGATGACATTGAAATTAAGCCTTATATTGAACTATCCAACCTTATGAATTACTAGGGAGAAAAAGTTAACCATAAATTAGCCCCAAATAATAATGACAACTGAATATAGCAAATAAGTTAATTCGGGTTTCTTAGCGCCTCAGGCCCATGCACAATCGACCATACAATTTTATTTTCTTGAATTCTTTATAGCGGAAATGGTGGGTGACCTAAAAAAAACTTTGAGATCAAGATGTAGGAGAATTTTCCAAAGCTGAATTAACTTAAATTATTTTATTTTCTATGGTTTTCATTTTTTATGGATGTTCCAATGAATATTTTCCTCTTTTGAAAGTGAGAAAAGTTTTTCAATTTTTTTTTGATAAACACACTTTCGATATCTATCGAAATTGAATGAAAGTCGTTACACGTCTTAATCATCATTCATATATCTTTATGATGATGACTGCGAAACTGAGTTTTCCAAAATTGAAGATGAACATCTATAATATATTTATACTTCAGATCGTCCTGATCAGTGTTTTCAAATTGAAAACATATCTTTTTTATGAAATAAATCTAGGAATAAATATTTTTTTTGGGTAACCTTTTTGTATAGCATATGTGTAATTTGAGACGTAAAAAACAGAGATGGTCATGTGAGAGACATCTTATCAGATTTCAATTGAATCAATACATGATCAATCATGAATGGTAAGTTTCTACTCTGTTTCACCTTATTTTCCTTATGACATGCATTTTTCAGACATCTTTGCGAAGTTGGTTTCACTTTTTTCCCATCATATATTCTTGGAGCAGCATTTGGTTCGCACTTCCTAAAAGGTTCCCATTTATTTCCCACGTATTTCAATCTTCATGTACTTTTCCTTTTTAAATTTATTCTTAAGACAAACGTAAATTTGGTCAATAGGAATGCTCATAAACTTCACCATTTTTAATTTAGATACATGTTATGGACTTCGCAGTTGCTCATTTTTTATGAATTCAGATTCCATGTTTACTGAGTTGTTAATATAATTTCCTGGGTTGCTTGAAAACAGGATTTTGGGTATTTAAATACATGTCCTTAGATAAAGGACTCCGCAGTTGCTGAGTTTTTCAGAATTCATATTCATGATGAGATGTTGATAGGATTTCTTGGGATGAACACTTAATTTGGATGTAGTTTTCATAAGCTATTTAAGTTTGAGTAATGCTCATTCACCGTCGATCATTTACTTAGGTTGACGAATTGCCAAATCTTCATTATTTGCTTTAACATATTTTATTTTATTAAGCTTACCATATCCTATCATGTCCATGGAAACTATGGGAAGTACAATAAATCTCGGACACCTTCATTATGATATTCAAGATAACCAGCTGTGTTCATTTAAAAACTACCATGAAATTATGGCATTCGGTACACTTTTATTTCCATATTTCAATTTGTGTTTTTTTTGTTCACTTGCTTTTAAAGAGGGAGTTAGTAGCTAAGAATGCACTAACTGGACGATTGATTTGCATGTCTGCCCTAAAGCCTTCTTATTGAAATGATATTTCCGTAAAGGCTACATATGAAATGAAACTGTTGACAAAAATTTTCTTTAAAAATGAACTTTTACACTAGGATTACAATATTAGAGGGCATGATAATATGAGTCTTTTCCCGAAGCATGGGTCTGAAGAAAAAATAGAAGAATTATGTCTAAAAAATATTAGTCTAAAGATCATTCGAATAAGATTGTATATATGTACAACGAAAAGAGAAGACATATGCACGAGGTGAAAAGTCTAAACAATATCAAAAATCAGACAAAGACTAGAATGTCATCAAGTTTAACCAATTTTTAGAATTGGATGACACTGATGTAATCAACAATGCAGGATAAAGTTCTACAACTCATCTATTTTCACGTGACAGTAAAATGCTTGAACTTATTTACTTGAGGAAAATTTTCAGGGAAGAGTCAGAATATGATGAGGGGCCAGATGCAAAATAACTAAATATACATGTTTGCATCTTTAAAAAATACATAATTTTTTTTGTCCAGATATTAGTTTGAACATGAAAATAATAAAAGAATTATACGGAGAAGTGATTCCATTCCTAAGAAAACAAGTAACAGAATATATATAGAGAGAGCATAATAATATGAGTCTTTCCGGAACCATGGATCTCAAGAACAAATAGAAGAATTTGGAAAATATTATTACAAAGATGAACGAAAAGTAAAAGAAAGAAGAAGACAAGAACGTAGGATGTTAACGCTCAAAGAATCTCTACAACAAAAATACAATTTAAATATGGATAGAATCTGGGATCGAGAAAGAATGATATATGCAAATAAGGTCTTACAGTATAAAAATGAAGAAAGAATATGGGAAGTCGGGCTCAATTAAAAAACTTATAAATTTGGTTTCGGGTTAAATGTCTAGCATAACTCAAATACGATTAAAAGGTAACGTCATGCTACATTTCATGTTAAACTTAATGATTGTTTTCATGTAGTTTTTTAATCAACATATATTACTGCTTTCTTATTTTGATTGTACGTAATATATTTACCAATACATTCTACAATTGGTATGAGTATGTACCTATATCTATGGGTTTTAGTTATTTTTTTGTTTGGAATTATTAACTTACTCTTTTATAACGGTTAATTTTTTTCGTTTGCAATTTTGTTAATGAGTTTTTATAAAAAAAATTTATAAAATTATATTACTCAATAAGGTTTTTTGTTGGTTAGTTGTATACAATATTTCCATATTTTTTAACACGTGTCTGTCATATATAGAGAACGACGAACGAACCATCCTCTCTCACCATTAAGCTTTAAGAAAATGTATCTTAGCTATGTGATAATCTTTCGTCTATTAACACGACACCATGTCTTAAAAACAAAAGAAAAAAAATATCATACATTATTCAAATAAAGTCCCAGACACTGCAATCCTCATTTTCTATTTAAAAAGCAATAGCATGAGGTTAGACAACACCTATAGTTGTTTGCCTTGAATACTAAATAATAGCAATTGCATCTTTAAATCCACAACAGACTAATTGCTGGTGAGATAGCTAATTACAATGTAAACCCGAGCATAATTTATCATGGGGTTCACAAAATATATGCTTTGTGAATGCATAAATAAAGAAAGCTAAAGAAAAATTAAGTTACTTTGGCAACATAACTTGCAGACCAAAACCAGCTTAAATGCAGATTTAGGCAACAACTTTAGAGGTTGAGTCGGGGCCGTAAGGCCCCGGTGATACCTAGTGTCTATTATAAAAGAAGGCCTAGGCTATGAGTTTATTATAGAATCCTCAAGGTAATTCTTGTAGAGATGTGAGGGATTCATCCCACCTCTTGAGGTGGTCATGTGAGAGACCTAATGGTGGAAGGAGTACATCACTATGGTGCTTGTGGAATGATTATCGATGTTGAAAGATATGTCGTTATGGAGTATTTATGTGGAGATGTTGGTAAGACATCTTGTTGAGGAGAAGATCATTTTGGTGGTGCTGGATTAGATTATTGGTGTTGAGGTGGAGGCGTCCATGGTAATCTATGTCAGGATATGCAGAGAAGATCGTCTCGTTGTGATTGATAATGTGGTAAACATTATCTCGTATGGGTGAAGACACTAATTTGGAATTATAAGGCGTTTGTGAGAGTTTTTTTGTGTTCGGTCACATTGTGGTGAGTCGATTAATTGATTGTTCAATTATTGTGTAATTCTCAATTGGTGGTTTTATAATAAAGAAAGAGGTAGTAGCCGTTTGGTGGATGTAGACAATATTCACATATTGTGTATATTGTTGAACCACGTTAAATCCGTGAGTACTTTATTTCTTGTTGCTTTGTTTATGAATTGCATCTGTGTGGTTCTCTTTCTCTTCTTCTTATCCTAGATCATAGTGAGGTTCATGGAGCAGTCCGAGAGATCAAGTGTTTCTTGTTAGATATTTTGTTTCCGCAGTATTAGTTTGTAGATGGCTCTGAACCCCAACAATTGGTATCAGAGCTTTAGGCTGGATAGAAGATTCTGAAGAGAGAAGTTCTTGGATTTTCTGGTTGGCAGAAAATTTTGAAGACAAAGGGATTTGGTTTCATCAAGTATGTGAAGATTTGATGTTACAGTTTCCGAAGATGCAGAGTTTGATGTTTTCAAGTATATGTAACATTCGATTTCATCAGTTTCGGGAACAAAACAAAGTAAAGTGTACTTCTAAAGGAATGGGATTATATCAGTTGATCTGCATTCGATATGGTCAAGATATATGGTCTTGATGTTTGTGGTGCTCTACATTAGAGATTTGACAATGATTCCTATTGGAGCATAAACCCTATGCGTGGCTTCAAGTAAGTTTATTTAATATCTATACTTCGTACCATGAACTGTTTGAAAGACCTGCGTAGTTGTTTTTCAATTAATTGGTGTTTGCTTGGCAAGATACAAGAAGGCAAGAGTATCGTAGTTGAGATACAAATATTATTTTGTATGTTTGTGAAAGTAAAGATGAAACATAAGCATGTCAAAGTCTCATAATTGTTCCAAACCATGGGAAACAATAATTTGGTTATCAATCGCCATCAGTTGGATCATGTTGCTGAGTTTCTTTAACATGAAGTTGAAGAATGTGAAGATGAATTCTTACTCGTTCTGCCTTAATTGTCTGTTACAATAAGGATTTGGAAATCTCTTAGTAGGTTTCGTTTTGGAAGTATTGATCGTTGGCCATGATTTGATATGTTCCAGAAGTGAAGATTTTGATTTCAGTCTGAGTATTTGAAGCATGTATGCTACAAATAAGTTGCAGGACAGTGATCGTTAGATGAGATGTGATATTAGTTGTGGTGGAGCTACGGTTTCTTATTCTTGTATAAGAAGAAGTTTTTCGACACAATTTGTAGGGTTTGTTTGTCTGTGTTGAGTATGGCATTATGGTAGAACAATGTTTTCTGGAGTTTCTCTCGTATTGTTTCCGATGGAGAAGCTAGATAGTTTGTGATCTTTTGATTCTTGTCGATGACGTTCAGTCGAAGATTTGTTTTTGGTTGTACACCATTTGAATTCGATCGGATCTGGTTGAAGTGCAACACCGTTGGGAGAAACAGGTTGGTCTATTATGTTGCAGATACGTTCCTATTTTGGTGAAGACCTGTTGTGAGGAATTAAAAAGGTATCGCTTGGACACTTCAAGAGTTTAAAGTATCAAGATACAATACTACAATGTGTATGGTGGTGCGGCTACGAGTTAACGCATGCTATTTGGAGAAAACACGGTGCATGAATTTCAGAAGGGCTACAATTTCGGCGTGTTTTTCCATCAACCTTTATTATCCATTGGCTATTTGATTTCTTGATGATCAGTGTGAGACTTTATATTGGAGAGAGATACCTTATAGCAATGATATTATTAGGGGGTTTTGCTCGTCTGCTACAGTTATTGAAATTAATTTCAATAGTGACAGAGCCTGTAGAGATGAAGGTAAAGATTTCTTTTGAGAAATTTGGTTCAGCAATGATATAATTTCCGTCAAGTTATTTTCTCTACATTGTTTGAGAAGATAAACACAACAGCGTCTTGAATTGCTTGGAGCTTGAGGAAGTTACCAAAGGTTTCAGATTATGGTTGTGTGTGATTGGGTCTTTGTCTGAAGGACGGATTATCAGAGTTTGAAACGTTGGTGTACGTTTGGAGCAAGATTTGGAAAGGGATATGCACAAGGAAGAATGTGTGACTTTATGCATTGTTACAAGGGTAACGGTGAATTCTTTGACGTTAGTCACAGTGTTATCCGAGTCCGAAGTGCGTTGAGGTTTGATTGTCGCGAAGTCGAAACTACATGCTTGCTAAGAAATTGATAAAAGACTATCTTGACAATTATATTAAAGCCCGTAAAAAGGACATTGCTGGCAAAGCCCGTTGAGGTTGCTGAAGTGGTGAAGATGATTGGTGTGTCAGTTGTCGAAGTCTCCGTGGATACATGTTTTGTATGTATGCAGTTGTTCAATATATGATGAGTTTTTTGAAGGAGTAAAACTCAATTGGGGAAATATGCTCGTAGAATCATGATCGAATCGAGGATAGGCTCGTAAAGCAATATTCGTAGAGATGAGCTAGATTTTGGCACGCAGTGGCAATGATCAGTGGATTGGTTATATTTGGTGCGCAGTTAGAGTCATGCTCAATATGCTTTGGTACATACAAGATGGTTAGTTTCTTGGAATCTAACACGAAGGTTGGTTTTATAAACTAACACAAAGTATCTCGTTAACTCGCTTTGGAGGACATGCTCGTGGAAAAGAGCAAGTGTGTGGTTAGTTGTTTAAATAAGCAATTGACTCGGCTGGAGTTTATAAACGAAGATGAAGACTATGGTTATGCTAAGGTAACGCTTAGACAGACACATGGAGGCTATTGTGGTAGTTTTATTTGTTGATCGATTAGTTATGGATGTCAATCCTAACGGATATGGTGCGCAACTTGGAGTTAGTGTCTTAGAAGAGCTGAACATTAACTCAGGTGGAGCGAGGCAGGCCAAGACGGAGCTGGTTTCATATGGAGCAAGTTTGAAGGGGAAGCAAAGGCTCAAGTGCGCATGACAACTGTAACTAAGTTCGATTGGTAGCATATGAACACTTATCGTGTATGGTCCGATTGAGTTGGCATGCAGTACACCTGGAATTGTGTCAATCAATGTGGAGTTGTGAACAAGAAGGAGTAGTGGTGCGTCTCAAGATGTTGCATAACAGGTGATCATATGATGATGGTTGTTGAGATAGTCATGAATTTTTCACTGAGGTGGAGATTTATACAATCACCAGTAGGTTGGATTGTTAAGTCTGAGTTGGTGACGTTCAAGTTTGGTTTGCTCTCTTCTGGTGGAGATTCTACGGAACAATTTGGGTGAACTACTTTTTCGGTTTGATTCCTATTGAGGATATATAGGCAACCAGTGATGGTGCAATCGGTTTTTCAGAAGATTGAGAGATAACATGTTGATCGTCTCATGCATAAATGCATGATCCGAGGTGGAGAATTGTGGGGCCATCGGTTAAAGACCAGTCGGTGAAAGAGTTTTGAGTTTGGTAAAACTCAAACTTGGTCGGTGAGTGATATTTGGGTTTATCCCAAATTTGGCCGATCAAAAGTTTATGCCAAACTTATGTTTACTTATTCCTAAAGTCTAGGAACTTAATAACCAAGTTAGGAAATCCTAAACTTGTAGGATAAGTAATATGTCTATTATAAAAGAAGGCCTAGGCTATGAGTTTATTATAGAATCCTCAAGGTATATCTTGTAGAGATGTGAGGGATTCATCCCACCTCTTGAGGTGGTCATGTGAGGGACCTAATGGTGGAAGGAGTACATCACTATGGTGCTTATGTAATGATTATCGATGTTGAAAGATATGTCGTTATGGAGTATTTATGTGGAGATGTTGGTAAGACATCTTTTTGAGGATAAGATCATCTTGGTGGTGCTGGATTAGATTATTGGTGTTGAGGTGAAGGCGTCCATGGTAATCTATGTCAGGGTGTGCAGAGAAGATCGTCTCGTTATGATTGATAATGTGGTAAACATTATCTCGATGGGTGAAGACACTACTTTGGAATTATAAGGCGTTTGTGAGAGTTTTTTTTTGTTCGATCACATTGTGATGAGTCGATCAATTGATTGTTCAATTATTGTGTAATTCTCAATTGGTGGTTCTATAATAAAGAAAGAGGTCGTATCCGTTTGGTGGATGTAGACAATATACACATTGTGTATATTGTTGAACCACGTTAAATCCGTGAGTACTTTATTTCTTCTTGCTTTGTTTATGAATTGCATCTGTGTGGTTCTCTTTCTCTTCTTCTTATCCTAGATCGTAGTGAGGTCCATGGAGCAATCCGAGAGATCAAGTGTTTCTTGTTAGCTATTTTGTTTCCGCAGTATTAGCATGTAGATGGCTCTGAACCCCGACAATGAGTTTCTTAAACTCTGGTGTTTACTGGAACGGTTGTTTGAACTGGATTGGTAGTGGAAAATTTATAAATGCCTGAGTCCTCAATGTATTTTGATATCGATCAAGAGCTAGTAAAGCCGCTGCCAGCTTCGCCTCATGGTGATGATCAGTCAAAAGTAGTGTATTTTGGAGTGTGTGGTGGTCATTTGTACCTTATAGAGCTTCTCAAATCATGTTATACCCATTACAACGTTTTGAAGATGGAGACTGATTATTCTGGGTGGAAACTTATACACAAGCTTGACTTGGAAAATCTGATTGCTCTATATCCCGGGAGAGATTATGCATTTCACGATCATAAGCTTCTTGGGAGAACAATATTGTCCGTCGAGGAAGATGAAGCAGAATCATTGTCAAAGCTCGTGATGGTCGTAGGTGGGAAGGATGTTATATCTTATGATCTTAAAGAAATGACTGTTACTCGAATCCTTGATACTCTTCTTCCTGAGAATTTTTTTTTCTTCCTCTACGCCCCTCTTGGAGGCGTATGGGGTCATCTTCATCATTACATGGAGTCACTTGTGTGTGTTTGATGCAGTAACTCCTCTTCTTCTAGCTAGCACTCTACATTTATCCTAGAAGTTGTGTCCGTCCCTTTTTTACCTCGTTTTTCCGGCCTGAATTACTTTTTTTTTTTTTTTGCTACGTAAATTGGCAGAAGATGGACCATATTTTCAATGTCTTTGTATTAGGATTTCTTCGTTCACTCTATGAAATTAATTAATCAATGGTATCACAATCCTAGCATAATGTTGGCATGCAGTAATACCCCCCAAAAGGGTATTCTTAATTTGGTAATTTGGTATATCATAATGTTGGCAGTAATACAAGTTACAACAGATATCCCACTAAGGGTATTATGGTAATTCATCCCCTTCGTTGAACTGAAGTTGATGTCAAAAAAGGCAGTTATAAAGTCAGAATTGAAGTTGGAGGAGGAGATCTTAATTTGACTAAAGTAACAGTCAAGTATATATATATATATACATGACCATCAAGTTGTGAGCTTTAGGAATCTCAGAATTTGAGCACAGTCAGGTAATCAAAATCCCATCTTCCTTTGTTTTCAATTAGGGATTGATTTCATATGTTAGCTTTTTTTCTGAAATTTATATGAGTTTGTAGGTTCACCTGAACTTTATTGGTGTTTTCAAGATTTTCTAGGACTAGTTACTCATCTGGATTGTTTTGTGTGTGTTTTTTTGTTGTCAATTATGAAATATTTATATGGGAATTGTATTGGAATTCTGGTAGGATTGCCAACTTATCATTTCCTTCATTGGAAACTAGTAGGATCGTGGAAAAGGCGGATGGCGAAGGAATTGGCTGCCCTTGTATTAGTGGTTCTCACATTGGGTAAGTCTTCATAGGATTCATTTATCAATTTCTGTTGTAGTTGTAGAATTCTATGGATGTCTATTGGCTGTTGCTCATTGATATGAAATTGTATCCATGTTGGTAATACCTTGTTCTTCAGCTGCATCTCTTATCGATGTGCTAGCCTACAAGTTCTAATTTTAAAGGAAATTGATTCTGAATGTGTGTCACGTTTAAAAATCTGGAACTGGGGATGCAAATGAGTTTGATTGTATTGCTTTGAACCCAAAAGTCCATGTTACCTTTCATACATGAAAATCTTTGATGAACTGGCTAGCTTATCCGAAACATTCATTTTGCTCAGATGGAAGTGCTCATATTACCAGTTTATTTTGTTTTGAAGCTGACCTCTTATGCTGTTACTTTTATTTCATTTGGGAATGTTGATAACTATGATATCTGTGTATTAAGAGTGATATTTCTCGTTCATATTTTGTTATCAACATAAGAGACTGAGCTTTCGAATATTTTGCAGTGTGTGCATCATCAGTACATGCAGTTCCTGACGAGGAATTTTACACCGAGTGTGAAAACATCGTTAAGAAGTGGGCAGCCTCTTCGCTGGATGCAGAAGTTAAAGATAAACATACTTTGCAAGACTTGCTTTTCTTCCTCCACATTCCCAGGACAGGAGGACGCACATATTACTACTGGCAAGTTCCTTCGCACATTTCCCAAAACAGTGTTCTAATTCTAAATGTGTTTGTGTTTTCTTGTTATTAAAACTATTTATACTTTGGCAGCTTCTTGAGAAAACTGTACACTAGTTACCTAGAATGCCCTCGTTCGTATGACAAGTTGCACTTTGATCCCAGGTAGGTACTAATCTTTTGATTCTCTCAGTTTGTTGTAGAAATATTCCGTTCCAGACTTCCGTGGTTACTATATTGTGCTTGCACGGAGGTAGCTATTACTTTTTCATGATATTTGTACTTACCATAATACTTCCTGAACTCATGTTCGTCTGCAATTTTCTTATGACATCGAATAAAAAATCTATACATGAGGTATCAATGCGAAGCTGCAGCATAGCAACTGAAGCAATAATATGAAGAATTTGAAATTTTGTGTTTCAGAAGGTTTTAATTTTTTGACACTTCAAAAGTGGAAACCTATTACATGTTTGAATTATACTTAACATTCAAAAGTTACTATCTGTCTTGCATTTAGCAAACCAGATTGCAGATTATTGGTTACTCACGATGACTATAGTATCATGTCCAAGTTGCCGAAAGGGAGAACTTCTGTGGTCACAATATTAAGAAATCCAATTGACCGTGTTTTTAGCACTTATGAGTTTTCGGTGGAGGTTGCAGCGAGGTTTTTAGTACATCCAAACTTAACTTCCGCAACTCAGATGGGTAGTAAAGTACGTCCAGGGAATATCGGTGTTAGTACATTGGACATATGGCCATGGAAATATTTGGTTCCTTGGATGAGGGCGGACCTTTTTGCCCGGGTATGTTCTCCCTGACAATCTATATAGTTTCTGGAAGGTATTAGATTAAAATTCCAACCTTTTCTTTAATGTGCGTTGCCTCTTGAAGTTGAACATGTTTATGGACTGTGATTAATAATAACGTTTAGTATTCAACTTTTTTTTGCAGAGAAATGGAAGAGAATATGGGGATTTTCGGGATGTTAAAGAAACGAAGAATCCGTATGAGATGAAAAATATTGTTATGCCCTTTGAGGAATTCATCAATAGTGCCGAGGCTTATGATATCCTTCACAATGGAGCTACTTTTCAGGTATCTCTTGCTCCTTTTTTGCTGAAAGTAGGCGAGTGGATTACGATATAAAATATAGTTTCCATCAAGTGTTATGGTTAGTGTGAGTTTTCTGCATATTTGACTCACTTGCTGAATCAATTGCTGTTGCCAGATTTCAGGACTGGCAAACAACTCTTATTTAGAGGATCGTGAAGTGCGTTCCTGTGCGATGAGTTATCAGAGTCTTGGCAAATATGTGCTTGAAGTTGCAAAGGTAAAAAAAAAAAATGAGTACTTGCATAAATTACCATATACTTCTGCCCTTTTAATATCTTTCAGATTGCTAATCACTGGGTTTGTTGTATGCGTCTTGCAGAAAAGGTTAGACAATATGTTGTATGTTGGACTTACTGAACATCACAAGGAATCTGCAACAATTTTTGCGGATGTGGTTGGGAAACAGGTATTTTCGCAGTTGCAAGCATTGAGCTCCAACTTTATGAGAACTACCAGCAATAAAACAGGTTACAACGAGTGTGATTTTTTTGGCCGTTTTTTTTCTTTCTTTCTTAGACTCACCAATCTGTTATTGTTGCAGAAGCGACATCTTCATCTATGGATTCTAAGATTGCAAAAGGTTTTCGGTGAGCCAAAAAAACAAAAAAAAACCTTTAACAAACCATTTTAAGTTTGATAAGGTTCTTACTGTTAACATTTTGATTGTGATAGGATAGAACGAAGGAACGGAAGGCAAGTGAAATTCCTCCAACCAATAATGCCCAATCAACAAATGAAACTGTAAGACTATTAACCGTCACTTTAGTTCCTTCATCCGATTAGCTTAAGTGAGTTGCTTCCTCCATTCCTTTTCTGATGAGCATCAATGTTTCAGATGACCGTTGAAGAACTGATGGAAGCATACGATGGATGCAGTTCTTCCTTACGAAAGACTCAAGCACGTCGGCGGACCTCTTCATTTAAGAGAATCTCTCCAGCAAATTTCTCAAAAGAGGTTAGATTGATTCAAATTTCAAAATAAAATGATTCTTCGTTACGAAATTGGTTGGGGGAGAAAGGCTTTTTTTCTTCTTCTAGTATTTAGAATAGGGTTTCTGCCGTGTAATACATTACTTACCTAAAATCTCATGAATTTTCTCATTTTTGGTGTAAATGCAGGCACGGCTTCAGGTTCCTGAAGCTATCCTCCAGAAAATAAAATCACTTAACAGCCTTGATATGGAGCTTTATAAACATGCCCAACACATCTTTGAGCAACAAAAAAATCGTCTGCTGCAGAAAACCGTTCAAGTGGTTGGTCCCAAATTACAATGTTTTAAAAGACACCATATTGTTGCTTATAGATACCAACTGTTCTAATTAACACAGTTATCTTCTTGGGTACCCATGCAAGGAATTCCGAATGTTTCATTTAATATTTACTTTGTACGTGTATTGTAGGAGGTTCCAGGGGATGATAGGTTCAATAAGGATCCACATAAACATGCCGAGCAAAATTTTGCACAGCAAAAAAGTCCTCCCATGCAGAAGTCAGTTAAAGTGGTGAGTCCCAGAATACAATAAGACTATTTTCCACTTAGATTTGCTCTGTTTACTTACCTTTCTTACACGTAAAATAAAATCAGAACAGTGCAGTCCAATGTATGTTTAAATGGTTGCATCTTTGTATGAATGTAGGACATGCAAAAAGATGATGGGTTCAAGGAGGATCAGTACGGAGTTCTGGTCTTTATTCTTAAGAACATTCTATTTGGAATCACAATTTTCTTTTCCGTTGTGCTCGTAATGCTCCTTGTAAGCTCAAAAATAAGAAGGTTGAGGACGAAGTTGCATAAGTGGATTAATGTGCCACGACATTGAAGCGCATTCTCCATCCTTATAGGTCATCGATGTCATAACATAACCCATTTGCCGTGAACCCGTTCTAATTTTGACCTCAGAAAAAATCTTCATTTGAACAGTTGAATTGGTTCGCATCGTTTTTTTTTTTTGATAAGCAAAAAATAGGTATTTTAGAATACCTCTTTGTTGCTGCATGATGATGATGATGAGGGTGCCAAGACTTGATCCCAAACCTACTAGGTGGTTGATCCCAATGACAACCACTGAGGTGTTGGGGGGTTGGTGCTAAGTAATTTGAATTTGAAACCTCTGTAGTATCATCAGATAAACATTTCGTAGTCAATTTTCAAAGTGTATGCCAGACGATTTTCTGCTCAGCGGTGATCAGCGTGTCCACAGTACATTCAAAATTCAAATTCTTTCCTGTGACAGAACACAGTTGGGGAGAATTCTATTGTGTACTGTAAGCGTGTAAAAGAGAACTTTGACCTTTGTTGTATCCTTCTTCCGTGACCACTGGCACTTTCATTGTTGTTTCTACTACAGTACGACTTTCACTTTCAGTTTTGGCATTTCACACCCATATCATTGTTGCGATGATAATTGACCAGAGCAACAAACAAGTAAACAACCAGTACTCAATTGTATTGGCTCCAGAGAATAATGGAGACGCTGACACTTTGGACCTCATAATGGAGAATTTTAGGTGCAATTCCACCACTTGGTGGAAAAAAATCGTCCCATAATTTTTACCCACTAAACTTGGCACTTTTAAGTAGTACCCACAAATTCAATATGGTTTGTGCAACTTCATTAGTTTGGTAACCACGTATTGTCGAGTAAAAACCCGAACTTTTGATTTCAAATATAAGAATTAGACTCCTGATAAAGAAATATACCGTAGCTTCTTCTGACTTCAAATATGAGAATCAGACTCCTGATAAAGAAATATACCCTAGCTTAACTTGATTATATCCGGTGATGCAGCATGTTACTTTTAAAAATATTATCTACGTTTTTATAAAAATCTTGTATGCGATTCTCTTTGTTAATGTTGTGACATGGAACGTGGACAGCACCATAACATGGTGTCTACAAAAGGATATCCAAACTTTAACGCCACACTTCAACCGGTCACATGGCACTTGCCACAACCCCATCTCATCCTGCACCAACTTTCGAATCAAACACACATGAACGAACAATAATAACATTATATACTAAAGAAGAACCAAAAGTTGCTAATGTACACTAGGTTTTATCCTAGTCCGTGCATCTTCATCCACACCATTCTTTGATTCCTCGTTTCCTACATACTGAATCTTTAAAATAGTCTCTGTTTGGTGCATAAACACAAAAAAGAGATGAAAATTTGAAATTTAAAATACATTCTCTCTTAAACAAGACAACACAAATCAGTCATATTTTGCACTGTGATCTTTATCCTGGACCACTTATAACAAAAACATTGCTCTTTCGGATGTTTTTATTTGTCAGGGTTCCGGTGATATATGTTAAAATGACATTGTAGGAATATTTCGCATCACGGTGATTTAATTATAGAAGATCTTGAAAAAATATTATTTTGAATATTATGGAAGATCTTGAATATTTGATTATAATATTTTGCATCACGATGATTTAATGGCATTTTGGGGATTCTAATTTCCATCTCTGAAGACTAATCGTGAAAAAATTCCATCTCTGAAGACTAATCGTGAAAAAATGTTTAGCGATCTCGCAAAAAATCCCGATGATTTAATTATAGAAGATCTTGACGAGTCTGCTAATTAACAAAAGGCAGTGGTCCTCTTTACGTCTGCAAGTTGCTCTTTGAGTTTTTGTTTTTTAGGTTTCACAAGTTGTGTCTTTTTCTTTTGACACTCTTTGTCTTCCTAGATTGTTCTTTACTTTGGTTTTTTGTTTACGGGGCTTTTTCGCTCTTTCTGTTCTGTATTCGCTGGTATTTTAATCGGTTCTCTTTGATCGATCAAAAAAAAAGAATATTTTTCATCACTATACATATCACCCAACAAATTTGTGTACAAGAGCAAATCTTATAATGGAAGAATTCCATCTTCCAAGTTCAATGACACATCAACACTTGGAATAGATTATGGAAGTTCAAATGTGGTAGTGGAATCAAATACAACGCGTAACGGAATAGTGTTTTATACCAATTCAAATGACGTTTTTCAAATGCCCACTTTTTTCCCGGTGAAATAATTATTAACTAACAGTTAAATGAATACCCCACGTTTGTCTAGTTTACATATAAAATATACAATTATTTGCAACGGGTCTGTGTCTATCACTTTCTTTTTCATTAAAGACATCCGATTGTGATTTCCAAAAATAGAACACAATTCAGATTTGCGTTAAAAGAAATTTTGAATGGTTTCGACACATATTTAACGCAATTCATAATAGTGTTTTACGCTATTCGGAATAACGTTTTTTTGTCTTTCTGGCACACTATTCTGAATAGCGTGGACGCTAATCTGATTACCGTTTTCCTGGATTCCATCCAGCATTCCATCATACCATGGACACATGGCTTGGAAAAAGTGTGGAACACACCAACTTGGAGGTCATTAGAGCAAGTCTTATGGTGGAATCCAACCTATTCCAAGTGTAGAAAAACCATGAAATGTCAAGTCTAATGGCTTCCAAGTTGGGATTTTCCACAGAAAATCCAAGCAAGGTTCCACCGTTTCGTGGAATCCATCTGAACGCCAATAAGAATAGCGTTAAACGCTATTCTTAATAACGCTAAGAAAACGCTATTAAGAATAGCGTTTTTTTTTGTCCATAGATTTAGGATGAGTTGTTGAAATCTAACGGTTGAGAAAAAAACGCTATTCTTAATAGCGTTTTCACTATTCCACCACTACACTTGCACTTCCATCCACGGTTCCAAATGCTGAGGTGGCGTGGAATATGGAAGATGGAACTCTTCCACCATAAGACTTGCTCTTAGACTTGACATTCCACAGTTTTTCCATACTTGGAATAGGTTGGATTCCACCATAAGACTTGCTCTACAGATTTCTAGATCATCCTGCCAAATTTCATTGTAGATTTTGTAGGTGATTGAATTTTGGGTGGTTGGAGAAAGTTTGAATCACAAACTTGCGTTACATGGGAGATTCAGGGTCATCTAAGCATATTTCGAACTCTGGTGATCATCGTGAGTCATAGCGTCAAAATTTTGTTCACATGATAGATTAAAGCACTTATCAAGATACACCTTCCATAATAAAAACGAAAAAAATAACATTATAACACACTGTCATCAAAAAATAAACCTTTGAATACTTTGGTATTTGTTAGAGGATAGATTTGTACGTGTATAAATGTGTGTGTGAGTGGTTTTTGCTTGTGTTAAATGCTCGTGTGAGTATTGATAGGTGACAGTTATTTTGTACGTTGGTAACCGGCTGAGTGAGTCAACAGTCATGCCTGTTAAATGATCTGAGTCCCTTACAATCTGTAATGAGAATAGAAATGAAAAGATAATTAATGAAATCAGAAATTTTCCAGCGACATATTCTTTTCAACATGGTATCAAACACCCAAAAAACCCAAAATTCAATTTTCAAATATTCAAATCTTTTTTACTTCAATGACAGAATTATCTAAACGCATGGCCTTAACCTTTAAACCTCATCAAAATTATCAATCTCACATTATTCATTGTGTAAATCTCAAATCGTTCCTCTACTTCGTAGTTACATCTAATCTGATATTTTGATGGCTCATTTCAGTGTCCTGCTAAGTATTATCGACGTAATTCTCTTGCTGGAGCTAAGATCTTAGTTGATCCTTCATTTGTTGATTCAGATCTTGATAATGAATTCATTCGTAATCATGTTTACAATTACTAAATTAATAAAGATCTAGCCATTTTATCTTGGTTGTTCATTGCTTGTATTGAAGAAGTTCATGTTATTGATTGCACTTTTTCTCATGAAATTTGGATTTGATTGGAACATAAATACAATTGAACCACAAAATCATGTTTATTGTAACTTAAGAAAGATATGGTCTCGTTCAAGAAGAGTTTAGATTCGATGCTAGTCTACTTCAACAAGGAGCGATCAATTTCACATCAACTAGCACAAATTTATAGAGCAATATCTGATAAGGATCTAGTTTTTCATATCTTACAAGGATTATTGTTTGAATTCAATGCTTTCAAGACCTCCATCTGCACTCAACAGTTAAAGAATGAGAATCTGATTACTCCTTATGAGCTTTTAGGCCTATTACTTTCTGAAGAATATTGTGTAAATGCTAAATCTACAATTGATCTCACCGCCGCTTCTGCAAAAATCTCTTAATAATCAAATTCTCCTCAACATCCTTCAGACAACTACTTTACTAGTTCCTATGTTTCAAGACCTGGTACTTATCATTCATCCCCATGTTACATTTCATCTGAAAATTATCCTTATCCTTCTAATTACAATCAATGGAATAATTATCCCGTTAGAGGTAATTTTCAAAGGTCAGGTGGTTTTCGAGGTAATAGAACTGGTAGAATATTTCGTGGTGGCTTTCGTGGTGGAAGATTTGACAATGGAGGAAGAATTGGTATAACCATCCTTAACAATTTTTGTCCTCTAATGAAGTATAACTATTACATTGAGTGCCAAATCCGTCGAAAACCTGGTCATTAAGCTGTTGAATGTAAGCATAAATTCAATTCCAATGATCCTTCTATGGCTCAAGCATACAACATAAACTATGGTTCTCATGGTGATGTCTTTGATGAGTTCTGGTGTCCAGAGCCTGAAGCCTTTGATGTGTACAACGATGACAACTCATCTTTGAGTTCTGATTAGATTCCTGTTTCGGGCGCTACTGATCATGTCACCTATAGTTTGTCTATTCTAAATTTGCACTCTGAGTATCAAGGCAATGATCAAGTTCGTGTTGGAAATTAATGGATAAGGTTTGCGCATAACACATGTTGGTACTTCAATTTTTCATATTGATTCAAATAAGTTTACTCTGTCTAATGCCCTTGCTTCATGTTCCTTCTATTGCAAAAAAAATTGATATATGTTCATCAATTTACCAAAGAGAATATTTGTTATTTTGAATTATATCCTGATAAATTCTATGTGAAGGATTTGGTCACCCACAAGGTTACTCTTCACGGTCTTGTTAAAGATGGCCTGTACCACATGGAGTTAACTTCTTCTCAGCTCAAACATGATCTTACTTTAGATGTTTCTTCTGCAACTAGTTGACAAAACAAATTGGGACATCTAGCTTATCAAACTTTAAGGAATGTCTTATCTTCAGTTGATGAGGTTATCCATTCTCATTTGTCTACTAGTATATTTTTCTGCTTGTCAATCAGCTAAGAGTCATGCATTCTCTTTTCCTTCAGTTTCACATAATGATGTTTATGGTCCATTGGATTTAATTCGCACAAATGTATGGGTTTCACCCTTATGCTCAGTTGATGGATATAAATATTAAGTTTTTTTCATTGATATCGATAGTAGGTTTACTTGGTTATATCCATTAGATTATAAATATGAAGTTCTTGTAGAATTTATCAAGTTCAAAGGTTACATGGAGAATTTACTTAATAGAAGAATCAAATTTGTTCAGTCTGACTGGGGAAGTGAATATAGAACTGTATCTACTTATTTTGATTCATGTCGAATACATTACAGAGAGTCTTGTACTCATGCTCACACTCAAAATAGCAAGTTGAAAGAAAACATAGGCATATAGTTGAAACAGGTTTATCTCTTCTTACTCATGCTTCTCTGTCTATGTCTTATTGGTCTTATGCTTTTGAAACTGATACTTTTTTTTATTAATAGACTTCTTACACCCACATTGCATCTGTTATCTCCATTGGAAAGTTTATTTAGCTCAAACCAGATTATCAGTTCCTAAAGACTTTTGATTGTGCATGTTTCTCATGTCTTAGACCATTCAACGTTCACAAATTCCAGCCAAGGTCAGTCAAATGCATCTTTTTAGGTTATAACTACATGCATAAAGGGTATAGATGCGTCAACCCTCTTTCTAATAAGATCATTATATCTATTGATATCAAATTTGATGAGTCTAATTTTCCATACTCAAGTATTTTTTAATCTCAACTTCCTGGTGTTCCTACTCTCTCCACTATGTCAGTTCAACCTCCACTTGCACCACAAACTCTCATACCTAATGACATAGTTATTCCTTTAACAGATTAACTGCATTTTCCATTTTATCTGAGTCATCTAAAGTTTAGTCATCATCTGTAATTCCTATTACTAATGATCACTCTATAACCACAAGGGGTAAGAACGGCAAAACCAAAAGTGTATGCATCTGATGTACAGTCATTTTGTGAAGATATAATAGTACCATCTTGTTATTTTAAGGCTTGTAAGGATCCTAAATGTAGGGATGCTATGGATGAGGAAATTAATAGTCTCCTACAAAATGGCATATGGAAATTGGTTCTTGTAATGACAGGGCAAAATGTCATCGGTTGCAAGTGGATATTCAGAATTAAGAGAAATGTTGATGGCACTATATAAATGTAGAAAAAAAGACTGGTTGCTAAAGGATATAATCAAGTAGAGGGAATAGACTATCAATACAGCTTTATCCCAGTAGTGAATCCATCTACAATGTGCATGATCCTTTCCACCTTTCTCTACAAAGGATGTAAAATCAGGCAATTGGATGTCAACAATGCTTTCTTGCATGGTCATTTATCTGATGATGTTTTTATGATTCATCCACCGGGGTGTACTAACAAGTTTTTTCTTAATCATATATGCAAGATGCAAAAATCTATGTATGAGCTCAAACAAGCCCATAGGGCTTGGTTTGAACGGCTTAGTTAATTGTTGTTGAAATATGGGTTTCAGTTTTCTAAAACTGACAATTCACTTTTCTTTAGAGTCAATCCTACTGAAGTAGTTTATGTTCTAATTTATGTGGATGACATATTATTATATGAAGTTCTACTACTGATATTGATTGTCTAATTGGTGATTTTGGTAGAGAATTCGCTATTAAGGACTTGGGTGTTTTGCATTTTTTTTTTTGGTATCCAAGCTTCTAGCAACTCTGTAAGTGTTCTTTTGTCTCAATATATCATGAACTTGCTCACCAAGACCAAATTTTTTTCTGCAAAGTCTTGTTCTACTCCAATTGCTACTGTTACTTCTGATACTTCTACTATTAGTTTTGATCATCTTGTTCTTGACACGCAGTATGCAACTATCATCAGACCTGACATATCCTTGCAGTTAATAAATCATGTCAGTATATGCATACACCTATTGGATCTAATAGGTCTTCAATAAAGAGAATACTATGATATTTTCATGGTACTCTTTCTTATGGTTTGCAATTCAAAAGATCTAGTTCTCTGCAGTTACAGGCCTTTTCAGATGCAGATTGGGGAAGGTAACATGATTTACAAAAAATATACTAGTGTGATGCTATTTTATGGGTCCTAACTTGATATCCTGGTGTTCAATAGAGTAAAGGATTGTATCTAAGTCCAACACAGATGCTGAATATAGGGCTTTGGCTCATGCAACTTCTGAACTTCTTTGGGTTAAGTCTCTTTTGGCTCTGCCGTTTTATACTCATAGAACTCCATTACTGTGGTATGATAATATGGGTGTAACCTATCTAACAACTAATCCAGTTTTTCGTACCAAGATAAAACACATTGAAATTTCCTTTCACTATGTCTGGGAACTTGTTGCAGCTAAACCTTTGGATATGAGATTTCTTTCCACTCAAGATCAGATTACAGTCATATTCACAAAGGTTTGTCTTCTACTCGATTTTTAATTCTAAGGTCCAAGCCCGGTGTCTCTTCTCCTTCATCGATACTGGACTGGCAGAAGGTGTATGTGAGTGGTTTATGCTTGTGTTAAATGCGTGTGAGAATTGGAAGATGACAGTTACTTTGTTCGTTGGTAACCGTCTGAGTGAGTCAACAGTCATGTCTGTTAAATAGTCTGAGTCTTTTACAGTCTGTAAGAATTGAAATGAAAAGATAATTGAAAATAAAATCAGAGAGATTGTCCAACGCATCTTCTCTTCAACAATACTAATCATCAAAATTAACTATGGTCATCACTGGTGGAACCAAGATTTCAAGAAGGAAGGGGAAAAAGAAACAAATTTTGACCTTGGCCCTTTTACTGGAATAACTTTTTCCAAATTAGAAGTAACAACTGGTTTAAAAGTGAGTTTGAGCAAAAGTATTGTGGTGGTGTGGGTGTTAATAAAAAGATTGAAGCAATTGCAAGCATATTGTATTCTAACACTTAAATACTTGGGAATGTTAGCTGGATTCACTGCAAGATCCACATATATATGGAAAGAAATATTAGAAGAAAAAAATTAAAAAAAGTTAGCTCCATAGAGAACTAAAATGCTTACTAAAGGAGAGGGAGGTATTTGATCATGAATTCACTTGCAAGTCTGCCAATTTTTTATATGTTTATTTTTCCTGGCTAATTATGGGCATATGCCATTTGTTAGAGCATTTCTCGGTCGAACTCGCATGCGTTTGTATCTCAAGCATGTTTTTCAAGTTTAGTTGTAAAAACTATATGTCTTGATTTCTAGACTACTTATAGCTAAGTCTCGGTTTAGGACAGTTTAGTGTAGTTGAGCTCCAGACTCCGTGGCGATCATCTTATGAAGACGAAGAACTACTCAAGGAACCAGTGGAACTTCATCCGACTAAAAGGTATGTGGAGACTTGAACTTATCTATCACTCAAAAGTCTATCTACTTTATCTCCTACTCTTGAGACAAAGTCGTATAAGTATGATAGTTTTCATACATACACATTTGATATTTCGAGCCGAGTTTACTATCTTTTTCTCGAAATATATGTTGATAAGCTTTTTCTTTAACCATTTTTCATCTTAACCCATGACGAAAGTCATGATGACATTTCAATCTTGAAAATATCTCTGATGACGATAGTCGTGAATAACGATTGTTATAACATTATAGAAGAATGTTTCAATGATTGAAATGCAGAGTTGAGATTACGTAACCAACTATGGATATAAGCATATATAGTGTGTTTGCGCATTAGTGTATAAATCCATGTGCCGGAAACCAAGTGTGTGCATATGTGTGCATACGGTATTGGTGAAGGAGACAGGTTGCGTACGCGTATCAGCGGAAGTTTTCGAACCGAAAATTTCTGCTGAGTTTGTAAGTTTGCAAACTTGTTAAACCAGTCACCTTGGGTACGCATACCCGTGCGCGTACCCACGAAAGTTTTAGACCGAAAATTTCTCATGAGTTTCTAAACTCAGTTCCGGTAGCTATGGTACACGTACCCGTACGCGTACCCAAGCTGGTTATATTTCTCAAATCGGAAGTTCATGAACTTAAACAATAAATCAATAAGGAATGCAATCTTTGCAAACCATGGATATATTGTTCATGAATTGATTCAAGTGAATCAAACCGATTTTGTTTCAGTTGTGTCTATTTATAAAGATCTAAACAATTGAACAACTCTTCAACTAGTTCTTATGAGTCATTTGAACTAGTTGTGTGAAGAAGATGAATATGGTTAATATGAAAGTACTCATATGGCTAACCATTGGTTAACTATTTGTGAACCAACTAAGTGTACACGTTTAGGTACGATTACTCAAACCCAAATGAAATACATTTCATTTGTGTTTGACAAGCTAAGTTTCAATCTGACGGTTGAAAGATATTAGCTTGGTTAAATCAGGTTTTTCATCTAACGATGAATATTGAATGCGTTGTTACCAAGGTAACTTGGGTTTCAAACCCTGATTTGAAAATTATATAAAGGATACATCTATCAACTAGAAAAACTAATCCCCACACCTCATATGTGATACTAGTTGGTTTTGCTAGAGTTGATTCTCCTTTAACCTTAGGTTTCTTCTCGAGACCCTGTAGGTTAACGACTGAAAGACTTCATTGGGATTGTGAAGCCAGACGAAACTACTTCTCTTGTAGTTGAACGATCTGATCTTGCCATTTTCTATCGTACGAGTTCAATTGAATAATTGACTTGAGATTATATCTATGATAAGGCAAGATAAAAAGTAATCACAAACATATTCGTCTCATCGTTTGTGATTCCGCAATATCTAGGTTCACTACCATACGATTTAGATTATTGTGAGGTGATTGATAATTCTAGGCTGTTCTTCGGGAATATAAGTACGGGTTATCAATTGGTTTCTGTTCACCTTGATTTTATCAAAAGACGGAACAAAACTCTTAGGTTTATCTGTGGGAGACAGATTTATCTATCATCGTAGACTTTTCTGTGTGATACAGATTTGTTTATTAAAGTCTTCGGCTTTGGGATGTAGCAACTCTTGGTTGTGGGTGAGATCAGCTAAGGGAATCAAGTTCATAGTATCCTGCTGGGATCAAAGATGTAAGGAGCGCAACAATACCTTGAATCAGTGTGATATTGGTTAGGGTTCAACTACAGTCCATACCGAAGTTAGTTTGTAGTAGGATAGTGTCTGTAGCCGCTTAATACAATGTGGTGTTCAATCTGGACTAGGTCCCGGGGTTTTTACGCATTTGCGGTTTCCTCGTTAAAAAAATTTCTGGTGTCTGTGTTATTCTATTCCGCATTATATTTTGTTGTATAATTGAAATATCACAGGTTGTGGGTTAAGATCAATCAATTAGAATATTCAACCTTTGGTTGTTGATTTAAATTGATTGACACTTGGATATTGGTCTTTGGTACCATCCAAGTTTATCTCTCTAATATTTGACAAAGACTCGCAGATTTTCATTTGCTTGAGTAAAGATCAAATCGAGAGATTGAGATATTAACTCTTTGGTATAATTTCGTCTAGATTAAGAATGACTATCTAGTTGATTCTCTAGAAAGCATATTGAAGTTAGTCCATACAGATTGCTAATCGAAATATTGGGTGAGGTTGTTAGACCCCCGCTTTTTCAATTGGTATCAGAGCAGGCAAACACGCTTAAGACCTCAAAAGTCTGTGTTTGTAGCGATCTGACTCTATGGATAGAGGAACTATCTCTGATAAACACGTCACCAGAAATAAAGACTATGTTTCTAATAAGTCTGTCAAAGAGAAAAATCATTCAATCTCTGCTATAGACGAACCTAGTGTTCAAATAAAACAGACTTACACCGACATCTGTTGTTCTGATGAATCTAACTCTGTTATCCAAGAGGAAACAACTAGAGAGAGTAATATAATTCTAGATCTTGTTAGAATTCATGTTGATAGATTCAAACAGTTAAAAAAACATGTCAATGTCCTTTATGGTGTAGTAAAAGACTGTGGCTCCAGGGAAAAGGCTTCTTATAAAGAAAATCCTGAAGTTCGATCAACTCGTATCTTACTTGAGGCAAAACTTGAAAAGGATGTTTTGGAAATTGAACATCTCTTGAGTAATCTCTCCACTCAAGGATGTTCAGGAAAGTCTGTTATACCATCTACTTCTATTCAAACTGAAAGAGCTCCAGTTTCAAAAGTAACTCCGGATTCTCTTCCCACTCAAACTGATGCACAAGGAATTCACACATCAATTGGAAGAGAGAAATCTCCAAACGATAATGTTAGGTATGCAATCTCTAATCACTTCTGTGATCAGAAAGTGTGTCTCTTTTGTGAATCAAAAGGGCATAGAGTGCAAACGAGGAAACCCAGGTTGAAAAAAAAATTGTTAATTCAACTTCAACACACCTTAGATTTGATTCTTAAAGGTGTAACTAACATTTGGTTGTCTAAACCAATTGGTTTTTGTACACATCATGTGTTCCCTACCAGGAAAGTCAGTTCAATGAGTTCCTCAAATGCACAAATACAGAATAGACTTGTTGACAAATATCGTCCAAGAAGAACTCATGTTCTCTCTCCTGTCAGAAATGGAGATAATGATAACTCTGATGTGAAACTTGCATCAAGTGAAGAATGCAGATATGAGAAGATGGATGACAACCTTAAATTGATTATTGAAGGATATAAGGAAATCATGAATAGGTTGACTGCTCCTTCTAGACAACACTCATCAGGTAAGAATCCTCACTGTGTGTCGTATTATGATGATAGTAAGTTTTATTATAATTTTTCACATCATGACAGCCTACCTCCAAAATACATAAGGAAGAGATTTAACCAAAAACAATATTCATTTGATGAGCTAAAATCTCATACTTGTGCCACTTAATCACAAGGTTGAAATCTCTCACAGAAAAAATCCTGGTTGAGAGATATGCTCAGGTATACTTGTTGGCAATAGTATTATCGGTTGCTCAAGCTATTTTCTTATCGTCTTTAGCATGAGTATCTTTGCGAAAATGCTTGCACAAGTATTTGTTTTTGCTGTGATCAGTTCTGTTTTTGTTTTGGTTAAACTTGGTGTTACTCTTGTACTCTAAAATTGCTTCTCTTATGAGACATTTTTTGGAGTCTTTATGATTTTCTCTTGTGCAAAGAGTTTTCTGCAAGGTCGTGTGCAAACGACTCTTGTCATTCGTTTGGGTCGAGATTGATCTCGTACGGGCTACCCATGTGTCTAGGACGAATCAATTAAGTAAACCCTAAAAAACTTCTTCCCTAAGAAACCTTTAAGTACTCGACCTATTGAGTTATGTAAGTCACGTACGCATACTCTAGGTTTTGAGTTGTCAAGAATGTCTTCTTCTTCATCTCACTATGGTGATTTTGCAAAGGGATTTCTTGAGAAAGGTTTCGGTTTCGAACCAAAAGGGAGGAAGAAAATAACTCTGGTAGAAGATGGTGCACCCAATGCCTCATGCTACTATGCATATTCACATCAAGATGTTGAGACTGAGGATATGGTTTCTGCTGAAGTGGTTCATGATTTTCTTAAATATTTTGAGAAAGCAAAGCTGCAACTTGTTGATACTATGAAGGATCTTGATGTGATTAGAACTGAGTTTAAAAAGGTTACCACTGACCTTGGAAGCCTAACAAGCTTCCAAAATAAGAAACATATTATTAATGTTTCTAAAAATAAGAATTATTCTTTAAATTAACATATTTAAAGAGTATTACATTAATTAACTAGTTGGAAACCTAACAAGCTAAGCTCCAACAACATACTACTACATTAATTGAACATGTTACTACATTACTATTATTAAAAGAAAAAGAGAACTTGTTGCTCGCCTCCCAGCCCTCCCAACTAGCTCTGTGTAATACATTTTATATTGCTTAAAAAAAGCCCTTGCAGCAAGCTTTTTTATTAAAAGAAAAAGACAATAATATTTTACACAACAATGGTTGGAAGCCGAGCAACAATTCGCACTCCAACACCTTTTTGAATAATAATACCCAATCTATGGACAAAAGAACTACCAATTTTATGATTAAAATCATATCTAAAAAAGCAATTTCTCAAATGCTTAAGGAATGAAATAGTGTCTTCAAAATAATAAATTATTAAATTATCGATTATATAATATCTCTTTAAAATGATAGGATTAGAGTGGTCTCAAACCTATTATTTTATAGAAGTTTTACTGTAGTCTGCAATTCACAATGCTCTGTCAATGTTGGACAATTTGAATATGAGAGGATGTCAAATACAAACAACAAGATGGTGTTTCGATCAACAAGCTCGGTAAGAGGTGATTCTTACATTTCGAGGTTCCAATTATGAATCATCTGTTTGGATTTACTTCATGAATGGGTACAAACTAAAATGAACACAATTAGAAATTTGATGGACCAGTTGCATGCATGGAGCTATAGGATTGGTAAAAAATAATGATTGAAATCTTTTGATCTTGGTTAATTTTATCGTTTGCTGGAAAATTTGGGGAGAACGCAACAAACTGATTATGGCAAGAAAAAAAACCAAAAAGAAAGGAAAAAAAAAAAGTAGAAGAGCATATGTGATCAACGGTGAGGTGAAAATAGGATATGCTTGTCCTCAAGTGAGTGTTTTCTAAATTTAAAATAGGATATGCTTGTCCTCTCTTATGGGCTTCTCGTCTTCTTCTTTTCTAATACTTATTAACCTCTGCCGCCCTTTTTTTTATAACAAGAAATGATTTCATTGCTTAAGGATGGAAAAGTTTTGGTCTCTTCCCAGGAGACTACAGATTTCATCTAAAAAATTACTGAGACAATCAAGTGATGATGTTGATTCTCTAACCATTTTTGATACAACGTCGGCAACTTGATTATCATCCCTACTCACGAAAATAACTTACAATAATTAAAACTTAAACTTAAGTCTTTGATTCCTTTAAGGATTTTTCGATTCTCCCATTGAATTAAGAGGGTATTTCCCTTTATTGATTGAATCACTAGCTTAACATCGGCTTCAATACGAATCTTGGTTAGTTGTAACTCTTTTGTCCATTGTAAAGTTTCATGTATCCCCATGCATTCCCCAGTTTCTGGATTTAAAACTCCATTTGCATAGTGTCCTTTGATGCCTTGACAGTATCCTGCATGATCCCGAAATACAATACCGATACCGAGTTGGTTAACATCATAATCAAATGCAGCATCAGTATTGAATTTAATTGTTTCATGCATATGTGGTTTCCAGCGGGATAATGCAGGTAGTTGTATGCTAGGGGTATGCATGTCATTATTATTAATATGAAATGAAAATTAATACGGTATACAAAATTACAAGAGTTGGGAGAAACTCCCAGAAAGACAAAATCGCATTTATCCTTTCAAAGCACTCAGACACATATCATGATTGTGTACAAATGTTTTTCATCCAAAGTCATGTTGTTACCAGCAAATCAACTCTCAGCCCATTCTGAGACACTTAGGTAGTTACATCTTTCAGCTTCAATGTTGATATTAACACCTTTCCAGACTGCTTTTGAGTGATTAAAATCAAAGAGTAAATGCTCTGTAGCCTCAGTACCATTTCCATAGACGCCACACTGAGTATCAATGGAGTCATTGAAGAGAGCAATTCTAGATCTAATTAACTGAAAGAGAATCCCATGGATACATTTCCGGGCAAATTTTTTTATCATGTGAGCTATCTTAGTTTGCCACAAAGATTTCCACACGGTGGTATGTATCACCCTTCCATTAACATGAATGTCTTTGTTGCTCACAATGATCATCTTATAGGTGCTCTTTACTGAGAACTTTTCATCTTTTAACTGACCTCCGTATCATGACATCGTCTTTAAAAGTATTCATGAAGATATTTTGAATCTTGAGAAAAGTATCTGGATCAAATAATCGATCTAAGAGAGCTATATTCCAATTGCGGGTATTCGGAATAAGTAATTCTTCTTATTGGTAAAATCTGAATAAATCATTTACATGATAAATGAATATAATTTTTATTCATTTTCGCAACTAAAAATATAATTTTTTTTATCCTATAAAAATGTGTCTATATTGTAATGGAAATATAGGGAAAGCAAAGAGGCAGAGAGAAATTCTATTGATCAGAGTAATATGTATTACATAAATATATTCCTTTATAGGAAGAGAACCCTAGAAATTATATTGCGCCGCACATCCATGGGCTACAAGCCCTACAACACTATCCCTTGTGCGGTCCATTAGAACTTCATATCCGGTCCTCTCCTTGATGACTTGTGCTGGAATCAATTGCCTCATTAAAACTTTGACAAGGAAAAACCCAGTGGAAAAAAACCTTGGTACAATTCTTCACATGTAGTACTTGACATGTTGTCTCGTATTTTACATGTAGTTCATCACATGCAATACGATCTTCAAAGATCGACCAATCTTAGTTAATTGCCTCATTAAAACTTCGTCAGGGAAACCCAAAGGGACAAAACCTGAACTAATGAAAAAGAGTACAATATTACGCAAACGTATAACATAGTTAGACTCGAATATGTTGCCTCATTAAAACCTTGACATGGAAAACCCAGTGAGACAAAACCTTGACGAAGGATGAAAGATGCAAGTAAAGATGATCTGATACAGATGATCACTTTGCTCCGTTGAAGTTGGCTAGTTGTTTCACAACTCTTAAGGCAAAAGATCCTTGTGGGAAAGACAATAGCCTTTGCTGGGAAATTACATTCCCGGTGTTTGCTGTTGTCTCATTAAGAAACCTTGTCGAGTAACAAAACCCTGTGGGAAAAAGCAACCTCGGTAAAGGAAAATATCTCAACACACTATTAGATGCTCCCCCTGATGTCAGACAATTTTCATTAGTCTAATGCAGTCAAAAGGAGTTTATCACACTTTACTTTGGTGACTTGAATGTTTATAAGACCTTGTTGTTGATTCTGGAAGTTACGTTGTTTAACAGATTATCGCATTTCATTTCTTTGATTCAGATATTTTCAGTAATATCAAAGCGATCTTTATGTCTTCAACGTTCAACATGCTTGATCCTTTTAGTGTTGTCTCGCTAAAAACCTTGTAGAGTAGCAAAACCCTTTGGGAAAAACTATTATCGATCGAAGGGAAAAAGAGTACACACAGCTTCAATTTCGAAGTAAAATATGTCGACATCATATCCTTGGATCCTCCCCTTGATGTCGGCATATCCCCTGATTGCTTTCAAAGTTGTTCCAGACAATTCTTTTAGTCATGTGCTTTTCGAAACTGAATATCATTAATGACCTAGAAAATAGTCTACCATATCTCCCCTGATTACTTTCGTTGGAGAAGAGATTATTGTTCCTTCATAATCAACAACTTTTGGATTGCACTTTCATTAGCATTCCTTTTTGTATCTTTGCAGGAATAAAACAAACTCATGTCAATGGTTACTTTTAAGTATATGATTACGTTCATTATACCATTCCAATGACGTTGCGTTGGCGCTGAGCTATATCTAGCTAACAAGTTCACTGAGGATGTAACATTTGGTCGAGTACATTATGCTAAGTACAATAATGCGTCTATTGCACTTAGATAAGGAAAATTCATCTCCCGACATATCTTCGCCATCTTCCTTTAGACGAACTGGTCATTTCTTACATCTGAACCTCGACTAACCATGGGAGTGTTAGCAGGATGCATGTCCTTGTTAAATTTCCTGACAACTTTAGACATATGCAAACTGGTGGAATAATATACCACAAGCTCAATTTTAGGTCAAGCTTTCCCCAGATTACTCATCTCAAATTTGGATTTAGAGTAGCTTGTAGGATCTCTTATTACATCAAGAGCACCCATCATGTCTGTAACATTAACATAGGTAGCTAGAATTCCAAATCAGGAACTTGCTTGTGAATACGCAAGGAAAAATACCTTACTTTTCTATCCCCTCTAAATCATTTTCCACTCAGACGGGTATACCACATCCGCCTGATTGCTTCAATCTATGAGTGAGCGTTCTATCTAACTGTAAACGCACTTTGTGGTTTAGAGTCACTTGATTTGGGAAACAAAAGGCTATCAATTACTTTTGTAAATATCTGTTATCTCTTGATTTTTTTAGAGATACGTAACAACCACAGACATATGCTGCGTTTCAAGTCTTTTTGAAATTACCAAGCTAACTAAGTAGCGGAACGCTATAACGCTCATTACAAGAGGACAATTCCAGGGCTTTGTGAGAAACCTTGCGCCACAAGGAGAGTCTTGATACTTTGAGACTTCATTCTTCCCATTGTGCTCTATGACAAATAATCATGTATGTCTCATAGGCTTTACACTTGATTGGTTAGCACTACCACACCAAATACCCGTATATTTGCCAAAGAACTAAGTTCTACCTGGATTGTGTAGGCCAAATATGTTGTTTATTTGAAATTAATTAAAATAAAGCATGGTTCGATCTCATTGTGCTCTATTTATGGAGCAACTATTTATGGATTATATCATCACTGTGCACGCATGATCCTTCCATTGACTCACGTGCATTCTCATAATCCGTCAGGATTTCATTGTTCTATGGAATCATTTAAAATTTCGGAGCGTCCTCCAATATCGGTTCGTGGACATAGTCAGAGTCAATAAAATGAGATGATTTCACTAATGATACAAATTAGATTGTGCCCTACTCATCTACTTCCTTCCTAGGTGAGTATTGATCGAACCCGGTGGTCTCTCCATCTTCCTTTGTGTAGCCACGGCTTTAAATACACTTCCACCAAGTGTAGTTGCAACACCTTAGTCTATGGTACGTGTACCCAATATTTAGGATTTATAACCTTACATGATTATTTGCAGCTGGTATGTATGATCTTGTCATGTTGCTGATATCAGTGCACTTTCTGAATTCGATTATTCTTTGTCACTTCACATTTACATTCGTGGAGTACAAGAATTAATGTGAGACATGGTGGGAACACACCACGACAATTCATGTCATTTCCTTAGAAAATACTTTTTCTTATCTCCCCCTAACGACGGGAAGACTGTCTCATTGAAATGACAACTCGCAAATCTAGCGGTAAGAAATCTCCTGCCAAAGGTTTTAAAATGCGGATAGTCGTTGGAAATTCTTGTCCAACATAGTCACTTAATCATTTTGATGACCCATCATAGTACGATGTGGGTTCGTAAGGGCACATATATAGTGCAACCAAAAATGCGCAAGAACACAAAATGTCAGGCTTATATCCAGTTACCAACTGGTACGTAAAGAATGGTTGACCAATTGTGGGTCTAAAACGAATAAGTGAAGATGTGTGTCATATTGCATATTCCCCAAGCAGTTAAAGGTAGGTTTGTACGCATAACCATGCCTTAGGCACCATCTGTAACCTTTTGATGATAGCCTTTGCGAGACCATAAGGCATAGGATGATCTGCATTGATCCTATTAAATATACAATAACCATCAAGTCCTTTTGATGTACACTAGATAGCATTTACAAGGGGTGGTGAGCCTTTACATGTATAATATGTGCTAGTAGTTTTCCAAACACAAAATTTCTTGGGAACTATAACTAGTCCAAAATGTCAAAACATTCACCAAAGCCATAAGTCACTTTAATGGTCCGCATTCTGCATGAATATTTTTCTAAATTTCACCTTGTTTTCTTTGTAATATGGATTGTTTACCATTTGCATCTTAGGATGGTCTCGATCCTGTTTTACTGAAGACTTTGTGAAATGAGCGATATGCTTTCTTACTTAAAAGCAATAGGTTTCTCCCTTTTTTGTTCACTCAAATAAATTGATGTTCGTATGAGTCCTTTCAAAAACGATCATCATGTCACAACCAAAGTGGCTTTATGGTTATGCCCAAAGCCTATATGAGTCAATTCCGAACATTTCATCGTCGGAGTCAATATGGATTCAATAATCCAAGTACTATAGTGATTTTCATTTCACTAGATTGACGCACTAATTTCTCTAATACATTAGATAGTATATAAAAGATGCATTCAATTATATTCTCATCACTATGAGTTTCCACATGATATCCACTTGCATGGGTTTCTGTGGAATTTAAGAAGGTGTGATTATCTCTTGGTACATGTAGAGATTTTGTGACGTCTTTGTTCTATCTTGAAAACAAATTTTGAGTAGTGCTTCGCTCGATGATCCAATCCTCGTAGTCACATAATAAGAAAATAGTTCAACAACTAGTTTAAATTCCTTAAGCTAGTGGAGGAAAAACAACTTTGAGTTAGACACTTTGGTCTTGAGAGTTTTAATAAGTGGTGTGGTCTTATTACGTAACAAAAGTGAGATTCAACTCAAGTACTTTAGAGTGAATATATATTACGTGCCACCCAATATATCTCAAGTGCTTTAGAGAATTTATGTCTCGTGTTTTCATTCCATAAGTGCGGACATTGGATCTAGTTCAACTCAATAAGATAGTTAATTGGCCCGACAAAGTTCTTGTTGCCATTAAAGTTGATGTGAAAATTGGTTGCTATTATGATACACACATTACATTGTATATACCAACACCTATGACCAGGTGCATTTCCAACTCTTTCATTTATGATGAGAGCTACAATTACATTTTAGCCGATCCCATACTCGGTTGATACTTGTGTATTAATTGATGTTGTTACTATCGAAGACAAAAATACATCTTTGTCTCATGATACATATGTCCCTTTTCACATGATTTATATGAGTCAGTGCGTCTAAACTTATCACAACGGGGTTCTTACCATTTTCAATTTTGTTACATTTAGCTTAATTTGAGAAATTTCTTTATCTCAATAGTCCAAGAGAATCTCACTACACATGTCAACCACTTACTTTAGGTTGAAAAGATTACTAAAGATAATCTCTTGTTGTTATACTTCAAGATATACTGGTTCACTGGTATCATGGATGAAGTAGAGAAAAGGAAATTTTCCGACTCATATCACCTTTTGTGAGTTCTTCCACAAAAAATGGGATACATGTGATTTTATTTGCAACGTATGTTTTGAAAATAAAATAGTCGACCAAGTGGATTACATCCCACGGAACATTCAAATTTGGGGAGAAAATATCAAGTACGCAATAATAGTGCTCAAGTACTTCTAAACCCCAAATAAATACATTTGAATCGAGTTGGTACAACCAATTGAACAAAAGACACCATTCAACTATAGCAAATATCATATTCAAGAGAACTGAATAGTATTAAGACCAAAATTCTTAATGATCGAGATCAGCGGTCATAATTTAAATTGACCGCTTATGGACTTATCTTAAGAAAAAAAACAGAACTAGGCATGTTCTTAAAATAAATAAATAAATAAGCCCAACAAACATTCAATATTAAAACACACATTAATATTAGTTACATACCTCACATTTTGGTTCCCGTTGTATATACACAAAATCGGAACAACCTTAGTCGCGTACGGCCCAACACCAAATCAAAACAGGATACAGGGCCAGAACAGGATGAACCGGGCTGGATGCGAGATTTTTTTTTGTTTTCTTAAGTCACCGTGAACAGACAGCATCCCAGCACACGGCATCGTGAGGAATAAAGATTCCCTTTTGATCGGAAAAAAAAAATCTACCATCGCGACTTTAGCTTCACGGCAGAACTCGTGCATGATAACGTATCGTAGTGAAAATATAGAGAAAGCAAAGAGGCAGAGAGAAATTCTATTGATAGAGTAATATGCATCGGTGGGGATCGAGCAACAAAAGATTTTGACAAAAAATATTAATCATAGGATCTTATATATCCAACCACCACCATCTTTGATGACATGGCATGTAAATTCTGTTCGGTTCATGTTTGGTTGCGAACAAAGATTTTAGAGTATAAACTAGAAGGAATATAACTCGTACTCTCTGAAGCCACCACCATTACTGTTACCTAATCTATGACAAGAGCCAGCGCCAACCATTAATTTCCCTCTCATAGCTTGTACCACCATGATCTGCCCTCTACCAAATAAATCGCCAAGAGAACCTGTATTGCTGGTCATTCATCACCATGATATCAAAATCTTTAGGTTTTCATAAACTTTCTTGTAACCCTAGATTTCTCTTTTTAATTTATAAAACCTGTATTGCTCGAGAAAGAGATGTGAACCAGTGAACCACCATCTATAAGTCATCTGTTTTGCTCGGCACTGTTCAACAATGGATAATTCATATTTTTCTTGTTTAATCAATTATGTACAAAGCTTGTTTCAAGCAAGATTGTATAGAAAAGTCTAACTAAAAAAAGAGATCATCATTTGGAAATTTCTAGATTGAATTCAAGAGAGAAATATAACTTCATTTTTGTACATAAAAGACCATCAGAACTTTATGAATCGTTAGACATCAACAATTTACATCAAGCTAATTGTGATGATTACCGTAGTGCAGGAACATATTTAAGTTTGATTGAAAATTTTCATCTTGTTTCCTACATTCACGCTGGATTATCATTTCTTAAAGCCAAATGCACACCAAAGAGAAATTATACGCTATGTCATCAAAGATCGTAGCCCTTAATATACCAAATCCTGCGATCAGTATGCTTTGTCAAAAGGTTTTGTTAAAGACGTTTGTTTACCGATTCCGTTCCAATATGTATTACATAAATATATTCCTTTATAGAAAGAGAACCCTAAAAATTATATTGGACCGCACATCCATGAACTACAAGCCCTACAACAGTCTTTCCTTTTATCCAAAACTCACGTATAGGCAAAAAAAAAAAAAAAAAAGTAAAAAGTAAAACATGGACGGTTTATAGTGAAAGCTCCCAACCTAGAAATCAAGGTTAAGATTTGCACTCTCATTTTGCAGAACAGCTCACTAGTCATGTCACAGTGGCACCGTGCATATGCCTTAAGAGTCCTAACAAAGCTAGCTAACCAAATGAATTAACTAATGTGGGTCTCCAACTTTCCAACACTTGCACTCTTGCACCTAATAACCAAACCAAAGGGACCTCCATGGCTCCAACTAATCTAACATAAACTATGCACCGACTACCTATCTACCTCTCCATAACTCACATGGGGAGCTTGGTCACACTCACGTGCCTGTTGAATCTGATTAAACAGTCCAGTCGGTAGAAAGAAACTCGATGAGTCCGTGTCAGAACGCGTAAAAGAGCAGAACCGGATAAATTTTGTCTGCGCCGACACTCTGCTACGTTAAATCTCGATCGAATCGGTTCTCTTTTACTAAAATTGGTTCTAAGATACCTCAACCAACATAATACAGTCGATATAAAACATGATCGTGACCGAAGAAATAGTGGGCCCACCTTTGGTTGATGAATCAATCAGAAACATTCTGCGGTTGGTATTCGCTGTGTGACTACGCCATCCATAAAGCGTGGCATGGACCTCAACTGTACGGGTAAGGACCGTAGGGTCCCTGTAGCTTGGAACCGTGGGTCCTCATAGTGCTAAATCTATTGTGTCGGTTAGTAAAAAAAATAACTACCCACATGCGAATATCACTCCGTAAATAACGTGTTACTAATAACGTTTTATTGGGTCCCACTAACAAAATATCGTTCAAGCGTGAGGGTGCTGAAAAAAACGTTTTCGTCGGTCTAAGCATCTTTTTCGTACCAGTTCTCAGTCATGTTACATCCACAAAGAAAAATTTACTAATGTAAAACAAACTAATTTACTTGTCGGTAATCTTTTTGCATCTCGAGATGAAACCTCGAAATTCATCCCAGAAAAAAGAATGGTAGCTTGATTTACCGGCACCTATCCCAATGATAAATGATCTATTTCTAGTATCACTAGATCTCTGAAGATTTCCTGTTGTTGACATAGAATTTGTTGTTTACCTGCAAAATGAATGATTTCTTGTTAGAAAACCAACGTTCCTTGGATATTTCATGAAAACCCTAAAAAATGAACCGTCAATTCGTAAAAATGACCGTTACACTTGGGCTTGTTAGCGATATTTGTCTCTTTGGATACACCGTGCTCAATGGTACGTGCCAATCTTAGATAAAGCACGAAGCCGAACCATGCAAGAGCTGGTTTACAGATGTGTTCATTTTGTACTAGAGGTATTTGGCGCTTATACCCCAGAAATAAATGTGATTTGAGTGGACATAATCAAACTCCCAGGATTGGATATATCATATGACTCGATTGATCATTGTTGTCAAGCTAGACAAATGTCAGCCAGTACGTGTATACTACTACTATCATGAAGTCTGTAAAAATTCAGGGTACCCACTTCAGCAAGCAACGTGCACAAAATTATCGGCTGTTACACTGTATAGTGTTTTTACATGCCACCATGTTGGTTTCTGTTTCCCAGTTGCAACACTTCAAACTTACGTTACCAATCTTTACTATTTTTCTCCTCTTCACGTTTTCGAGTACAAACCATCCACAAACAGATGTTTGATAAATTCAATTGCCCAAAAAGCTCCAAAAGTCAATCGTTGACTATCACTGTTGAAGCTGGTTTCCATACCACCGCTGTTTCAGAAAAAATGATACCGACCGATTAAAAACATGAAAATATGCGTGGCTTATAAGTTCAGAAGTGTACCATATTTGGAGGTCCATATTACAGGTCACTACAATGTCACTCTCGTTGCATTAATTGTGGGTTTGATTTTTGAGGGAATGTGTCCCATTTTGGCCAACTAGACGAGACGTCTCACTTACATGTCCACCAAATAATAATATCAAATTTGATTAAAAGCAGAAATTTTGGTTTAAAATGGTGTTTTTATATGTGTATCTATGCAGTACATTGCCGACAATTATTGCTTGCCGATATACCCATGTACGATATAATCATAAACAAATTTTTGGAGGACAAAATTGGTAAGAAAATGACTAGTTTCGTGGATCTTTCATTAATCTACCACTTAGACAAAGAGATACCACCCACATGCCCTGAATAATGTGATCATAACCAAAAGGTCCACAGAATAAATGAATATTAAACTAAGGTCTTGTTTGGATCTCATAACAAATCTTAGTGTTTCCTTCCGAATGTGGGATGATTTTGATGCTTGGAACCAAACTGGTCCTTAGGTAACCCACAAACCCTTCAATTATTGTTAAGCAGAATTAATTTATGTTTTATTTAAGGGTGCAAAGTCATGTGCTATATTGTACATCAAAACTGGAAATACTAGGAGACAAAAGAAGATCATCAGACGGTCCCATGAACATCTGGCATTGACTATAAACAAAATTTGGATCAATCTTAGACCGTTTATTCACGTGGGGGTCCAGCAAATCAAAATTTGACTTAACTCTTGTGGGTTTAACAACTTCTCGGCCATTAGATTAGTTGTTTATGTTGTTAATCAAAGTATAATGGTACCAAGTTGACAAGGAATTTCATTTAATTAAACAGAATCTATGTTATTTGTCCCTAATTGAGCTCCTATTTTGCCCATCACTCAGAATTTCCGCTTGCATCAGAATAATTTATTTATTTATAAATCGTAGGTTTTTATGCGTAATAATCGGTATACGGTGAATGTAGATTGCTCGCGCATCGTCTGTTACGATCGATTAATTAGGGATAATTATATGTTTTATTTTTTTTTGAGTTTCTTTTTGAAGAGATGTATTTTTGGATGCAGTTAATATCTTCATATGCCTCATTTGTTTCTGCAATGTAGTTTGTATACTGACGAATTAAACCTATAAACTATTTAGGCAACAATTGAATAAAAACAAAACAAAGATGATGTTATTAGCAGCAGGTCTAGAGACCAATAGCAGTTTTTGAGCAAATTGGGCACATAATTGATGCTAACAAAACTAGTTAGTGACAGTTTAACTTATTTGTTTATAAGCAAATTACTTAAAAAAAACATGAGATTTGGATCTCTTGTTTTCTTTGGTCATTCCACAAGAAGAGGAATATTTAGATTAAAAATATAGATTATAGATTTTAGCAAGATTATTTCTTGAATTTTTAGTGATGGGAATTTTTAGTTTCTCTTGAATTGATAACTCACTTAACATTTTCTTTTTCGCTATTGTGATCTCTTTTCTTTTAAGAAACGAAATGCAATTATTTGTGGTCAAAATATTTACACTAGAATGTTGAAACATCAGTATTGCATTGGTAGGTAGTTTTTGAACATAATCAACTCATTTGAAATGAAAATTACAAACATAATGACCTCTCTTAATCATAAAGATTTTCATGTGTGCGATGAACTTAACTATGTGATTAATAAGGGAAAATTTGTTAATATGACTAGATTTGTGCCGGTGCTACGCACCGGGCATATTTTTCTTTATAACTTGGTGAGCGCGGGGTTTTGCCCTGCCTTGTGGCGATGTAATTTGTATTTGGTGAGCGCGGGGCTTCGTCCCTCCCCATGACAATATATTTTTTGATATGGTGTGTGCGGGGATTCGTCCCGCCCCGTGGCAACGTATTTTTGATTTGGTGAGCCCAGGGCTTCGCCCGCCCCGTAGCGATGTATTTGTGGTTTGGTGTGGCGAGGCAATATATTAAATGGGTAGAAAATAGTGCATATTTTATTTATTTTTTTCCTTTTAACTTGGTGTGCGCGTGGGCTTCCCCCGTCCCGTGGCAATGCATTTTTTATTTGCTGGGCACGGGGCTTCGCCCCACCAAATGAATATGTATTTTTCATTTGGTGTGGCGGGGCAAACACATTGAATAGGTGGGGGTATGTGAAAATTTTATTTATTTTTTCTTTTAACTTGGTGTGCGCGGGATTCGGCTAGCCCCGTGGCAATGCATTTTTTATTTGGTGCGCGCGGTGCTTCGCCCGCCCTGCGGTAATGCATTTTTGATTTGGTGTGCGTGGGATTTTGCCCCACCCCGTAGCGTTGTTTTTTTGATTTGGTGTGGCGGGGAAAATATATTATATATGAGGAGAATCTGTGCAGATTTTATTTATTTTCTCATTTTATTTTTGCAGAAAATATATGGACTTTTTTCCCTTTTATATATTAATTTGAAAAAAAAAGTTATAATATAGCAGTTTGGACTTCCATAAAATTTCAAACACGGTAAGTTAGGTCTTCCTTTCCAGTTTGTAATTTTGACAATATGTGGACTTTTTTTTCCCCTTTATATATTAATTTGGAAAAAATAGTCCTAATATAGTAATTACTCGATTTATGCTTCAAAAGAAAAAAACAAAAAAAAAATTGAATTCGGATTTCCAAAAAATTCCAAAGACTGTTAGTTATGTTTTCCTTTTAAATTTGTAATTTTTAAACCAATCATACGTTGCCAAGTGTCCTCACCTAAATATCGTCACTCCATGCTTTCCAAATTGAATTTGGTTTCCTTTTTTTAATCTTTTTCCTATTATTTTTCCTCATCGTTCAACGTGAGAGCTTTATTTGTCTAGGCCTTTAAGTCTTTAGATTACAATGGTGCTATTTGGACACTAGTTCTGATTTTTGTTTGAGACCCAAACGAAATTAATTATAAACTAAATTTTTACACATAATACTTTCCTCATTGTGTCTCTGGTGAGAATTTAGTTGTGCTCAATGTAGTTAATTTTGGATTTTGGTCTATTTTCATCGGGACCGAGATACTGCAATTTTATGTCAGAGAAATTCTCGATTGAAACCCAGAGTAACTACCGAAGTTTCGTTTTCAAATTTTATACCTATAATACGTATATCAAACATTTTTCATACACAGATATAATAAAATACCACCAATTTTTATAAAAACAAACAAATCTTCATTTAAATGGTAGAAAACCAAAATCCATACAAATTCCAAAAACTTTAACAGAGATTTCTAGCCAATTCCGGGCGAGTCAACTGATATTCAACCAAGAATTTCGACCAAAATCCGTCTCGATAGCAAAATCTTTACCTTGACTGAAACTGGAATTTTCAGCAGAATCTCGGATCATCTCGGTCGAGATTGACTACATGGGTTATGATGATATGAAGTTGTACGGTTACGAAATGTTCTGGACAGGTCGTCCATTTGAACAACCTAAAAACCATGCGAACTTCGAATTTAGTTGTTATTTTTGTGGAGTCTGAGTGGACGGTGAAGTCCAAAATTTTTGTAAATAAAATGTCTATCAATGGGTTTGGTTTTCATCTCGATAAATAACGAAAACATGAAGATAAATGAACTATCATGTTAGAGAGTGTCGGAACTCAGTGATACATCTTAAGAACTCTAGAAATAAAAAAGTCAAAAACTAAGTTGGAAAAAACAATCAAATTTTTTTGTGCAATACTTTTTCATCTTTTTTCTTTTTTGCTTTTGTTATTGGACAATATGGAACAAAAATCAAAACAAATGTCACCTATATGAAAAACTTGGTTTACATTCAAATGGCGCGGTTGTTCTTCGATGGAGGAATGGTCAACGTATAGAAAACGCCCTCAAGGTGGGACTTTGGGGTTAACTTGAAAGCATGCTAATAATAGAGTTGGTAATGTTAAGTATTCATGGGTTAAATTTTGGTTCATATTAACTTTCTAAATAATCAATCCCAATTAGGCTAATTAATCTAATTCTATAAACTAAATAGAATTCACTACGCATGTCTATTTGGTGGGTTAGTTGGAACCTATCTATTTGGCCTCATCATTACAGGCTCTCACCGAGTCACACCACTAAACCAACACTACCACTTAATCAATAGCTTTAACATATGATTATTATTGTAATTTGTTTTAGTAAAATAACTTATTAAAAAAAAAGCAGCTAGCTAGATTTTCAGTGTATCGTGCTTTATGCATGAGAGGAAAGTCTAGAGTATATTTGAAGGAACTTATGCATAGAGTGCAACCCAAGTTAGCTTAGTTAAAAGAGAGAAAATGGGACTAGGACTAAGAAAGGGAGAGGGAGTAAATCAGAAGGGATTGAATTGATTCAATAATGAGTAAACCTCAAGATTGTTTCAAGTGCTTTGTAGGGATCATATGAATATGAATAATAAGGAGGGGGTCTATCATTTCAATTTGGCCCATCATCCCCAATGCAGCTGCAACTCAAAGCAAAATTCTTCATTCTCTTTTGGGAGATATATTGCTTTTGAAAATCCTTTGATTTACTCAAAACATGGTGCGTGGGGTATATGAGGATAAGGATTCTATTAATGGAGGTAGGTGATTGTTTGTGCTTAAGACCATAGATTTTTTTTCCGCAAGGTAATTGTGTAAAAATAGAGGAATTGTATGGTAGAGAATTTAGGGTCGTTAAAATTTTGAAGTCAGATTCTTACAAATTATCACCTAATAACTTTATCATTATATTAAAATAATTAAATTTACAGTCATTTCAAAAATGGTTATTCAGTTTACATTTTGACCTCTTTAAAATTATGAAAATGATAATCTGTTCGACGCTTTAACTAGCTTAAATACTCCGCGTGGTAATTCACGTTAATATATTTAAAATATTAATTTATATTATTTTAGTGACAGTTTTTCTTCAGTGATCATATAAAGTAACTATTTTTTGACAACAACAAATACTAGGGGTGTAAATAATACCCGAAAATACTCGGCCTGCCTGTACTCGTCCGAGCCCGCCTATACCCGAAGTAGCCCAAAGTCTGTTATGCTCCGTCATGGGCCACCCGGCCTGGTCTGGATTAATTTATTGGACGATCTCATGGTTTGCAATTAATTATGATGCCCGGACTGATACCCGACCTGGTGCCCGACCTGAAAACCTTCTATTTGTCATTAATCATTTAATATCCTCTTAAAAAGACTTAAAAGTTACCATTTTACAATTGTCAATTTTGTGTCAAGAAAAATTAAATATATACTTGTTTTTACTTATAATTAACTTTTTCAAAACATTAATGGTAATATATTTTCTTATTAGAAATGTTATTGTACTCTAATTAATTATTTATTATAGGCTATAATTAAAAGTTTGTCATTGTAATTTAAATATAAAATAATACTATCACTTACGGTATGCAATGTTAGAAAAGAAAAGATATTATATTAAAATTAAATAAATTTAATTGCAAGTCTGGAAAAATAAATTTAATACCATTCATTTGAAAATTTGAACTTAAAAAATAAGAAAATTTTTTCAAAATAGTGACCTATCCGGCCCGATCTGGCCTGTCCGTATAAAAACGGGCTTCAGACGATCTTTGGGTAGCAAATTATCATATTTTGCCCGACCTGCCCGGCCTGAATTTGTTTACGGACTTACAAATATTAAGCCTGGCCTGCCCGACCTGTCTTAGTTTTTGGGCCGGGTGACCTGACCTGCCCGAAAATCTAACGAATCAGTGACAAGAAAATCTTTTGAGTAATTAGCAAAACTGCTAGGTGTCTCCACTATCAAACCCTAAAACTTTCTCCCATGACATGTCATTTTCCCACTCCGTCATGCACCTAGCGCTGCCCAAAGGTCCAAGGCTTCCCAATTTAAGGTTTTAGTTTTTAGATATGGAGTCGACGGGGGAGACGGTGGGGATGATTTTGGTGGAAATGTTACATTGTCGGTGTGATAGCTGGAAAAGCAAAATTTGCAATAAGCAAGCCAAGTGGAAACACAAAAGATTTATACTCACACGTGTTGAGAATTACCGCGTGGTCAAAATTAACCCCAACGAACAGTAAATGGGATTCCCCAACTGATTTTCAGAGAGAGAAAAAGTGAAAAGGCGTTGGTTTTGGTGTCTGAGAAACGGTACTTAAAATAAAGTCAAAACCAATCAGATTTATCCTTTCCTTTTTTCTTATTTTTTTTCCGAGAATCTCGAGGGAAAAGTACAACGGGTCCAAATTCACCTGTAAAAATTAAATAAAAATATCTTTAAAGTTCAAAAAAACAACGGCGGTGAACCTCAAAATGGAGCTTCGGTTTCAAACTAGACTTCGTTTTCAGTTCTTCCGCCTTTCAACCTTTAGTTAAATAGGTTTTGCAGGGGCAGCTTTCAATATTCCAAGTCTTGAATATTGAATCCAAAATAAGCACGGCCCTTAAGCCAAGCACTATGATAGCACGCATGGTTAGTTGCTTAGCTGCCGTTAGGTCGACCACTGGTTACCTATTTCGCCTCGCTATAGTTTCAATACAGCCAAGCCAAGAGCTAGTAAAATCAGCCCTGCTACGAAGGGGTCACACTGGATAACTTACAAAGACGAATAATGTGCTTTTGTCCAGATAATATCACAAGATTCTTTTTTTTTATCCAAATTTTCAACGCTATTTTATTTTTAGAGAGAATATCGTAATACGAAAAGAAAATAACTATCATAAATAAAAAAGATGAAAGAAAACTTTTATGAATAAAATAGATAAAAAAATACAAATTTATTTGTAATTTAATAAAGAAATTCAGTATCCGTCCAAAATCATACGGAAACTGAATATTCTTAAAGTGCAATTTTCACGGACTGAGTTTCTACCAACACTTTGTAGCTATAGAACGGAGCAAATATATATGTGTCCTTCTTAAGCTAAGCTAAAGATTTTGGCCACATTATAGCTAAGAAATTATGATCATAGTGGTTGGCCTTCACTATAATGTGGCTAAGCTAAGTCAAAAATACCACCATAGTGCTTGGCCTTATATCATGAGATTGCACCAAACAAATTTTCATAACATACTCCACTTAGTTTAAGTGGTAAGTGTCAATTTAGCTAAAATCCCTAAATGCGATTATTTCTTATGAGTTAAGGATACGAGAAAATGCACTACAGTTCTTGACCGTAAATTTCCGGTTAAAGCTGGGACACATACAAACCCTAAAATCAAAATATGAAGTTCAACGATGAATCACAAATATTATTGGCTGAAAACTGAGTTTCCAACCTGACCGGACTTAACCAACGAATGTTCTTGGCTAGCTAATAACTAAAATTCTCTATGATAATGGTTGTTCCTGGCTACATAGTGTCCACTAAGGAAAGGATATAAACATCATAGTTTTTGCGTATTTTTATCCTCGGTCGGTCGTGGTTGATATCCGGATATTATTTGCCTGAGACTGTAATATTAATCCACTATAGACAAGTGTGTCAAAATATTTTACCAAATTCGTTCTGATAATAATTATTGGATTGGATTACCGACAATATCAGATGATTTTTTTATTATTATTATTGGATAAAGAGTACTTTTACAAGAAACTAGTTGGAAGCCTAACAACAAGCTGAGTTCCAACAACGTACTACATTAGTTGACAGGTTGTCGTGCTAGCTTACTAGCGAGTCTCATGAGGAATCATTTAAGGGAGCCGAAACAAATAGGGGGATGATTATGTCACAAGGAGAAAAGCTAACTCTACCTTCCATGTCAAGTATTGCGCCTTCAAGATGACCTGATGAATATTTAAAGTACAAAGTATGTACCTACATTCCTAATCATAACAATAACAGGATAAGGGATGTTCAATGTGAGATAATGGTCAATTGGGGGTTCCCAATAAACAATTAGTATAAGCTGAATACTGATGGCATATGCTTCTGTTGACAGCTTATTTGCCGGAATTGAAGGTGTCACTAGAGATGCTAGCGACATTTTTGTGGCTTGCTTTTGCAGTTATATCTTCCCAAGTGAAGTGACAACAACGTTGCTGAAATATGTGATGATAGGGATAGTATACTCCTTGCGAAACGACCTGGGATTACTGGATTGGAAGTTGAATGTGACTCAACATATGAAACCCAAATCCGCAAAGATAAAGTCGAAGCTCCATGATACCTACAAAGCCTGAAGTCTGACGTTCAGAGTCTAAAGAATTAGTTTGATGACATCTCCATTATCCATGATTATCAGAAAGCAAATTTTGTTTTGTTATAGATTTTCTCTTATAAGAAGCCTCGTAGAACAATGGCCGGTGTCTGAATCGACATTCCACTTCAGGAAATAATAAGTTTGGTGCCTACTGATCAGGGTGTTTCTTAACCCTCAACTAGTTAGTTTCGAGTATGTCATAATATCATAGAGAAAAAAAAACACTATTTGTTTCGGTAAAATTATCCAATATCAAATAGTATTTGATAAGCACCCAAAATCATCATCCATAAACTGTTTTTCGACATTAAATTTCTGCCTAAATTTTATTTGTCATCGTATATTTATTTCGATGAACAAATATCTGATATCTAATATATTTGTATTCGAAATTTCGGATAATATCTTAAATGTGGATACTTAATTAACGATTGAATGACCTAGATTTTAGAGATATTTTCTAACCCAATTTAGTAATTAACACACGGTTGATTGTCACAAACACAAATCCCCCCACATTATTATTTTCCAAAAAAGCAATAACTCAAAAAAGGGAAAACAAATCAAAAAAAATATAAAAATAACTAAAATGAAAAAATCATAATCATAATAATAATAATCACCCCGTCAAATACGCAAGTTAAACAAAGAAAAGAGAAATCAAAGGAGGGTGAGTTGGACCCACAATGTGGATGGAGGTAAAAAAAGACAAGGACAGCTAAGCAATCAAGAAAAAGGCTCACCTACTTGAAACACAATAACTTAACTTAACCCTCCCTCTTCATCTTCATCTCTTCATCACGTTCTTTGGTTTTCTCCCCTATTTTTATTTTTTATCGTTTTGAAAAAAAAAAATGGACTATTAATCCCCCTCCTCCCCCTGTCTCTCTCTATTGCTACTGCTACCTCCACTACCACTACTACTAATAATAAAGTCTCGTTTGGTTCTTTCTCACAATATATATTTTCAAAGTAAGTTTTTTTTCTTTCTCTGTTCTTCTTCCTCCCTTCATTTTGACATTGTGCAAGGTTGGTTTTGAGGTTTTGAGAGTTTCTGTGAGGTGGGTTTTTGATGGGTTCATGCAATTGTAAAGCAATTTTTGATTTTCATCATCAGCGTCGCCATTTTTGAAGGAAAAAAATTAGGGTTTTTGTTAGGTTTGTTTGTTATATTTGAAAGGTTTTTGGTTTTGTTTCTGTCATTTTGTCTGTGTAGTCTGTAATTAAATTCTGGATTTTGATTTTGGAAAGAAAATTTCTGGGTACTTTCACCATTGCATGCGTTTGTTTGACATTTTTGTGATTATGAAAGTTTGATTTTTTGCTAATTTATCTCGTTTTGGTCTTCTCTTTTGTAGGAATTCGCGGGATTATCACATTTCTAGGCATATTTTAAGAGCTAAAATAGTTTCAAACACCATTTTAGGGTTTCCTCTGTTTAGAATTCCATCAATTAGTCGAATTCAGTGCTCTGCATTTTCGGTTCAGTTACCTCAATTTTGAAGAAATATAGTAGTGGGTTCTTAGTTTAGAAGTCCAAAAGTTCAAAGCTTTGCGAATTTCGCCATCCTCTAATTCCAAGGTTTGCTTCTAATTATTCCCTTCAATTATGTACACATTACTATCTTTGTATGCAATTCCATAATTGCAGTATAAAAATTCAATCTTTTTTTACCTTAATTTTGTTTTGTACTAATTGATTGAGAGAATCCTCAATTCTGGCTCAATTTTGGGGTGGTTTTCAATTTTCACATTAAAAACTTTCAGGACTTTTTTTTTTGATTGTTGTTGGAATTTTAAATTAAATTATGAATTTTTATTGAATTTATGTCCTTGAAAATGATTTATGGTTGCTTGGTTTGATGAGATATGGAGTATCATTTAATGGGGTTTTTGCATACCAATACATGTGACTATGAGATCAATCACAGGAATGAGACCCCAATTTTTAATTTCTGACCCATATCATGTGCCACATGTACGGTTGCGTTGTCGGTGATGCATTTAGATTAGTTGCCTCCCATTTATCTTTATTCCTAATTTTGTTTCTTTCTTTCAATTTTATAAAAGAAATTGTCATCTTTTTTCTTCCCATTAATTTTGCTGTTCTTGATTTTTTTCAAGGCTGCATTATTGAGTGCATGTGCAATGGTTGTTATATAACAGTCGGGTTGCTTATATATACTTCAAATTGAAGTTATTAGTGCAACACTTCATGCTTTGGTTATTGTTTTTTAACTTGTAAAGGAGAAAGAAACACCTTTACTATTACTTGTAATTCAAATTTTGGTTTGAATTTCTTTCCGGAACTAGTAGAAGTTTACTTGAGAGTTTGAAAGTAGTTGAGTTTTTTGAGTATAAAGGGAGAACATTGTGAGTTTACTCCTTGGCATGAATTTTGTTCAGGTAAACAAAATGATTGGACCGGGATTCATTGATGAAATGGACTTGGATATCTGCGGAGATTTCTTTGATCATATCGATGATTTACTTGATTTTCCAAGTGAGGAAATCGAAGGAAATGGAGGAGTTATTGGAGGAGGAGATTGCAATGCCTTTCAAGATATGTGGCCTTCAATCCCACCACCAGAATCGTTGGTTGATCCTTGCTCTGGTTTCTCTAACAGCAGCTCAGATCTTTCCACTGAACTCCCTGTTCCGGTGAGTTGTTTTGGTCGCATTTGGTGTTAACAATCATGACAGTCATTTTTTTATTAGCCGTTACTAACTTTACAAGCAGTACTTACTAATTGTTTTATACTTTTCGTAAATATATTAACTTTCAAACAGTTAATTTTTCTAAGACTTATGTCAGTCATGAGTTACTGTTCTACCGACACATTCAACTGGAATATGACTTTACAATCTGTAATCATCTTGCGAATGAAATCTCCATAGGCCCAGTTGTTTATTGTTTAAAGTCTTGCTCTGCAGAGTGCCCCCCCTCACTGGTTATTGAAACCAGCCTGGATTCCATGGCACATTTGGATGTCCCTACTTACGAACAGTAATAATCCATTTACTGAGAATTAAAACTCTTAATAAAACAGGAGAACTGTTCTTGGATCACCACATGACATATCAGTTCATATCAGCTGATGTGAGCTGTCTCAGCTAAAGACAATGAAAATTAGACACCTTTCCTGACCATGTTAGCGAGTTTGGATCTTGTTGACCCAATTGTAACATGGGTTAGGAAGACTCCTTTATGCTAATTGTGGAGATTTAGACACTGAGATGGTAGGGTTTGACTTAAGTCTCTTCCAATTGAATGATAGGATCTGTTCTCCCACGTTAGATGTTGGGCGAGCACTTAACATAGTTGCAAGTGCACGTTAACATCAACTGCTAGCTAAGTAAGTCACTTGGTCAAGACTAATGTGGTCCATGTAGTACCACTCTTTTTTAAAAAATAAAATGAATAATTGAGCTTATGTGTAGCTCGTTCTAGTATGACCGTGGTGTTAAACTTCGACATTTGAATGAATTTAAGCTTACTTTAAATATTCGTTATAGTTTTAGAAGTACATCATTATCGTTCACTTCTCATCTGTTTTTCTTTGTTTTGCTCTTCTCAGCATGAAGACATTGTCCAATTGGAATGGTTATCAAACTTTGTCGAGGATTCTTTCTCAGCTGGAAGCATCCCTCTCGACACAGACTTCATTAACAACAACAAGAAGGATGACTCTCATCGGTTCCGTACCTCCAGCCCAGTCTCCGTCCTCGAGAGCAATAGCTCTTGCTCTGGTGGAAAGACAATGTCTCTCAGTCCTGACACTGTTGTTCCTGGACGTGCACGGAGCAAGCGCCCACGACCTGCAACTTTCAATCCACGACCTGCTCTTAGTTTTGTCTCTCCCGTTTCATCCATAACCAATGTCCAGAACCTATCAATGTCCAACTCCTATTTATCATCAGAATCAGAGAACTACGCAGAATCCCATCCACCATATATACCAAACTATGATGGTACGGAACAGAAGAAGAAGAAAAAGAAGAAGAAACTGACACCATCTCTACCAAGTTATAGTTCAGACCTTGACGATTCACTTCAGCAGCAGCAGCCTGGCGTGGCTGTCAGAAAATGTTTGCATTGTGAGATAACAAAGACTCCTCAGTGGAGAGCGGGTCCAATGGGTCCCAAGACCCTCTGCAACGCTTGTGGTGTTCGTTTCAAGTCAGGGCGGCTCTTCCCCGAATACCGTCCTGCCGCAAGTCCGACATTCGTAGCTTCACTGCACTCCAACTCCCACAAGAAAGTCCTGGAAATGCGAGTCAAAGGTACACCAGACGACATGAATCCAATGAGTCCAGCTCCAGAATTCTTGCCAGCAAGCAACACCCATATGCTTGATTACATATAAGTAGGAGCTCGGAAAGAAGACATAGTTGAAGTTTCCTTTTTCAATTTTAAAACTTTTACAGTTTATCTTTCTTTCTTTTATTTTATTTGTATGTTGTACAGAGTTGGGTTGGAGAGGAGGATAGAAGCAATAGATGACCAACAATATGTTAGCTGCTAGAGAGAAAAAAGAAACTTAAGAAGGATTAGGAAAGGGATGAGCAAGAGAGCAAGGAAGGCAGGCTTAGGTTTAGGATTTAGAGTTTTAGAGAAGAAGAAGAAGAAGAAAGCTTTAGATCCTTGTAGGTATTCAAAGTTGTGTTTCGTGGTTATTTGTTTTGAATTCTTTTTGCAGTTGTTTGATTTGCTTAGGAAAGTCTGATCTTTTAATGAAATATTTCATGTACAATGTCGGATTTTACATTTTCTTTTTCATAGCTAAGATCATGTGATTAAGCTGCACCATTGCGAGAACTTGTTCTATCCTTGGCATATTGAAAGGAAGGCCAATGGAAAATGTGAATTGATGGATTACATATCAGAACTTGATCTAACTTCAAATTTACGCAAAACATAAAATCTGGTCCAAGTTTTTCATACCTAGAGGTACAGTGTGTGTGGGCTTTAACTTCTTGAGAAATCAAATCTTTAAAAGTACGTTAAGAATTTGAATGCCATATCCCATCAAAGTTGGCAATCACTAATTTCCATGTGTGTGGACGAGAGAAGAGTGGTGGGTTAAGTCACGACTTTGAGGTGAATTTGGCTTTGCTTTATGTGAAGGAGCATTTTACAATACCTTTCATTCACTGAATGCAAAATGTTAAATCCCTTGAATATTTGTGGTTGATTTCTCTAGGTTTTACTTTGTTAAGAAAACATCATCACCTCATAATTGTGTTATGCTCCAACGGATTTGTTTTCTTGGATAGAAACACTTACAAGAAGAGACGTGCTCCAAATTTTGAACCGGAAGTTCATTTTTTAAAATGACGAGGCAGTTGGTTATTCTTGTCGAGCACACCGCGTGCATACAAATACTATACTGCGAAACCAATGTTTGAATACTATTAAGGAACGCGACTTTAAAATATTTCAGAACATCAATCCAAAATACAGCTTTCTAACGTTCATAAGATTACTAGAACTTGTACTTCTCCTCCTACTAATGTCAAAAGATCTTTGCAGATTCAGAGATGGCTTCCTCCTGACAATGATTATTTCAAAATTAACTTTGATGCATCATTTATGGAACATAACTTGCAGGGTGGAATTGGACAAATTGTGAGAAATTTTGCAGGAATCTGAATCGGAGTTCAAGGAGACTATCTTGATGGAGGAATGACTCTAGAAATTGAAGTAGAAGAGATGGAGCGCAAAGCAATGCTTGCAGCAGTTAACTATGCAGTTGAAAGAGGGTTCAGTTCATTAGTATTCGAGTCAGACAGTCAAGTATTAATAAAATCCATCGATGAACAAACCTTCTACGTTCATTGGATGAATCATTCCCTTGTTTTGGACATTAAGTTTTTGTTAAGTAAGTTAGCTCAGTGGAGTTGTGTCTCAGCTAAGAGAAGTGCTAATGGAATAGCTGATAAACTGGCAAAAAAACCCAGAAATTTAAGGTCTAATTTTGAGTTTCAATCTGATCTACCCTTAGAAATCCAGGAATGGGTAGATCAAGATAACAATATAATTTCTTAATTCTTAAATAAAGCTATTTTTGAATCAAAAAAAAAAACAGGAATGCGACTTTAAACATGCAACACAGAAAGATATTAAAAACGACAATGGGTATTGACTTCCAGATATTTTATACGATATACACTTATAGGATACACCAGTTGTTCGTTTAACACCAAACTTGTTTGCTTCAAAACAAAAAAAGAAATTGTTTCCCGAAAAGGATAAGAACTGATAAGAACTAACTGGGCTGCCAGAAAGTCACAAATATATGTTGATGCCAGTTTCTTTAGAACCCTGATTTTGGGCATACTAAAATCTTTCAAGGCATACCACATGAAGACAAAAAAGGTTGTGAAATAGCAAAATCAGATTACCCCTTAACCAATTTTTTTAATGGCAAATCTGCCCTTTACGATTAGTGTTAGTAATATTGATTAGTGATTAAATATTTTATTTAGTGATTAAGATAATTTTTCAGAATTATAAAAGGTTGTTTAGATGATTTTTTTGATCATGGTTCGACGAAACATGTTGAGGTTCGGCTCACATCTATGAGCCGAATCTACCAATTGATGAACGGTTCGGCTCACATCTATGAGCCGAACAACATCCTGAATACCCCAGAAAAATAATAATTACTGGTTCGGCTAATATTTCGAAAACCGTATGAGCCGAACATCAATTTGTTATTTTTTGGGTTAAAATATTGTTATTGGTTCGGCACATATTGAGAATATCGTAATAGCCGAACCTCATAAATCTGCTAGGTTCGGCACATATTATGATTATCGAATATGCCGAACCCCTATGCATCTCTATCTTTGACTAGGTTCGGCTTGAAATTTCATGAAATTTTAAGCCGAATTGTTCATATACACTTACAGGAAGCTTTTGTGATGAACAATTCGGCTAAAAATGCAACTCAATTTTGAGCCGAACCCAACACTGTAACCGTCATTTAATCGATGAAAAACAATAAATAGGAGATTGGGTTTGTAAAACTTACTTTCTTATCCTTATTTCCGGAGTTGGAGATGCAGTTGGTTCAATTTCTGGTTCAATTGGTGGTTGATTTTCAGTTTCTACACCTTCATCTTCAATTGGTTCTTCTTCTTCAATTGATGGATTAGAAGACGATTTGGTTTGCCTAGTCCCTAGTTTTCTTTGTACGAGTCATTATGTGGTTGAGTTTAATCGACGATCAAATTTTTACGAATCGACAATTAATCAAGATGATGAATTTTTTTTCGCAGGAGGGGGAAGAGTTCGGCTAGAGGAGGAAGAAGAAGAAGAGATGTTAAGGGAAACTGATTTTGATTAGAAAACTGATTTTAAATTTTTATATTAAGGGTATATAGGTAATTGAACTACCCATAGGGTACCCCTTATAAGGTCACCCAAGATGGGACTATTGTTTTGTATGCCTTGAAAGATTTTGGTATGCCCAAAATCAGGGTTCTTTCTTTATCGTTCCAATTTTATCAGATGAGCAGTGTGGGACTAAACCAACCAAAGCCCGTCAGGTACATACATTCAAAATGAACAGTTTCTTGCATCAGCTAGTGTGTCTAATGCAACATGTCCCAGGACATAGCAGAAAGATGATCAAGCAATAGGCCCATCATCTCCAAAATAAAAAAGTGAATGTAAATTTACCAAGCAAAAAAGAGCCATTGAAAACCTCTCAAGAAAGTTTGAGAACAACAGCCATATTGTCACTTGATATGCTCATAGGAAGCACAACTGTGTATGATAATAACTAGCCAACAAAATAATAATAATCTCATGAAACCTCTGTCCACGAATACATATGTTGAATATTGAGGAGTTCTTCTAATCGAATTTAACTCTTCAAAACCTGAATATTTCTTCCTTCTCCTTCAAGTATAAAGGATTGCAGAGAAAGGAAGTTTTCCCACTGACAGTGCAGCTGATAATCCACACTGGAGCAATAAATATTATCATCTAAGGTGTGTGAGTGTTCTTTCATCTTAGTTTTAAATAAACTGTGAACACACAAATCACGAAGGCATCCGAATGCTCACAACCAATCATCGTAATCTAGAGTGATTTGTGATGATGATATCTTAGTGTTGATTCCTTGGCTCAAAACCTTCGGGTTTATCACAGCCTCATCTAACAACTCCATGCGGGGCGTTTGCGCACGGGATATAGGTAAAAACAAAGAAAGCAAAGCGTACAAGTAAAGATCCATGGGGTTAGACAGATGTAAAGTGCTGAAATGTAAACTAGACCGAGGTTTACGTGGTTCAGCACTAAGGCCTACGTCCACGGGGTTTGTTGTTTCACTATGTTCTTCACGGTTACAAGAGTAGTCGAATGACTTTTGGGTTTACATGTATTTTCTCTTCTAAAGGATTAACTTACACTCGTAATATCTCTCCTTCCCTTCCTGATTTTTCCGATCCCCCCTCCTCTTGGTGGAGAGGGGGTATTTATAGGGTTAGAGTGTGGGACCCATCTCTGAAGGCCGTTGGAACCTTATCTTCTAGTGTCTTGTGTCCATCATTAAATTCTCTGGCAGTCTTCATTCTCCAGCCCTTAAATTCTCTGTTAGTCTTCATTCTTCAGCCCTTAAATTCTTTCCACTGAGCATTAATCACACTTGCCTCCTCTTTATTTCTGATTTGTTCTTTCTGCTGCTGTTTTTGCTGGTAAGTTTTTCTTTTCTTTGTTTCCATGGTTTTACGCTATGTTGATTTGTAAATTTTATGCTACTGTTGTTCCTTGTTTGTGATGAAGAACTTCTTTCAATGCTTGCATGCTAGTTTTCCCCTGTTCTTCGTCTTAAATCAAGGAGGCCATTGTTAGGGTAGGGATTTTATGGAGTTTCGATCACGTATGCTAATTTTAGGGTTTCTGCGTTATCGTGTGTGGATTTCTATTTATGTGGTTTTTTGATCGTTGGTAATGTCCTCGAGTTTGTTTTGACTTGTTTATGATTAATCTTTTCGCAGCCATGTCTGACCGTCCGCGGCTTCCTTATCAGACTCCTGGTTCTGGTCTATCGAGATCTCCTCCGCGTAGAGAGTCTCAAGATGATGTTCGTAGAAGTCGAGTTTCTTCTGGGGCGAAGTCCTCATCTTCTAGGGAAGAGGTTCCTTTGACAAATCTTTCTGGGGCTCGAAAAGTCTTTGATCGCGCGGTGTCTCGTCCTCGTGATGATGTTAGGAGTACGCAGACACCGACTCGTGATGTCGCTTTTGATGTTCCTCCTCTACGTTCCGTAGTGCCCGAGCATCATCTGCCGCCCCCTCCTACAACTTCTTTTAAAGGGAAGAGTACAAAAGGTGGTGTTCCGAGGACTGGATCTTCAAAAAATCCTTCTTTTAAAAGAAAGGCTTCCGAGGCGTTCATTGGTTCATCCAGTCCCGCCGAGGAGGATGAGGCTGCCCCATTGATACACAGCGTTTCGGTCAGCAAGAAAAAAGTAACGTTCAAGCATATTGATCTCGAGATTTTCAAGGAAAAGCATGAGCTTCAAGCCTTCGAGGTTCGTTTCTATGCCCCTGAGGATGATATTACTTATGAGCTTATCTCAAAGTATGAGTTCGATGAATTTCATTTGTTGACCACGGTTGGTGCGTTCGAAGCTGGTCTTATGCTGCCGTTGTACAAGTCAGGTGATTCCTTCTACTATGATGTGCTTTCTAGTCGTGAAGGCTCTTCCACCAATACTCACAGCCGTTCTGTATTGCAAATATCGGGGAATTATCTCCGCGCCCTGAAGGAATGCTATCTGCGGAGTAAAGGGGAGACGACAATGACTTGTTACGTTCCCAATCCCGCGGAGAAGGAATGGTATACTCCTGAGAATTTCAATAACTCCTTCGGTGATTACGTCAACAGTAGGAACCGTAAGCCGTGGAGTATCAGCCTCCGGAATCTCGCTGCTCCTCGGGGCGAAATTCGTTTGTTAAATGAGGTCAGCGATGCCAAGCTGAAGTATGTTCCCGGCACGGAGGGGTCTAGTCAGCGGAAACTTTTCCCGGCCCGCGAGAGGATCAAGCGCGACCATGACTACGAGTGGCACGCTACCGTTATCGAAGTGGTTGGTCCATGGGCGTATGGTTGGATCCCTGGTCCCCGCGGTTGGCGTCCTACTGAGAGTAGCAAGCCGCGTGAATCTCCTCCTGCTCGTTATGGAGATTTCTGTCCCTGGCGTTTAAACTTCGCAGGTATGAATTTTCCTTATGCCCTTGACATTGTTGAGGGATACGAGGAGGAAGGCTCTGGTGCTATACTTCCACCGAGGAGTGCCTCGACTGCTCAGGTACGCGGATTCTAGCTGCGCTTCTCCTTCTTTAGAAATTCAATTGTTCGGGAAAAATAATTCTTTTTGTGGTGTTGGTTTTCAGGTGTCGAAGAAGAAAAAGATTAAGCCGAAGCAGTCTTCTACCATTGTGATGGGTGAGGCTGAGGCCCATGAAGAAGTTACAAGTCCGGTGAACGAAGAGTTTGCTGAGGACGAAGAGATTACAGATGGGGAGGAACGTACTGGTACTTCCCCTATCAATGTCGAAGAAGAGGTATGTGTGGGTCAAGATGGTGATGAAGGGAGAAACAACACCGTGGTAGCTGATGACGGTGTTATTGGTGATATTTCTGTCCCTGTTGGGGATGCCACGGATACTCTCCCCACCCTTTCTCAGGAGTTTTCTTTTGATCGGCTGTATTCTACAGGGGAGTTTACGGATGATGCCCTCGATTTTCCTAAGGACTTCTCTCTACTGTCCCCCAATGATGATTGGGATGTCCTCGGGGGTGCTAGTAACGGAGACGCTTCTGTTCAAGATGGTGGCGCGGAGGAGCATGGTGCGCATGTGGGTGCCGACATTTGTGCTGATGGGGCCGTGTCAGAAAAGGGGAAGTCGGTGATTGATTCGCCTGCTGCGGATCTCCCTCATTCGCCGACATCTTAGGGTGAGGACGCCATAATGGATTGGCTCAAGGAAAAGAACCTGCTATTTGTCCCTCATCCCGCCCCTGTTGTTGCTGGTGAAAAGGATTCTGATGCGTATACCCGTCGTATGATGGAAATGTCTTCCAAGGCGCGGGTGTCTGAGGCATGGGGAAGAAATTTGAGTGTTCCCGAAGCTACCCTTGTGTCGGATCCTCCTACTTCCGTTGCAGATATGATGGCCATAACCGACGGGTATCAATATGGCTTTCCTCAGCAGCGTGTCTTGGAGGTAAATTTTCGTACGTACTTCTACGTGACGATCCCATTCTTCGGTGAAATAATGTTTTTCGTCTTGATGTGTAGATGATGAGGAGTGAGCATTGTAACCACGTGCTGTATCAGTTCTTCAAGGCGAAATCTCTGAAGCTCGAGGCTAAGCTTCGTCACAGAGAAAAGGAATTATCTGCGGCTGAGGTGGAAATAGAAGAGCTGAAGAAAAGCCTCAAGGAGAAAGAAAAGATGGGTGAAGCGGAGGCCAGTCTTCGTTCAGAGCTTGTTGCTGTTCGCGCTGAGTTAGAGCAAACTCGCGGCCAAGTTTCAGCTTTCACAGGTTTGGTTCTTTTTTTTTTTTCTCTTTTTCCCTCGCAGTGTGTCGTCATTCCTCTATTTCTTAGTTTTTCTGTCTGAGTCTCCCCACCCTATCTCCAGTGGGTGGTGTCCCCGAGCTGATATGGCTTCGAAACGAAAGGGCACGACAGAAATCTCGTATTAAAGAACTTGTTCAGAAAATTAAAAGTGAAGCCAAGAAATGGGATGCTCGGGATGAGGTATGGCGCGCAAGGCATGTTCAGATGGTCGACATGCAAAATCTGTATAACCATGACCGTGCTTTATTTAATGGTACGCTGCTATGGACACATGATAGTCTGCGGGAATCCCGTGAGCGTACTTCTTTGTTGGAGTCTAGGATACAACTTCTGGAAGAAGAATTAAAAAAGGCTCGATCCATCCCTTTTCCAGGAGTTGAGGATAGTGCGCGGTGTCTTATCAGAGAAAGGGACAATGCCCGTGCCGAAGCCAATGCTCTAAGCAAGGCCCTTGCCGCGTCCCGCGTTGAAGTAGCTCGTCAGGTTGAGTCTGAGAGGAATCTTGAAGTGTGTATGTACAGATTGAGCAAGGGGGTATCAGAGATAAACAAAGAAGTCGACCACCTTCGTCACATGGATTCGATGAAGCAGGTAGAATTAGATGCCAGTCAATTTACTCTCACCAACCTTCAACTAGATTATAAGAAATTATCCGCGGAATATGATCATCTTGATGAAGCGCGAGATGCGGTTGTTAATGAGTATGAAGAAGCTTCGGCTTGTGTCGAAGGTATAACCCTATTCCATCGAGTGTGATTGTGTCTTTTCTGTGCTAACTCCCTGGTGTTGTCTTTTTCAGAACTCGAGGGACAACTTCGCGTTGCAAATGAAAAACTTGAAAAGGCTCAATCTTCCTTAGCGCGGCAGGAAGAACAGACTAAGCATTTTAAGAGTTTGGCGGCATCCCGCGAAGAGGCCGTCGGTGCTGCTTCTAAAGAAGTGAGTCGTCTATCTTCATTGTTATCCCAAGCCCAACAGCGGACGACAGTTATTAAGCACAAGGCTCGGTGTCAATTGGCTGAGGAGACGAACAAGATGCTAGAGAAGATAGAACTTGGCCTAAAGAACGAGCATGGTCTTGTGAAGAATTATCCGCGTCGTCCAGTTCCTGCTGCCTTGCCTGGCTCCTCGGGACCCTCATATGGTGGGAGCGTCCCTTCAAGTCTTCGGAACGATCCTGCTGATGGGGCGGCATCATCTAGGTAGAGACCGCTGCATTTTGTAGAGACCGCAGCGTCATTATCCTTCCACTTTTTGTAATCATGTAAAAAGAATATTTTTTGCTAGTATTATGTAAAAGGAATATTTTTTGATGTGTATTCTTCCTTGAATTGGCCTTCCACTTTTTGTAATCGTCCTTTATGAAATGGATCCTTTTCTTGATATACCTGCAATGTTGGTTTGTTTTTATTTTAAGCATTGTGATGAAAGACTCTAAAAATAAAAAAGGATTTTAAGTGTTTGGGTGCGATCCCGAAGGGAGGTACCTTCGTGATCGGCTTGAGACCTGTCTCCTCGCTGGCGAACCCTTGGCCAGAGGATTCCCAGACGGTGGGGGCCGAGGCAACGTTCTAGGATATGGGGTTAAAAAATTTACATACACCCATTCCGTCGACCCGTTGCCTTAAGATTGGTTGGGTATCTCTTTCTGCTGGGTGCCTTCCCCCTGGTCTTACACTTATGGACACTAACGGGGGAGCCCTGAGAGATTGTAGATTAACTACTTTCCCCAATATTGTCGATAGGTTTAGTGGATACATAGAAAGCTTGTTTGATTGATAGGTTGAGGCCTGCAATTCCTCGTCCAGAGATAGAAACATGTAGAGTGGTCACACTCCCTTCTTCTTCTGGTACCCTTCACGCAGTTGCAAGGCTGCGTTTCCCCTATGGGAAGTATGGTTTGAGCCACTTAGCATTCCAAGGATGTCGGAGGACTTCGCCTTTCAGATTACTAAGGTAGTAGGAACCGCTTCCCGAAATATCATGTATTATAAAAGGTCCTCCCCACGTAGGTGCTAACTTTCCCCATCTCTTCTCTCGTTGATACTGTGGGATTGTTCTTAACACATACTGCCCTTCTACAAAATTCCGGAGCTTTACCTTTTTGTTGTACTCCCTTGCAAGTCTTCGTTGGTAATTTTCCATCTTCTGCAATGCTGCTTCCCTTCTTTCTTCTAGGTCGTCCAATCTCTCTAACATCATGTCTGTTGTGAGATTTTTCTCCCACGCTTCGGTCTTTGTGGTTGGCATGAGTATCTCTGTAGGGATGACTGCTTCAGCTCCATAAGTGAGAAGAAACGGGGATTCCCCAGTGGCGGATCTTCGCGTTGTCCTGTATGCCCATAACACATTGTGCAGTTGTTCACACCATCTCCCTTTATGCTTGTCTAATTGTTTTTTGAGTATAAGGGCGAGGGTCTTATTGGTAGCTTCCGCTTGCCCGTTGCTTTGAGGGTATATGGGGGTGGACTTGTTCTTTCTTATCTTGAAAGTATCGAAGAGCATGTCTATATTTTTCCCCTGTAATTGTTTACCATTATCAGATACAATTTCAGCGGGTATACCGAATCTGCAAATGATGTTGTGGAATATGAAAGTAAACACATCCACGTCTCTGATCCTGGCCAAGGCCTTAGCCTCCACCCATTTACTGAAGTAGTCCGTGGCTACTATCAAAAATCGTCTTTTCCCTGATCCTTCGATGAAAGGCCCGACGATGTCTACGCCCCATTTTGCAAATGGCCACGGGCTATCGACGGAGTTTAACATTGTTGCCGGCGCGTGGATCTTTTTGGCGAAGCGCTGACATTCTTCACACCGTCGGGACATCCTCGCGGCATCCTGTATCATTGTCGGCCAGTAATATCCTTGTGTTTTTGCTTTGTCAGCTAGTGATATCATGCCGCTATGATTCCCTGCGTCACCATAATGGATATCATTTAGAATTCGAGGCCCCTCTTTCCGGGACAAGCAACGTAGTAATGGTCCGAGGAAGGATTTCTTGTACAGGACCCCATCCCGAAGATCATATCTTCCTACTTTGGAGAGTATCTTCCTAGCTTATTTCTGATCCGCAGGTAAGCTTCCCTTTTCGAGAAAGGCATGGATCATCACACTCCAGTCATCTTCGTTGCTGAAGTCTTCGTCTTGATCTGCTCTTGACAGGATATCTTCTTCGTCAAAGTCGTTATGGATGTCTTCTCCTACCTGGTCTTCGATATTTTCTTCCACTGTATCTTGATTGGTAGCGAAGGAGAATTGAGATGCAATCGAAGGCTCGTATACCCTTTCTATTTTAATAGCTTCGACGTTTTTATCCCTCATCATGGATGATATATATGCTAGGGCATCCGCGTGCCTGAGGTCCCTTCTGAATAAGTGCCGGAACTTGATGTTCGGGATTTGCGATGCCAATGTTTGGACCAAGGCCATGTAAGCTGAGAGGGTGTCATCGTACACATTATACTCGAGCCCTATTTGCCGTATGACAAGATGCGAATCACTTGTCAGCCTTACATCGGTTACCCCCATCTCTATTATTATACGAAGGGCATGTACGACAGCTTCGTATTCAACGATGGTGTTGGTATGCTCTTTGAATTCTAACCTAAGTGCCTGTATAATCCTTTCTCCGGTTGGGGTGATGATGACAATGCCTATTCCTGCTCCTTCCTTATTTTTGGATCCGTCGACGAAGACTTACCATTGTCTTTGACTCGCATGTTCGAGGATATCCATTGGGTCCTTGTTTTCTTCCTAGGCTTCTGGTATTCCCTTAATCTCTTCGTCGTTGTCAAGGGGGAGGTATGCTAAGAAATCCGCCAGAACTTGGGAATTCCGAGAATGTTGAATTTCATGAATGATGTTGAATTGTTCCAGATGGGTGTTCCATTTGGCTATTCAGACCACTTTTCCCGTGCTTTTGAGGACTGCTTCCAATGGTGCTTTGCATGGGACCCTGACGAGGTGAGTTAGGAAGTAGGTTCTCAGCTTTTGAGTAGCCCATACCAATGCGAGGATGAGCTGTTCGATCTTGGTATAGTTCCTTCCGCAGAATTGAGGGTCTTGCTGACATAATAGATAGGTTGTTCTATCTTTGTATTGGTTTTGACCAACACTGCGCTGACTGTGTCTTCTGTTTCTGCTATGTACAATGCCAAAACCTCATCAGGATCTGGCTTCTGCAGGATCGGGATTGAGGCTAGGTGTTCTTTGATTTTTTGGAATGCTTCCTCGCATTCAGCGGTCCATTCGAACCTGCTCCCTTTTTTGAGAATATTGAAGAAATGTTTGCATTTGTCCGAGGATCGGGCAATAAATCTTCCCAAAGCTGCTATGGATCCATTGAGTTTCTGTACTTCCTTTAAATTCTTCGGGGACGACATCTCTACTATGGCCTGAATCTTTGCTGGGTCTACCTCGATGCCCCTTTTTGTTACCAGATACCCGAGGAATTTCCCCGAGGTGACACCGAAAGTACATTTCTCCGGATTCACTTTCATGTGATGTTTTCTCATTGCTTCGAAGATATTTCTCAGATCCTGGTGGTGATCTTTTCACAGCTTGCTTTTGACAAGCATGTTGTCAACGTAGACTTCTAAGGTTCCTCCAATCCATGGCTTGAAAATAGCATCGACCATTCTTTGGTATGTTGCCCCTGCGTTTCGAAGTCCGAAGGGCATTCTAGTGTAGCAATAAAGGCCATGTGGGGTGTAGAACGCTGTGTGTGGCTGATCTTCTTCTGCCAGGGCCACTTGGTTGTAGCCAGAATGTCCATCCATGAATGATAATTCTTCATATCCTTCTACTGCTTCTACCAGCTGATCTATGCTCGGCAGGGGATAGCTGTCCTTTGGACATGCCTTGTTGAGATTAGTAAAGTCGATGCATATTCTAACCCCTCCATTTTTCTTAGGAACAATGACCATGTTGGAGATCCAGGTAGGGTACTTTACTTCCTTGATAAATCCTGCGTCTAGTAGTTTCCGTAGTTCTGTTTCTACTGCCTCATGATACTCTGGAGCTACTTTTCGTATTTTCTGCCTGAACTGGGGCGTGCCCGGTTTGATGCGTAGCTCGTGTTGGATTACTTTTGGGTCAATCCCCGGCATATCTCCTAGCTTCCAGGCGAACACATCCGCGTATTCCTTAAGTAATTTGGTTAAAGAATCTTCCCTTCCTTCGTCCATTATGTCCCTATTTTGATCATCTTCGGGCTTTCTTCCGTTCCTATGTTGATTTCTTTTACGGGCTCCACTGGTGTGAACACAGGCTTCGGATTTCCGAGGACTGGGACATTCTTTAATTGCTATTTAGCGTGTTTCTGTTCTTCGCTGGTTGTTGAAGTACTTGTCTCTGTGCTTAGGACATTATCATCTTTCGTCAAGCCCTTCCCTGTAGTTTCCTTGAGGAATAGGTCTATGGCCTTATCTTTCGCGGTTTCTTTATTTTTTACTCTTCGGATTTTTCGCCGCTCTTCTTGCTCGTTGTTGATATGATCCTGAGTGGCCTGGTACTCTCTCGTAGTGACCCGATCTCCCTTGATTTCCATTACTCCCTCAGGTGTTGGGAATCTGAGACATTGGTGGTACGTTGCCGCAACTCCTTTGAGTTTATGTATCCATTTTCGTCCAATAATGGCGTTGTAGGGGGATGGGGTGTCCACCACACTGAATCGGGTTTCTAGTTTCATGGGCCCTGCGTTAACCTGCAACACGATGTCTCCCAAGGGCTTCGTGGGTGCTCCATTGAATCCGTAGATGGTGTAATAAGAGGTCATTAACTGTTCATCCTGGAGCTTCATCCATTTGAATACATCGTAAAATAGGACGTTTACGGAGCTTCCCCCGTCTATGAGGATCTTTTTGAGGTTACATCCAGCTACTGGTAGTGTTAGAACCAAGGGATCGTTATGGTCTTCCATATCTTCTTCGATATCTTCGGCATCGAAGATGATAGGAGATTCCATCCACTCTTCGTGCTCGTCCACCTCTATCCCATCGACCTTATACAATTCACAGCGGTCTTCGAATTGCTTCCGTAACCTCTTTCCTATCTGCGCTGTAAGTGAGGGCCCTGTGGCTTCGGAACACGAGATGGTGTTGATTGTGCGGTTTCCTTCCGGAAGTTGGAATGGTTTGGTTCGCTTGGATCTATCCTCGGTAATATCCTTTCGTACGTAATGTTTGAGCTCTCCCGCATCAATTAATTTTTGGATCATTATTTTAAGGTTCTTGCACTTCTCGGTCTGGTGTCCGTTGAAACAATGATATTCACAGTAATCGTTAGACTTCTCGGATCTCGGGGGCTGCTTTCCCTTAGACCATGGCCACTCCAGGTTTTCCATCCCTTTGATCTCTCGTAGGATACGAGCATAGCTAGCGTTGAGTTTCGTGTAAACTTGATCTTTGAATTTTCGGTCACCTGTTCTTCGTTCATGCCTTCGTTCCTTTCTATCTTCGTGAGGTCTCTCCACTGAGCAACTCCTTTTGGCCCCATTGGTTTGTTCTACTGAATTGGTGCGGTGAGATCTCTGCGGATATGCCCTCGGGTTTTCCTGTTGAATTTCTTCAAGTCGAGCGTGCTTTTCAATAATTATTCGAAGATCTCCCTCTGTCTTAGGCACGCTTCCATGAATCTCAACAAATAGGGGACTCATTCGGTCTAATCCCCATTTGTAGCAATTGATGCTTACCACTGGGTCCATGCTCCCTATGGCTTGGCAGATCTTATGCCATCTGTTAGTGTATTCCCTCGTGGTTTCCTTGTAGCCAATCTCTAGTGAAAAGAGCTTATCCATTCCGGTGTTTACAGTCTTGTTGTACATGTATGTTCTTAAGAATTTCTCTGCGAGTTGGTCGTATGAATGGATGGAGTCTGGTGGCAGATTATCAAACCATGATAATGCTGATCCCTTCAGGCTTGACGGGAAGTATCTGCAGAGTACGGCGTCGTTCTGACCCCATCTAGCTAAGACACGGTTGTAATACCGAATATGTGCAGCAGGGTCGCTGGATCCATCATAGCATTCGAACGTTGGGACAGGGCATTTCAGTGGAATAGGGGTGTTGGCCAAGCGATGAGTTAAGGGCGTAGAGTTAGCTTCTCTCATGACCTCTTCTAACCTCCCCCCGCCTTGTCTATTTTTTAATTGCCTGATCTAGGCCATCATCTCATCTCGTAGCTCTTCCATCGCGCGGTGGTGCCCTAAGTTCTTATGCTTGTTACCGTCTGATTCCCCGTCGTCATAATACAGGTCGGATATGCTACTTCCCCTAGTCGCGTCTCCATTAGCCGCTATGACGACTCTACGGTCTCGGTTTGGCTCTGGTGCTTTGGAATTTGCTTCATCAAGTTGTTGGCTGGTCTTCGTGCTTAGAGCAATCCGCTCCTTTAAATCTTGATTTTCTCTGGCCAACAGGGCTACAGCATCTGCGTAAACCTGCTGGCTCTTCTTCAATTCTTCAAGCTCAGCCATCAGTCGATGTGATTGGTTGGACCCCTGATTGGGAGTCCCAGCTCGTGCCACTACGGCCATGGTGCCGCCTTCCTCTACAGTCTGCACTAAAGGTGGCAGAGGTTCAGCTTCGGTTGCTGGCATTTCCAAAGCGGGGTGAGTGCTCCTCTGCGGTGCTAGAGCCGCCAGTATGGTTTGATTTTGATCGTTTGTTGGTGGCATTCCGAAAGTTGGAAGGTGCACGGGTTGGAATGTTCTGGATTCATCCACCCTTTCTCTTGGTTGATGAAGTTGATTCATAGCGCAAGTTTTGCTAGCCTCTGCAGCCTTCGGGACTATCGCAGCCGCACTGTACTTTGTCACCGCTGCTCTGAGAGCCGCGGCTGCAACTGAATTAGCGTTCATAGGTGAAGTGATTTCCGCAGTATCTTGCCTTTGACTGGTCATTTTAGCTTTGTCTCCTTTCTGCTTGCTTCGGGTGATGACCGGGGTTGTCCTGGGTGTTTCCTTTGACAAAGCTTTGGATTTTCCTGCTTCCTGCGTCTTTTCCATCACGGGTCCTTTTGTCGACAATGAGATCTCGCAGAAACTCGCCTTCCTTACTCACAATCCGTTCTTTCTTCACAAGGGAATTTCAAATAGCGAAAAACGGGAATATCCGCGTGAATCGGGTTAATTTGAGAAATATCTTCTTCTAGGAGAGGATTAATACAGACGAGTTACAATACTCGGGTTAAAGTTTTATTTAAAAGAGATCCTTAAAAAAAACTACGAAAACCCCCCTGAGGGACAGGTTCGCACGAGATCTAAAGAAAAACGTAAATCCATGGATCAAAACAATAAATCTTATCGAAGATAACGGGTGCGTTTTTGAATATAATGAAGTTAACAAATGATCTATACGGTCCGAGCTAATAAATCAGAGCAATCATATGCCAGTTTAAGACGAAATCACAGGACAAGATAAATCTTTTACCGGGACGAAGTCCCTGTTTCTAGCGCCAAATTGTGAACACACAAATCACGAAGGCATCCGAATGCTCACAACCAATCATCGTAATCTAGAGTGATTTGTGATGATGATATCTTAGTGTTGATTCCTTGGCTCAAAACCTTCGGGTTTATCACAGCCTCATCTAACAACTCCATGCGGGGCGTTTGCGCACGGGATATAGGTAAAAACAAAGAAAGCAAAGCGTACAAGTTAAGATCCATGGGGTTAGACAGATATAAAGTGCTGAAATGTAAACAAGACCGAGGTTTACGTGGTTCAGCACTAAGGCCTACGTCCACGGGGTTTGTTGTTTCACTATGTTCTTCACGGTTACAAGAGTAGTCGAATGACTTTTGGGTTTACATGTATTTTCTCTTCTAAAGGATTAACTTACACTCGTAATCTCTCTCCTTCCCTTCCTGATTTTTCCGATCCCCCCTCCTCTTGGTGGAGAGGGGGTATTTATAGGGTTAGAGTGTGGGACCCATCTCTGAAAGCCGTTGGAACCTTATCTTCTAGTGTCTTGTGTCCATCACGCAGAGGTCTGTGTTTGCCACTTGATCACGCAGAGACATCCTCGCTCGTTTCACGGGTTGATCGACACGTATACTGCTCAGAGTGTTTAATGAGAGTGGTTGAGATGCCTGCTCGTGTCAGACAAGTGTCTTCTGCCCCTGTCACGTCCGTGTCAGCTAACTTTCTCTCCACCGTTGATCTTAGCTTCTTTTGGGATGAGATAAAGTGACTCCTTGGGGTTTATTTGGTGTTCCGTAGTGCATCGTATTTTGATGTCTCGGCCTGCATGCTTTCCACGTATTTTTCTATATACACGTGTCTGATGGTGAGATATATGTATACACATAAACCATCATCATGAGCATAATAAGTCGATGCAAGCCTGTTAGGGCTGCACATACTCCGGTACGGCCCAGTTTTCTTATGGAACCGGTCCCTGTACTTGGTGTTGGCCGGTACCTTCTTTTGAGGACCGGTACTTGTACCTGGTGTTGTACCGGTCCTCCGGTACCGGTCCGGTACAAGTCCGGTACCGGATTTTTACCTATTAGCTATTACAGTTTCAAATCAAAAAGAAAAAAACTTCATAAGTTCTTCCATACTATGACAGGAACCCTAACTTTACCAATACAACCCATACAAATATACAATGATTTAATGACTCACAGAAACTTCAATTTGACATAAACCCACCCTAACTTTACCAATTTCTTACACAATGATTCAATGACTCACACAGAATCTTCATCAAAGTAAACAAAGATTCAAAATTAATTATAAAATTAGATTCATTCATTCACCACTACCAAGACCCAAATTACAAACTGAAACACCATTAAAACACCATTCCTGAAACACCATCAGCAATAATCATCTCTTCCAATTCTTCTAATCCTCAATTGAATCTTCTCAATTAAATTAGGTTAAGGGTAGGCTAATCATCTCTTTCAATTCTAACATTCCTTTGTTATCTTCAATTTTATCGCTTTTCCATTAACAACAACTTCCTTCAAAACCCTAACTTTCAATTCCAGAAACCCTAAACAAATCCAACTGAGATTCAAACATGCAAGTACCCAATCTCTGCAATTATCTCATAGAAGAATTTGTCACTGTAAACAATCAGACAAGAATTTAGGAACAATCAAAAAAATCGATCTCAAATAAACCCTAAATCAGATTCAAACATATGCAATTAAACATATTAATTAAACATGCAATCAATTTTTAAGAACCCTAAATTAATCAAATCGAACTCAGTTAGAATTTTAAGAACCCTAAATCGATTTTGGGTTCTTCACTGAAGAATAAGGTAGAAGAAGAGGAGGAATTAGGTGTTCTGATGATGGTGTGGCTGTTTTTCTTGAGCGAAGATGGGAAAGATTTGTTGAATCAAAGGTTAAAATTGATGAATGAATGAAGGTTGATCTTTAGGGAAACAAAGAAGAAGAAGAGAAAAAAAGATGAAAAGAAAAATGACGAGAGAAAGAGTAACTCTCGAAGATATAATAGATTCTCTAAACCTAGGATAGACGGATAGGATTAGAAAAAAAATCTCAACGTCTTATATCAACCGGTACTTATGGTGTGGTTCCAGTCCGGTCCCCCCCCAAGAACCGGTCCCTGTACCGGTCTATTCCGGTTCTCATCTTCCAGTACCGGTCCCTGTACCGGCTACACAGGTTCTGGTTCGGTTCCGGTATTTCCGGTTCTAGTCCGGTCCAGGTCATGTCAACCGGTTCTTGTGCAGCCCTAAAGCCAGTTGATAGTGGATTCTCGACAAAGGCTAAAATCGTAAAATCATGATACTGCATGTTTCTGACCCGGCTTCAGAAATGTATGTGAAACTCATATTTTATGATCCGTGAACCATTTCACGATCTCTGACTGAGCGAACATGGATCCATGCTGAAAAGATGACTACTGAGGAAGCGCCTTCGGTTGCACATTTCTCTGATGTAGAAAGTTCTGATGACTAAGAATACATGACGGACACTCCATCAGAAAACCTGGAGGAATTCAAAACTCTGATAGATTTGAAACAAGAACCATAGAAAGACGCACTGGCATTCGTCAAGAGGTTCCACGCTCAGGAAAATCTCATTCCACCTCATAAGTCCATATTATATACTTTCAAACATAATCTACTAGTCCGAGGACTCTACTCCGTCAACAACCTAGCTGTTGCAAAATGCTATGAGTGGGTGACCTCACCTTAGCAATATTTTAATAAGTGGTTGAATGTGGAGCCTCTCCGAATCGAGCATCTCACTGAGAAATTCATTACTGAAATGATGTCTAAGCACTATCTTGGATATTCTCCCATAACTTTGTATGAGTGTCCACATGTGCCACAAAATCGGAAAACTTCCACCATGCGAGCATAGAATCCTATCGTAAGAGGAATGCCGAACCAGCAGAAGATATTCATAGCAAGAACAATTGAGCCTAACAAATTTCATGAAGGTGATTTAGTTCTCAAAGCAACTAAGCGCAATCTTCATTCTAGAAGGAACTCCAACTGGGAAGGGCCTTTAATGATTTCTAAATCGGTTGTTGGAGGATACTACAAGTTGGATGATATGAAGGGCAAGACGAGTGTGCCATTAATACATGAAAATTGGCTCAAGGCATTTGACGCCTGAGACATTCATCTTTTGAGGTGTTAGATGTTCGCACGAACGTCCAAGACATCTAAAGTTTACATTTTAGGATTTTCTTTCACCTGTACTTTCAATTCCTCCAAAACGTTTGCAATAGTTGCATTTAGTATTTGAATTCAGCAATTTATCAAAGTTCATTTTACTTAAAGAAATCTCTATCAAATCCGAAAGAAAATCCTCAATCTAGTTATCCAAAACCAATCAAAAAATCAAACCAAAATAAAATCTCACATTTCTCAGGAGTTCAAAGTTCAAGAGATTATAGAAGGAAAATTAAAAAAAACCGGCACATTAAGATTTCTGCTCCTCTGCATTCTTCAAGACTTGCATAATTGCCATCTCCAACTCCAGTTCTTCGGTCAATCTAAAAATCTTGGCCTCCCTCTCCATCACAACATCATTGGGAAAGGGTATGTTCTTTTCACGAGAATCTTTGATAATTTCTATTCTATGACAGAGCCACTTCACGTTGAAGCCAAGTCTCTCAGAATTCTCCAAGTTGTACTCCCAATCAAAGAGTACATCTTGAGTAACAACACTTCTAGCTCTGGTTCATATATCATCTAGCTATAACACGCAAGATAGCTCCTACTTTCATTGTCATGAAGTAACTACGTTTGGGGTCTTTGGTAACGATGATATGACCATAGCTCCCCATATCTTCTCGTACAAGCCAGTATACCCAGTAGGAACGCTAAATCCACCAACTAGTTCATGATACGGGAGTAACTCACCGAATAGATGTGCTAAAGAAATCCCTGCATTAGGGTATTCATGCACCACCACACGAGTCTCAATCATTGGAGCAACTTCTTCAATCGTTTGAGCAACTTTTTCTATCATTGAATCAATTTCTTATGGAGCATGAGCAGTTTTTTTATCAAAGTTTCTCCTATTCCTGGCCCGGTCTCTTCTATCTCTGAAGTAATGCAACTTGAGCCTCGTTCTCTTCAACAACTTCAGTAGCAACATTCTCATGGCCCTGAGGTGTAGAGATGAACACTCCAAGCATGGAAATCAAAAGAAATCATCAAATTCAGAATATACGTGATGTAACATCATCAAAGTTCTTCATTATGCATTCAAAACACGAGCAACTAATATAAAAGTCATAAAAAGACGTTTTACAACAAGCTCATCTGAGGAGATTTTGTACTTCCCTGTATAAGACGACGAACTGGGAGAAATTGGTAAGGAATCTAAGCTTGAGTCATATGTCATTATCTTCGTATGGATGTTCTTTACAACATATTAAAAATTCATAGCAATTGGATAAACGAGCAAAAAGATGTAGCCGAAACATTGAACAACATGGCAGCTGAATTATTTTTGAAAACTTCCTGAAAATTTAATGTTTCACCGATTTCGACCCTAAACATGCTCAAAACTCAAAAAGCTTCCCCACTAAAGTAAGAAAATTTCCTGGGCATAAGAAAACTGGGGTAGATCGCGAAAATCTGATGTCGGATGAAGATTCTACAGCGTTTTTACTAAAAGACTGAGTTCTGAATTTTCTGGTGACGTATTTCCGCAAAACTTCTCATTCATTCACATGGATTCTCATACATTCATTCACAAATAAACAATTTTATACTTCTATGAAGAAAATACAAGATGGACACTTACTTGAGTGGTCTCTAAATCGTTCGAAGGATCGATATAGTCGGCGTCACCATTGTGAGCATTATTACCTTCATTCGGTTCCGTCTCTTGGGAATTTTTCATCACCATCTTCCAAAGACGAATGAGCATCATCAACTATTTATTTATCCATGATAATTTCCTCCTAGATATATCAACAACAATCGCTGTTATTTCATTCAAGAAATATCATAATTGGTTATGCAAAGAAGTAGCTACATCGACTTCTTCTTCATCGACACTAAATTCATGAATTGCTTTCCCAGGAGCAAGATGGAGAACATCAATGCTCGACGGAGCAAAATTCTGAAGCAAATTAACAAATACTACCTTCGTCCCTAATTAGGTGACCTAGTTAAAATTTACTAGTAAATTTAAAAATGACTTATCTCTTAAACTATACAACGGATTTTCGTAAACTTTGTATCATTGGAAAGCATTTTAAAACACCTACCTAGTGAATATAAATATGACTATCAAATTTTACATATTTCTTATAATAATATTAATCTATTATTCCATTTATTTATGGTATAGGTCATCTAATTAGGGACGGAGGGAGTATTTGTTTTGTGTTCCAAATTACACGGATAAGAAAAATTCATGATAGAAGAAGCATTGAAAACTCACCAAAGAAACATCTTGGGACTGTACATTATTTGGTAACATCATGCAATCCTTACTTCTGGGTTCTCCACCCCGGGGACTTTCTTCCATTTCCGCGAAGTCTACATTAATCCGAGGTTTCACTACACGACCATCATGTGGAATAAATTAGTGAAATAATTGTGATGCGATTATCATGTCTCTATAAAAGTCATAAGAAGAATACTTACTTGTGAACATCCCGGAAGTACTTTTCGTTCATCACCACTGGAGGGATACTTCAATCTTGGTCGATCAGAAATCATCTCAACCGAAGGAGGTTCTTGTACCATAGGTTGAACAACCATTACAAAACTATGTAAACGCCCAAGTTGCTAATTCCAGAAAGTTATATATCATGGAGTTGCGTAGGCGAATAGAAAAAGGGAACATATATTCACGTCCATTCAAATGTGTACAATCTAAAGAAATTTTAAGTTGGTCGACTGATGGATTTATCTACCGAACATCTGGAACACACTGATCAAGGCCCATTTTTCGAGCCGCTCTATCGATATTATATTCCTCCACCTAAAACTTTGCTTGTATTACTGATACTAGGTAACCAGGAGTGCAACTCAGTATGAAGGATCTCTCACCATTACTCAGGTCTGTACCGGATTCTAAGGTGACGTTTTCTTCAGCAACATTAAAAGTGATCAATTGTGAGACGAAATAAGAAACCGACACCTTGGGACAAAAATTATATTCAAACTCGTTGTCTAAAACATTGGTGAGGCGTGTCTTGAGTCGAGGCTGCTTTGTGGACCAACGCATAATCCTGACATTATCTTTCTCAGAGATTGCATGACGAGTATCAACATTTGGTCCTTGCAAGACGCTACGATGGATCGGTGCATAATTCTTGAAGCGCTCCCACAATAAGGCTTGGAGAACATTGTATTTACGTACGTTTAAATTTTCATAAAGCTATTGGAAACACTAGAATCTATGACCAAGGAGTCTAAATTGGAGAATAGTGAACCCAAAAACAGACTAACGATGGGAAGTTTCTCACCTTGAGCTATATTAATGGAAAAAGGAATCACAAATGGCTTCAGAAAGTTTCCACTATCTTCAGGTACATCCCTGGATAGCCACAAGCATAAGAAAGAAGCAATGATTAATGTACCATCGACAGGTCTTTCAGGAATCCTATCTCTTGAGCATAACAAAATTTGCCGGATAATTTGTTAATGTCAAACATCGTAGCTGTGAAGACATCAGACATTGCAACCACCGCTGCCGAAAGTCCTTCAGGAAAAGTACCCGTAACTGGAAGATGCAATAAAACAACTACATCCTCCAAAGTGATGGTAAATTCCTCCCATCTTCATATGAAAGTATGAGTAGGAATACACCAACGAGCGAGAAAAGCTACCATACCTCGTACATCATGGTAGATAAACAAGTCTCCAACTGCTTGAATAGCTCGTGCTTGTGCACGATCTAGCATGGTTCGTACATGATCATAACCCAACATATGTCTCGCCCATCCAGAAAAGTCTGTTAAAGGTTTTCGAGAAAGCTTGAATTCTATATGTGAAGCATAATAGTGCACTCCTTGCAGACATAATCGAATTATCGCTCGAGGAGATACCAATTCTCTATGAGTGATATCCCTGGGATTTATAAGGAGGCGAAACGAAGAACCTGGGAGACACTTTTCAAGTCTATACTAAATCACAAAGAAGTCATCATCAGTGTTCGGAATGTTCTTGATTCCAAGTGATTCTTCTTCTTTATCATCAATGTAAGTTTTATCTAAAGAGATATCATCTCTAGAAGTTGCATCTGCGGAGGTATCCTTCCTGGAAGTATTATCTTTGGAAGTGCCATCGTGTGAATCAATCATCCTTGCAAAGTTGTTGTGACATCCATACAACATTTCTACTTCAGTATATGATTCGTAGATGCAAATTTCATCAAAGCAATGGAATTAAACCACAACAAAATAATAAAGATACTCACATGAGCGTCTACAAAAATAGTAACTCGACAACTCTTACCTGTTTACGATTTCATTAGCAGTAGTGACTATATCACAAAAACTTTGAAAACTTGCTCGTTCCTTCAAACCTACAAAGACGAGCAAAGTTCATTATTCAAAATCATAAATTGAATTTCATAAAATTGTGAGCAATTCACATAAGTTTCACTATGTGAGCAAGTCACATAATTTTCACCGTGTAAGCAATTTACATAATCTTCACCGTGTGAACATTCACTGATTTTCTACTGTGTGAGCATACACTATTAAGCCGCAAAATTCATAAAAATATTATTTTATCACAAATAATTATTTGCTTCCAACAGTTGCTTAAAATCAAAATTTGATTTTACACAAATTTTTTTTAATTACCATGAATAATTCATGTATTTAAAAAAAAAATTACGTGAGTTAAATAACTCACGTAAATGTGTAAAAAAAAACGTTTTCGCTCGAAAGAGCGTTCGTCTATCAAACGAGGGTCTTTTCTATCTTTGTAAAAGTCTCATATTCAAAATAAAATTTTGTTTTTATGAAAGCTCAAAGACAAAATTTTCTTCATTTCAATTAGATCATGTCTATCCAATATATATATATATATATATCTTTCATATTAAGGATCATTATTCATTTCTTAAACTAACAGGCGGACGACGTCCGTTTCCTAAAACTAATTTTCCTAAAACATTTACGCATGTGTATACATATATGGGATTTTGTTTTATGAACAACTCATTAACTTGAAGTGTTAAAAAAAGGAAAATCATCAGTTACCTGATCGGTGGCGCCAGTCGGAATTTGGCCGACGATGATTGACGCCCGTCGTCGGCGGAAGCTCCGACAAGTTTTCCTTTTCTTCCTTGCCGAAGTGAGGGAGATGAAGAGGAGTAGTCGTTCAATTGGAGAAAAATAAAATAAAAATTAATTATTATTAGGGTTTCTTCCCTTTTATAACAATTTTATTTCCAAAAACCTGATTTAACAAGGATTTCCTTTTTAGGCCCGAGCCCGTAAACGCTAAACCGATCAAAATTGGGTGTCCAAATGCCCGAATTAGCAGTGCCTCATCTCTCCGTACTTTCGAGATGACACTCTATCATACCGCCAGAGTCCTTATTCAGGCATTTGCTTGTACATGACATCATTTAAGCAAATCGGGAATTCTGGAAATGCCTTTTTTACGACTAAGTTCAACTACTTATCTCGTCTACTGAAAAATCACCATGCAGTGCTTACTGCGGAACATGACTGTCCCGAACTAAGCAGGGGACTTAATGTTGATGGTGGATTTTCGACAAAAACTAATATCGTAAAATCACGATATTGCATGTTTCTGACCCGTCTTCAGAAATGCATGTGAAACTCATATTTTATGATCCGTGAACCATTTCACAATCTTTGACTGAGCGAGCATCCTCTCAGAACTATGATGAATATGTTCCTCGAAAAGCCCCTCAGCTGAGTTTTCGACACTTCGCATATTTCATCAGCACCTCTGCATAAAATCGAAATGATTGGACGACTCCTAGACATATTGCATGCTAGTATAGAGCGTTAATGTCTTCAGGACGTCACACTGTTTGTTGTTCCCTGACTATGCATAGAAAATGTGTATAAAATATCTTAATGATTGGACGGATCCTAGACATATTGCATGCTAGTATAGAGCGCTAACGTCTTCAGGACGTCACACTATTTGTTGTTCCCTGACTACACACGACCAATATTCAGAACGAGTATGATGCTTCCATCATCTCATACCTCGATTCTCGAATAAACTCGCTCCTAGACATATCACATGCTAGTGTAGAGCAATTCATAAACTAATTCTAGCGTGTCATTCATCAACTAAATTCCTAGAAAATAACCTATTTATCTCATTACTCCGTTCCATGGCTGATCCTCAGTTGGATTCCATGGATTAGTAATAGATAATCATTTTATCTCATTACTCTGTTCCATGGCTGATCCTCAGCTGGATTCCGTGGATTAGTAATTGATAATCATCTTATCTCATTACCCCGTTCAATGGCGGATCCTCAGCTGGATTCCATGGATTAGTAATAGATACTCAATTTATTTTATTACTCCGTTTCATGACTAATTCTCACCTGAATTTCATGAATTAGTAATAAACATTCACTGATCGGGCATCTGGGCCACCACCGAGTAAGCCCCGAGAAAATGGTGTGAGCGTACTTAGCAATAATGCACGAACGAGCACCCGAACACACGAACGAGCATTCAAAAATATGGAAAAATGAGGAAACCTATGCAAAATATGGAAGAAAAATAATATTAATAAATAAATAAAAAGGGCGTCAGGGGACCGGGCCCACCGGCCGGCCCCATGCCTCTTCCCCTTATTTTAATTTTTTTTATTATTTTTTCTGATCTCATGAAAACTCCTTTATTCGAGCAAACTCCCTCGTTTGATTAAAACTCTCAGTTTCTCCATATTTCCTTCACACGATGAAAAATTAGTTAAAAATAGGGAAAGGTGTCACGGGATCAGGACTACTAGCCGGTCGGCCATGCCCTAGCCGTGGCTGGTCCCACACCTTATGATCCCTTATTTTATTATTATTATAAAATATTATTATATTATTGGATAACGATTATTACATGAAACTAGTTGGAAGCCTAACAAGCTAAGCTCCAACGACATACTACCACATTAATTGAACAGGTTGCTGTGCTAGCCTATCAGCGAGCCTCATAGGTAACCTAGCCAAAGGAGCCGAAGCGTATGGGGGGTGGTGGTGGTGGGGGATGAGATTGTGTCACAAGGGGGCAAACTAACTCTACCTTCCATGTTAATTTCTGCAATATTACGCCACTGGGCTTGAACCTGGGACCTCCTGGAACGCATGAAACTTTGGGGAACGGGGATGACCAGCTAAGCTAGGTGCCCGTTCTTATTATTATTATTACTATTATTATTATTATTTTATTCATCTCATGAAACTCCTCCGTTTGAGCAAAGACCCTAGTTTTTCCATATTTTCTCAAATATTGTTCAAATGGTCAAAAGCCAAAAATCAAATGGTCACATGAACGACTAGGATTCTCACGATAAATAATAAAATATTATTATTTTAATATTGCTAAAATATTGACCGCACGAATAAAGTCCTACTTGCTCATTCGAGCAAAATCGAGAGTTTCAGTCAAGATCAAACTCTTCTGAAGATCCAAAATATTTCTCGAACGCGCTTCAGAAAATATCAAAATTATCAGAATTGAGACACGAAAACATGGTGACACGAGCATGCCACCTTGACCGATCAACATCGGCTCTTAGGCTTGCAAGGAGCCGGTCCCACATACTTTAACAATGTTGACCTAATTAATCTTCTACAGTTCATATTGGGTTCAAACCTTTTCCAACCAACTTGGAACTTGTTCAATCGACTACCAGCTGGTTCCACGACCACCAAGGGCCGGTTTGATATCCCTTGGTTGGTCCCTCATCTCTCCACAATTAGGTTTTATTGCCTAATGCTCAGAAGAGCACTATTTTAATAAATGATTAAACCAACATTTAATCATCCTTTCACCAACTGGTCTATAAAGAACTTTGGTGCATGCTCATTCGAGCATCTGGGAGCTACATGGTCGGCCATCATCCTATGTAGCCGGTCCCTCTCTCACTCATTGGTTGATTTTCAGTAAATCATCAATTGATCAACAATCAACAAAAAATAGGGTTTCAAATGCTTTGCAAAGCATAATTCTGAACATATTCAAACCTTAATAATTTTATGTTGATCTAGCAATTAACATTCTAATTAATTAAATTATTTGGTCCGCTACCAATAATTCATTAATCGAACAATATTTGCTCAAATGAGCAATATTTGCTTAAACTAGCAATACTTTATTTTGTTCATTTAACTGGGTTCAGAACTCATTGATTCAACTATCAATTGCTCGACCGAGAAATATTCCTCATGTTGATTCAACTATCAACATTCGATAATTCTATTGACCCAACAAATCAATATTCTAATTTAATGTTTGGTCCTGATACCAATATTTTTGCTCGACTGAGCAACATATATGGTTCGAACAAACGACCATCCAACATCTCTGATTCCTACTCTATCATTCGATCATTCATGATATATTAAATCAGAAATAAGCATTCTGCATAGATCAACAATATCTCTGATTTCCTGTCGAACATATCAGAATAAGTCCTCGATCGGGCAACCTCATCCGACGATCATTCAAATTCCCGAAATATCATTATTACCTCGACTGGTAAAATGATAATTCATCAAGACTCATCGTCTGATCATGTCCCAGCAGACACTTTATGCTTAATCCATTAGTCCCAGAGTATATCGCATTAGTTCATTATGCTCGACTCATCAATGCTAAGACTCATTGTCTAGTCAAGTCAACAACTGACTAATTAAATACAGGTCTGCCTTGCAGACTCCATGATCATGATACATCAATCATGTCACATGGGGGGATATTAATTATGGTTTTGGTCTGGCGTCCTACAACATGTGTGTTCATCAACGATAAGAAATGTGAGTAAGTCGTTCAAACAGTTGAGAAAGTTAGCAAAGTAGTGGGTGGAAGATCAACCAAGTCTCCGCACGACCTAGAACTAGTTTAACCACGATTTCCCACTCTTTCACTCGAGCAACCGTCACACTTACTGGAGATCAATGTGTCTACATTCTGGCAATATAAATAAGTCTCTGAACTCATGATTGAATAAGAACAGATATACGGGAATGACTGCAAGAATTCTCATCTGAACAATCACTCTGAATTGAGCAGAATTCAAACTTATTTGAATCCAGCTGTTCATTTGCAAAAACCTACAACAAATTCATAATCCTTGATCACCAATGATCTCACACACTTCTCATCTTCCCTCCTACAAATCGACCCTCTTCCCTTTTTGTGCCCGAATTGACTCTAGAACGACCAATATCTTGGTTTAAGCCGGAGTCCTACAGATCGATCTCTCGAACTCAAAGCACTCCCGTGCACTGCATCTGTTTGTGGTTAAGCAATTTGCTCGGTCGAGGAATCCCCGTCCGCACGGTCGTCTCTTCACTTTACTAAAAAAATCAGCAAATCGTTTTTCCCCATCAACAAAGCCGTAATTTTTTGGAACGCAGGTCGAAAATATGAAGATATCTCCTTTTGAAGCAGTAGAGAAAGATCTGGTCAGAGAAACTAGAGATACGAATTGGAGATGTGGTAGTACTGCCGAAACAAAAAACAACCGGGATCTGGTACTTGGTGGGAAATATTAGGCCAGTATTCATGGTGATACGAAGGTTTCACACAAACATACAAACTCTCCTGCATAACCCACACTTGCTTGACAGTATCCTTGCTGGATATTATAGGTTGGTGATAATCCGATGGAAGTTGTTGATTTTACAGAGTTAGCGGGTAGGTTGTCCAATCATAATATTGAAGAATCTTATACCCAAAAAGATATCTACAACGGTACAATACTATTGCTTACTAAATGTGAATGAAATGTAATCAATGCATACGCTCTAACCAGTGACAAAACTGAAAAAAAGTATTTATCCAAGGTGTCAGTTTCCCGTCCTTGCGGTGTTTTCTATGACCATCAACAATATGTTGGCCTAAATATGTACATTCTTATATTTAGATGTGGGAAACTCTATATAACACTGTCAAGGTGTACCTAGGGATGACTATGTTGCTAAAAGAAGAAACTGCAAGTCTTTCGACAACAAATGTCTACCCCGAAGTTTTGTTATAGAACATCAGAATTATAGATGTTGTTTTTCATAACAGACTACGTAATACATTCTAGCTAATTAGTTAATCTTATATGGATTTTTTTTAATCATATTGAGCTATCACTCAGACGATATAATATTTTTTAATCGTATGCAATTATCAACTATGTGGAGTGTAAAAAACTGTTGTTTGATTCAAAAATTTATAAATATCGAAAAGATGATATTACATGTTAATAATTCTGATGCAAGAATAGACTGATTCTATCAGTATGAATGTTGTCAGGTGTTTACTGATGTTATAAAAGTATGGGTACCTTGGAATGAAATAAGTTATCTATATAATTGGCTAAATTATGGTCTTTTAAGAGTATTTGATATATTAACTAAGTTGAAACCTTTTTTAATTTGATGTGTTGTTACAAAGAACGTAGTCTTTCCTAATGTATTGCCACAAATAAATAAAGTATCTACACCTATGTCTAAAAGGAACTGTTGAGCTGGGGCCGCAGGGCCCCGATGATACCTAGTATAACATTAACAATTGATGGTGCTTTTAATGCCAGTTGGTGGAGAAAACATAATATGGGTGTACATGAAAAATAGCATCCGAAAAGGAAAGACGAGTAAACCAAATTCGAAGTCAATACACGAGAGGAAACAACTATTATCCCAACTAATAATAAAGTCTTGTTTGGTTCTTTCTCACAATATATATTTTAAAGTAATCTTTTTTCGATAGGATACTAAATGCGAAACCGATATTAAAGTAAGTTTAAACATGCAGGGATATTCATAGGATTTTTTATTGGATACCAGTTGAATGTGTAAGTATTTATTTAAGAAAAACTTTTTTCCTGAAGATGACAAGAACACACACTAATTAACAGTTTTAACCATATCACCTTCCGCCAAAACTACAGAGAAGGTAATTTTGTAGCCGATAAATTATCTAAGCATGTTGTCTCTGTGTATGGATCAAATTTGGATTCTAGATCCACCTCTATTTTTGTATCAACTTTTGTATGAAGATCTAGTGGGGAGAGCCTTCCCCCATGTTGCAAGGCTCACTTAGTCTCTTGTTAGTATATCATATTTACCAAAAAGAAAAAGAAGAGGAAAAGAAAAAGGTGGGGGGATATAAGAGCTAATTTGTATATGAAGCTGGGCTACTAGAAAGTCAGAAAGATTCGTTGATGCCAGACTAAGTATTTATTTAACACAAAACTTGTTTTCGAAGAGGATAAGAACTAACTTGTATATGAAGCTGGGCTACTCTTGTTAATATATCATATTTCCAAATATATATATATATATATATAAGAACTAACTTGTATATAAAATTAGGCTACTAGAAAGTCACAAAGATTTGTTGATGCCAGTCTAATTATTTACTTAATACAAAACTTGCTTCCCGAAGAGGATAATAATATGAAACTGGGGTACTAGAAAGAACAGATACATGTTATTTCTGGGATGCAATGTGCTATTGGGATGCCTAGATTTGATTTACATGTGCAACATGCTATTGGGAATCCTATTGTTCATTCTCATATGATGGATGAACCACCTCTACCTGGACTCGAGACATCTACCACTGTTGGCACTTCAGAAGCTCCCTCTGCTTTGCGTGATGGAATGTCGCTGTCACCATCTGATGATGATGAACCAGAGAATAAAGAACAACTACATGCTTCTGGAATGCCTGGTTTTCGTTATCGTATGATGGAAGAACCACCCCCACCTGGATCTGGGACGTCTACCGCTACTGGTGACGATTTTGATGAACCAGAGAAGAAAGATCATCCTGGTCTTCGTACTCGTATGATGGAAGGACCATCATCATCCCCACCCCTACCTGGACCTGGGGAGTCTACCACTATTTGTGATTTCGATTCAGACAGAAAATTTTGGTAGTGGGAAGTGCGAGAACAACTGATCTTATGGATTGATGTTAATTCATTGGGTCCTCTTTCTGTCAAGATTTCGTTGTCATTTCGAAACACATGTTTTGTTGTTGATAATGGCATAACTTTTGATTATATTCTCTTAAAGTAAAAGAGGCATTAAGAATGTAAATCCTTTGTCTAGTATTTTTGTCCTACATGTTTTTCTTTTGCCACTGTACAAAATTGTTTGAGAGGAAATCGCAAATGCTAATCATATATATATCTGAACTAGGTATCGCTGGGGCCCTCAACTTCTGCTTTTAATCTTAAGTGTATGTACATTAAAAAAAGATTACAACTTAGTTAATGTATCCAAATACGTTAAAAAGACTACAACTTAGTTAATGCATTCTAATTTATAAGTAACTGTCATCGGTTAAATGAGGTCAAAATTATTTAGATCCTTATTGTTAATTGACGATACTGCTTTTTGCGAAGTTTTGATGCTCTCAATCATCAAAATGTAATATTAAAAAAATAATGTGATACTGTCTTATTAGGCACCTAACATACATCTACATTATAGCAACAAAAAGATTTCATGAAATACATGTCGATAGGAAAAATAATAATGTAATAATGTTTTTATTTATCACCCAAATATTGGTATATATGCTTCAAGGAAAAAAAAACTGTACAGTATTTCAAACTTAAAGAACTAGGTTAGTTTTTTAAAGGAATATAGGAAATTACTGCATACTTAAAAGTGTATATTATAGCAATTCGCTTTGAATTGAGTTTCATAAATCATTTTACATAAACAAACAAACAAGTGTTAAAAGGCTTGATATGAACAAACTAATATGACAACAAAAAAATGAAAAAAACTCATTGAGTAATATGATATATCTTCTATTACTTGTTTTCCACGGAATGAAATCACTTCTCCATTTATTTATTTTTCCAGTATTTTCTTCTTGAAAACAATATCTAGAAAACAAAAATTGATTACTTTTTTTAACATTGCAAAGATGTCTATGTAGTTCTTTTGCATCCATCCCTCATTAGATTATGAATCTCTTCTGAAAGTTCCCCCAATAAATAAGCTTGAAGCATTTTACTGTCACACAACAACATATGAGTTGTACAACTTTTTTCATGCATTGTTGATTTCGTCAGCGTCATACAATTATTAAAATTGGCTAAACGTGATGACATTACAGTCTTTTTCTAATTTTTGATGTTATCTGAATTTTTTTGGCTCGTGTTTTTGTCTTCTCTTTTTGTTGTACATATATATGATCCTATTCTAATGATCTTTCATTCAATCTTTTTTAGATTCATAAAACTCAGTCGGATAATACTAAAATATTTGGTCATATTGTTCTCCATGTATATACTGTTGCAACTAATATTTTTCATCGGTATCTTTCGGTTTTCCATTATGGAAATAAGGGCACAATGTGTAGAGTTTCTTCTCTTGTGCCGTACCTAACGCTGTTCGTTTGATAACGATCGGTTGTTCATCTATTTAGTTATTTTGATCCGAAGTATGAACTATCTTGTTGTGAAGAGATATTTTTCTCTTTCTAGTATCTCCAAAACCGTATCTTATGTTGTTCACAAAATTCAGTTGTTGTAATAAGAAAACTTTCTTACTTTCTCGGTTTATGTAATAAAAAACCTTGTTATCTTGTTTTTTCATATTTCCTTTTTTTATGCCGGATTTTGATTAATATGCTTGAGTATATAATAAATTCTATATGATTTTGGAAATCGTCTAGTTTTAGCAAACTGTGTAGATTGTTTGACACGTTTTTTTAAGGTATTTTGGAATTGGTGTGTCGATTTGGTCTTAAACCTTAACGTTTAGCAACCAACTCAACAAACCAAGTAAATTATATTTGTGTTATATACATGTATTATTGTGCACATATTTTCATAAGCAAATTTAAACAATGATCAAAATTTGGTAATAACATCGGAAATTTGCTTAGTTTCTCTGTTGTTTGGAAATTTAAAGTGTAAAAGATACCGTAATAAATAGTAAAAAATTACTTTATAACAATTGAATAATCCTAGTTAAATTATACAACAAAAATAAAGTACTATTGGGTTTCAACTTTTAGCTATATTAGTAAAATGTATATTTTTCAATCAAACATATATGGAATCACACTATGGTAAAAGTACAGTGTACCATAAATGGAAACACCTCGTGGTAAAATTCTTGTGTCGTTGTAAACACCCATGACTATGAATTTACTTGTTTTGACTTCTTTATCGCACTATGCAATCACACCTCAAAAACATATGTCTTTCCAATCATTGAATCAAACAGTGATAATGCGTCGTCTGGTTTGTTTGCTCGCACCTTATCACAATGTTCTTCGACAATATAATTCATGAATGTTTCCACTAATCTTCCTTTGATAACAAATAGTGCATTTGAAGTGTCATCCACCACTCAGATGTACCTTGTACCTACATGCATATACAAAAGTTAATCGTTGTTGACAAAGATTATTCCATACATACACCGGTATTTCTTATGTAAACGAAGTATTGACTTCTGCAAATGTTAGGTTTTAATCGTAATTGACTTCCGCTAGTCATTTAACCCGAATTCGAATTCATACATCTTTGAATTGTGTTCGACTTCCAAGTTTCTTTCTTCAATTTTACATATTATGAGCCTTTGTTTGCATATTTGCATTCTTTCTTGATATCAGGTTCTATCTATGTTTTCATCTATATCATACTAATATCTTCCAAGAAATAGATATAGAAAAAAGTATCTCGTACATACCGGTATTTTATCTCTAGATGATGATAACACCGTAAGAAATTAAGAGCTCGTGGTTAAACGCCTCAATTTGTTTGTTGATTGTGTATAGTGGGTTACACCGCAGTCTTCGGTATTGGACACTTGATTTTTAGCTTGATATGTCCTGCAAAAATATTATTAAATATCAATAATATGATCGTTATATAGGTATGTTCATTGATATTGTATGGTTGATGTTATATATCTAGGTATCACCGTTGATGATTTCCTAAATTTTTTCCGTCGTATAGCTGGTTCATTATTGATTTCAGGATATCAAAATAGTGTCCATTGATTAACCGTGAACATAACCTGTGAAAGACGGCCGTAAAAATATAATGTAACTTAAGTAGATGATGTTGAGCTTTTTATCTAACAAATTAGAACATGCAAGCTCGAGCGTGGCTTTAACCAAAATTGAATCATTTATTTGAAACGAATAAATGAACAATTCTTGTATTCGCTTTAATAAATTATTTAGAAAAAGAAGTAAGAATTTTAAAGGACTAAGTCTAAAATTTAATAAAAGAAATATAAGATATCTATTGCGAAGAAAAATGGTCTTATTTGGATAAGAATTTAAATTACCAAAAGAATAATATGGTAATAATGCAAAAGCTATTTAAGTTATTGAAGTAGCTGTTAATGTATTTGACACGGGAAAAAACCTGATGAACCATACAATAAGGTGAACATTACATAAACTGGAGTTATTACATTCCTAAACTACTCCGAAAAGTAACAAAAGAATTTGGATCCATTAAAATCTACTCCAAAAAGTGAATGAATATGTCTTTGACCCGTCCATGAATTCCAAGCTTCTCTGTTTGGGCATCCATTTATTCTTACATGGTTGTATTCTTTTTAGAGTCTAGATTTTTCTAGACATTGTTTTAATCGTCGTAGCCTGTGTTTCTGTTTTGATTTTAACTTCTCCAGATTTTTGTGGATTGATGTCATGTATTTGTAAATTTCCTGTTTAAACCCACGTTGTAGAAAAAGAATGCACGCTCATTGTTTACACACCGTTTCTATAACATGATCTCCTCAAAATGTAATCATGTCCTTGTCGATTTCCTTGATTATTAAATCGCGGTTATCTTCTCCATATTCAGTGGAATATTCATTCTTCAAATAAACCTCAAGCATTTTAGTATCATGTGATAGTAAGATGCATATGATGCGATGACACCTCTCGTCGCCTTTTGTTTCATCATGTTTACCTTCTTCTTCCTTCCTGCATTATCTTTTTGATTAAACTTTCCCTCCTGAATTTCCTGCAAACATCAAGCACACAAATCGCAGAGCAAAAATCTAAAGTTTCTGCGAGAGAGAGAGAGAGAGGAGAAGAACTGTAGCAGCAGAAAAAGAGGAAAAGCTTTTATGTGAGACAGATAATAAAAACGTCCCCGAGCATCACCACATATTCATGAATAAATATTGTATTACTTTTATGTGAGACAGATAATAAAAACGGAATATCCCAACTGCCGGACGGGTCCCCGTCGAATGACGTTCGTCTGATATCTTCTGCTATCATGGAGACAAAACTCATACCTTTTTATGGCAATAATATGATCCTATATGGTTGTATCCTAAGGGCCCACTGTACACCACCTGATGCCTCATTAGCTCCCAACCCTAGTTAGCAATTTAGAATTCGGTAAATGTACGGAACGTGATACGTACGGGTATTATTCGGATCCGTAAAGGTCAAATTCGGACAAACATCCGGTCAACGGTTTGTGATATGACAGTAATTCGGAACGGCATACGTACGTGTATAATTCGGTTTCCAAATATGAAAACGGCAGTGAAAATTAGGCATGCGTTGATGAGTGCTAAAAAGTGCATATTTCTATATATTTTTCTTGGCATTTAACTCATCTTTTGTGCATTAATTCTACATTTTATCCCATATTCTGTATTTTCATTGTTTTCAAGAATAAATATTTTTCTTACTTAATTTTTGCATTTTTAGGTAATAAATAAAGTTTGGATGAATAGCAGAGCGGAAAAGAGCAGAAAAGTAGTGAAAAGCCGGAAGAAATTACGCAAGGAAGACGCAAAGAATGGAGCGCACGTCCAAAAAGCTAGGAATGGGCTCAAGAAGGAAGAATTGTTCTTAAAGAAGATATGGGCTTGGCATACTCAAGGCCCAAAACCCTTACCCAAACCCATTTTCTATATCCATACCCGCCTCCATTCTCAGCCGTTAGATCGGATCCATCTCATCATCCAATGGTCGCTTCTTCATCGTTCATCAAAATCTGAAGTCCCTGCAAAACACCAAAGTACCTAAATTCCAAGCCTTCAGATTAGATCACATTTAGATCCTACGGTCGCTTCTTTGCCTGCGCATCAAACATCGATACTTCCGCTTAACACTACAACACCTAACTCCATCTGGTGTCGTTAATTTTGTTGTATCTCATAATCCAACGGTCGCTACATACCTCTCCATCGTAGCCGTTCGATTCAATCTATATGGGATCATCCAACGCTCTTTACTTGCTGTTCATCAAAGTTCGCTACACCCGCTCAACACCCTAGCAACCGAACCCTTATACCCCAAAACAAACAGCCCCTAACCCATTCTTCTCTCGAGCTCTTCTTCCCCTTCTTCCCAAAATTTGCAGAGCCTGCAAATTCCTTTCCCCGACCATGGCAGAGCTGCTCTCTCGAGCTTCACCACTTCCACCTTCACCCGACATCCCAGAAACCAAAACCCATCACTCTAAACTCTATCTCTCTCACCTCTATCTCATTCACCCTATGAGATAAATCTAAGAGAGCTAGGGTTTGAGTATCAGTCGACAGGAGCATCAGAGAGTATGGGAAAAGAAGGAGAGGACGAAAAGGAAGCATGGGTCGAGCACAGGGGAGACAAATTCAGAGAATCAGTGAGTTTAATTTCGAATTTAAAAATTAGGGTTTGCAAAATTGGGGATTTTCAATTGAGGGTTTTGTTGTAAACTATAAATAGGAACTGATGTAGGATGTTAAAACTTGTTCTTGGGTCATCCGAGTTACCCCCTAATTGGGTTAATTTCATGTTTAGTTTCAATTTCCATTTCAAATCAATTTAGGGTCCTTCAATTTTAATTTTTAGGGTTTACTGTTACTGTTAATTTTGTGATGTTTGATACTTTAATCATGTTATGTTAATCACCATGTTTGTTATGTTCTAATCCACCACTAGGGTGAGAAGACCATTGAACCATGTTGGTTAGCCATTTGGGTTTCATCCTGTTGAGCTCAAAACACTTAGGTTAGTGACATTCCAAGGGTTCACTGGCTTGTGATTAGTGGTGCTTTAAACAGACCATTAATGCTAGGGGTCAGTGATAGTCTGAGGGATTAACAAAGCCATATTAGTTAGAGGCCTAGAACCTAATTGACCTGTGATTGTTTATGCTTTAATCAGATAGGCAATGCTAGGGGTTAATCCAAGGACTTTAGGTAGTTAACTAGACACATGACAAGGTTAACCTAGGTGAACTAGCTAGGTGAAGGTAATTCTCATCCATCTCCATACACTTCATTCCCATCCACAATTTCTCTCCCATGATCTGTTTTGGTTACGTTTTTCTTATCCTTTGCCATTGATTTTTCTTTACTTCACTGCCTCTGGCTCCATGCCATTGTTTTCACAGTTATTCCTTGGTTCACTATCTCACTGCCACTTAGTTACTTGTTTAGATAACTTTAGCTTAGGAAGATTTCAGCTTACTCACACCTTGTCTCTGTGGATCGACCCTGCTTGCCCTGTTCTATACACTAGACCCTATGCACTTGCAGGTATAATGTTTGTGACTCTTTTAGAGAGCCACCAAGTTTTTGGCGCCGCTGCCGGGGACTTGGTTGTGTTGTGTTGAATTTTTCTTGGCTGTTTTTGCATATTGTTTCATTCTAGCATACTCATCATGCATTGCATTCTTGCATTTTAGTGTAACTTGCTGTTTTAGTAGCTGCTGTGTAGTGCAGCTGAATTTCTTAGCTTCTAGCAAGAAACTTACTTCTCTTTTTGAGCCAACAGGTGTTGCTGCTGCTGCTTCCTGTTGCTGCTTTTCTTCCTTGCTGTCTGCTGCTACTGCTGCCAAGGCAAGTGCTGGAGAAGCTGCTGCTGTGCCTGAGAGCCTCTTGCTGCTAAGGCTGCCCCTGAATTGCTGCTGAACTGCCCCTCCTGAGACTTGCTTGCCAAGAACTGCTGCCTGAAGCCTTCCTGCTAACTGCTGCTGCCTTCTGCTGTGGCTCTGCTGTGGCCCTGTGAACCTGCAAAGCCTGCTGTTGTGTGTTGCTGCTGCTGCTGATCTGCCCCTGCTGCTAGGCCTGAAGTGGTGCTGCTGCCATTCATAAGCCAAGCCCAACTGGGCCTCAACAAAGACAAAAGCTTAGGATGATCCAAAGCCCAACTGGGCTTTTGCAACCAAACTGAGCAGCTGGGCTGTGCTTAAGCAAGTAAGCCTAAACCCATTAAGAGAACCCAACCTGTGGGCTTCCATTTTTAATTTGTGGGCTTGTAATAATTTTTTCCATTTTTCTGTTGGGTTTGTAATTAATTTCTTGTGGGCTTGTGTTGTTTAATTGCTTGTGGGCTTGTGGTGTTAGATTGATTTGGGCCTGTAGTTTTAAATTAGAAAAACTGAACTTTTGAAAGCCCAACTGGGCCTCAGACCAAACAAGCAACAGTTGGGCTATTTCAAAAGCTACATTGGGCTTCAGTTTGCATACACATTGTGGGCTTAGTTCACCTTCCCTTGGCAAAGCAATTTCTCCCACCTATGTGGGCTTGCTCCCAACACTAAAACCAAAATTCTTGCTCCCAATACTAAAACCAAAATTTTTGCTCCCAATTAAAAACCAAATTTTTCTACCTCTTTAAAACCAAATTTGCTCCCATCAAAACCAAAAGCTCCCAAATGGGCTTTGTCTTCAAAGTCTAAAACCAAAGTTTTCAAAACCCAGTGAACCAAAGTGTTTTCTTTTCCCATTAAGTCCAAATTTTCTAAAACCCATTAAAAACCAAATTTCTTTTTCAAACCCGACAAAACCAAATGTTACCCATAAAAACCAAATTTTTCCAAAAATCCAAACCCATTAAAAACCAAATTTTGGGCTTTGTAACATAGTTACTTAGCTTTTGAGCCCAATCATGTCTAGATCTTGGTCTACAGTTGGGGAATACAACAAATCCCTTAGAGAACTTGCGTGTGGACATACTTCACGTTATGAACCTCCCATAGACCATGATGTCAATAGTCATAGGAATTATTATGGACATTTTCAAAGTCCCGAGCCTCAATACATGAACCCTAATGACTATTCACACATGCATCATTCGCCACAACGTGAAAATGAACATTTTGCTAATACCTCACTCACACAATCATCTCTTGTGGATCAATTAGAAGCTCGAATCGCAGCTTTAGAAATGCAATCACATGAGGAATCTGTCACATCTAATTTTCTTAGGCAACCTGAAATCTATGCATGTCCCGCATGTGGTAGTTTAGACCACCCTGTTGAGAATTGTCATATTTTGTATATTTTAGGCAATCTAGAGAAAATCCAAGGTATGAAATGCCCATAAATTGTGAGAATGGTAGTCATTGGGACCATAATCAATCCTTTGAGGGTTGCGATCAATCTTTTATAAACCCTAATGACCATGCACACATGTACCAATCACCACAATTTGAACATGAAGAATTTTGTACTCCCATGAATTTAGACTCCACCACAGAAGCTTTCAGACTCAGTGAGCAAAACTTCGATAGATCTACATCACGAATTCAGGCATATTTAGATCAGATTTTGCTTCACCTACAAAAGGAGGAATTCATGAGGAAATGTATGTTGTCCCTAATGAAGTGTCTAGTCCCATTCATGTAAATGATGTTGAATATGAACCTAATTTAGAGGAACATGAATCGACTAATGACACCACCACTTAATGAGGACCAATATGCATGCTACCATGATGATATGATGATGTTAGAAGAACATGAAAATATTGTGGAACCTGTTGGTTCAATAACATATGGCTTCTCGCCCTCGACCTTCATGAATGTTGTTTTTTCTAATACTCATTGTAATTCATATGATTTTGATATTGACATGGGATTCGTACAATTATTCTGTGAAGATGAGCATGACATAGGAATAGTTGAATCTTCTGTAGACACTAATGCATGAAAATATATTGATGTGTCTGATTCTCTACCTAGGTCACATTGTGATATTTCTCCTGATTTGCCGATGCATGAGCATAATTGGTTGATGCTGTTGATTGACTCCGATTGTGATCTTGCCAATTTGTTTGATGATTGTGAGCATGTTGTGACACGTGTAGAAGACTTAGGAGATTTGATTGATTAATAATGATGTGCCTATCGTCCTACATAAGTCACAATCTGTTGGCCTCCACCCAATCTAGATTTGGTTTGTACCGATATTGTAAAACCAATTTTTCTGAAGCCTAATCTAGGTTTGGAACTGTGTGCTTCCCAAGTCCTCTTGGACTATTTTGCATCCAAATATAATACATTTGAGGAACCACAGTTGGAAATAGCATGTTTGCCCGTCCCTAGCAAAGTTCATTTCGAGCTAGACCTTGTGCATGATGAACCCCCAAAACTGCGCGATTTTGTTTTCAAATATCTTCTGTAAAATCCAGGTTTGGGGGTAGCTCATTTTGTTTCACAGCTTCACTTGCATGCTACATATTATGTGTGAAGCTGTTGAAACCTCTACACTTTGTCTTTTGGGTTGATCCTCAACTCTTTAGATTGTTAGTGTATGGTGAATTTTTGTATATAATCCAGTAGATAAAATTTCTTAAAAAACCCTTTTGTTCCTTTTGTATATATTTTGCTAATCCAATATGATCTCGGCTGACATATGTGGATTTTTTGCCTTGAATAACGGAGTTTAATATTGCTTTCGCCGTACAATCGGGTATTCTCTCTCCTTTTACTCTACTCAGCATGTTCCTCTTCATATATTGTTTTATAATTCTTTCCATATTTTGAAACATTGAGGACAATGTTTAGTTTAGGTTTGGGGGTATAGAGTAGATACCACGATAATATGCTATAATTGAAATCGAACTCCTTCTTCTTTTGAAAAAATCGAAAAAATATTAAAAAATGAAAAAATTGAAAAAAAAAAACATAAAAAATGGAGCTCATTTACCTTGAAATGTTGACTCTTGTGCAAATATGTAATTATTAGGAGTCTTAGTCTAGATATTTAGGCACCCTGATTCTAGCACAATTCACATAGTGATAAGAAATTTGCACGCGCACGATCTACCAATACATGTATGGCCTCGATCTTCAAGGTGTTTGATAGGAAGTTACGATTGCCAATCACTTTAGAATACTGAACGAAACTTGACTAGCTTGTTCTTTGGTTGGTTGGGATAGAAGGTGGAGGTTACATTAAGAAAGACAACCATCGAATTTAACTGGGTGCATCAAAAAGGGCTACCTCTTGCAAAGTGTCATGTAATTTTTTGTTTCTTTTTGTTATGTATCAAAAGTTCTTCCAAAAAAAAAAAAATACAAAAAAAAAAAATCAAGTATTTATCAATTCCATTCTCTCTTGTTCCAAAAATAAAAGAGAGTAGTCAATGTAAATAAGAGTCATTAAATAGTCATTTTGTTGTTTCATTGTAATAAGCAAGGAGGGTGTATGCCATTGATGTACAACGCGAGTAATTGTGAAATACCTCCAACTCATTCACAATTCTCGTAAAGTCCGGACAGCTAGCTAGATTTCGACCTTGGTTCTTAGCCTGAGAAACTATCTCTTGGTGATTAGTAGTCATAACTTCAGATCTTTCTTTACACATGTGTAGATACACTTTACACTCTTATCACATGTCTTTTTTTGTTATCAGTGCTAGGATTGTGCCTTGATAGCTAGATTGACATCTCCATTTTGCTGTGAGCTTAAACTGACTTGCACATGTCACATTTGATGGAATCTGAGCTTATATTTTGACCTAGAACTTTGTAGGTACGTTCTAAGCAAACCTTCACGAGACTTCAACTCGTCCACTAGGGACACTTAGTGGTTTAAAAGGATTAGTGCATACGCTAAATGCATTCGAGAGACCAGCGACAGTGGTATAGGTAGGATTTCCTTAGTTTTGTTTTACTTGAGGACAAGTAAAATTCAGGTTTGGGGGTATTTGATGAGTGCTAAAAAGTGCATATTTCTATATATTTTTCTTGGCATTTAACTCATCTTTTGTGCATTAATTCTACATTTTATCCCATATTCTGTATTTTCATTGTTTTCAAGAATAAATATTTTTCTTACTTAATTTTTGCATTTTTAGGTAATAAATAAAGTTTGGATGAATAGCAGAGCGGAAAAGAGCAGAAAAGTAGTGAAAATCCGGAAGAAATTACGCAAGGAAGACGCAAAGAATGGAGCGCACGTCCAAAAAGCTAGGAATGGGCTCAAGAAGGAAGAATTGTTCTTAAAGAAGATATGGGCTTGGCATACTCAAGGCCCAAAACCCTTACCCAAACCCATTTTCTATATCCATACCCGCCTCCATTCTCAGCCGTTAGATCGGATCCATCTCATCATCCAATGGTCGCTTCTTCATCGTTCATCAAAATCTGAAGTCCCTGCAAAACACCAAAGTACCTAAATTCCAAGCCTTCAGATTAGATCACATTTAGATCCTACGGTCGCTTCTTTGCCTGCGCATCAAACCTCGATACTTCCGCTTAACACTACAACACCTAACTCCATCTGGTGTCGTTAATTTTGTTGTATCTCATAATCCAACGGTCGCTACATACCTCTCCATCGTAGCCGTTCGATTCAATCTATATGGGATCATCCAACGCTCTTTACTTGCTGTTCATCAAAGTTCGCTACACCCGCTCAACACCCTAGAAACCGAACCCTTATACCCCAAAACAAACAGCCCCTAACCCATTCTTCTCTCGAGCTCTTCTTCCCCTTCTTCCCAAAATTTGCAGAGCCTGCAAATTCCTTTCCCCGACCATGGCAGAGCTGCTCTCTCGAGCTTCACCACTTCCACCTTCACCCGACATCCCAGAAACCAAAACCCATCACTCTAAACTCTATCTCTCTCACCTCTATCTCATTCACCCTATGAGATAAATCTAAGAGAGCTAGGGTTTGAGTATCAGTCGACAGGAGCATCAGAGAGTATGGGAAAAGAAGGAGAGGACGAAAAGGAAGCATGGGTCGAGCACAGGGGAGACAAATTCAGAGAATCAGTGAGTTTAATTTCGAATTTAAAAATTAGGGTTTGCAAAATTGGGGATTTTCAATTGAGGGTTTTGTTGTAAACTATAAATAGGAACTGATGTAGGATGTTAAAACTTGTTCTTGGGTCATCCGAGTTACCCCCTAATTGGGTTAATTTCATGTTTAATTTCAATTTCCATTTCAATTCAATTTAGGGTCCTTCAATTTTAATTTTTAGGGTTTACTGTTACTGTTAATTTTGTGATGTTTGATACTTTAATCATGTTATGTTAATCACCATGTTTGTTATGTTCTAATCCACCACTAGGGTGAGAAGACCATTGAACCATGTTGGTTAGCCATTTGGGTTTCATCCTGTTGAGCTCAAAACACTTAGGTTAGTGACATTCCAAGGGTTCACTGGCTTGTGATTAGTGGTGCTTTAAACAGACCATTAATGCTAGGGGTCAGTGATAGTCTGAGGGATTAACAAAGCCATATTAGTTAGAGGCCTAGAACCTAATTGACCTGTGATTGTTTATGCTTTAATCAGATAGGCAATGCTAGGGGTTAATCCAAGGACTTTAGGTAGTTAACTAGACACATGACAAGGTTAACCTAGGTGAACTAGCTAGGTGAAGGTAATTCTCATCCATCTCCATACACTTCATTCCCATCCACAATTTCTCTCCCATGATCTGTTTTGGTTACGTTTTTCTTATCCTTTGCCACTGATTTTTCTTTACTTCACTGCCTCTGGCTCCATGCCATTGTTTTCACAGTTATTCCTTGGTTCACTATCTCACTGCCACTTAGTTACTTGTTTAGATAACTTTAGCTTAGGAAGATTTCAGCTTACTCACACCTTGTCTCTGTGGATCGACCCTGCTTGCCCTGTTCTATACACTAGACCCTGTGCACTTGCAGGTATAATGTTTGTGACTCTTTTAGAGAGCCACCATGCGTCAAATTAAAGACAAATGCATTTATGAAGGCATTATGAAGGCATCTTGGACTAAACATGTCCCTTAGAGTGAATGTGCATATACATGGGTTCGACATACGAAAACACCCATGTTTAGAAATTGGAATACGGTTAGTCAGGATGGTTGTCCAGGGTAGGATTGAAGCCAAAAACTGAACACATTAGATAGCAAGAACTTCGAATGCATAAATCAAAGAGATAACCAAAATTTTGAGTACCGAGATTGCCAAATTAGAGAGGTAAAGAGTATTACCACAAGTACCCCAAAAGGCGTTCCTTCGCTTATGCTTATCATAATACCTTCATTCAGTGTGGTACTTCTTAAAAAAAATGTAACTCAATCGTTTCAAATTATTATTGTTTAAAAAAAAGATTAAGTTACTAGTTACATTGATAAAGTAGGAAACCGAGCAATAACTTGTTAAAAAAAAAAGAAAATATATCCTCAAAATTGCTCCTACCATTATAAAATGTATCCTCAATATACAAAATTCCTATGCACGGTGCAAATTTGATTTGTTTCAAACAGATTTGGCCTTTTATGATACTGCTACTTAGTTGGTTTTTAGGGATAGTTGAAAAGGTTGAAATTGTCGAATTTTTAGTCAGGAATTGGAGGAGTCTCCATAGTTTTGATGGTTGTAATTTTATCCTTGATCACCCTAACAAATCCGATTTTCAATCAGTTTTATCTTATTATTAATATATGAGGTTTGCCCTCTCTTTCGAAGAAAAAAAATTCAAAATTCCTCTTAATATATAAAATTGACATGAAAATTATAAGTTTAGATGGATCCTATAAATAACTTCAATCTGAGAAATAAAATACCCAAACACATCTTGAAAACAATTATTTGTTGGAAAATTGACACTAAAACAGGAAAAAGAAAAGAATGCTGCCTCTGGGTTCGAGGCTCTAATAATGGATTCTTTTCGAGAATTATTCGACCCTTCCCAATTAGATTGGCGAGTACAATGTAAAAAAAATCAAATACTGACATGGATATTTAACAGTAATCAATACCGAAAACTAGTACCGGTATCGTAGTTCATATTTGCAACAATGCCGACACATGTGATTTCTAAAAAACTAGCCGTTGAGGGTTTTCTCTATATAAAGAGAGCTAATACTTGGACCCAATTGCCCAAAACTCGTTTGTTCTTCTGAAACCCTAAACCCTAGAAGAGTCATCTATAAATACCTTAGTATAGAACCTACTCCCACATATAACAAATGCCATCTTTTGAGTCCGAGGAAGATTTAGCTATCACCCAAGCATGGTACGCCGAAACTCGTCCTTCAACTATAGATAACAGTACGCGGGGTTCCATGTGGTTGAAGATTTTTAACAAATTTACTCACGATTATGGTAACCTGAAAGGAAGAACTGCTCAACAAATCGAGCAACGGCACGACATCGTCCTAGATGCGGTGGTTGAGTATTTAAAAATCAAACACCGGATCGCGCACGCTACCCACAATAAATTGTACCTTCAACAACTCGTAAGTATCTTTATGATTAATTCGACACAATCAACTCTTTTCAATTTTTATGTAACAAACTAAGTTTGTGTGTTGTTTTTGTAGCATGAAGCCGTGAAAGCGCGTTACTTACAGGAAAAGGGGGAAGCATTCATATTTGATGAAAACGTGAACCACATGGTAACCAAAGTTACGGAGTACCACCAGCTGGCTGAATCAGAGACGAACTCTTCTTAAGAAGATTGATAGTATTAGTGGTTTTTGGTTAGGCTTTTGGGGTAGTTTTTGGTAAGTTTTTGTGGGTAGATCTCTATGTAAACCCTCACGAGAGTATAACTCGTCCACTTGGGTCACCAAGTGGTTTAAAGGTTTGATGCACGTGCTAAGTGCATCCGTGATTCCTGCGACAAGGATTACATTTGAAATAAATTATAGCTCCGACTTACTAGGTTAACATAATTCAATGCCGTTATAATGCCTACATAGATATTATATATAATCCTATGCCGCAATTGAGTGTCAAAATGTTATGGTTTTTGTGTATAATAAACTATATTCCGGCGTAGAATGTATATACGTCTGCATGCCGGCACCAATTACCGGTATTCTGTTTTTCCGCCTCCGTTCAACGCCGGCATTAAACATTCAATGCCCAACGACTATTTTTTTAAACGTTATACCTGTAAAGGGAACTTCCGGCGTAGATGTTAGGTCACTGACAATGCCAGCATGATAAAGTGGAAAAAGAGTCGTTGTATCCTCATCTATTTAAAGCAATGGATAAACCCATTGCACTTCATACCTCCCAAAAAAAAAATGTAAGCTCCAACACATATTTCCAATGGCAAATCCAACACCAACTACCGATTTAATCATTGCCATGGAAAAAGAAAAACTTAAGAAGAACAAATTATCCATTCCGATAGGAAATCAATCATCATCCACCACCAACTTAATTGCCATTATACAAGAAAAACTTAGAAGGAAGGAAGAAACCACCAAGTCAATTGCCGGAATGGAATAAGAGATACTTAAAAGGAAAAGAGAATAAGAAGAAAAAGCAGCAATAGAAGCAAAATATCGCAAAGAAACTAAGGAAATATACGAACGTGTAAAACAAGCGAAGATATAAGCGGATGTTGAGGAAGAATCCGAATGGATTAAAAATTTCTTCATAGTATCAGATCTGCCGGAAGATCACCGCCCTTTAAACCTTATTTGGGGTCTTGTTACAGATGGTCCTTATTAGAGCACTGCTCGGCCGAACTCGCATGTGTTGCTATCTCAAGCATGTTTGTAAATGTTAGTGATCAAAACTATAAGTCTTGATTTCTAGTCTACTACTAGCTAAGTCTCGGGCTAGGATAATAAATGTAGTTGAGATCAAGACACTGTGACGATCATCATACAAAGACGAAGAACTACTCAAGGAACTTGTGGAACTTCATCGACTAAAAGGTATGTGGAGACTTGAACTTATATATCACTCAAAAGTCTATCTACTCTATCTCCTATCTTGAGACAAAAGTCGTATTGAAATATAGACTATGGTTATACACATTTTTTATTCCGAGCCGAGTTTATCTCGCTCATCTATTTCTCGAAATATGTGTTGGTAAGCTTTCGCTTTGGCCAAGTTCATCTTTACTAGTGACGAAAGTCATATTAGTTTCAATTACTTGAAAATGGCTTTGACGAAAAAAATTTTGTGAATAACATCTATATAACGTCCTCTAAGAATGTTTCAATGATTGAAATGAGAGTTAGAATAAATAACCTCAGAAGGATAAAAACATTGTGTGGTAACACATATGTGTGTAAGTCCTTATTCCTTGAACCAAAGTATGCGTACTTTGCTGCTCTGGAAAACCGGAACTAAAGTCCACGTACCAGTACGATGCACCATCGGAAGTTCACGTCCAGTTGTTTGAAGGCGAAAACTGTTTCTGCTGGTTTTGGTAAATTTGGGTTATGTGTGGATGAGAAACGAATTTAAACCCAAAACAAATGCACTGCACGGGAATACTTTAGATTCGAGAGATCAATCTGTACAATTCTGGCCTAAACCAAGAAATGGCCGTTCCATACTTGCTTCGGTCAAAAAGTGAAGGAAATGTGGTTGATCTTAGGGAGGGAAGTGAAGAAGGTGTTTGAGATTATGAAGGTGTTGGCTGTTTATGTCTTGTATCATGTCGAACTGGCTTGCATAATGTAAGCTATCAGTTCTGGGTGTTTTCTGGATACTGTGTTAACAACAACTTGGTTCCCTTTGTTGAAATAGATTGAAAATCTATTTATACAAGTCATTGAGTGCACCCTGATCTCTTAGGAAGTGGAGGAAGTGAAGTAGTGGAGAAGTGGATTTGTGCGGGAGGTAGTGATTATCGTGTTTCCGTTATGAAGGAAAACTGATCACACGTCCTTCCACTACTTTCAGTACTGTTAACCGTCCGTATTTCCTGTCACGTTCTCGTAATGGACGCGTTGCACGCCGCACGCTGTAAACCGCCAGACCAATACCCCAGTAAGCATACCCCAGTTTGTGACATGTATGATGTCTCGAATAAGTGGGTCAAGTCGTGGGACCTGCCGCGGAGAATAACATGGTGCTATTAGGTGAAACAACCAAGTTGTTAATGAGTCCGGCATAAAATATCGTATGTATTTGATGCATGTGAAGCATCATATTTAAACATCTCATTTTAATCGATGTGTGTGAAGCATCATTGTTTTAGAGCCTGATTGAATAAGTCGCGGATAAGCGTCTTAAAAGAGTAGCGGGGTCGACCACTTTGGGTGATCGTTCGAGTATCTTATGGGAAAACTAGCATCTGGTCGATCACTCCCTATGGAGGAGTGATGACCGGTGTTCACAACGCCACTTTGTTAATTTTCTTAGAATAAATCTACACCGTCCTACTAAGCTGGTGAAGTTGGATGGTCGTGATTGATTTGCGGCAGTTGTTCAACGCCGTTGACGCGATTTTTAGGGTTTGGAGGCCGATCAACCAACTTCCTTTTGAGCGAGCGATTCGAGGTGTTGCATTTGGATTTGAGTAGGTCGATCGACCATGTACAAAGGTGGGTTTCCAGCGAGCACGCTGACATCCCCTGGGTCACCTAAAATTGAATCTAAGCCACTCAATTCGGCTGGCGAAGTTGGATGGTTGTGATCGATTTGTGGCAGTAGTGTGTTGCCGCAAACGTAATTTAGAGTTTCTAAAGCAGCGCGTTCACCCTACTTTGGGTGAACAATTCTATACGTTATCGGCTTGCGGTGAGCAAGTCGATCAACCATGGGTGTAGCTGGGTCGCCAATGGACACGACAACGCTTCTTTGATCGCTCAATATGCAATCTAAGCCGTCCAACTAGGCCGGCTAAGTTGGACGGACGTGGTGCGTTTTGAGACCGTCTTTGTCGGTCTCAATTCGTTTGAGCTATTTTACACAGCATGAACACCCATGTTTGGGTAAGCGATTGAGCACTCTATAGGTTTGCCGCATGCAAGTCGATCGACTAGGGAACTAATGGGCCCACTGATGATCATGCTTGCGCTTCCTTAACTGTAATACCCCGATATTCGGCAGTGGTTGGCCGAATGGAATATAAGTAATGGATTGTCCTTTCCTAACACCGAGGCTTTTTCAGCACAATTGGCTTCAGAGTTGGCAGAAAACTCTGCAGTTAAGCGTGCTCGAGAGGGAAAAATCCAGGGATGGGTGACCATCCGGGAAGTTTCTGCTGGATTACCGCAGCGATGACCGTTGAAAACCCCACAGTGCCGGATGACCGCAGTGGCTATGTGGGGACAATATCGGTGGAGGGACGGGTCATTACAAATGGTATCAGAGCCGACGACGTGTCACCTGCCGAGGGTGGGAAGGTACGCTGGACGAGGGTTAGTCCAGGTGCTTCTCATGAGGGGTAGGTAACATCGAAGATCTGGGCTTGTGTATATATTACGGAGCCGAGGACGACTCCAATTTAAAGTGGTGGTATTTTGATACCCCGATATTGGGCAGTGGTTGGCCGAATGGAATATAAGTAATGGTTTGTCCTTTCCTTACACCGAGGCCTGATGGGTTTACTTGAATGAGTTTGTGGGGAAAAAATTCTCAGTTAAGCGTGCTCGGACGAGAGTAGTCACAGGATGGGTGAGAAGGTACGTCGGACGGGGTTGGTCTAGGTGCTTCTCATGAGAGGTAGGAAACGTCGGAGATATGGGCTTGTGAATATATTTTGGAGCCTAGGACGGCTCCAATTTAAGGTGGTGGTATTGTGATACCCCGATATTCGGCAGTGGTTGGCCGAATTGAATATAAGTAATGGTTTGTCCTTTCCTTACACCGAGGCCTGATGGGTTCACTTGACTGAGTTGTGGGGAAAAACTTCTCAGTTAAGCGTGCTCGGACGAGAGTAGTCACAGGATGGGTGACATCTCGGGAAGCTGCTGTTAGATATCTACAGTAGTGCCGCTGAAAATCCTACACTGCTGGATAACCGCAGTGGGTAAGTAGGAACAATATCGGTAGAGGGACGGGTCATTACAAATGGTATCAGAGCCGACGACGGGTCACCTACCGAGGGTGGGAAGGTACGCTGGACGGGGGGTTAGTCCAGGTGCTTCTCATGAGGGGTAGGGAACGTCGGAGATCTGTGCTTGTGTATATATTCCGGAGCCGAGGACGACTCCAATTTAAGGTGGTGGTATTATAATATAAGTAATGGATTGTCCTTTCTTAACACCGAGGCCTTTTTAGCACAATTGGCTCCAGAGTTGGCAGAAAACTCTGCAGTTAAGCGTGATCGAGCGGGAGTAATCCAGGGATGGGTGACCATCCGGGAAGTTTCTGCTGGATTACCGCAGCGATGCCCGTTGAAAACCTCACACTGCCGGATGACCGCAGTGGCTAAGTGGGGACAATATCCGTGGAGAGATCCATATTCTCTTTGGCTAGAATATTCAGTTGAATGTCTTTATCTCTGATCTCCTGTTTAAGAAGATTTTACTTTGTCTTTAATATTATCACTTTAGTAGACAGAGATTTTATAGGCTTTAGGAGTTTTACCAACTCTTTATCAGCATCTTCTTTTTCATCAGAGGACGACACAGATGTTTTCGCAACTCCTGGATCATGAGTTAACGAAGTGATAACATCTTCAACTTTTGAGTATTCATACTCTTGCATAAAGTTAATTGAATCAGACATAGATTCAATTTCTTATAGGTTGGATCGCACCAAACACAGATTGTTAGATCTTTTCGTGTTTGTCTGCTTTGATACCAATTGAAAAGACGAGGGTACCCAAATATACCTTAATCTAAAATTGTTCCACCTATAAGACCTTTTCCGAAAGTGATTGTCTGTGGACTGAGTCGATACAATACAAATAATCGGTTCACACTTCGTGTGATCGTCTATGGATACAAGATCGAGACAATACAACAATGAAGTATGTTTACTTGATAATAGGTTCGGACTTAACCAAACTCCAGGGATCGTCTATCAAGTAAAATAGGAATTAACGTTTGTGTAATTTACTTTAAATTATAATAAACACAATTATAATTGCGGAAAATAAAAGTAAATGACACAGCAAGATTTTGTTAACGAGGAAAACCGCAAATGCAGAAAAACCCTGGGACCTAGTCCGAAATTGAATAATATAAGAATTAAGCATCTATACAAAATCAAACCAACTTCGTATAGTTGAGACCAAGCAACTAAACCTATAGGTCACCTAGTTTCCTCAGTATCCCTGCGCCTCCAACTTGTTAATAAGTCACGCACTTGGAACAATTCCTTTGGTTCGTATTCCAAACAGTAAAGGAACAACAAATTTGTTAGGTAACAACTCTTTTCAAACAACGTGATATGAGTTTGACAAAGACTCTTCCGTTTAACCAATAAACTCCTTTGTCGGGTCCTTAGATCAATCTCTCAACAACTACCGAAGTAATTGTTAGACTATGCATATACTATTAATCACAAAGAAGTGTATTAATGCCGATCTACTCAAATAATCAATCCAATCTATCACAAACATAAACCGATTATAGTTGGATCCCTTTCCAGCCGAAACAAGTATTGTGCACACCAAAGATTATGAACCCAAAAAGTCTTCTTGTCTTCAAATCTTCTTTAATCTTCAATCAACACCTGCACACAATCAACTTGAATCTCTTGTGATCAATCATACACAGGAGGAGTCTGTTAATGTTGGATTATCACAAGACGTCTTTAGATCTACAAACAGTGTAAAGATCTCCGTCGAAACTTCGATCTAGTTTGAGTGAATCTTATATCAGAAGAGAAGATTCTCAAGCATAAACAAAATAGGTGCAATCAAAGTTCAACAACCGTTAGTGAATTAAATCAATCGAAAACTAAAATAAACTTCAATTATCTAGTTTCCCACCAACGGTACTAATAGAGCTTCTCAATCCCAAAGAAATCTTTAAACTGAGCGACCGTAAGAGATTTCGCCTAATTAGGTTACTTTCCTCTCCGAATAGGCGGCTCCACCAGTAACAACACAACTAGGTAGTTTTGTTGGCTCTGAGGATTAGTTTGCTAGAAATGAAAAGTTCAATATTTATAGACAAGGAAGTTTGGACACCAAAGAATTTCCAAAACCGAATATTCTCAAAGATATGCAATAAACACAAAATCGATTTTCATAATTCCTGGAAATGCACTATCCAAATATTGACCGAAATCCCAATAGAAAAATATATAATCAGTAAATGCACATTACTAATTATTATTTTCTAAAGATATGCATTTAATTGCTGGAGATTAAATAGCATATAAAAACTAAGAAACCTTAATTAAAAGATTCTCAATTTACTTCGATCCTGGGATTCTCCTTTAGCTATTAAGGAATATCTTTGAATAATTAATGATAAGAATTACTGCACATGTTCAAAGTTTGTCGACATATTTACTTTGCAAGTCCTTTTTCATACTTACAATCTTGGAAATGATTTCCCACACTTCCAAACAAGTTTAGAATTGGTTCGTCTGAATTCCAAGAACTATGTGATTGATTATCCTATCAAATCACCAATTATGGGTTTCACGGTTCTACCAAAACAAGTTCGGTTCTACCTCCATGTGAGTACTGTGCATAGTCACGCTAGTTACCAGAATTCGGTTGACAAGGTATTAGGATCGGCTCCCCACGACTTATGGTAACTACCTGTATTCGGTTGCATATGTCCATAGGATCGGTTCCCCAAAAACTACAAACTTGTTGCACATGTTCATAGGATCGGTTTCCTCATCTACTAAAAACGTGTTGCACCTCTTACAAGGATCGATTCCCTCTTGTAAACGTGTTGCACCTCTTACTAGGATCGGTTCCCAAATGACTAGATAAAAGTTTTTATTTACAAGGCATCGATCATACCATCTTGAGTGATTACTTAAGATCGGTTTCACTAATAAAAGTTATATCAATACATAAGTCAGGCCTTGTGAATAGTTTTACCAAGATACATAAACAAGTTTATGAGCGGTTATACTAAACACATATATTGGTAATTCAAAATAGATTTGCAATGAATAGCAATACCAATAAGCCTAGCGATTTCCCTTTTGATTCACAAAACAAGTTTATGAACTTACTTCCTTTAAACGAATGTAAAACATTGTTTTGAATGCAATCTTCACTCATACCCATGCATAATCACAATAGCGTTCATCTGATCATGTCGATGTCTTATATACAAAATTTAATGGTTAAGAAATAAACCTCGTATTGTATTCCTTAATACTATGTCTAACTAGAGTTTCATATCAGCTTCGCAGTTATGATTTCAATATGCACGACTTGAAAGATACGTTAGGGAAAGAAACAGTTCAAGTCAAATATTACTAACCTCAAGAGGAAGGATGATGTTGTCGTTGTAGCTTCATACTTCTTCACATTCTTCAAGTCTTCATGTAATACTTGTAAGTCTCATATCCTAACACTTTCAAGCTAACCTATACGAAGTTGACTCTAGTATATAATCAAGTGACTCTCTAAATGAGTTTTGATTCACTAAAATATGATAACCAAACTTGACATACCAACGCTTGGTGGGTTCAACCGAGCTATGCTCTAACAGTAGTATATGGAAATTTGAAGCTGGTCATGTGGTGAATAGGAATTGCACTAATAACATGCTTGACCATGACAGTTCTGGCAGCTTCTGACATATTACTACCATTCCATCTTGAAAGTCTATGTCCCATTTTATCAACTAACACTGAGAAAGAAATTTTCTTATTCTTGCCAACAAAAAAAAAAGTAAGTCCAAGGTATTTCTCTACTTTGATATTAAGTTCTCTGACTCTCATAATACCGCTGATGTCTTGACAGTGAGATGGACTTAAGTTTGAACTAAAGAACACATCTGATTTATCGAAATTGATGAGATGTCCAGAGAAAGAACTGAATTCCTCAATCACTTGCAACAACTTATTAACCTGTGTGAGATTAGCTTTACAAAAAAGGATACAATCGTCTGCAAAAAGAGGATGATTGATTTTTGGAGCAGACTCAGAGATTTTCATACCATGTGAGTTGTTTAGAAGCTTCACAGTGAGCAAGATACCTTGACAAGGACTCCATTGCAAGAATGAATAAGTAATACGATAAAGGGTCACCTTAGCGTGTGCCTCTTGATGGAGTGAATGGTTTAGAAGGAGAACCATTAAACTGGATTTCTATTTGGGTGGTGCTAATGCATTGAGATATCATCTGACAAAATTTCTGACCAAAACCAAACTTATCCAATACTCCCTTCGTCCCAAATTAATTGAGCTATTTGGTTTTAAATTTTGTCCCATAAATAATTGAGTTATTTCACTAACAAGAGGATATATCTAAAACTACCATTTTAGTTGATTATTGTTATTATAATAAATATTTATAATTTGATAGTCATGTTTATATTCGTTACGTAGATATTTTAAAATGCTTTTAAACGGTATAAAGGTTACGAAAAACCGTGGTATAGTTTAAGAGATAAATAATTTCTAAGTTTTACTAGTTATTATCCATAAGGGTTATTGTAAAAAAAATACTTAAATATACTCCCCTTTCCTCTTTTCCTTAAGAATTGTGCAAATTATAACTAGCTCAATTAATTTGGGACGAAGGGAGTATATCTAATAGGAAGCTCCATTCTAGCCTATCAAAGGTTTGTACCGACTTTGCTCCGCTAATTTTAGCTTTCAAACTTTTCAAGTAGTTTTTTTATCCAAAAAAAAAAGTCAAGCTGTGTTACTTAGTGCATCTCCCGTGAGACATTGAAAATATCCTAAATATAAGGCAACATAGGATTTTCAAGGATTTAACCAAAAAATCATCTCCAATGGGATGTGAAGGGAGAAAGTAAAGATAATGTGTCTAGTAGTTAATTATTTAGCCATCCTCAAAGCTATCCTCTAGTTTTAAAAGGTTCTTTTAGAGGATGTGAACATCCTACTCATCATTATTAATGGTTATGATTAGATATATAATTCGGGTCAACGGTTTAAAAAGTTTAAAACTGAATAAATACAATTTGTGGTTGGAGATGTTTTTCTTTCATCTCCTCAAATTAAGGAAAATTTGGACTTTACATAAAAAAAAACAACTTCCACAAAAGATGCACAAGTTATCATTGGAGATGCTCTTAAATGTCTAGTGCCGCACAAGATGAGAGGATAACAAGGGTTTAACAGTGGATCACATTTTCAAATAAGACTGCAAATTACTTGATCAAATAGATAATTAATTATAATAGGTAAAAAATAGATCTTATGTCGTTCACCCCAAAATTTCACCATGAAGAGCTTTTCAAAAAAACTACAAAAGCTTAATAAAACGAACTGATTAAATTTACTTTTTAAACCTGAGCAACATCAGATTTGTGGGAACTAGACATGAGTCACAACATCAGAGTCTGACTTGAAGTACGTACTTCCACCCCTTCTCGGGCTAAACATGTTCCTTGAGTGCATGTGCACCTGGCTTCAACCTTCAAACAAATAAATGTAGCATTCAGTTGTCTAAGTAAAATATTGGTCAAGATGGTTGTCCAGGGAGCTAGTAGGACTGAGCACAAAAACTACATTCTCGTTTGGCATCATCTACCAAAATCACTCTCCTTCTGATGGGTATATATCTTTGAATTTGGATGTACACATCAAACAAACTTCACAATCTTCTCTTTCAATTGTATCTATTTTTGTGTTACATGGAAAAAATTTCAACCAATTTCACGATATTATTGAAATATTCCTTCCTTCTTGAGATAAGTGTTATGAACTCTTTAATGAAAATTAAGTTTATTACAGCTAACTTTGTAAACTAAAAATGGTAGAAAAACAATTCCAAAACTTTCTTGAACTAGGATGTTATATATAAGAGATTCACATATGCAACTCCTTTTCATTCAATATTTTTACAAACATGGCAATACTCACACTGGCAAGCAAGACAAATGCAAAAGAAAAATCTCCGAGCACTTTAGGTTGATTCTGTCCTACTCGAACTACTCCATACTGGCACATTTAATATAAACACACCACTAATTAAGATCAACATGAGTGGCACACCATTACATTGTTCAATTCTTGAGCCTATCCGCCCCATGAAGAAAAAGAGTGCTTGCAACTCTAAAGCTGCTCAAACTAAGCACCACGGCGAGTTGTACGCGGGTTTTTTCCAGCATATTAGTTAAGATCTGACCTACTCAAACTTCTCCACATTCAATATGAAAACACCACTATTTTTGTGTTACTTGGAAGAAATTTCAACTAATCTCACGATATTTTTGAAATATCCTTTCTTCTTAAGCTTTGAAATGAATGTTACTGAACTCTTTAATGAAAATTAAGTTCACTACAGCTAACTTTGTAAACTAAAAGTGGTAGAAGATAATTCCAAGACTTTCTCGAACTGGGATGTTATAGATAAGAGCTTTACAGATCGATGCAATTCCTTTTCATTCAATATTTTTACAAGCATAACAATATTCACGCTGGCAAGCAAGACAGAAGCAAAGGAAAAATCCCCGAGCACTTTAATTTGAATCTGGCCTATTCGAAATACTCCACATTGGCACAGTCAATATGAACACATCACTAATCAAGATCAACATTGTGGCACACCATTAATTTATTAAATTCTTAAGCCTATCCGCCCCAGTCAAGAAGCAAAAGAGTGCCTGCAACTCTAAAGCTGCTCAAACTACGCATCACGGCTAGTTATACACGGTTTTTTTCAGCATATGGTGCATATAGTAATGATCATCAAGTTATATTTTTTGAATGTAAGATATAAACATTGCAATTTCTGTAACCAACGGTTGCTGAAAAAACTGCACCAGCAGCAACTCTATGCACATTCCCACTTCTTACAAAAGGGTTCTGCTGGTTCCTGCGGATGTGTTTGATGTTTTTGATAAGTGAGTTTAATGTGTTCTTTAACTTTAATTTCCTCGCATGGAGAAATTTCACTGCAGTCAAATTTCATTGCAACTTGTGTTGCGAATGTATGCTTGACGTTTTGAACACACCCATCAAAACCAGAGAACTGATGTTATGCCTTTGTCTCATGGGCCATCTAGTGTTCTTATAGGAGAAGGAGTTAGGCTTCACTGTTCAGTAATATTACTTTTCTAACTTAGTCTCTAAAACAAATATAAAAGATTTGAATAGAAAAGAAAACAAGATCATTATACTATCAAAAACCGGAATCATGTTGGTGTCTATATCTTTAAATTCTGATGTAGACTTCAAGAAAACTTCACCCTTCTTGAAATGAACGTTCTGAATTCAGTTCACTACAACTATTTGTAAACTAAAAATGGTATAAAAATAATTCCAAAACTTTGTCGAACTGGGATGTCATAGATAAGAGCTTTTCATGTGCAAGCCTTTTTCATTAAAAATATTTACGAACATAGCAATATTCATGCAACTGGCAAGCAAGTCAGAAGCAAAAAAAAATCTCCAAGCATTTTAGTTAAGATCTGACCTACTCAAACTTCTCCACATTCAATATGAAAACACCACTATTTTTGTGTTACATGAAACAAATTTCAGCTAATCTCATCATATTTTTGAAATATTCCTTACTTCTTAAACATTGAAATGAACGTTAATGAACTCTTTAATGAAAATTAAGTTCACTACAACTAACTTTGTAAACTAAAAGTGGTAGAAGATAATTCTAAGAATTTTTCGAACTGGGTTGTTATAGATAAGAGCTTTATAGATGCATTTCCTTTTCATTCAATATTTTTACAAACATAGCACGCTGGCAAGCAAGACAGAAGCAAAGGAAAAATCTTTGAACACTTTAGTTTGAATCTGGCCTACTCGAACTAGTCCATATTGGCACAGTTAATATGAACACATCACTAATCAAGATCAACATGTGTGGCACATGATAGGTGTTGTAAAACACCTAATTTTATATCTATTCTTTATGCTTTCTTTGCCATTTCTCTTATAAAATATGTATCTTATGTTTAGTTTTGAGTTATTAGGTGCAATGGAGTCATTGAGAGCAAAAAAAGGAGAAAACGTCCATTTAGAGCCCAAAGGGAAGAAGGATCAATTCACAGGCGAGCGATGGAGCCGGCTAAGGTTGCACAAGAAGGAGGTGAAGACTAAGCTGTCAGCTTACCATAACCGACAGTTAAGTTGAAAGAGAATTAGGCTGTCGGTTATCTGGAACTGACTGGATAAATAATCTTCTGGTAGCCCGTATCCAGCAGAGGGTGCCTTGTGTAATTCCCATTACTACACTACCTTCAAATTCAGAGAAGCCGTTTTTCTAATCATTTCTTTGGCTGCGTCCTGAAATCAAGAGAGGCAGAGAAATTGAGCTGAGAAGTGACTAATTGAGGAAAAGATACGAACCAAGGATTGAAGATGGCTGTTCTCAGGAGATGGTGTATGAATCGAGAAGATGAAGAACCAAAGATGAGGAAGGAGTTCAAGTTAGGGTTTCAGTTGGAAATTCAGAAAGAAAATAAGATTTCTGAAACTAAAATCGTGTGGGTTAGCTTGAATTGATCTCGTGAAGGTTTAATAGCATGGATGTGAGTTGAATTAACCTGGGTTTGAGTTTAATTGACGTTAGATTGAGAAGATTGACAGAGAAGAAGAAATGGAGAGAAATTCTGAGTTAGGGTTTCTGTGTTGATTGAAGATGATGATTGAGATGCTGTTGTTATGGTTCAAGGGCAGGAGTTGAAGCTGCAGTAAGGCACTGGTGGGATCTGAACTGAGAGAAGAACAGTTTAGAGAAGAGAAGAAATAGTAGTTGTGGTTAGGCAGTGCAGTTACAACCAGTGGTGGAGGAATTGTTGGTACTTGAAGATGAGAAGAATGGACATAATTAAGCAAGAAGAAGTGCTGCTTCAAGTTGTTGCAGGTGCAGTTACATGGATTGGTTGAATTGCAGTTGTGGGCTAAGTTGTTGGTTATGATTAGATGAATGTCTAGCATACGGGCAGGAAGAGAAGATGTAGATGTGCAATTGGTGTTGAACTGGCTCACTTAGGTTCTGGTGGATGGCATGTAAACTTAGATGTATGCTTAGGATGGAGGATGGCTCAGGTTGTGGCTGTAAGATCCAGTTAAAGGATGAATTGTGTTGGTGGTCACTGTCAAGGAGAAGCATGAAACTGGTAATGGAACTGAACTGGTTGGCTTGAATTAGATGTTGCTGTGCAGGTGGAATGGATGGTGATAATGTTGCATTGAACTGAACTGCAGATGATGCTGGCTGGAGGCAGTGAAGGTGTTGCAGCTGTTGCCACTGAGAATTTGATTGTGCAGGTTGGAACTGGTGGTTAAAATGATATTGATTTGAAATGGAAGATGAGAAAGGGATCTGGTGCATAGAAGAACAGCAAGTTGTTGCCACTGGTGGTTGCTCGCAGTTGCAGTTTGAAATGGAGGACCTAATGTTGTAGTTTAATGTTGAACCTCAAGTTAAGAGATGATGTTATTGCAGCTTGAGTCAGGTGATTACAAGGGAGCCGTGGTGGTGGAATGGCTTGGCATGAATTGAGCTGAGCTATGAGCAGCTGAAGTTGAGGATTATAGTGAATTAATGATGATGTTCACGTTGGTGCTGTCATGGCAGTGCAGAAATGAAGCTGTAGAGCAATTGCAGGTGTTGCTGGTGCAGCCACGGCTGAAAGCTTATGAGCAATGAATTTCAGCAAGAACCGATAGAGGTGGAACTTGAGTTTTGTGCAAGTACAGATGATCATGTTGGTGCTGAAATTCATGGTTCTAGTGATGATTTAAGAAGAGGAGAATGAAGGAAGCTGAGATGGAGAGATGGATGTTAGCTAAGAACTGAAGCATTGCAGTTGAGGCAGCTGTAGCAAGTGATGCAATGGGTCTGTATATGAAGCTGCTGGTGTTGAGAAGTAAATGGAAGTTGGAGGAAGTAGTGACTGAATCGTTTCACAGGGAAATGGTTAGTTGATTTGATACAGCTGCAATGGTGGGAGCTTAGATGTATGTTAGGCATTGTGAATGACTACAGGGAAGCACTCAAAGAAAGGCTGAAATATGGCCGGGAACATGCCAGAAATGGGGAAACTCTGCCGGATTTCATCATCAGAGAGTTAACTCAGTAAATCACCGATCCCGGTTTGACTCAAAGAAAGACTTGGACCTGTTGAGATTGGGCTTGGTGATGGGCTACCAGAGAATTATTGGCAGTGGGCGTGACTTAGTTTTGGAAGAGGTAGAGAAATACAGCAAGTCTATAAAAGGGTTACGGGCTATTTAATAAAGATCTTATCTCTTCTTCTACTTGTGTTTTAGGGTTTAGAAACGTGATAGGTTTTTTTTTCCTTCTTGTTAGAACTTCACTCACATGTTTAGATATTTCTCTTTTGGTTAAGGAATAAGTTGGAGTTCCAACCATGATATTTATGCAATGAATTAGTTTTGTCTCCATATTTTGTTGCTTATGATTCACTTTTAATATTGTTATATGATTTGAATGCATGTTTAGTCGAGTCGCGAATCGATTGAATTAGTTTTCATCTCTATTGCTAGATTAGGGTTATTATACGCAAAAGTGATAATTCCTAATTGCAAGTAGCATAATTGTGAGTATTGCTTGTAGTGATGCATCCTAGTAGTCACAAGTGGATCATAACCTTTGTTAAAATGGATTAGTGCTTTTACACGTTAGTTTGCATTGATTAGTCTTATTTCATAGAACTTAGTGCTCTTAGGGAGTTAAACTTAATTGTGCTTTTACACTTTAAGTTGTTTTCTAGGTAGAATTCACATTCGCATCTTTTAATGTGTTTGTTGATGACAAGAGGAAATTAGCGGGATATTCTTGCGATCAAGGTATCCTAGGACTTTTAATAAATTGAGATTAAATATCAATTCTAGTTATTGTTTCAAATACATGTTTGTGAATGAAAACCAATCCTTGACCAATATTATAATCTTATTGATTTTGCTTTATTTATTTGTTTTGCTATTATTTTATTTTAGTATATAAAAATCAGAAAATCCCCCTGGCTTTACATAAGAAACCGAAACATATTGGCAACCTAAGACCTCTCTGTGGGAACGATCCTTTCTTGCCCTTGCTTCATAATATATTTTGAGTAGTAAAAAAGTGTAATTATTTTCGACGCCTACGACAGCGATCAACACACCATTAATTTATCTAATTCTTGAGCCTATCCGCCTCAGTCAAGAAGCAAAAGAGTGCATGTAACTCTAAAGCTGATCAAACTACGCACCACGGCTAGTTGTATGCGGTTTTCTTCAGCATATGGTGCATATAGTAATGATCATCAAGTTATCTTTTGTACAGGTAATATATAAACATTGTAATTTCTGTAAACAACGCTTGGTGGAAAACCTGCACCAGTAGCAACATAAAGAACACATTAAACTCACTTATCAACAGCAACAAACACATCTGCAGGAACCATGCGAGGAAATTAAAGTTGAAGAACACATCAAACTCACTTGTCAACAACAACAAACACATCTGCAGGAACCAGTAGAATCCTTTTGTAAGAAGTCAAATTCCATTATTGTTAGAGCACTGCTCGGTCGAACTCGCATGCGTTTCTATCTCAAGCATGTTTGTCAATATTAGTGATCAAAATTATAAGTCTTGATTTCTAATATACTTATAGCTAAGTCTCGGATTAGGATAGAAAATGTAGTTGAGCTCAAGACTCCATGGCGATCATCATACAAAGATGAAGAACTACTCGAGGAACTGGTGGAACTTCATCGATTAAAAGGTATGTGGAGACTTGAACTTATCTATCGCTCAAAAGTCTATCTACTCTATCTCCTATCTTGAGACAAAAGTCGTTTTGCTATATAGACTTTGATTATACACATTTGCTATTTCGAGCCGAGTTTATCTCGCTTATCTATTTCTCGAAATATGTGTTGGTAAGCTTTCTCTTTTGCCAAGTTCATCTTTACTAGTGACGAAAGTCATGTTAAGTTTCAATCACTTGAAAATGTCTTTGACGAAAAATGATTTGTGAACAACAACTATATAACGTCCTCTAAGAATGTTTCAATGATTGAAATGAGAGTTTAGATTATATAACCATGGTTGGATATAAGCATTGTGTGGTAACTCATACATGTATAAGTCCTTATTCCTTGAACCAAAGTATGCGTACTTTGTTCCTCAGGAAAACCGGAACTAGAGTCCGCGTACTGTCGGAGGTTCTCATCCCGAGAATTTCTGCTGGAGTTTGTGAATTGAAAACAAACTTATTCCGGGTACTTAAGTCCGAGTACCAGTCCGCGTACTTAAGTTGGTTATTTTCTAAAAACTATTACTCGTGAACTTAAACTTATATAAACTAAGGAATGCAAGTTTGCAAACCGTGGCTATAAAGTTCATGAATCGATTCAAGCGAATCAAATCGTTTTTTCTTCGATTGTGTCTTTTATACTTCTATTAAATCTAAGCAGTTGAACAACTCTCTAACTAGTTCATTTGAGTCATTTGAACTAGTTGTGGTAAAGAAGAATATGGTTGATATGAAAGTGCTCATATGGCTAACCATTTGGTTAATTATTGTTGAACCAACTAGATGTACATGTTTGGGTACGGTTACACAAACCTAAATAAACATGCATTTCATTTGTGTGTAACAAGCTAAGTTTCGATCTAACGGTTGAAAGATATTAGCTTGAATCTAATCAGGTTTTCATCTAACGGTGAATATTGAATGCTTTGTTACTAAGCTAACATTGATTGCAAACCCTGATATGAAAGACATAAGGGAGAACTCTAGCAACTGGGAAACCTAATCCCCACACCTCCTGTGTGATACTAGTTGTATTAGATAGAGTCGATTCTCCTTTAATCTTAGGTTTCTATCGAGACCTTGTAGGTTAACGACTTGAAGATTTCATTGGGATTGTGAAGCCAGACCGATACTACTTTTCTTGTAGTTGTGTGATCTGATCTTGTTGTTTCTATCGTACTAAGTAAAATCATAAGATTGGCTTGAGATTGATTTCTATGATAGGCAATATATAAAAGAAGTCACAAACATCTTGGTCTCATCGTTTGTGATTCCACAATAACTTGTTTCGCTAGTCGACTAAGTTTATTGTGAGGTGATTGATAATTCTAGGTTGTTCACCTTGATTTATCAAAAGACGGAACAAAAAACTCGTAGGTATTTCTGTGGGAGACAGATTTATCTATTACCGTAGACTATTCTATGTGATACAAATTTGTTTATTAAAGTATTCGACTTTGGGTCGTAGCAACTCTTAGTTGTGGGTGAGATCAGCTAAGGGAATCAAGTGTGTAGTATCCTTCTGGGATCAGAGACGTAAGGAGCGCAACTGTACCTTGGATCAGTGTGAGATTAATTGGGGTTAAACTACAGTCCATACCAAAGTTAGTTTGTAGTAGGCTAGTGTCTGTAGCGGCTTAATACAATGTGTATTCAATCTGTACTAGGTCTCCGGGTTTTTCTGCATTTGCGGTTTCCTCGTTAACAAAACTTCTGGTGTCTGTGTTATTTCTTTTCCGCATTATATTTGTTTCTATAATGGAAATATCACAGGTTGTGCGTTGAATCAATCAATTGAGAAATCCAACCTTTGGTTGTGGATTGAAATTGATTGATACTTGAACATTGGTCTTTGGTACCGTTCAAGTGATTTCTCTTGTATTCAATTAGACTTGCAGATTTCTATTTTCTTGAGTAAGTATTGAATCGAGAAAGAGAGATATAACTCTTTGATATACTTTTATTAAGATTGAGTCTCACTGTCTAGTTGATTCTCTTAAAAGTATATTGGAGTTAGTCCATACAGATTTCTAAGCGAAATATTGGGTGTGGTTGCTAGACCCCCGATTTTTCAATTACAACTTGTGTTGCAAATGTATACTTGACATTTTAAACACACCCACCAAAACCACTCCTGGACTGATGTTGTGCCTCCGTCTCATGGGCCATTTAATGTTCTTATAAGTGAAGGAGTTAGGGTTCATTGTTTAGTAATATATATTTCTTACTTAGTCTCTAAAACAAATATAAAAGCAGATTTGTTTGAGTAAAATATTTGAATAGAAATGAAAAAACGATCAATATACTATTAAAAAACTGGAATCCGATTGGTGTCTATATCCTTGAATTCTGATGTTGACATCAAACAAACTTCACCCATTTTGAAATGAATGTTTTGAACTTAGTTCACTCCAACTATTTGTAAACTGCAAATAGTAGAAGAATAACTCCAAAACTTTCTCGAACTGGGATGTTAATGATAAGAGCTTTACATGTGCAACCCTTTATCATTAAAATATTTACCAGCATATCAATATTCATGCAACTGGCAAGCAAGACAGAAGCAAAGAAAAATCTCCACTTTAGTTTGGATCTAACCTACTCAAACTTCTCCACATTGGCACATTCAATATGAACACACCACTATTTTTGTGTTACTTTGAAGAAATTTCAACTAATCTCACGATATTTTTGAAATATTCCTTTCTTCTTAAGCCTTGGAATGAATGTTACTCTCTTTAATGAAAATTAAGCTTACTACACCTAACTTTGTAAACTAAAAATGGTAGACGATAATTTTTCGAACTGGGTTGTTATAGATAAGAGCTTTACATGTGCATCTCCTTTTGATTCAAAATGTTTACAAACATAGCAATACTTAAGCAAGACAGAAGCAAAGAAAAAATCTCTGAGCACTTAGTTTGAATCTGACCTACTCGAACTACTCCACATTAGCACATTCACTATGAACACACCACCAATGAAGATCAACATGAGTGGCACACAATTACACAATTCAATTCTTGAGCCTATATTCCCCAATCAAGAAGCAAAAGAGTTACAGCAAATCCGAAGCTTGTGCACTCAAACTACGCACAATGGCTAGTTATACACAATTTTGTTCAGCATATGGTGTACTCAAATAAATCCATGTATTTCAAGCTTCTAGAATAGTGTATGGTGCGTGGAGAGAATCAACTTCAATTAATATTCTTATACTTTCTATTCCAACTACTACCACTTAAGAATTCTAGAAATGCTAAACCAAATTCCTATCCTATATAAGAACTCATGTTAACCCCATCTCAAATCAAAGTACTAGTTGGAAAATTTTGTGTACAGTTCTAAACATGGCTTCTTTATTTTCTGCACTAGTTTTCTTTACTATTATAATCTTCTCTCTTTCCACTCCTGCTATCTCTCAATATCCCCTGCTTATGATGAGAAAGTCTCTTTAAGTATTTACTATGAAATTTTATGTCCCGGATGTTCAGAGTTCATATTTTATAACCTATTAAAAATCTTTAAAAGCTCGATCCTTTGCATTGTTGATCTCAATCTTGTTCCATATAGAAATGTTATTCAATTGAGGAACGGAACAACCATTTGTCCGGTATATATATCTTTCTCCCTTTACAATTATTATTAATTTCGCTTATGACAGACAATACTCGTCCAATAAACTGAATGAATCGTTCCTTTTTTCATCTGATTAATTATTTGCAGCATAGTTCTGAATAGTGCATGCTCAACAAAATTGAAGCATGTACGATCAATTCCATGCCTCTCAATGACGAGTATTTCGAATTCGTATATTGTGTGGAGAACTTCATTGTTAACAATAACTTCAACGAATGGATAACATGTTTCGAGAGAAGGTCTGAGAAAAGAAGGATTATAATTGAATGTTACCTACATGGGTTCGGACAAATTGTATAGATCGCTTGATCTTATGTTATATTTCTTTCTTAATTGTGTTGTATTGCATTTTTTTATAGGTTGGCCGAATAGAAAAACAAACTAACTACTCTAACATCTCTTATTGCTGCTCTACCAACAAGGTCATCACTTATCAAATATCTAATGTCATCTGGAGGTTGAGTCAACCGTACACCCTCCATCACATTTGCATATCCTCCTTTAGCTAAGTATTCCGCTACAGAATTAGCCTCTCTATATCTCTGTTGAAATAAAATATCATCGAAGTATTCTTTCAAAGCATTAATGTCTTCAGTTAACGCTGTTTTGGGGTAAAAATTGATTCTGCTGAAAATGGTAAATTGGGCGTGCCGCCGAGAAACGAATCTAAACCCTAAACAAATGTACTGCACATGAGTACTTTAGATTTGAAAGATAAATCTGTACAATTCTGGCCTAAACCAAGGAATGGTCGTTCCAGTCTTACTTCGGTCATAAAATAAAGGAGAAGGGTTGATCTTAGGGAGGGAAGCGAAGAAGGTGTTGAGATCAGAATGGTGAACTATGAAGGTGTGGTTGTTTTATGACTTGTATCGGAATACGGAACCTGCTTGCAGAATGTAAGCTATCAGTTCTTGGTTTTTTCTGGATACTTGCGTTAATGAACTCCTGTTTTTTTTTTTTTTTTGAAATAGATTGAAAATATATTTATACAAGTCATAGCCGAACACACACTGATCTCATAGGAAATGGAAGTAGTTGAGTAATGGAGAAGTGGTAATCGTGTAAAACGGTGAAAACCATGTCCCTATTATGAAGGGAAGACTGGGTTTTACACCCACTACCTATCTACTGCCACTAACTGTCTGCCTTTCCTGACATTTTCTCATAATGTGCGTGTTGCACGCCGCATGCTGTAAACCGTCAGACCAATACCCTGATGAACATCCCTCAGTTTGTGACATGTTCGATGTCTCGAATATTTTTGTAGAAAAATATGCAGCAGGTTGCTGAGTGGGTCTTGCTTACAAGACCTAATTATTTCGACCAATCACGCGCAGTTAGGCGGCAGGCAGTCATATGTGATAAGTCAAGTTGTGAGACTTGTCGCAAAAAATAGCACATAATGCTTTTAGGTCAAATAATTAACTTATTTGTGAAATCGATATTTATAAAACATCGTTTGTAATCTATGCATATAAATCATCGCTTTTAAGCAAGCAGTTCAAAATAATCGATGCTCATGAAGCATCGTTGTATAGAGCATGTCTTGGTTAGTCACGAAACTAAATGTCTTAAAAAGAGAATGGCCGACCATCTTTGGGAAGCTGTCAGGAGATATCCATGTACGTTAAAGATGAGGTGGTCGGTCTCTATAGGATAATAATGGCTACTAGCCATTTTGACATCTTATTGGTCGGCCTAAATTAGATCTAGGACGGTTAAATTGGCTAGACAAATTGAGTGGCTGGGATGATTTGCGGCAGTTACTGATTGCCGTTGAATTTATTTAAGACCTTTGTAGGCCGCGTGACTAGCCCATTTTGACCAATGATTTGGAGCGCAGCGCATAGGCTAGAAGCGATGGGGTTGGTTGTGAATAAAGACGAGTCACCGATGACCATAACGGCAGCCCATTGGTCGACCTAAATTGCATCTAAGCCGGTCAATCCGGCTGTCCAAGTTGGATGGCCGTGATTGATTTAAGACTGCCATGGGCGGTCTTGACCTAATTAAGACCATTTTCAGGCCGCTCGACTAGCCTTCTTCGTCCAGTAATTGTGAATGTTGGATTCGGGCTAGGAGAGTTCTGATTGGCCGAAACAATAGAGGGTCCGTCGGTGATTATTGTGGAGCTTGTTTTGACACACCGGGAGAAGTCCAAGCTCATTAGATCGGCCGACTAAGTTGGACGGTCGTGTTCGTTTTAAGACTGTCATGGGCAGCCTATATTCGATTTCTAAAGAAATTAAGCGCGTCGAACAACCAACTTCCACCTTTAATTAATAGTGTAGGCTGTGTCTTTGGAGCAATCTGATTGGTCAATGGGGAAGAGGGGCCGACAACCAACAAAATAGAAGAAGGAAAGTCGACCAAAGGAGGCTCGAGTTAGGGAAAATTAGCCGGCCAAGTGGCGCGGCCAAGACGTTTCTACCACGGGTTCAATCATTCACGGTTTCCTATTTTCTTCATATTCCCATTTATGGTAGGATTTGCTCCTACTAGGTTTAGTCTCGACCAATAGGGATCGAGATATTGCGCAGACCGCAAAAAACCTTATTTTTGTAAATTGATAAAATTTGGTTAGACAAATTGAATTTTACGAGATGACACAAAATTAATCAATTTTTTTGTGAATTTTGTGCATTGATACAAAATTACTAATTTTATTCTCAGAGCACAGCGCAACTTACGTGCTTCTGGTTGAGTACTTTCATGCACATCTTAATCTTGACATTTCGGGAAACCCATGTTGTTCAGCCGAGAACGATCATTAGATGTCATATCATGCCAATATTAATAGTTCAGATGAGAACATAGCATAGGAAAAATATTCAGCAAACCATGCATTAGTGAAATGCAGGTGGGAGATTAATAAAATCTACGGAATGTCTGGGATTTTGCAACCAACACTATTCTAAATAAATTTCATATATAAGTGTACTGAATTGCTCAATACATATGTAAGTAAAGAGGCGTAGGCACTCATCACTTTTTAAATGGCTCTATTTCTTTGCAGAACAAAGGCACATAAATATAGGGTTTTACATTTTTAACCCTGAACTAAAAACCACCATCAAAAAACGCATACATTCTCCATGGAGCCTGAACTTCCTTGTTGCACAATTGAATTGCATATGTCTAGTCACTTTCAACCTCCTTTTTCGTCTCCATCGCAAGAAGCATTCCATTTCTTATCGCCCAAAGCTCCGCAACATTGTTGTCGTTCTTAAAAATATATTGGTATAACACGCAATAAAACCTCCTTGATCACCTCGAATAACTCCTTATATCCGAGCAAAACCCTGATGATTTGATGCTCCATCACAATTCAATTTTGCATAGTCGTGTTTAGGATATATTCAAGGGACTGGAATAAAAACAACTCTTTGTATAACATGTTGCAGAGTATGTGTAGCAGTAATTAACTCCCTTGAATCCTTGATAGCTCTGGAAAGCAGCACTCTAGTTGACTAGAAAACAATCCCCCTGAAAACACCATCATTTATTCCTCTCCAAATTTACTATAACACAAATGGCAGAAGATATTTCCACCCAATATCGCCAATCTTTCCTTCGAAATTGCACCAGTTCTTGAGAATAGTATTAGAGATGTGATCATCCATAGGTTGGAAACCAATACACATCTGAACCTTCCTTCATGAAGGACTAGTTGCACGACAATTAATAAATAAATGGTGAAGGGTTTCGAAGTCTCTGTTACATAGCTTACAACTTGGGTGAGTACCAATATTTTTCCGGTATAAAAATTCATTCAGACTAAGCCTGTTGTGGCAAAATAACCACAAGAAAATTTTAATTTTCTGTAGACGTTTGAGCTTCCATAAAAAACCTCAAATACGTATTGGGACTGGGATAACCCATTCTCTTAGAAATAAGGAAGTTATAAGCTTCTTTAACTGTGACTACATTACTTTTACTTCCGGACCAAACAAGTTGATCATTATGTCTTTCACCACCAGAAATCGACATAGCTTTTATATCTTTCGCCACCTGTTCAGAAATGAAAGTATCAATATCATCAAGATTTCAACACCTACCTCGTTTATTCATAATATCTTTGACCTTGAAATTAGGTAAAGTTGGAGTATTGTCACTAACAATTGCAGAAATATGAAGATTATAGAGTCATGGATCATTCGATAAGTCAACAGAGTTTTCATCCCCTAGCTGTATTCCACCCAAGACAATCTTTAACAACATCTTTACCTTTTGAAATGCTTCTCCAACTAGTAGAGCACTTTTTCTTGATGTCACAAGACCAAAAATCACTATCCTAAAAGTACTTTGCCTTTAATAACTTGGAAACCGCAGAGTCAGGATTAAATGGTACTCTCCGATCTATTTTTGCAAGTAAGGCTAAATTGTTAATCTCTAAATCTCTAATACCTAAGCTACCATACTCCAAAGGTCTACAAACTTTTTCCCACTTTAATTTATGCAAAGTTTTCTTGTCCTTATCCCCCACCCCCGCACAAAGAAACTTATTTTTGTATCTATTCAACATAGATAAAAAGCCATATGGGAGTTTGATCGTAGACATCGCATGATTGGAAACAAGATCAAGAGCCGATCTGATTAAAGTAGTTCTACCTGCCATATTCAAAGTTTTACATGTCCAACCTGCATTCTATTAACCAACTTGTCTGCCATGTCATTAAGGTTAAATTTACCCCACTGAAGAGGAATACCCAAATATTTACCTGGATCTTTCGTTATCTGAACTTTACGTGTTGCTGCCATACCTCTAGAAAAGCTTCTTCCTAAATTTGGTATAACACTAGTCATTGCGTTTTTTCTTTCTTTGTTTCGGTATAGGGGAGTAAATTTTCGAAGTGTAGTGAGTAGATACAAGAATCACGTAAAGTCATCGCGTATAATTATTAAAAAAACCCAGTCACTATATTTGGATCAGTTTTCTTTGTCATTCAAGACTTCCTTGTAATTATTCCTATCTAATAATTTCCAGACACGATTAGATCTTTCCAACATCTTTAATTTGACCTTAATATTTGTTTTTTCAAATAATGTTGAAATTTTATGTTTTCCATTATTTCAAATTTAATACAACATTATTCACTTTTTTTTCCTTTTCTCGATGCACTAGAGTAAACAAGAGCTAGAGTATCGCGTATATAGTAACCTGAAGTCAGTTTCAACAGGTTTTTGTAAGGAGACAACATCAGAATCTGACATGATGTACGTACAAACGCTTCATGTAACTTCATCCTAGATAGATCAACTAATGGCATCTCTCTAGCTTTGAGTTGAGATTAAATAACCTTCATTTTTTGCATATACTTGTATAATCCATGCCTCTCATATGCGCCAATGTGTGGATACAAAATAAAACTTGTGACTAAATTATTTGGTTGTTGTGAGTCACGCTAAAAATCTTAAATCAATCATCTGCACTTATTATGGGAGCTTTAGCTTCAACAATATGCTTGACTGCACGAGCGACTGAAGGGAGAGGGACACTTAGACAAGGACCAAGGACCCATAAGGAAAGTTCCTTGCACAAAAATCACCTGAGACGATGCAATATGAGTTAACGAAGCTGGTATCCCTTGATTATATTGGAGTCTATGTACGTGGCCTCAGATGACAAAAATATCTCATTTTGTTTTGTTTTTTCTATCAGTAAAGAATTTTGTGCTGACAAGATGTGAACTCAGATCACTCATATCATCACCGAATAACTTTACCAATATACTCAGTTACACGTAAGACTACGTCACATGGGCTAGATTGAGCTGCTAGATTAGCCAATAAGTGTTGCAGTTCAAAAAAAAGTGTTGTCTATATGTTAACACTAGTTCTCTCTCCTAGCATTTGCTCGCACTTCATTCAACGCAACAAAAATCACCTTTTCGCTGAATGGTTCAGCACATCTAGATTTATTTTTTGATCTGGCGGCTGAGATTGGTTGCACCGAACCAAACACCGTCGTCCGCTATTTGACTCTGAGACAAACATGCTAAATTAGCACTGCCATAGAACTTAGGAGATTGTCCTACCTGACGTGGAAAACTAATCTAGCTACGGTAGAACTTAGCCTACAACCAACAATTGCCGAAAGAATGGGAGAAAAAAAGAGTTTGGTGGCTGGAGTTGACAAATTTTTGTTGAGACTCATGGGCCCTCTGTGCACCGTCAACCCACAAGGCCGTCTATTACCTTTTTATACGGGGAAATTAGGGGGAGACCAAAAAAAAGTAATATTCCCGTTCTCAGGCCCACAATTAATTTTGTATACCGTGACACCCATAATTATATGAAATTATTATATGAATCAATACATAACTGGTTATGCATACTATCTTTTCAGGCATAACTCGTTATGCATACTATCTTTTTCAGGGGTATAATTGGCATCGCAACTTGGACATAACATATCTAAAAATCCGCGCCTTAGAATTTTATAAATTTTATATCGTTGGAAATCTTTTTAAAAGAGCTACGCAACGAGTACAAACAAGAATATCAAATTTTTGTTTTTAACGAAAAAATCGGAGGTGATCCTCATTTTAGGGATTTTTTTTGAAAACTTGATACTTAACCATTATGCAGTCACCAAAAACGATGCATAACACATTCTGCAGACGCATAACGAATTATGCAACCATTTTTTCGACTGCATAACAAGTTATTTATCTGCATAACAAAGTTATGCATCTATAACAAGTTATGTAACCATTGTTTTGGTTGATTTTAGCCGTACATATAAAAAATTGATGCATAATGCAGTATGCATCCATATTTACGGATGCATATCAGGTTATGCATCTATTTTCTCGATGCATAATGCATTATGTAGCCATATTTTCGGAGTCCAGGTCATGCAACAAATTTTGTAGATGCATAACAGGTTATGCATCCATTTTCACGAATGCATAACATGTTATGCAGTCCAGAAAACCTGCATAACATGTTATGCAGGTTTAATTGCAGATGATGGTGTAAATACATGAAAGAAGATGATGGTGTAAATACATGATTTTATATCGTTGGAAATCTTTTTAAGAGATCTACGCAACGAGTACAAACAAGAATATCAAATTTTTGTTTTTCATGAAAAAATCGGAGGTAATCATCATTTTAGGCAAAGTTTTCGAAAACTTGATACATAACCATTATGCAACCACCACAAAAGATGCATAACACATTCTGCAGACGCATAACGAATTATGCAACCATTTTCTCGACTGCATAACACATTATGCATCTGCATAACAATGTTATGCATGTATAACAAGTTATGTAGCCATTGTTTTGGTTGATTTTAGTGCGTACATCAAAAATTGATGCATAATGCATTATGCATCTATATTTACGGATGCATATAAGGTTACGCATTTATTTTCTCGATGCATAAAAGATTGTGAAACAATTTTCTCGATGCATAATGCATTATGCAGCCATATTTTCGGATGCATAACAGGTTATGCATCCATTTTCACGATGGTATAGCATGTTATGCAAATATTATTGTAGGTACATGACAAGTTATGCAGTCTTTTTTTTTGTTTTTTAGGTCTCAATACTAGTAAAAATGTTGATGCATAACGTGTTATGCAACCATTTTCGGGATTGCATAACAAGTTATGCAACAAAATTTGTAGATGCATAACAGGTTATGCAACCGTTTTCATAGCTGCATAACAGATTATTCAACCATTATGAAAAACACCAACATCAATACATATTTGTAGCTTTCCAACCAACAACACCAACTTCTCAAACTCATAAGTAGTTTAGTACTTATCCACATGCCGTAGGTATATAATTGTCATCAATTAGGTAGTGACAAAGATAATTACATACAAATATCATTAATAATTGTAAGATTGTTTTAAGTCCACATGTCGTAAGTGTATAATTTCCATAACTTTATTCTGGACGAAATGCAGCTTTAAGCATTGCTACAACAGGTTTTCAAAAGGCACCAAATTTCTCGACCGCATTTGGAGTAAAATTAAACAATTGTATGTCCAACCCCATTATAAGCCTCATCTTCAAACTTGTTAACAACAACCACCACTTGGCATAGCTTAGTAGCTTTCTGACTCGAGCACTTTCCCAAGTCAACTTCCAGATATGCAAACTTTGCAACAACCAACCATCAACTTCCGCATTTCCCTTGTTTCCAACTCCACATACTACGGAAAATAGATCACGTAGTCGATTGTAACATAATAACACTAACAAAATAAAATCACTACAAACGAACTAAACTTGGTAGATTACATAGTACGTTAACTGATCAAAAAGAGGCAGAGCAATGGTTCAAATATCTATTTCTTATATTTTAGTGCAAGATCCAACATAAACAACAAGACCAAGTTGCAAATGTGGAACTCCATATACTACTTCCATGACATGTGATGAAATCAAATGCCATTTGTCTTCTCTTAAACGAATTCACAAACAGTTGCAGTGCACAACTAAAACGAAAGAGAAAAAAAAAACTACGAATATTTACCAAAAGATCAAAGAGGCTTCTGCATATCCAGTCAGTCAGTAACACTACCAATTACTAACAGTCCCTTTTACTAGATATGGTTTCCTAGTTTCTTAGTATATCAAATTTTTCCCTAACTAAAATACACTCTCTGTGTCGTATCCCTAATTCATTTCATAAAATCAACTGGTGATTATGGAGAACTAGATCGTGTTAACCATGTGAGACATGTGAGATCAGAAATCATTCAAAATCATTGTAGTAGCAAAACCATAAGATATAGAGAACAATAAAGAGTGAAATAATTACCCAAGTATTAGATTTCTTCTTCCTCTGAGAATAGAAATTGAAGAAGGGTATAGTTTGTTCTAAAAAAGTAATCCCATCGTTGCTTTATTGATTTTAATCAACAGATTTTCACAAAGAAGAACTGAGACAAAAGCAGAGAGAAAGAAGATTGTATAAGAGAGTTTTGGTTTATGTAGTTATGGATCGGAGAAGAAGAAGAAAGACCCAAACATAATTTCAGAAATTATGAGTTTGGGAGGTATTTTTTCTTAGAAAATGGGTGCGCGCCTGAATTTTTCTGGACATGAGTTTCACAGTGTCCAAAATCTAAAAAATGGGTGTGGGCATAGTTTTCACTTTTTATATTTGGACGCAAGATCTGACCCGTGTGAAGAATCGTCCAACTGTTTGGTCTGTTTAGGAAATCTTCCGTTCCAGTCCATGAAACAGTCTCTATCGTACTGCTGCCTTCCGAAAATAGGATAAAATCATACTGTTTAGGGCTTCTCCTCCACTGTGAATATTATTAAATTAAATTCAGAGGGTGGTGAGATTTACAAGAAGAAGAAGACGAAATGTATTCTAATTGATTGAGCTGCCCTTTAATCACCACCAATTTTACCAGGTATATATGTATGTATGATGAGTAAATCTCTTTCTATTTTTCTCCGTCTTTTTTTTTTAGGGTTTTAGGGATTCAGTTACGGATGATTGAGGAAAATTTGTTGGAAACCCCAATTTAGATAGGGTAAAACAAAAGAGAAGAAAGGACATTTGATATTAGCCTGGATCGAGGAAGGTTTGATGGAGCAACTGTCACAGTTTCCTTCACTTAGCTCCGCCTCAGTCCGTTGAATGTCAATTGATTTGCTGCTGTCTCACTTAAGCCCTGATTTAACCATCCACTACAATGTCAAATTCCGCCTTTCAATTTCTGTAAGAGAACGTAGATGGGTTTATGGATTCTTTTATATGATTTAGAAAATACACATCTACTTGCTGATTTTCCTACGTCATGACTTTTGAGTTCGCTGTTATTAGCAAGATTTGACTGTGAATTGGCTGTGTCAGTTAGGGTGTTATTTAGTTCCAACTCCACTAGCAGCGGCTTCAGTAATGTTATTGTTAAGGACGTTTTTTAAACATTTAAGTTCTGCATTGCCGAGGAGTTTGTGTTTGTTAGTGTTGTTTTTCATGTGATCCATACCTCTTTCTAGAATTTATGAAATGTCTAAGTTCTTGTTTTTGTTACTGAACATTGTAGGTGCAAGTTTAATGGCGCCTGATCAGTTACAGGAAGAGTTAAGGAGACTGCAGGATCTTGTTACTAGATTATCTGCAGAAGTAGGTGAAAAGAATCAAGAATTGGAATTCAAGGATAAAGTGTTGGAAGAACGTACGACGTTCCTTAGTATGATGACTGAGGAGAGAGATCACATATATCAACTTTATAACGAAGGTAACCAAATTTATAGCTAATATATTCCATGTTTACATTCTTCTGATGCATACACATTGTTTCAGTAACCCCTGGTAATTAGATGTCACCTGATTCTAACATCCACATGGTCATTCTCATTTTAATTCAGAAAAGAGAAAAACGGTGAGGATTGTGTATGAGAATGAAATGTTGATGAGAGAGTTAGTGACTCAAAGGAAAGAAATCAAGCTGCAGGGTAAGGAAATCGAGAAGCTTGAAGCCCAATTGGATTTTAAAAGCAGCCAACTTCTTGTTTTAAGTGAAGAGGTACTTACACTTTTGTCAACTCAAACTCCATTTGATAAACCCCTCGATTATCAGTTCGACATTTTATGTACAATCTTATGAACTATGAGAAGCAATCTCATGTCAATGATTTTTTTCTATTTTTGCATTTACCTTTTACTAATTACGTACCCTCCTTTTCAAAAAGATAGGCTCGGTTTCCTTTTTGGGTATGCCAAAAGATAGTACTTTTTCTTTAAGGATAAATTTGGAAAAAAAAACATAAAAAAATGGCTTAAATGATTGGTTTTCTTATTTTTTGTGCAAAACAAACAATCCTATTTTTATAAAACTGAGGGAGTAGGTAACTATAGCTTTGTTTGGATTCCACTGTGACACAGGTTACAAGAAAGCGAAACATTAATATGAGTAGTGGAGACAATGTTCAACTCCAGTTGAATCTGAATAGTTTCCGCGAAGAACTGGAAGAGAAAGACTATGAATCGGATAGTGAGCCTAACCTGAATCAAAACCTCATCGGCAAAGAGCACATAAGTAACCATGATCTACACGAGGTGCACAAAGTTTTAAACGAGGTAAGAAGTTTATGAATTGACTTATTCCGCATGCACTGAAAGTTTTTATCCTTTGCTCGAAAAAAGAAGTTATTATTTTTAAGTACAAATATGCATGGTGATTGCCCTAAGTGATTGCCCTAATATTGGGTAAGACGGATGGGAATGTGAAAACATTTCGAGATACTTGCAATCAGAAGCTCTCACCTACAGAACTGGAAACATAATCTGGCGAGTTATGTTCATTATGGCAGAACAAAATACAAAATTCAGAGTGTATCTTTCTAAGAATACCACTAAAAATCAACACTTTCATGTGACTATGTGAGTTATAAATCTATAAAACTCATCTGATGTTGTCATGTCTACTTCTGTCATGTCATATCCTTGTACCTCTCTTCTATCCTTGACAACGGGGGTGTATGTAACTTAATTTTTAAAATTAAACTACCATCACTGAGGAATTTGAAGAATGCTGCCAACCCTGTGTGGTGCAGGAAGTTAAAAGGGAAGATCACGAAAAACTGACAAAGCCGATGGACGAATGGGGCGAGGAGGATTTTGAAGGCAGTGGAGGAGAAGAATGCAATGACTTTCAAGATATGTTTCCTCCAATCCCACCACCAGAATCTTTTGATATGTCGAACAACAGCCCAGATCTTTCTAGTGACCTCCCTGTTCCGGTGAGTCTTTGGTCGTATTTGATCCCAACAATCATGACATGCATTTTTATTAGCCCTTCCCCCTTGGTATCCACTAATTATTTTATCCGTTTCTAAAATATTTCTTACTTGCAATAGTTTATTTACTTTGGCTTATGTTTTGCTTGCACATTTCCACTGTTATATGGGTTCACAATCTGTAATCACCTTGTAAATGAGATCCCTTGGCCCAGTTTTTTATCGTTTAAAATCTTGCTCCTGCAGAGTACCCCCCATCACAGGTTACTGAATACAGCTTTCATCCTTTGACACATCATCTTATATTTGGTGATGCAAGTTGTTTTGACTAAAAGCTACAAAAATTAGACACCTTTTGTTGACCGTGTCAGCGAGATCTTCTTTACAGATTTATGCCATGGGTTAAGAAGACTTGTATATGTTAATTTTGGGGACTTACACTGTTAGACAATCACTGGGATGCCATGGTTGACTTAAATAACTTCCAATTGCATGATGGAATCTGTTTTCCATTATTAGATGATGGGTGAACACAGTTGCAGTTATTAACTTGTCACATCAATTACCAAGTCAACTGTGGTCCATGTAATATTACTCTTGTATTATCCAAATGAATGAAGAACTGAGTTTATGTGACTCCTCCTTGTACTTTTGTAGCTTTGAACTTTGACATTTGAATGAAGTTAATCTTCGCTTGAATTTTTCATTATATTTTTAAAAGCACATCATTATTGTACACTAATCACCTATTTACTTTTTTTTTTGGCTCTTCTCAGGATGATGAAACTGCTGGATTTCAGTGGTTATCAACCTTTGTTGAGGATTCTCTGTCAGATGGTGGCATTACTCTGGACATGGGCTTCTGTAAGAACAGTAAGAAGGATGACTCGTGTCGGCTCCGTACATCAAACCCAGTCGCTGTCCTTAAGAATAGCAGCTCTTGCCCTGGTGGAGAGCCAATGCTTCCCAGTCCTAGCACAGTTGTTCCTGGACGTGTACGGAGCAAGCGCCCACGACCTGCAAATTTTAATCAACGAGCTGCTCTAAACTTAGTCTCTCCCACTTCATGCATAACCAACGCCCAAGACAACTCCTATTTATTATCAGAGTCTGAGAATTTTGCAGAATCCCATTTACCATGTACACCCAAAGTTAATGGCAAAGAACAGAAGAAGAAGAAGAAAAAGAGGAAGAGACTGCCACCATCGGTGCCAAGTAATAGGTCAGACCATGCCCAACAGCAGCAGCCTGGTGGGGGGACTAAAAAATGTTCGCATTGTGAGATAACAAAGACCCCACAATGGAGAGAAGGCCCACTGGGTCCCAGTACCCTCTGTAACGCTTGTGGAGTTTGTTACAAGAGAGGGAGACTCTTGCCTGAATACCGGCCTGCCACAAGTCCTACATTCGTACCTTCACTACACTCCAACACTCACAAGAAGGTCCTGGCAATGAGGATTGAAGGTACACCTGCCGACATGAATCCAACAAATCCAGGTCCAGAATTCTTGCCAGCAAGGAACACCCATTTGCTTGAAAGCTCACAAGTTGGAGCTCGTAAAACAGAAACAAAAGTTCCTTCTTCCATTTAAACTTTCTGTTTTTTTTCTTCCCTTTCTTTTATTTATTTGTACGTTGTACAGAGTTGGAACGGAGAGGAGGATAGGAGCAACTAGATGACCAACAATGTGTTAGCTTGCTAGAAAGAGGGAAAACAAGGCTTAGGTTCAGGATTTAGAATGTCTTAGAGAAGAAGAAGAAAGCCTTAGATCCTCCTCTCTTTTTTTCTTTTTAGTTTCGAAGCATGTGGAAGCTTTAGATCCTTTAGGTATAATTTGGAAGCTTTTTTTCCTTCAGAATGCTGGATTGTACCTTTTTTTTTCCCTTCTAGGTATAGCATTCGTGTCGGTGTCCCTTGAAGTGAATGTGAACTCTTTCTGTAAAACCATTCTATTGGTTTCAAATCCTTAAAAACCTTCCATTCATTGGGCATGTCTGCCAAACTGGCACCACCGCCGGCAAATTGCTCCTTCCATTCATTTTATGAAATAAGCCTGTTCTGGTTCTACTGTGGTGGTTTATGATTTTTTGTGCACAAAACCATGCTCATGAGACGAGAGAGATTTTTCTAGGTCTGAGGGTATGGCTGTGATCATTTGAAAGAAAAAATACCCTAGAACAGCAAGATCTCCATTGCAATACCCAAATGAGAACATCCAACCTCAATAATCTTGTATATGGAAATGGAGAACCTCCTATAGGTGAGGAGACTTTACATTCTATTCTTCCTGGTAGAAAGCTTCAAATTGATGAGCACATAAATCTGCTGGGTCCTGTGAATTCTCCCATGCTTCCATTTTTCATTTATGGTGATGCATCAACTGGCAAGAAAACTTGCATTCTTCAAATCTTCGGGTATTTAAAGCACCCTGTTTAGCAGTATATTGAATCAGTTGTTGCATCATGCCGGCAATGATGGCTATGTGAGTGCTAAGCAGCCTTGTGAAAGACCTGCTGATTTTGTCAATTTTCTTCGAAATGGGTTGACTTGTTTAAGAAACAAATGGAAGAAAGGTGTCCGACTCATCCAAGCTGAAAAAAGAAGATGCAGAACAAAAATTGATCGTGAAAAGACCTCAAACTTCCTCATTGGAAAGATTGTTGGCTAAATTTCAGTGTGTTACTGTAGCTAAGTCGCTCCAGATCGAAGGGCGAGTTGAAGATGAAAGTGTCTTTGAAAGGGCTGAAGTTGACGGGGCTGGTGTTTTGTTGCAGTTATCCACTCTATGCAACGCTAATTTTATTTCCAAAGGCGGAAAGTGTCTTTTGGAGGGCTCAACTTGGTTTCAATTTAGTGAAGAATTTGTCATGCAGGTTGCAAAAAGTGTGCTGTTCCCGTTACTAAGATACCTGTGTAAAACATAACAGTGCTGGTTTAAAGGGATTTCACAGTCACCAGGGTAGGGACTGCTGCAACAGAAAAAGGCATTCTATATCTGTCTTGTGCTTTCACTGCATTGCACCGAGACAATTTATGAATGTTCCCAAACAGTGTTTTGGCAACCAGAAGTGGAAGTGCTTATCGGAAGTCATTAAGTAAAACTTTTTGCTTCACTGAATTGCTTTTAAAAGTCATTTTAACTGAGCATTTGACTTCTTAGACTAACTTTCAGCATTTGGACTTAATCAAGTCGAAAAGCTACTTCTAATATAAGGCCGGGTAAACAAGAAATGGCTTCTAGCCAAAAGGAAAAGACGGCAAAGAAGATGGTGAAGATTACTGGAAACTTCCTATATGAAACATTCCATACTGATTAAAAACGTCTGGAAATGTAATGTAATACCTTTCATTTTTCTCTCTGCAGAGTAAATGGCATGACCTGTTTAATCAGTTGATGAGTAGTAGGAACGCAACAATTGCAGAGTCACTAGGGCCGAAAACTGTTCACGTTAACTGGAGATTGTCCTTTCATGTTTACATGCTGGTTTAGCAAATTGCAATATTATGAAAATCTGGGAATCTTGAAACATCAGAAATTTTGGTGGTAAATTCTTTTTTATACTCCAAAATTTACCACCAAAAGAGCTAGCTACTCTTTTGCTTGAACAGAAGTCTGTTCTTGCCCTGAAGGCAAGCCACAATGATTAATGTCTGTTGGGTTAGTAAATACGAGCATTTGTATCTCAGAATACAAATACAACTGCTGGACAATGTTTAAAAAGCACAGCAGAAACTTCAATTTATGAACAGACAAAACTGATAAAAAATAATCAGACATGTTAAAAACTCATCCAAAGAGTGTGTAGATTTCTTTCCTCCCTCTAATGTCATAATATACAACTGATAGATTCCCTAATTTCATTCTATATGACTAATGAACATGTATCCATTCTAAGTAGTTGATCCGATTTCTGAAAACAGATCCATAGAGTAAGTTGAAAAACAACACACTGTAGTGTATGAGAGTAGATTCACCTACAAAAGAAAGTGACTTTCTCACAGAAGGTTTGCACGCTTTCAGCACTAAACCAATTTTCATCCATCTGTAACACATAGAAGGGAAATTCGCTCGTTTAAGAGTCGAAATAAACAAAAAAAGTAAAGAAAAAAAGAGACATGGAATCTTAGCACAGCATCTTCAAAATATGTACTTACAAAGTAAGGATAGCCTTTGTCAATGCTAAAATTGTCTGGAGCACATCGCATGAACATTTCCATAAAGTAGAGAACAAAAAATCCACAATCATCTTTATTCTTTTGTTGTGGCACCTGGGAGGAATTGATTCCATATGTAAATATGAGAATTCAAGACGAGGAATCTATATTTCTTAACAAAAAAAGAAAAAGATGATAGATTAGATTTACCTTTGGCACCAACAGAGGAATTTTCCCAATTGTCTTTTTGTGATCCGGTTTGCCTTCAACTTTATAAATGTCCAATATAAACCTGGAAATGCAACAACATTTATGATATATAACTCGAGCACAGAATTAAAACAAACAGAAAAATTAACCAAGTAAGAGAGGCATACTTTCTTATATCAGGTTCGAACCGCCTTGGATCTGCTATTTCAAGGGAATCCAGTAGCAGCATGCATGGTTTTGTAGTTGTAGACTCCAAACTTTCTCCAAAGTGACATAAGATCAACAGACTCCAGTGACTCCTAAATAATTGACATATCATATAAACTTCACATCAGATTTGATCGATGAGAAAAAGATTGTGCTCAGTGTTAGTAATAAACGTACCAGCATACAAGGGGAACAAAAACATATTTTTTTGAAAAAATATGTCTGCTCTTAACCCAGGCCAACACCCTTTCCTTGGACAACGCTTTCCTGTACAAGGAAAACCAAATGCAATCCATATATGCGAAAGAGTTCTTTCTTTCTGCCGAAAAGGAGCTCCATACAATATCCCTGCACGAAAGAACATCCTCAGTATCTTCAAACCAAAAATGATCACATGTAGAAAATGTGTTAGTGAACCCACTCGAAGTAGGAGTGAAACTTGTTCGTGTCAAGCTGATTTTCCTTGCGAACTGGAATCTTGCTGTTAATTATCCTCTTTGATGGCTCACGTCGAGGAAAGTTTTTTGAATTCTGATCTTGCTTGCGGATTGGAACCTTCTTATCCATTATCTTTTTTGATGGCTTACTTAGGGTAGAGATACTTGAATAAATTTTCCCACGTCGCATCTTTGATTGCTTTCGTTGAGGTATGGTACAGTTTATACGTAGGGGTGGACCGGATGGTGATTTATCGAACTTCTCTACTAATCCCAGGGACGTAGGCCTGGTTATAGTCTTTGGAACCTCCTCGGAACAATCTGTACATCATCACAAGGTTGTTTAAAATTCCAAGCACCACAACGTCTATTAAGGTTGTTTTAACTTCCGAAACACCCAATAAAAAAAAACGCAAAGTCAAAGTACAAAGAAGAAAAGCAATCGAGTTATAAAATGAGCCTCAGTCAGTTAAGATGATGCTTAGGGTGTAAGAGAAACTAGAAACACAATCAGCTCCTTACAATCACAATACTTCGGGGCATGACTCCTATCTTCCATTCAATTCATAGAATTTTGTAAATTGAACTTGGACAATAGAAGCAATGTGACAGTTTTTAGGGGGTGAAAGAACGCTAAGTTTGATGCTATTGGTGGTGAAATCAGAGACTGATCACACCTTTACGAATAGGCTCTAAACTGAATCAATCGTCTCCGATCCTACAAAGCTTCCACAAATCATAATTCAAAGACATTCTTTTAAAATGAGAATCTTATCAAACCCAAATCAATTTCAGAACTTGTTCTTTTCATAGTGTACTTGTATGCTTTCTAACTGTTGTTTCTTATTTCCATAATAACTACATTGTGTATGACAAATCCCTAGTTGCATCTACCAGCACTTAAAAATCTTTTTTTTTTTCAATGATCAGCTAAAACCAACAGACTCCCCTTGTTTTTTCTTGATGAGCAAAACCCTAACATATAATGATCTGTACAACAATTTTAGTAGATAAAAACCCAATTTTTTCATTTCGAGACATCAAAATGTAAAATAAACCCCAGAGAAGAGAATAAAAGATTACCTGAAGTTTCTGATTCAACATCAAGTATGATAATCATTTCTTTGTTCTTCTTTTTTCCCATGGTGAGAAAGACAGTGTAATGGTAGTGGTACCTAGAACTAGAAGTGCATTGGTTGGGTTATTGAATCCATAAAGACACTTTCTCTCTCCGGTCGGTAGGACGGAGTCGGACTGATGGAGTAAAACACTAAAGAACGTGTTTGTTTGTACTGTACAGGACAGATAAGTCAAAGGTTCTTTCTTAGGAAGTTGTGACCCTAGTTAGCAATTCGGGATTCGGCAAACGTACGGAACGACAAACGTACGAGTATTATACGGTTTTGTAAAATCCAGATTCGGTCCAAAATTCGGTCAACGGGACGTGATTCGTCAGTAATTCGCAACGACATACGTACGTGTATAATTCGATTTATAAATGTGAGTTCGGCTCTGAAAATTCGGTATCTATATATAACAAATAATTTGTATTTATAAGGTCATAGACCAATTTTTATGCATATGTGTGAGTTATTTAAAGAAAAAATAAACTTAATATGATGATATCAATAATATATACAACATTAGTTATCCAAGAGGACGTCGTATGGTGGTTTAGATGCTTGGTTAGTGAGTTTGAGATCTCTCTCACCTTCACCTTCAAATCTCTTCAGTCGTTTTTGTTTCATAAAAATTACAACACGTCTAATGTTCGGTCGTGTATGCTCGGAAGGCAGTAAAGCCCAAAAAGTGGAGTCTTTGAAAAGTAAAAGCTAAAGAATTTATGGCGAATTAAGCGGACGTATCATTCGGAATACGTAAAATTCGTGAACGGTTCGCGAATAATCCGGGAATGCCACATAATACGCGACTTGGATTCGGAGTTGCAAACGTACGCGAATAAGACGGTAAAATTCGTGATACGGAAAAATTCTCGAATGATTCGCGAATCATTCGCGAACTTACTAACTAGGGTTGTGACTAGTAGAGACTGTGCAGTTAAGTTTAAAGGCTCTGGAACTGAGTCTCATGAGGTGACGGGCCCTATTGAAGCTGAAACGGAAAGCTCAAAAACCGGGACAACTATTATCGGTCAAATCTGGGATAATCAATCTAGACCTTCGATAATTCTCATTTTCATTCTGCTACCAATTCTAATGTTAGTGTCATCCTCCTCTTTACATTTTAGATTGGGCCACGTCGAGTCTCAAATCTGGACAAGCCCCTGTTGTACATGTTGTAGCAAGGTCGAACTGAAACCGGGGTTGTTCTTCTGGCTACTGAAATTGCAATAATCAACATGATGCAAAGAGTAATGATTGAAAGTGATGTTAAAAAGATGGTCAAAGTGTTGTATGAAGAAGATGTGCATATCCCCTGGAGATCACGTAGCTAATTTTCTAAATGAGAGCCAAGGAAAGGAAGTGACCGAGGTCAAATTTGTTCAAAACAAAAGAGATGGAAATGTCGTATCCTATACTCTAACTAAATATGTTTTAAGCCACCATTCCAATATGTGGTGATTCTTCTCCAGCCCCACCTCTTGTATTTCGTTTTATTTTCAAGACGATAGTTCTTTTCATTAGTTTGTTTATGTTTTTCTTTGGGGCAAAAAAAAATAAAAATAAAAAATTGTGCGCAACAGACAGTTCATTCCCGAAGGCTCTAAAAATCGGTTCTATTTTTTTTTTTTTATCAAAAAACAACAATTTTCTTATGATAGATCTCCGCTAAAAGCCTTGTTTTTTCTGTGATTTCATAATTTGTTCATCATCTAGATTGCATTTTGTTAGTTTATTGCTCGGTTTAACCGACAAGTTTTGTTTCTCAAACTTGTTGTTAATATTAGTTGATCAAAACTATATCTTGATTTCTAATCTACTATATCAAGTCTCGGACTAGGTTAGAATCTGTAGTTGAGTATCAGAGATCACCATTGAAGACTGAAGATCGACAAAAACATTTGGAGAACTTCTGTATCAGGTATGTGGAAGACTAAACCATTCTATTTTACACATTATCTTACCAATCTATGTGTTGAGACTATGTCGTATGAATTCTAATAGATTTACAACGAACAAGTTTCGAGTCAAGCTTATTTTGTGAAAAATCTCGAAATATGATTTTAAGCAAAGATGTTCAACGGTCCTTAACAATATTAGTTTTATGAATTGATTTGTGGATCAATTGAAAACTTCACATGCAAATGATTTTATCACTTGGGAATGTTTCAAACATCGTAAGAGAGAAATGTTGAACTTGCTGATATTTCTACTTAGGGTAGGTTGGCGAACCAGTTCGCAAACCAAAGATATCCGAGTTTTGACCCGGCACAAACCCTAGTGTGTCTCACTCATGCATATGAAGTAAAGGGAGGCTCAAACACATTTTGAACTTGGTATGAGCTCTGGTACCTACTGATATAATAATAACATGTGTGTTATGCTTTGGTATCTATCCAAGAGTTTGATTCTTTGGTCACGTCCCAATGAACTCCACTTGATATAGCGACCCATGCCAATGTTGGATATACGGTTCTTCACCAGTCCCCAGTTTGATGAATCACTAGGGTTTCTAGTGGATACGAAAGTGCTTGATAGTTAGATAAATATTTATGTAGTGCTCGAGATTGAATCTCCATATCGATCCAATGATGCCTTAGGTGTTAGAGACATCTTTAGAGAGTCACATCGAGGTTTTGGCCGCATATGTCTTTGAAGATGCGACAAAGTTTCTATGGTGATTTTACCTCTGCTAGATATATTTACAAAGGCCCATCCGGATTTCTGTGATAAAGTATTTGTCGAGGTTGATTTTTTCCTTAGAGGTTATCATCCTAACTCGAGAGTAGTAGATATACTCCAGGACTAATAAAGTTCTGGACTCTAAGGTTAATAGAACAATGTGTTAGAGAATTGCTCGGTCGAACTCACAAGTGTTAATATCAAGCTTGTTGTCAAATTTAGTTGATCAAAACTATATATATCTAGATTTATAGTCTACAATCAGTTAAGTCTTAAAGTTTTTTTTTTTTTTGCTCAATCAATTAGTTAAGTCTCGGATAAGGATAGAAGTGTGTAGTTGAGAATCAGACATCACTGCGTTCTACCATTTAAACTATCATTCTAAAATAGCTTGGAACAATGATATGTGTCATTGATGTTACTTGGGAATGTTTCAAATTGATTTAGATAGAAATATAGAACTGCTGAAAATTTGGATACAAGACGGTATGCATACCAGTTTCACAAACTGGGAAAGCTGTTATAGGTCCGGAATCACAATACATGTACTCAGTACACGTACCAGAGTAGCTATATGTCGACATTGACTTAGTGGTACGCATACCCGGTATCTATACCACAAAAGTTCTGTGAACTCGTGAACCTAGAATGTTACGAATACCTAGTATGCATACCGAGAAAGAATTATTGTGGTATCCATACCCGGTACGCAAACCGGAAAATTTCTGTATGTTTCAGAACTTAGATTTGTCTAAAGGGAACATATACCCGGTACATGTGCCATGACAAATATAGTCACGAACAAGGTTGAGTACACATACTTACCCTGTTAAATATTTTCAAATGCATATAAAATTATTTATGTGAGATAATTAGCATTTGAATAAATCTCTAAGAACACTATATAGACATGATTAATCACATTATAACTTATGGTTGTAACTCAAACTTAAAGTCTTAAGTTTTTATGAAAATAATCAAGCTTATAGTTCAATCGGCTAGTTTCGGCTAACCGTTTATGAACAATGTCTCTATACACGGTTCGGTCACGGTTCATCCTAACCAGAGTGTATATCTTGATATGTCAATCATATTTCAAAGATTCATCTAACTATGGATATTGTTTTCATGGTCCTAAAGCTATCTTAGCTTAAACCTAATTCAACATATACTTTGAAAGTCTATAAAAGGGGAATCTCAAGCAACTGGGATCTTTGAATCCCGACACTATCTTTGTGTGTATTAGTTCAACTAGAGTCGTCCTCTCCTTCAAACCCTTTTAGGGTTTAGCGACTAAAAAGACTTCATAAGGATTCGTAAAGCCAGATCCAACTATCTTTTATCTTGATATTTCGAGTATTCTGATCTTGTTTGATTGTTGATCTTGATCCATCATTCAAGATAGATATAAATTGCAAAGTTCTCTTCGTATCAGACTTTGTGATTCCACAAGTTTAATACTTGTGAGGTGAATAATAATCTAGGATGCTCTTCGGGAAGCATAAGTCCGTATTTTGAGGTTATCTAGACTTTGTCTATTGCTATCAATTTCCAGTCTCACCTTGATCTACGACCAAAAAGGAAATAACCATATAGGCTTATCTGTGGGAGGTAGATTGGTTTAAAGTCTCCAATTGAGTTGAAACAACTCTTAGGATGTAAAGGACGTCAGCTAAGGGAATCAATTGTGCGGAGTCCTGCTGGGATTCAAGATGCGTAAGGAGCGAGACTGTAACTGAATTGTTGTGAGGGTTTAATTCGGTCTCAACTACATTCAATTCCGAAGTTAATTAGTAGTAGGCTAGTGTCTGTATTGGCATAATACAATTTGGAGTTCAATCTGGACTAGGTCCCAAGGTTTTTCTGTATTTACGGTTTCCTCGTTAATAAAATTTCTGGTGTCCGTGTTATATCTTTTCCGCATTATATTGTTTATCTTTATAATTGAAATATCAGTTGTACGTAAATCAATCAAAGTAGATACATCCATCCTTGTTTGTTGGATACGACTTGATTGATTCTTGAATATTGATCTTTGGAATCGTCCAAGTACTCTCAGACGTAAATCAGGTTCACGGACTTGTCTCTGTAAACTTTCTGATTGTGGTAGAAAGAGATATAACTTTAAATATTATTCCTTGATTGAGATTCATTAAGTTGAACTCTCAGATTTGTATTTAAGTTTGTCCATACAGGTTTCCTAATAAAAAGTTGGTGGTGTATTTTGGTACCCACGCATTTTCACAATGGATACACATTAGGGTTAGCAGAATAATTAATTTGCGTTATCTTTTTGATGAGAGAGTTCTCCGAAAATCCACTAGGTACATATTCACATGGGGAAGTCGTGTCACAACTTTTCTTTCATTTACTCTATGAACTCTTAGATGACATTTAAAGTCCACCATTGAGATGGTCTTCCTGGAAAAAAAAAATCTTTGATAAGAAATACCGGATGAGAGCCTTGTGGAGGAGTAGCAGACGACTTAAGTGTTGAGAATTACGGTATTGAATCTTTCTCATATGTACTTCACTGATGGTATCTGATTGTGGAGTAGTGAAGTGTTTATCATAATGCTTGTCCTCACGAATATCATCACAAAGAATTCATTTTTCCTTAAGAGGTTTTGGCTCTATCGAAAAGATCAGGCATTGAGGAAGTAAATTGCTTAACAACTTTATGAAGTCTTGAAAATGTCTGAAGATAAAAATTTCCAAATAGATATATGTAAACAAGAAGCATGTCATTGATGCAGATATATACTAAGTGTGACTCTATTGTGTTTCATTCGTGACCATCTAGGGTTTTGGTTCCTCTAAGTGTGACACAATGTATCTCTATTGAATATGATGATTTGTGATAGTAGAGTGGATCTGCAATGTTTTTCCTCGGGTCACGAATTTGTATGAGCCTCTCTAAGAGTTATCTACCTTTAATTTGTAAAACATGAATCTAATGGAAAGGAATGAGGCCAATCGTACCAAGAAAGAAAGAGTTATGTGCGGAATAGTTAAGTGAGTAAAATTTCAGGTCGAGGAGTACTCGACCTAGCCATATTTTAGAGAAATTTTGGTGAAAAAACTATGAGTTTCCACCATCGTCGCTGAGAATAATGAACCCAATTGGATGCTTGCTTATTTGTTTATCACGTTCTTCATGAACATCATCTTCACCAGTAAGGGTAATTGCAGAATGGCCCGCATTCGTTTTATTCTTAGGAGTTGCAGTACTCATAATTCTCTAGTAACTGTGTAAACTTGATTTATTTTTGATGATTTAACCCTATTGATCATTCTGCAAGCATCTTAAGATGAACCAGGACGTCGATATGAGTTTTTGCAAGATTATATTAAGTCTCTCAGAGGTTGTCTTGGCTCTTAACAAACTTTTTCAAGGGTTAATAGTGGAATTTCTTAAATTTGGGTCACTATGATGTTTTTGATATAAATATTGGTATTTGAAGGCTTTAGTTCCTACCTGGTAGTGACTATGATCACAATCTATAATTATGACTCAGTGGATAACCTTCCACAATGTCGCCAAAATGTGGATACCTAAACTTGGTTGAAAAGATAAAATTGAGATTTGGGGTTTTGAGTGTGAGTTGCAAGATATTAAGCATGAACAATCTTTCCCTAAACAAATGAAAATTGTCGTTCAAAGACTTTCCCAGTCATATGAGATAGATAAATGGATGGTCTTAGGGAGGAAAGCATATAAGAGAGAGATGAGAGTAATTCTAATTGTAGAAGAATGTTGTGAGATATGTTGTTTTGTAGCTAAGTTGTTATGTTTAAAATGATCGATTATTGGTCTATTTATAGCTACAAAACCTTGATTTCGGGTCAATGAGGAAAATATGAAATAACGTGAGGAACACTCTTGTTGTAGTTAAAAATATTTTCTAAGCATGACTGAGCTTATCCCTTGATTCCCGGAACCTCCTCGACTGACTGCTCTCTTTGGTGGTGAGAAATACAGCTGGGTGTTTTCCACAATGTCGTAGACCACCATACCAAAACCCTAAATACATCCCCAAACTTGTGTGACTGAGTCATCCTTCGTGATGATGTGTTGGTAGAGTAGCAATACACTCTTTAGAAAATACTGGTTGGCATATAGGATTATCCCCTGATTTGTATATTATGACTAATTTGAGTAATATGGAACGCTATGGCTAGTCTGAATCAAACGAGAAATACAAATGGATATATCATACGTGTCGTACACCGCTTGACCAAAACCCTTAAGATATCCCCGTATCTGTGTGTCTGAGTCATCCTTTGTGATGATGTGTTGGTAAAAATACTCTATGTAGCAGATATTGGCTGAGATAGAGAAATATTTCTTTATTTGTGCGTTATGACTAGTCTGGTTCATGTGGAGAGCACAAGATAACAAGAGGATTGTGTGTGTTGCAATAGAGGAGCTGAGGTTGATTCTCAACTTAGCATGGCATGTCGGACGAACTTTTCTACTGATTTTTTTCTGATGAATGTGAAAGACTTGAGACCCATGCTGAGGATGATGCTTTATGTTCGAGGCTTAGTACCCTTGAATTAAATAAGGGTGGCAATGAATATCCAAAACATTCTAAATCCGGTTAAACGTATACCAAAAAATTATCTGAAATTTTTATCCGCATACGGATATCAAAATTTATTATCAGATAATATAAGATTTTCGTTACAGATACGAATGTGACGTTATTCATATCCAAAAATATCTGATACGAAAAAATATATTTATTATATATGTGATGATTCATCTTCTATGTTTAATTTCTCTTTTCCTTACCTTTTTCAAAAACAAAATTAAATTCTTAAAGAAATTGCATGTTTTTTTCCTTTATCCTAGTATATAATTGTTATATGTATAACTGATTTTTATACTAAAAATAATAATTTAACTAATTTATGTATAATAATAATTGTTATATGTATAATAATAATTGTTCAATTAATGTAGTAGTATGTCGTTGGAGCTTAGCTTGTTAGGCTTCCAACTAGTTTCATGTAATAATCGTTATCCAATTTAACTAATTATTTTGTAATATTTTTAAATAGGGAATTATCTGATATCCGAAAAATAATTTGGATATGGATTCAGATGGGACATATTGATATCCGTCTGGATAAAATCGAATATGGATAACTTGAATTTCAGATATAAATGTAGATATTACATTCAAATGTATTTATCGTCGCCCTTACCTGAATATCATGTATGTACGAGATAAAGATGTGTTCGTTGGGTTCAAGGTTCATGCTCATGAGGCATATGTCTTATGGAGTCAGATGGGATATGCTCATGAGGTATATGTCTTATGGAGTCAGCTGACATGCTCATGAGACTGAGAGTGATGCATGTATGTATGCATGAGGCTGCCTCTTTTTTATATGACACTATGAAACAATTGAATTGACTAGTGTATCTCACGGGGATGTTATTAGGAATCAGTTATGAATCGTGTTCATGTGTGGAAAAGACATGGCCAATGTATCTTGTGGGGATGTACTATGAGTCAGTTGCGGGGATCGTTAGACCCGAGTCTCTATCATGGGGACAAGAGATAAGTCTTGCTCAGGAGGATGACAACTGAGTCTCTCTCATGAGGCCAACTGAGTCTCGGTCATGAGGCTGAGAGTTGAGTCTTAAGAGGCCAAACAGAGTCTCGCCCATAAGGCCGATAGTTGAGTCTTGGGCATACGAGTTTAAGTTTTGCAATGATAATCAAACCAAATCTTAAAAAGACCATTATTCTTTTGTCAAAAAACTCACCATCTATATCATGTTTCTGCAATAAACATTGATTCAAGAACATGTTAGAAACTCAAGTCAGGTTCCCCGTTCTAACCTCAAAATTGTTTGTTTGTGCAAATTGTTAGAGCACTGCTCGGTCGAACTCGCAAGCGTTTCTATCTCAATCTTGTTTGTCAAGTTTAGGTGATCAAAACTATAAGTCTTGATTTCTAGTCTACTTATAACTGTGTCTCGGATTAGGATAAAATGTGTAGTTTATCTTTAGACTTCACCGCGTCCATCGATTGAAGACGAAGATTTACTAAGGAGAGCTTGGAGGAACTTCATCAACAAAAGGTATGTGGAGACTAAAACTTATCTATCACTCAGAAGTCTATTCTATTATATCTCCTATTAAGACTAAGTCGTATAGCTATATAGACTTTTACATTATACACATTTGATATTTCGAGCTGAGTTTAACTCGCTTATATCTTTCTCGAAATATGTGTTGGAAACTTTTATCTTTAGCTACGTTCATCATTATTCTTGACGAGTTTAGTTGGAAACAATTTATTTGTTGAAAACTAAATAATAAGTCAAAAGATGATCATGTGAAAATTGCCTTGAAACATCTTACATGATTTTTGTGAGACTGTCATTTCATGTCGACTCGGAATGTTTCGTATTGATCAGTCGATCACTTGAAAATTACTTATAATCTTATAGTTTGTGTAAGACATCTATTGTCGTCTTCTAAGGATGTTGTAATGATTGCAATGGGAGTTTTAAACAATTAACCATTGTCTGGATATAGCACAGTATGCATAGTTGTGGTATGATTCAGATCCGGAAATGAAGTTTGCATATTAGTATGCGAATGGTTTTAACTGTTAAACTCCGGGAACCAAGTTTGCATACCAGTATGCGAACGGTTCTACCTAAGTTAGGTACGGAACAACAGGATGCATACCGGTTTGCGAACTGTCGGACATGACCAAAGTCCGGAACTTAAGTTTACATACCCATTTGCAAACTGAGTTGGTTAAAGTTCTAAAATTGGTTAAGTATTAGTCCATGCTCATGAAAAAATACATTTATAAATTAATCCGTGGCTAAATTTTCATGAATTGATTCTCTTGAATCAATCCGATTTTGTTTCAATTGTGTCTTGTATACTTCTATGAGGATATAACCAATTGAACAACTCTATGAGTAACACAATTATATTCATTTGATTATCATTTGATATAGAAGTGTTAGATGAATGTGGTTAATACAAAAGTGTTCATATGGCTAACTTCGGTTAACTATTGTTGAGCCAACTCAATATACACGTTTAGGTACGGTTACCCATATCTAAATGAAGGTATATATCATTTGTGTGTGACAAGCTAAGACCATCTAACGGTGGAGAGATATTTCTTTGGTTTTAAGCAAACTTAGCTTGAATCTTAAATCAGGTTTTCATCTAACGGTGAATATTGATTGCTTTGTTTCTAAGCTATCAAACCTTGATTTGAAGACTATATAAGGGAGAACTCTAGCAACTGGAAAACCTAATCCCCACACTTCTGTGTGATAATAATTGCGTACTAGAGTCGATTCTCCTTTAACTTAGGTTTTTCCTAAAACCATTATAGGTTGACGACTTGAAGACTTCATTGGGATTTTGAAGCCAGACCCAACAATTTTCTCTATAGTTGCGTGTTCTGATCTTACTTTTTCTATCGTATTGAGTACTATCGTCTCTAAGATTGGATCGATATTTATCTCTGATGGGTATGATATAAAAAGTAATCACAAAGCTCTTCGTCTCATTCTTTGTTATTCCACAATAAGTTCTTCTACTAAGTACTACCATATAGTTAAGTTATTGTGAGGTGATTGATATTTCTAGGCTTTTTTTCGAGAATATAAGACCGGATTATCATTTGGTTCTTGTTCACCTTGATTTATCAAAAGACGGAACAAAAACTTCGTAGGTATTTCTGTGGGAAACAGATCTATCTACTAGAATAAACTTTTCTGTGGGAGATAGATTTGTTTATAAAGTCTTCGACTTTGGGTCGTAGCAACTCTTAGTTGTGGGTGAGATCAGCTAAGGGAATCAAGTGCGTAGAGTTCTGCTGGGATTCAGAGGCGTAAGGAACACGATTGTACCTTAATCGGTGTAATACTTGGTTAAGGGGCAACTACATTCCAGTCCGTAGTTAAATTGTAGTAGGATAGTGTCTATAGCGGCTTAATACAGTGTGGTGTTAAAATCTGGACTAGGTCCGGGGTTTTTTCTGCATTTGCAGTTTCCTCGTTAACAAAACTTCTGGTATCTGTGTTATTTCTTTTCGGCATTATATTTGTTTGCATAATTGAAATATCACAGGTTGTGTGTAATTCAATCAATCGGTAAATCCAACCTTTGGTTGTTCATTGAAATTGATTAACACTTGAACATAGGTCTTTGGTACCATTCAAGTTATTATCATATCAATCAGGATCACAAATCTCCATCTGTTCGATTGCAGATTGCATTGAGAAATTGAGATATAACTCTTGGATATATTTCCTTGATTGAGTATGACTGTCTAGTTGATTCTCTTGGAATTATATTGGAGGTGGTCCATACAGATTGGTGAACGAAATATTGGGTGTGGTTGTTAGACCCCCGCTTTTTCACAAATATTTCCATATATAGACTTATAAAAAAGTTTACTCCTATAGATAACGTCCTGCACTGTCCATCAGTGGTACATACCAGCATAGATGTCGTTCTTTTCTCCTTCCAATATAAACTTCTTTTGTCTTACATGAAACTTGAAATGTTTGTTGATTGTAACACCATAAGGTTGGCATGTAGGATGGATAGAAGGAGATGAAGTACCATTTAGAACACCATCTACTAACCTTATTGTCATGAAATTCTTACATCTTGAAAACCTTGTCCATGCCTCATCGAAGTCTTTTATTAGATTAGAAGACGAAAATCACCATGGGAACGGTTCCATGTATATAACACGTATAATTGTACACGGATCATTGATTCATTATGTGACAAATTAGTAATTCTACAAAATAATTGTATTCACATGATCACCATTATTTATTTTTTTACAATGAGTCAATGTAGTCTTCTACAATACGATGAACAGCCAAAATTATGTGATGAAAAAAATAAGTTTATCCATTGAAACACATAGAGATAGGGTGTTATGCATGTGGCTATCACCATTAAATCTAAAGAACTATATTAATGTGGTTCCAAATAGTCGAATGGATGAATGTCTGGGTGCAACACAATGTATTTGATATCAGTCAACACTGACCTTGTAATGACCCGGTACTCCACTGATACTGTCCCCACTTAGCTACTGCGGTTATCTGGCAATGTGGGATTTTCAATGGGCCCTGCTATATATGCTCACCCAGCAGCATCTTCCCGGGAGGTCACCCATTCCTGGATTACTCCTGCCCGAGCATGCTTAATTGTAAAGATTAAAGATTTTTGCCAACTTTGGAACCAATTGTGTTGAAAATGCCGCAGTGTAAGGAACAGACAAACCATTACACATATTTCATTCATCGAACTCGACCTGCCAAATCGGGTGTTACAAATCTAATTTCTAAAGGAGTATCAAGGAAATGAAAATATCATCGATGTTCCTTGATCCATTGTCACAATAAGAATATCTAGTTTAGCATATCTTTGAAAATGATATAAGCCATCTTTTGATGGAGCTAAAATAAAATAGTAACAAAAAATTGAAAATTCACAGTTACAGACTGTTGTCGTAAATGGTAATACCAAAAGAAGCAATGACTACATTCAAATACTAAGAAGACAAATTTCTCATGCTATATTGAAATATGATGCCTGAGAGGACCAAAGAAATAACAATATTTTTTTTAGAGATTTAGGTGTGTCATCCTTGTGCAATGAAAATCTTCTCCCTGTCATTCCAATTTATTGGATGTCCCCGAGGGACAAGCTCATGTAGAAGCTATTCGTATTTAAGTAGATTTTTGTCTCATAAACTGGGGGATGTTGGACTAATCCAACAAACCAAATTAAATTTTAATATTTAAACACGCTAGTCAAAGTTTCAGGATCTCCTTTCTTAGAAGTCACCAGTTCGATAATTTTTAGTCACAACTAGTAGCTTCCTGTCAAGGAATTTCTGAAACTGGTGATAAATCTTTCCAACATCCATTCATAAACCTCAATATACATAAGCTTGGGTATCTATGTGTAGATAACGTCCTGCACTGTCCATCAGTGATACATACCGGCATAGATGTCGTTCTTTTCTCCTTCCAATATAAACTTCTTTTGTCTTACATGAAACTTGAAATGTTTGTTGATAGTAACACCATAAGGTTGGCATGTAGGATGGATAGAAGGAGATGAAGTACCATTTAGAACACCATCTACTGACCTTATTGTCATGAAATTCTTACATCTTGAAAACCTTGTCCATGCCTCATCGAAGTATTTTATTAGACTAGAAGACGAAAATCACCATGGGAACGGTTCCATGTATATAACAAGTACAATTGTACACGGATCATTGATTCATTATGTGACAAATTAGTAATTCTACAAAATAATTGTATTCACATGATCACCATTATTATTTTTTTTACAATGAGTCAATGTAGTCTTCTACAATACGATCAACAACCGAAATTATGTGATGAAAAAAATAAGTTAATCCATTGAAACACATAGAGATAGGGTGTTATACATGTGGCTATCACCATTAAATCTAAAGAACTATATTAATATGGTTCCAAATAGTCGAATGGATGAATGTCTGGGTGCAACACAATGTATTTGATATCAGTCAACACTAACCTTGTAATGACCCGATACTCCACTGATACTGTCCCCACTTAGCTACTGCGGTTATCTGGCAATGTGGGATTTTCAATGGGCCCTGCTATATATGCTCATCCAGCAGCTTCTCGGGAGGTCACCCATCCCTGGATTACTCCTGCCCGAGCATGCTTAATTGTAAAGATTTTTGCCAACTTTGGAACCAATTGTGTTGAAAAAGCCGCAGTGTAAGGAAAAGAAAAACCATTACACATATACCATTCATCGAACTCGACCTGCCAAATCGGGTGTTACAAATCTAATTTCTAAAGAAGTATTAAGGAAATGAAAATATCATCGATGTTCCTTGATCCATTGTCACAATAAGAATATCTAGTTTAGTATATTTTTGAAAATGATATAAGCCATATTTTGATGGAGCTAAAATAAAATAATAACAAATAATTGAAAATTCACAGTTGCAGACTGTTGTCGTAAATGGTAATACCAAAAGAAGCAATGACTACATTCAAATACTAAGAAGACAAGTTTCTCATGCGTATATTGAAATATGATGCCTGAGAGGACCAAAGAAATAACAATATTTTTTTTTAGAGATTTAGGTGTGTCATCCTTGTGCAATGAAAATCTTCTCCCTGTCATTCCAATTTGTTGGATGTCCCCGAAGGGACAAGATCATGTAGAAGCTATTCATTTTTAAGTAGATTTTGTTTCATAAACTGGGGGATGCTGGACTAATCGAACAAACCAAATTAAATGTTAATATCTAAACACACTAGTCAAAGTTTCAGGATCTCCTTTCTCAGAAGTCACCAGTTCGATAATCTTTAGTCACAGCTATTAGCTTCCTGTCAAGGAATTTCTGAAACTGGTGATAAATCTTTCCAACATCCATTCATACACCTCAATACGAATAAGCATGCGTATCCACCTATAGATAACGTCCTGCACTGTCCATCAGTGATACATACCAGCATAGATGTCGTTCTTTTCTCCTTCCAATATAAACTTCTTTTGTCTTACATGAAACTTGAAATGTTTGTTGATAGTAACACCATAAGGTTGGCATGTAGGATGGATAGAAGGAGATGAAGTACCATTTGGAACACCATCTACTAACCTTATTGTCATGAAATTCTTACATCTTGAAAACCTTGTCCATGCCTCATCGAAGTCTTTTATTAGACTAGAAGACGAAAATCACCATGGGAACGGTTCCATGTATATAACAAGTACAATTGTACACGGATCGTTGATTCATTATGTGACACATTAGTAATTCTACAAAATAATTGTATTCATATGATCACCATTATTATTTTTTTACAATGAGTCAATGTAGTCTTCTACAATACGATCAACAACCAAAATTGTGTGATGAAAAAAATAAGTTAATCCACTGAAAAACATAGAGATAGGGTGTTATACATGTGTTTATCACCATTAAATCTAAAGAACTATATTAATGTGGTACCAAATAGTCGAATGGATGAATGTCTGGGTGCAACACAGTGTATTAGATATCAGTCAACACTGACCTTGTAATGACCCGATACTCCACTGATACTGTCCCCACTTAGATACTGCGGTTATCAGGCAATGTGGTATTTTCAATGGGCCATGCTATATATGCTCATCCAGCAGCAGCTTCCCGGGAGGTCACTCATTCCTGGATTACTCCTGCCCGAGCATGCTTAATTGTAAAGATTTTTGCCAACTTTGGAACCAATTATGTTGAAAATTCCGCAGTGTAAGGAACAAACAAACCATTACACATATTTCATTCATCGAACTCGACCTGCCAAATCGGGTGTTACAAATCTAATTTCTAAAAGAGTATCAAGGAAATGAAAATATCATCGATGTTCCTTGATCCATTGTCACAATAAGAATATCTAGTTTAGTATATCTTTGAAAATGATATAAGCCATCTTTTAATGGAGCTAAAATAAAATAATAACAAACAATTGAAAGTTCACAGTTGCAGACTGTTGTCGTAAATGATAATACCAAAAGAAGCAATGACTACATTCAAATAATAAGAAGACAAGTTTCTCATGTAGAAGCTATTCATATTTAAGTAGATTTTTGTTTCATAAACTGTTGTTGGATGCTGGTCTAATCCAACAAACCAAATTAAATGTTAATATCTAAACACGCTAGTCAAAGTTTCAGGATCTCCTTTCTCAGAAGTCACCAGTTCGATAATCTTTAGTCACAGCTAGTAGCTTCCTGTCAAGGAATTTCTGAAACTGATGATAAATCTTTCCAAAATCCATTCATAAACCTCAATATGCATAAGCGTGCGTATCCACCTATAGATAACGTCTTGCACTGTCCATCAGTGATATATACCAGCATAGATGTCGTTATTTTCTCCTTCCAATGTAAACTTCTTTTGTCTTACATGAAACTTGAAATGTTTGTTGATAGTAACACCATAAGGTTGGCATGTAGGATGGATAGAAGGAGATGAAGTACCATTCAGAACACCATCTACTAAACTTATTCTCATGAAATTCTTACATCTTGAAAACCTTGTCCATGCCTCATCGAAGTCTTTTATTAGACTAGAAGACGAAAATCACCATGGGAACGGTTCCATATATATAACAAGTACAATTGTATACGGATCGTTGATTCATTATGTGATACATTAGTAATTCTACAAAATAATTATATTCACATGATCATCATTATTATTTTTTTAAAATGAGTCAATGTAGTCTTCTACAATACGATCAACAACCAAAATTATGTGATGAAAAAAATAAGTTAATCCATTGAAACACATAGAGATATGGTGTTATACATGTGGCTATCACCATTAAATCTAAAGAACTATATTAATGTGGTACCAAATAGTGAAAGTGATGAATGTATGGGTGCAACACAGTGTATTTGATATCAGTCAACACTCACCTTGTAATGACCCGATACTCCACTGATACTGTCCCCACTTAGCTACTGCGGTTATCAGGAAATGTGGGATTTTTAGTGGGCCATGCGATATATGCTCATCCAGCAACAACTTCCCGGGAGGTCACCCATTCCTAGATTACTCCTGCCCGAGCATGCTTAATTGTAAAGATTTTTGCCAACTTTGAAACCAATTATGTTGAAAATGCCGCAGTGTAAGGAACATACAAACCATTACACATATTCCATTCATCTAACTCGACCTGCCAAATCGGGTGTTACAAATCTAATTTCTAAAGGAGTATCAAGGAAATGAAAATATCATCGATGTTCCTTGATCCATTGTCACAATAAGAATATCTAGTTTAGTATATCTTTGAAAATGATATAAGCCATCTTTTGATGGAGCTAAAATAAAATAATAACAAACAATTGAAAATTCACAGTTGCAGACTGTTGTCGTAAATGGTAATACAAAAAAAAGCAATGACTACATTCAATTACTAAGAAGACAAGTTTCTCATGTGTATATTGAAATATGATGCCTGAGAGGACCAAGGAAATAATAATACTTTGTTTAGAGATTTAGGTGTTTCATCCTTGTGCAATGAAAATCTTCTCCCTGTCATTCCAATTTGTTGGATGTCCCCGAAGGGACAAGCTCATGTAGAAGCTATTCATATTTAAGTAGATTTTTGTTTCATAAACTGGGGGATGTTGGACTAACCCAGTAAACCAAATTAAATTTTAATATCTAAACACGCTAGTCAAAGTTTCAGGATCTCCTTTCTCAGAAGTCACCAGTTCGATAATCTATAGTCACAGCTAGTAGCTTCCTGTCAAGGAATTTCTGAATCTGGTGATAAATCTTTCCAACATCCATTCATAAACCTCAATATGCATAAGCGTGGTATCCCCCCCACCCTCCACCACCCCACTCTTTTGATACAGTTAAAATATTTTCTAAACACGTGGGGATACCAAAATACACCACCAACTTTTTCTTAGGAAACCTGTATGGACTAAACTGAACTACAATTCTGAGAGTTCAACCTAATGAATCTCAATCAGGAATTATATGGAGAGAATATATCTTTTTGTCTCACAATAAAATTATAAAAACAGATAAGTCTGTGAACCTGATTATTCCGTGAGAGTACTTGGACGATTCCGAAGATCAATATCCAAGATTAATCAAGTCATGTCCAACAAACAAAGATGGATATGTATGTACTTTGATTGATTTACGTACAACCTATAATATTTCAATTATAAAGATAAACAATATAATATAGAAATAGAAATAATATAAACACCAGAAATTTTGTTAACGAGGAAACCGAAAATGCAGAAAAACCCCCGGACCTAGTCCAGATTTGAACCCCAAACTGTATTAAGTCGCTACAGACTCTAGCCTACTATCAAAACTTCGGACTGGAATGTAGTTGAGACTGAATCTACCATCACGGAGATTCAGTTACAGTCACGCTCATTAATCCTCTTCAATCCCAACATGACTCCACGCAATTGATTTCCTTAGCTGACGTCCTTTACAGCTTAAGAGTTGCTTCAACTCAATTGAAGATTTTAAACCAATCTTCCTCCCACTGATAATCCTATATGTGATTTCCTTTCTAATCAAAGATCAACGTGAGGTAGGAAATCAATTGCAATAGACAAAGTCTAGCAAACCTCAAAATCCGGTCTTATGACTCCTGAAAAGCATCCTAGATTATTATTCAACCCACAAGTAGAAACTTGTGGAATCACAAAGTTTGAGACGAAGAAACTTTGTAATTTCTATCTATCTTGTTTGTTGTAGTAAGTCTCAACAATCAAAACAAGATCAGAATACACGAAATATCAAGATAAGGATAGTTGGACGTGGCTTCACGAATCCCTATATGAAGTCTTTTTAGTCACTAAACCTAAAAAGTTTTAAAGGAGAGGACGATTCTAGTTTACAACAAGGACACACAAGAATGCTGTCAAGGACTCAAAGATCCCAGTTGCTTGAGGTTCTCCTTATAAAGACTTTCAAGATCAAGGTTTCTTTAGATTTAAGCTAAGGTAGCTTTGGAATCAAACAAATCAATAATCATCGTTAGATGAAAAACTTGACTTGAGATTAACATAGAAGAATATACACTCTGGTTAAGCTTAACCATAACCGAACCGTGTACAATGACATGTTCACGAAGATTAGCCGAAACTAGCCAATTAAACGATAAGCTTAATCATTTTCATATAGCACTTTAAGACTTTAACCTTGAGTCACAAATGTAATCAAACATGTCTAGATAGTGTTTTGAGAGAGTTGTTCAAATGCCAATTATCTCATATAAATAATTCTGATGCATATGAAAATATTCGACAGTAAGTACGTGTATTATACCTGTTCGTGAATATTTTTGTCATGTTACGTGTACCGAGTATGTGTACCCTTAATACAAAAACGGGTTGAGGAACTCACAAAACTTTTATGGTTTGCATACTGGGTATGCGTACATTTTCAGTTTGGAAACCAACAACTCATTTCCGGTTTGCATACTAGGTATGCGTACCTTCCTAGTTCAGGAGTCGACAGACTTTTTATGGTATGGATATCGGGCATGCGTACCAAAAAGTCGTTGCCGAACTATAGATACATCGGTACGTGTACTGGGTACATGTACTGCGGCTCTGGACTTATAACAGTTCACCTAGTATGTGATATGGTATGCATACTGTCATGTATCCAGATTTATAGTAGTTTTATGTCTATCTAATAATCGATTTGAAACATTCCCGAATAACATCAATGATACATATCATTGTTTCAGGCTATTTTCAAATGGTTAAATCTTGAATCATGATTAGGTCATAAACAATAAATTGTTCTTAACCAAATTCTTAAAGTATGAACAAATGTTGTTAAGCTTAGCATATTTCGAGAACGATGTTCAAGATAAACTTGACTCGAAATTTCTGTTATGCATGTAATGTCTAATTTAGTAATGCGACAATGTCTCATAAATAGAAAGGTAAAAACTTGAGAAATAGGTAGTTCAGTCTTTAATTACCTTTTGTTGAAGAAATTCTCCAAAAGCTTCGATTGATCTTCGCCTTCAAACGGTAGAATTTAATGATGTCCTGTACTCAACTACACTCTTCTATCCTAATCCGGGACTTGACCAAATGTAGACTAAAAATCAAGATATAGTTTTGACAACTAAATTTGATAACAAGCTTGAAATAACAACACGACCGAGCAATGTTCTAATAATTTCAAAAGTATATTAGACTAGATAGAGTATCATATTACATATGAAGTAGGGTTCAACAGGATTTCACAAGGGTACAATATCAGAATCTTAACTAACGACACCACTTTAGATTTGAGTTAAGATAAATTCTTTTTTCCTATGACTTGAATCCATGTTACTTGTATAAAACAAACATCTCACTTGTTCCAACGACGCGAATAAAAATGAAACTTGTTAATTATTTGCCTTTAGTATAGTCACGGTAAGAATCCCAAGTTCGTACTTGTTTCAAAGGCATCAACTCTCCAAATAGCCTTGACTGTACGTATAAATGGGTGAAGGAAGAAAGACGTACGTTTAGATAAAGATTAATGACCCATTTAAAAATCTCCTCGCTACACAAATAATATGAGAGAGTTAAAGGTAAGACGAATCTAGATGTATTGAATGACAAAAAATATCTCGTTGATATGATCGCCTTCTGAGACTAAACATGCCCCTTGAGTGCCTAAACCTAGCTTCAAATTACAACATATATATATTACAACCATTCTCCTTCCCAATATTTATTGAGACTCATAGGCCCACTTTTATCACCAATGAGTACAAGCCAACCCACATTACTGACTAACGGTACTGCCTAGCTAGTAAATTCGCGAATTAGCTATGAAGGATTCATAATCCTTCATTTCAACCCAAATTCCGAACATGAGATGCACATTATATGGGTTTCATGAATAATGCGCGAATTACTCGGAAACGCGAATAATCTGACGACTTTAATCAGCCACATGTCCAATCATTTGACTCGACCTGCATTAAATAACGTGACGATTTGGACCCAGTTTTCTACCGATCCAAGAAATGAGTGTGGGGTTTATTGAACCTCCGACTAGTAAGCAAGAGTGTTAACCATTGGGCTGCAACAATAGCGATTGACAATTATTCTCATAATACAATTATATTATAGTTTTATCATATTTTTTATATGACTATATGTTTAAATGGTTTATTAAGTTTAATTTAATGTAGCCGAGTTTTGAGCGTAGGATTTATATCCATAATACGAATTATATACGTACGTATGTTATTCCGTATTACTTCCGAATCACGAACAATTAACCATATTTTTGACCAAATTATACTTTTACGAATCTATATAATACTCGTACGGTTTCCATTATGTACTATGCCGAATTGCAAGATAGGGTCCAGTGTACACCATCAGGTGACTATGGCCACACAAAACCGCGAAGCCAAACATAAACTAAAACCAAACTAAACCATTAATCAAACGACTCTTATGGGTTTAGCTTACGTAAACTGTTAAATCTTGGTTTGGTTCTGGTGGAACCCTAAAGCCATTCGTTAAATCGATTAATAACAACCCTGGATGTGATGAATATGAACCATCGAACCTAACCATATATCTAGTTAGTCAATTATTCTTCGGTCTTGTACTCTTATCTCTGCAACAGAAGCTTTAAGCTCTAATGGCGGATTAGTTACTCTTAATCCTAAACGCTCATTAAAAATATAAACTCTCATCATAAAACTGAACTTAAAAGAAAGTTGATTTCCTTTATTATTTCTCGCTTTCTTCGTGTTATGTAATGAAATAACATACATATCGTTTTTTTTTTATTGTTTTGTTAGGGTTATATAATCAATAATTATTGACGGACATAGAAAAAAAGTAAAGAACAACCCGACGCACACAAAAATCACCCTAAAGTGCCCCCCCATTTTTCTTTGTTGGGTTGGGGAGTGGAGCACTCAAAATTTGTATCACAAATTTGAAATTAGTTTTTTTCTTTGTTTTTATTGATGTTCTTCTAGAATTGTTGTTATATATTATATGATTTTCTTTTGCTTCTTATTTTCTTGGCCCTCTCATCGTTGGTTTTCAAAATCAACGGATTTACATTGAACCAAAATTAGTTCTTTTTTATACCAAGCCATATCGAATATGGTTTGGTCACGGTTTCAAACTTTTCACAATCGTTTTCTTAACTTTGGTGTTTAGTGAGATGAGAATTATCTCTCCTCTCCTCTTCTTCATTTGTATCCATTTTTTCCATTTTCAGATAATCTCCCAAATTATTTTTATGTATTTTCGTTATGATCCAAATTAGTCTGTTGGAATTTCTCTAAATTTTTCAGATCTTCTTAACAGATTGATTTGTAGGCAGTATTTATATACATTAATACTAAAAAACGTTGTTTAATATTTATGTATTCTATTAACTGATTTCTATTTTCTTTTTTCGCGGGCTTTCTTTTCTAATGACTTATAAATGCTTGTTATATGATTGTAAAGCAGTCTATCATAGCCTTGAAGGTGTTTATGGTGCAATCGTTTTTATATATATCAATATGAGCGATTCAACCTGGAAGAACACGATTCTCCATTTTTATGAAGATCAATGGTTACTGGAACTTATCATGATGATGTTTTGTACGTATTACTCCCTCTTGGGATAATTTTTATATTAATGAAGAAAAAAGTGAAGAAAACAGTTTCTTCAAATCCTCCAAATGACCGAATCTTAATTCAGTGCCATTCTCAAAAGTCACTACTCTTTTATGTTTATCTTCTTATTATAAATGTTGGTGTATTATAATGTATTTACTATTGACATATATATATATATACATATACAAGTGGTATTTCACTTTTGATGTATATGAGATAGTTGTATCCAATTTTCTCATAACTCACATCTCCTTATGAGATGCAACGAAACCTTATGGAAGAGATAGATTTGAGAAAAATCTGGAAGTTAAGCTCGCCATTGATGTCTCCAAATCTCTCAAATTTGGAATTGAAGCCTTTTAAACACCTACTCTTTCCCATTGTCTTGAATGTGCTTATGCTCTAAATGGCATAAAATTCTGCAAGGTGCGTAGAATCCTTGATCACCCTGGCCCCCTTTGTGACACTACACAAAACCAACACCATCCCCTTCATCAAACCCTCCCAACCAGCTCCTCAACCAAGAACCCAAAGACAAAAAATTGTCCAAGCTGGAAAAGATGTTTTCTTCAGACCTTATTCTGATGCTGATGCTGCAGCTGAATTTGAAGCAAAAATGAAGAAGGCTAAACATCTATAACTAGAAAAAGCAATAGCCAATATTGCATCATCCTCTAGCAGTCCTCTCATTTTTGGAGCCCAACACAACTCTGCTGATGATCCTACCTCCCCTCATCCTGATGTTATTGCTTGTCAAATCAGAAACAAAAGACCGGATTTGATAAAGAATATCTTAGGAGCCTACAAGAAAAAGCTTCCAAAAATGAAAGATGCTGCAAGAGCCAACAATACCAAAAATACTGATAATCCTCAGCAAAATTTTGCAGCCAATAACTACTTCCAAGCTTCCCCTTCAATAAAAGCCTTTCCTTTGAATACCCTCCCCACCCTGGCCCAAATCAAAGCTAGAATGGAATCTGAAATAGCCCTGAAAAAGAAAGAGGCTTGGAAAGCTAATAAAAAGGCTCATACCTTTGAGGATCCTAGTCCAAATACTTTAATGCTCACTCTTCTAGAAGGGAAAAGAAAGAACCCTTATTGCAATGATAACAACAAGAACTCCAACTGTAGTGACACTGAACAACCAAAGAGATTCAAGGACTTGGATGAAGATTTCAACAACAACAATGGAAGCATCTCTCTGGCTAATGGTACCTTGGAAACTCCCACATCTGACAATATGGTACATTCTTATCTTCTCCTTCTCATTTCATCCTACTCCTCTTTATGTTTTATTTTCACCATTCCTTTATGTTTTTTGTATGATCAAATCACTAGAAGACCAACATCTAAGCATCCTTATGTGTCATATTTTTGGAAATTATTTACTGCACTGACTTGGAATTGTCAAGGATTAGGCACAAGGGATGCCAAAAAGTACCTAAATGACATGCTTAACAAATTAAATCCTGATTCATATTTATCTCTGAAACTAAGCAAAAACAGGAAAACTTAAAGAAAATTATGCATGAGATTAATGTCAACAACTACTGGTATGTCAATATAGGAGGGGGTAAGTGGCAATGTTGGTGGACTGTCATTGATATGGAAAAGTAATCTCATTATTGATATCATTTATTTCTCACTAAACCAATGCTATAGTCAGCCATGTCAATAGCCCCCCTTGGCTTTTCACTGGTTATTATGGCATCCCTTATGATACTGCCAGTAAGTCTGTTTCTTGGAAAATGTTGGATAAAACAACAATTACCAACCATCTCCTTTGGTTGATTCTTGGTGATTTTAACTTTATTCTTCATGACACTGAAAAATTAAGTTCTCATCCCATTGACACTTCTGAAGCTGCTTTGTTCAACAATAAAATTCTTGATCTTGATTCGGTGGATCTTGGATTTACTGGCTGCCCTTTTACTTGGTCAAACAAGAGAAAATGATTTTCTCTCACTGAACAAAGACTTGATAGAGGTTTAGCAACTGAAAGTTATCTTCTACTATATCCAAACACTACTATCTCTAATATGCTGGCCATTGGGTCAGATCATCATCCTATCATGCTCAGTTCCAATCCAAACTGGAAGAATGAAAGAATTCCCTTCAAGTTCTTTGGTCCTTGGTTGGATCAGGAGGACTGCAGGAAAATAATAGCTGATTGTTGGAGTAAATCTCTCTTTGGGTCAAGTGCTTATATCATTGCTAGAAGATTAAAAGATATCAAACTTCATATAAGAGTGTGGAATAAGGAGGTTTATGGTAACATCAATACAAACATAGAAGAATGCAAACAACACCTTCACTGGCTGCATAACAATTACTTCAGGATGAACATAGGTCAAGCTCTAGATGATGCAAGACAAAACCTTAAAAATTGGCAGGATATTGAAGAAAATTTTTGGAAGACTAAGAGTAGAGATCAAATCATCAAGTTGGGAGATCAAAACACTAGTTATTTTAACAGAGCAACTAAAAGTAAAACCAGGAGAAACAAGATTGATGCAATCCAATATGAGAAAGGGGAATGGATAACAGATTATCAAGAAGTAAGAAAGTGTTTCACCTGTCACTTCTCAAAAATGGCCACTGCTGAAACCAAAAACATGAACCCAGAAATCATCAACCTCATACCCACTTCCTTCACCACCACTGACAACAACATGCTAAATAGGACTCCAGACTATAATGAGATTAAAAATTAATTCCATTTAGCATGGCAGGTGACAAATCCCCAGGCCCTGATAGCTTCCCTCCAAACTTCTTTCAAGCAAATCGGGAGATCCTGGGAAATGACATTATAGCAATGGTGCAATATTTCTTCATTTCTGGTCACATGCTCAAAGATATGAACTTTACCTTCATCTCCCTCATCCCTAAAACTGAAAACCCCTCTTCTACAAGTCATTTCAGACCCATAAGCCTCTGTAACACAACCTACAAAATCATCTCCAAACTTTTAGCTCAAAGAATGAAACCATACCTCAACAAAATTATATCCCCATATCAATCTACTTCAATACCTGAAAGACAAATCTCTGACAATATAACCATTGCCCATGAAATCATACATACCATGAGATCCAAGAGAGGTAAGAAAAAGTGATAAGGGAAGTATGTGAATCAAAATTGATATGGCTAAAGCTTTTGACAGAGTGGACTGGAAATTCCTCATCACTATAATGAAGAAGATGGGTTTCCATGAACAGTGGTGCAATAAAATTTAGCAATGCATATCCACCACCTCATCTGCAGTTTTGATAAATGGCTCTCCAGATAAATTCTTCAAACCTTCTATAGGTATCAGACAAGATGATCCATTATCCCCTTATCTCTTTCTCTTATGCATGGAGTCTCTTTCTAGAATTCTTATTCATGCTGAAGATTTGGGTCTCATCACTGGAATCATGATTTGCAAAAATGCTCCCTTCATCAACCACCTTCTCTTTGCTGATGATTGCATGGTATTTTGCAAAGCCAATAAGATTGAAGCCCAAAATATCTTGAATATTCTAAATATTTTTGGGCAAAACTCAGGACAACTCATCAATTTCAACAAATCTGGAGTCTTCTTTAGTAAAGACATAAACCCTAAACTCATACCCACTATAAGTAATATTATGGGTGTTCAAGTACTACAGCTGGATGACAAATATCTAGGATCCCCTCTCTTCACTCACAGAAGCAAAGTTAACTCATTCAAACCTGGAGTTGACCAGTTAAAAGTCAGGCTCTCAAGCTGGAAAAATCTTCCACTAAACCAGCTAGAAGAGAAGTTCTCATTAAATCAGTCACATCAACTTCTAGTATATATCAAATGAACTGCTTCAGAATTCCAAAGCAAACCTTCCAAGATCTAAACAAACTTCAAAGAGACTTCTTCTGGGGCAAAAGCTTAGAGAATCCAAAATTTTACTACCCAAAAGCTTGGACAACAGTTTGCAATCCTAAGGAACTAGGAGGATTAGACTTCATGAATATGGAACTCTTCAACAGTTCAATGATCACCAAAATTGGTTGGAAACTAGAGAAAGACAAAGATTCTCTTTGGTTCCAATGGATGCTAAGTACATGCTTGGCAGAATGTGCTCAATATGGAACTTAAACCAAAGGATGGAGACTCCTGGATATGGAAAGGGGTTCTAGAAGGCATTAAAAATATTCAACATCACATTTCCTGGAGAATAGGCAATGGGAGAAAGATCAGAATTTGGGAGGATATCTGGATCCCAAGTATCTCAGCTAGAGTTATTAAACCATTAAACTACCCACACTTCATTGAAACTGTTGATGATATTCTTCTTCCAAGTGGCCAGTGGGATAACACCCTGATTCAAAATATCTTCAGTCCTACCATTGATCAAGCCATTCTAACTATTGTCACTCACCCTGGGGAAGAAGATAAGATTTAGTGGAATCTAGATGACATAGGAAAGTTCTCTGTCAAAAGCCTATATAAGGCCGAGATAAATAATCTCTACAGAAATGACATTATCTCTAGAAATTGGGGGGAAATATGGAATATGGATATTGCTCCAGTTATCAAAATCTTTGTCTTGAAGTGTGCACATGAAATTCTCCCCACCGATGCTAAATCTACTAGCATTCTACATTACATTGATCCCATCTGCCAGATCTGCAACAGTGGGGAAGAATCAATGACACACATGTTCCTCAATTGCCCTGCAACCACTTCTGTTTGGCAGGAAATTCTTGGTCACTATCACACTATATTTGATAATGCAACAAATTTCATTGATTGGATGAATACTTGAATACTTGGTTCCTACCAAGTGATGCAAATAAGAATAACAACTTATATGCTACTACTTGCTGGTTTATCTGGAAGGCAAGATGTGATCTGATTTTCAGAAACATCAAACCAAATGCCAGTCAAACCTCAAGATGCATTAGGCAATATCTATGCAATTATCACAAAATTCACAAGCTTCCTGATCATATCATGAATACTTTCTCTCTAATTTCTGAGGAGAATGTCCCATCTGGGGACAATAACATTACTCCATATGACACAAACCATCGCACTAGAGGAGTCTTTGACATTATCATCAAGATATGCACTTTACAAGACCCTGATAGCCAAATATTTTTCACTGCTCTAACTATGACAGACCTTGCAGGTAACCTCATTGGGACGAGAGGACATCCATGACACTCAGGTGTTGGAGGGACAACATGAGGAGCAGACCTAGCCTTCAGATGGGCCACATAAATGCAGCACACCAACGTAGAAATACAAGCTGAATCTATGGAGATCTTGGTCCGCTTCAATTGCTATACCACAATGCTATTAAAGGAAGATTTAATCTCGACTTTCATGACTCTATGTATGCTAGAGAGGATGATTACGTTTCCAAAATTAGGCCTGTTAATTTCATTTTGATTAGTATGAAAACTATTTGTAGAACCCATAACCTGGAAACTTTTGATATTGCTCTTGCTTGTAAGAACAATGTTGGCAGGACTAGTGTCAACAGTCCTCCAACTAATCTGTACTTGCCTTAGGATTCTTTTGGTCTAAGTTTTCCTATAAAAGAAAAAAAAATCCGTTAAAAAAAACCTTGGCTTGATTGGGGTATACCCGGATTAATTGGGGTATACCTAATGAGACAAAACTTGGATCATTTTGAAGTAAAACAGCACACCCCTTAACCATATATTTTCTAAATGACTAATATAACCTTGTTTAATTAACACTAAAAATCTGATTAGGTTAATTAGTTGAGTAGATTAAAACTTCTCAAATTATGAATTTGAGTCATGAAATTTTTGATTGAACTTTGGGAAGTTTTTTGATGAAAAAAATTTGTTTTGAAAAAATCTTTTGGAACGGAAATGAAAGCACACTACCCAAACACTTCTAAAGAGGGGATTGCAAAGCTGTTGTATGAAATAATACTCAAAATTAGATCAAAAATCAACACTTTCAGTTCTGAAAGTATGAAAAGTCGGCAAGGTCGACGAATGAAGATCATGCCGAATTTATTTTTTTGACACACAGGAGACGACAGAAAAAATTTATTAGTCGGCAAGGTCATCAAAAAATACCCTGTTGGCTGTTGAAAATACCCTGCTGGCTGCTGAAAATACCCTGCCGGTTGTTGAGAAAAATGTATTAGTCGGCAAGGTCTTCAAAAAATACCCTGTCGGCTGTTAAAAAAAATTAGTAGTCGGCAAGATCTTCAAAAAATACTCTGCCGGCTGTTGAAAAAATTTGTTAGTCGGCAAGATCTTCAAAAAATACCCTGCCGGCTGTTGAAAAAATTTACAGTCTCCATGACTGTTATGAAAAGTCGGCAAGATATGCATGTTAAGACCTTGCCGACTAAAACACACAGAAATCACAATTTTCGATTTTTAACCTAATATAACAATCATCACACAACACAATGATGGGTTTGAGTTTAAACATCACTTATAGTCTTCTTTTAGCCGGTAGAGTCAACAATTTTTTTGGAAAACCAAAGTTGAAGATTTTTATATGGCTTTGGTTGATGGAAGATGCAGATGAAGGAGAAGAAGAGAAGATTAAGAGTTGTTTAGTTTTTTAATTTTAGGGTTAATGAAATTAAGAAATGGACTTATTTTTAAGATTTAATTAGTTCAAGGGTATTAAAGTAAAATCACCCTTTTTTAACCTCCCCTTAGTAAGGACACTAGGTCCCCTTAAAATTGGGTATACCCCAATTAATCTGGGTATACGGAAAAAAAAAAGTAGAAATTACTGGCTAGTCCAGTTCTAGCAGACCCAGTTAATGGCTAGTCCACCCGTGGAAAAGATTTACTCTCTAGTCCAAAAACATGTTTTTGGACTAGATTATTTACTCTCTAGTCCAAAAACTTCGTGGAGACTATAAAGTGTATTTTATAAATTCCTAAAACACCCTTCCAGGTCTAATTAGTATCAACACATGTAAATGTTACTAGTAATATGTTACTACATACTAGCAGTATCAATACGGTTATATTACATATTAATATGTACTGTACTAGTAGTAACAAAAATATCTTATTGTTACTAGTAAATTATGTAACTACTTTACTATACTAAACTATTATACTAGTATACTAGTATAGTATAGTATACTAGTAAACTAGTACTAGTAGTAAAATATGTAGTATCAATACATAACAATTTTTTTTGACATGTAGTATCAATACATAACAATTTTTTTTGATATGTAGTATCAATACATAACATACTACATATCAATATGTTGTATCAATATATAACATACTACATATCAAACATACTACATATCAATATGTAGTATCAATATATAACATACTACATATCAATATATAACATATTACATATCAATATGTAGTATCAATACATAACATACTACATATCAATATATAACATACTACATGTCAATATGTAGTATCAATCCATAACATACTACATATCAATATGTAGTATCAATACATAACATATTACTACTAGTATACTACATATGTTATTACTACATACTGGTTACTACTAGTATATTACATAGTACATATGTTATTACTACATGTTACATACTAGTTACTACTAATTACTACTAGTATACTAGTTACTACATATGTGATATGTAGTAACATATGTATTATTATACGTAACGTTATATATTAGGGTTAGTAGGGTAATTTTACTCTTTTCAAAACTTTTTTGGACTAGGGAGTAAATATTTTTTGGCGCTGGACTAGCCAGTAACCCGGGTCGGGTTTTCTGGACTAAACAGTAAATCCCTCAAAAAAAAAAAAAAAAAAAACATCTCCTAAAAGAAGAAAAAAAAAAAAGTAAAAAAAATAAACCGGGTGTTTAGTCAAAAAGTGTACCAAACCGCACTCACAAAGTCTGAACCTTTTAGCTTCCGACACGTACCACTAGTAAACGGTGTTGTGTTGCTACCGCCAGTTGTAACCAAATAACAAAATCCCGTTACGAAACCTAACACGTGTCGAGAACCCATCAAACAAATGGACTGTGCCTCCTGTCCCGTTTCAGTCATCAAAACAGTACCTACTATATGTACTGCTCCACTGATACAATAATAATGATGCTCTGCTCTTCTCTTCCTTAAATTAAATTTATCCGGTGAGACTCTCAACAAGAAGACATGTACTCCAGTTGAGGAGCTTTAATAACCATACCAGGTATGTAAAAAATCTCCATTTGTTAGTCTTGTTTCAAGGGTTTTTAGGGTTTTAGGGATTCATTTGTGTTTTATCTATCTGCATATGATGTGCTTGGTGAGTTTTTGTAATGGTAACTAGTTGAGACCTGAAATTAAGGTTTCTTTTTTGATGATTTTCTGAAAGAGGAAATTTTTTTGGGAACCCCATATTACATAGGGTGAAGAAACCAAGAGAAGAAGAAAGGGATTTCATATTAAGCCTAGATTGATTGAAGAAGGTAAGATGGGGGCAAATGCCCCACTTGCCTTCACTTCACCTCACTCCATAGAATGATTGCTGTCTCACTAAAGCCCTTGTTGTGCTGGGGGTTGTGTTTGTTTAGTGTTGTTTTGTTTTCATGTGATCCCATACCTCTAATTTCTAGAAACTATGAAATGTGAAGTTCTTGGCTTAATACTTGTTTTTATGGATTAATCATTGTAGGTTGAAATTTGATTATGGCAACTGATATACGGGAAGAGTTAAGGAGAATGCAGAATGTTATTCTTCGATTATCCGCGGAAGTAGGTGGAAAGAATCAAAAATTGGGGGTCATGGAAAAAAAATTGGAAGACGGTTCGGAATCCCTTAGTAGAATGACTGAAGAGGTAGATCACCTAGATCAAGCTTATAATGAAGGTAAACTATGTTATAACTTCTATTCCATGTTTAGAATCGTCTGATAAGTACACATTCTTTCTGAAAACCATTTTATTTAGGTATTGCCTGATTTAACTTCTATGGTCATTTTGATTTTAATTCAGAAAAGAGAAAAACGAAGAGGACTATGCTTGAAAATGAAAGGTTGATGAGAGGGTTAGAAACTCAAAGGAAAGAAATCGAGCAGCAGGCTAAGGAAATCAAGAAGCGTGACGCCCAATTGGATTTTAAAAGCAAGCAAATTCTTGTTTTAAGAATGCTAAACACTGCTACACAGGCTCCGACAAAGATAAACACTGAGCAAGGCAAGCATGAAGGAGTGAAAAACATGAGTGGTGCGGACAAGGTTCAAGTCCAAATTGCTGCGAATGGTCTGCACAATGAACTGGAAGAGAAAGAGTGTGGATTGGATAATGAGCTTAGCCGGAAGCAAACCTTCGTCAAGAAAGAGCACAGGAGTAACCATGATCTACAGGAGGCGCCCAAAGTTTCAATCGAGGTAAGAAGTTTATAATTGACTTATTCTGCATGCATCGGAAGTTTTTATCTTTTGCTCAAAAAAAGGAAGTTGTGGTTTTTTAAGTGCGATATTCGTGGTGATTGTGTCTTAATGTTGAGATAAGACAGTTGGGGGAACTGAATGTGAAAACATTTCGAGGTAATTGCAATCAGAAGTTCTCACCTACGGAACTGGAAACAAAATCTGCTGAGTTATGTTCATTATAGCAGAACAAAATACAAAACTCAGAGTGGTATGCTTTTAAGAATATCACTATGAATCAAACCTTCATGTGAGTAATCGACTACGATGGGTGTATGTAATTTAATCTTCAATTTCAACGACCATCACTGAGGAGTTTGAATAATACTATCAAACCTGTGTGGTGCAGGAAGTTACAAAGGAAGATGATGAAAAATCGGTAGAGGTGTTAACTGATTGGAGCATGAAAGATTTCGAAGACTCTGGAGAAGAAGAGTGCAATTCCTTTGAAGATATGGTTCCTCCAATCCCACCGCCAGAATCTTTGGTTGAACCGTGCAATGATATGCCGAACAACAGCTCAGTTATTTCCCGTGTACTCCCTGTTCCGGTGAGTTTCCTTGGTCGTATTTGGTCCCAACAATAATGATATGCATTTAGCACTTGATATTCACTAATTATTTTATCCATTTCTAACTTGCAATAAGTTATACATAGGAATATGTTAGTCTTAAGTTACTGTTCCACCTCCACATTCAACTGTTAAATGGTTTTCCACCTCCATTGGCCCAGTTTTTTATTGTTTAAAGTCTTGCTTCTGCAGAGTGCCCCATATCACTGGTTATTGCATCCCAGCCCACATTAGGAAATCCTTGCTATTTCCAAAATAGTAATTGTCCATTTACCTAAAACCCTGAAACTGTTAGTGTGAGCTCACATCCGCTAATATGCTTATGTGAGCTGTTGAAACTAAAAGTAATGATAATTACTAATTAGACACCTCTGTTGACCATGTTACTGAGATATTGTTAATGCATTTATCACACGTATTAAGAAGTCTCCTTTATGTAATTCTGGGGAATTAGACTGTTACATTATCAGTGAGATGCTCGGGTTGGCTTAAATACGATCCAATTGACTGATATAATATGTTCTCCAGCATTAGATGTTGGGTAGCCAAATTTCACTTGGCTGGAACTGCATGTACACATGTAACACATCAATTACTGATGACGTCGTTCAGTCAGTCTAAGTTGGTTCATGTAATATTAGTCTTGTACTATCCCAAATGAATGAAGAACTGAGTTTATATGTGACTTGTTCTGGTACTCAGTTCTCATCTGTTGTACTCTTTTTTGCTCTTCCCAGGATGATGAAATTGCTGAATTGGAATGGTCATCAACCTTTGTTGAGGATTCATTTTCAGATGGAGGCATTTCTCTGGACAAAGACTTCTGTAACAACAGTAAGAAGGTTGACTCCTGTCGGCTCCGTAGATCGAACCGAGTTTTGGTCCGTAAGAATAGCAGCTCTTGCTCTGGTGGAATGACAATGCCTCTCAGTCCTGGCACTGCTGTTCTTGAATGTGTAGGGAGCAAGCGCCCACAATCAGCAATTTTCAGTCAACAACCCACTTCAAATTTAACCTCTCTTAAATCATGCAACATTAACGTCGAAAACCAACCAATGCCCAACTCCTATATATCTTCCGAATCAGAGTATTTCGCAGAATCCCATCCACCATATACACCCAATGTTAATGGAAAAGAACAGAAGAAGATGGAGAAGGGAAAAAAGAAAAGAAAACAGCAGCTGCCTGGTAAATGCTCGCATTGTGCGACAACAAAGACCTCACAATGGAGAGAAGGTCCAATGGGTCGCGGAACCCTCTGTAACGCTTGTGGCGTTCGTTACAGGACAGGGAGGCTCTTCCCTGAATACCGTCCTAAAGCGAGTCCAACATTTGTAGCTTCAATACACTCCAGCCATCACAAGAAGGTCCTGGAAATGAGGGTCAAAGGTACACCTGCCGTATGAGTTCAGCTCCAGCATTCTTGCTAACTAGAAACACCCATATGCTTTATTGCATATACATAGGAAATAGACATACTTGAAGTTTCGTTTTTTCATTTAAGCCTTCGCTTTTTCGTTATGTTATTTTGGATGTTGTATAAAGTTGGGGGCGGAGAGGCGGACAGGAGAAATACATGACAAACAATATGTTAGCTGCTAGAGATAAAGATAACTTAAGAAGGTTGAGGTTTAGGCTCTTTTATTTGGTTTATTTCATAGAACTTATAGGCATTGGAAGCTTTAAATTGAAACGCTCTAAAAATGTTATTTTTCAGGTATTTGAAATGCAGAATAGATGGATAATAATAGTTTTACTTAGACATAACATCACAAGCATGCGTTGATAAATAAATATTTGTACCTACTTAAAACCAACTACGGACAGGATAAACAAACAAGGATATCAGACTCCTCGTCGACTTGTTTAGAACAAGTGTGATTTTTTTTTTGCAACTTACCTCTTTACCTGACTATCCTTCTGCTGGAGTGGTTTTTAATGCATTCGGAGTTTTTTCTTCTTTGAAGCCTTCGAATCTGTTTTCCTTAGTTCTGCCAGGCAGTCATCGGAATTCTTCTTCTGCAGCTTATAACTGGACTCCTCACTGCTGGGCTGCTCTACTTCTTCGATCTGTCGCTTTCTGGAAGAAGGGTCTGGTACTACAGGAGGATTATCATCATCTCTAACCATCTTACGAACATAGATATGGGAAGTACTCCCATTCTTGAGTTGAACTGAAATACGTTTCTGTGAGAGACCATTTGTATCCACTCCTTCCTCACCTTGAATACTTCGGAATGCTTCCTGTGCCTCTTGTTGATCTTTGAAAACAGCATCCGCAGAATAACATTTTTTTCTTTTCTTTTTTTCATTCAGCTTAAGAACAACAGCAGAGTCTTCCAAAAATATCGCACGCAATTCTTCTTCAGGTACACATTCTTGCATTCCGTGCAGCAAAAGTTGCTTTGATAAATCATTTTCACCAGAGTCATCCTTTATGACTTGATCATCTTCCATTGCCGCAAGTGCATTATCTGGGCAATCATGTCCAGCACCCTTCTCCCCTATGTCGTCATGTCCGAGCTGATCCAGACTCGATGAATTCTTCTTCTGCAGCTTATAATTAGACTCCTCACTGCTGGGTTCTACTTCTTCGATCCGTCTCTTTCTGGATGAAGAATCGAGTACTACAGGAGGACTATCATCATCTCTAACCATCTTACGAACATAGAGATGGGCAGTATCCCCATTCTTGAGTCGAACTGAGATACTTTTCTGTGGGAGACCATTGATATCCACTCCTTCCACACCTTGAATACTTCGAAATGCGTCCTGCGCCTCCTGTTGATCTTTGAATATGGCGCTAGCAGAATAAATTTTTTTTCTGTTCTTTTTGCCTTTCTTTTTGCCATTCAACGTAAGAACAACAGCAGAGTCTTCCAAAAATATTGCACGTAATTCTTCTTCAAATACACGAACTGTCATTCCGTGAAGCAAAAGTTGATTTGATAAATCATTTTCACTTGAGTCATCCTTTATGAGTACTTGTTCATCAAATCCGAGGACCAGTTTCATTGCAGCACGCGCATTATTCAGACAATCATGTCGAGCACCCTTCTTCTCTCCGAGCTCATCCTTGCACAGACGCCTCAATGAAGGCCTCTTTCCATTAGCACCTTTGAAGATAAGCGACGTATCAATAACCCTTGCATGAGCCAATTTCAGTGTGTCCAGGTGACGATGCAGTCTGTGACCAATCAAAACAGCACCAAGGGACAAGAGCTCTTTCATCGATTTCTGCACATCCGGTAACGAACAGGTATCTCCTTGCAAGTCCTCAACAGGTTTATTCGGGTTCACGAGCTTATCCAGTTTAACCTCTAAATTTTCATCTACAACACACACTTTCAGTAAATCTGTACTGTCTCCATCCTGAGACTCAACCATCTGACAATCAACAGCAAGCATTTTATTAGATTTAGACATGTTACCCATGCTTGTCATTACCCAGTCTTCATCATAAGAAGAGAAGGAATAGCTCGATTCATATTCTGGGTGTCTGGATGTTAAACGAACCAGCTTCAAGGATTTGATATCTCTTGCAGCACTGTTCTTGTTCAACTTAGATATTGCTTTACGATTGAAGTGATCTTGCAATAATCTCTCCAACAGCTTGATATGTGCTGGTTTAGCAAATGTTTCAAGAAAAGAAACCAAGACTTGATCAGATCTCTTTCTGGGATCACTAAGAGTACTTTCTGCAAACTTTTGGTCGCGAAGATTCAAAAAATCACGCCAAGTTCCTTTAGAACCTTTCAATCGACGTTGCTGTATCATATTCACCATGGCAACAAGAACATCCTTCTTCGCAGCGGCTAACTTCTTCTTCAACATCGTGATGAAGCTGGAGGAGATGTGTATCAATTGGTGGTGAAGAAGAAATTAGCGAGGTTTTCTTTTAAGTAGTAGTTAGGGTTTCTTATAGAGATGCGCACCCATGGGCCGGGCAAGTCTGACACGGATTTTATACGAGTAGTGGACTGGACCAAAACAAAACTTCTGACACAAGCCCCGATGCAAGTATATTAAGACACGTAACTGAGACTGATATGGAAGATTCCATAAATAAGACCCATTGGGTCGGTGTCTATTCTTGAGACCCGTAGAGTAGGTCTCAAGACAGTCACAGAAACGTATTAGGAAAGGTATTGATTCTTGAGTCCCAAGTATTGGTCTTGTATAAATAGTTAACTTATTAATGAGAAAGGGGACCGAAATATTGAGCAATTCTTGACATGGTATCAGAGCCAGTTACGATACCTAAACCCTAAAAAAAAAAAAAAAAACACGTAACTGTTCAAACCCTAAAGATGGTTGAAGAAGTATAATCATCAAAAGGAAAGATGATTGAATATGATACGCAGAAGAAGAACCCAGTATATCATCTGGGATCTAGTGATGGATCGGGAATAATCATCACACCGATTGTTCTAAAAGGAACTAACTATGATGAATGGGCTAGAGCCATGAGAAGGTCATTGATAGCCAAAAGAAAATTCGGTTTTGTTGATGGAACAATCAAACAACCTGTAGAACCAGATCAGTTGGAAGAATGGATTGCAGTTCACTCAATGTTAGTTTCATGGATCAGTAATATACGTTGGAAGCTTCAGTTAGATCAACTCTTGGATACTATGATGATGCAAGTCTGTTGTGGACACACTTGAAGAGAAGATTCCGTGTTGTGAGTGGAACCAGAATATGTCAGCTAAAGGCATACTTGAGTGATTGCAAACAAAAGAAAACGGAGGGAGTTGCTGTATATTATGGAAGATTGAACAAAATATGGGATGAGATGGTGACTTATATGAAGATACCTCAGTGCAAGTGTGGACGGTGCACGTGTAATATTGCGACTCAGGTAAGTGTGTTAAGAGAAGAAGATTTCTTGCATTATTTTCTTATTGGCATGGATTCTGTCTACAGTTCTTTGCGTGAACAACTGCTAGCTAGGGATCCACTTCCATCAATAGATGTTGCATACCAAGCGATTGTCAACTCAGAACGTCTGAGAATCGGAGATGGAGGTGTTACTTCAGACGTACAAGAGAATGTCATGGCTTTCAAGGTGCAAGCTGATCAACGTCTTCTCAACACCTATGATCCAACCAAATACTGCAAACATTGCAGCAGACAAGGACACTCTGATGATGGCTGTTTTAAAATAATTGGATACCCTGAATGGTGGGGAGACAGACCAAAGAATGAAAGAGGAGGTAGAACTGGAGGAAGAGGACGTGGACGTACTGGTGCTGGGAATGCAAACGGAAGAGGTGGCAGAGGACAAGGTGGTAACACCGTTCATGCACATAACTTGCATATATCAGCTGCAAATCAAACAAGTGGTGCGTCAACATCTGATGGATTAGGATTGGTAGGAGTTACAGCTGCACAGGTTCAGCAGGTGATGGAGTATTTAAACTCACGAAAGACCAGTTCTCATCTACAAGGTAAAAAGAAAGAAACATCCTGGATTGTTGACACAGGAGCAACAAATCATGTCACGTGTGAACTTCTTGACATGGTTAACGTAAGAGATATTAAGGCATGTTCAGTTGGATTGCCTGATAGAAAATATGCTCACTCTGAGAAAATAGGATCTGTGATTCTTACTGGTGGAATGAGACTTGAGAATGTTCTTTATGTACTTCAGATAACCTGTAACTTAATTTCAGTTACACAACTCATTGATGAGATGAGATGTATTATCCAATGTACTAACATTTTATGTCTTATACATGATCGGTTGACGAGGAGGATGATTGGAGTGGCTGAGAGACAAGGTGGACTATATATTTTTTGTGGTGTGCCTCAAGTGGAAGTTATGGCTGTAAGTGAAGATACATATGAGCTGTGGCATCGACGGATGGGACATCCTTCAGAGAAAGTATTACAAAAGTTACAAGGAGTGAGTAGGTTAATAAAGAATAATAATGATGCTTGTGATATTTGTCCACGAGCAAAGCATCGTAGAAGTAGTTTTTCTACTAGTTTGAGTAAATCCAATTATATTTTTGAGTTAGTTCATATTGATTTATGGGGTCCTTATAAGATACATTCATCAAGTGGATCTCAATATTTCTGACAATAGTAGATGATTTTTCAAGAGGTGTGTGGATTTATTTACTTCAATACAAAACTGAGGTTGAATCAATATTTCGTGATTTTGTTGCTTTAGTAAAACGGCAGTTTAACAAAGAAGTCAAAATTGTTAGAAGTGATAATGAAACTGAATTTAATGCATTGCGTGGTTATTTTAAGACTAATGGGATAGTCTTTGAGACTTCGTGTGTAGGTACTCCTCAACAGAATGGAAGAGTTGAAAGAAAACACCAGCATATAATGAATGTGGCAAGGGCTTTGAGATTTCAAGCAAGTTTACCAATACGATTTTGGGGAGAATGTGCACTGACCGCGGCATACTTAATTAATCGTACACCTACACCTATACTAAACAATAAAACTCCTTATGAATTTTTTTTTGGAAAGCAACCACCATATAATCAGTTGAAGGTGTTTGGATGCTTGTGCTATGTGCATGATCAAAGCAGTAAAGGAGATAAATTTGCGAGTAGAGGAAGGAGATGTGTATTTCTTGGCTATCCTTTTGGTAAGAAGGCGTGGAAAGTTTACGATTTAGACACAAGACAATTTCTGGTGTCGAGAGATGTGAAGTTTCATGAAAATCAGTTTCCATATGAGCCGAACTTGAAACGTGGGTTGAATAAGGATGCTTCGAATTGCAGGAATCAGTCGAATTTTAGAGATTCCACTGAGACCAATACGTCTGGTGATTTGACTGAGACTGATCAATCCAGTCCTGCGGAAGTTACAGCGGAAGTGTACAGCGATGATGAAGACAGCACAGTTGCAGAAGAAGGCGTGACTGTGGAAGTACACAGCGACACGCATAAACAACCAGTAGAGGATGTTTTTGTTGAACTGGATGTTGGTGCTCGCAATAATGTCATGGCTGAAGAAGAGATGGGTAAGGGAAAGCGTCAGAAGATCCCTTCTAGTAGGCTCAAAGGATTTGTGACGCACACCATTCGAGAAAATAGTCCATCTCAGCTCGATTCCACACAATCATCATCCTCAGGTACACCTTATCCTTTGACATATTATGTTGGTTGTGATAGGTTTTCTGCAGTACATAAAACGTATCTTGCAGCACTAACTGCAAAATCTGAGCCTAAAAGTTTTAGAAGCAATGAAGCATCCAGGATGGAGGAAAGCAATGGCGGAAGAAATAAGAGCCTTGGAAGAACAAGGAACGTGGGATCTAACAGAATTACCACCCGGTAAGAAGGCACTAGGAAGCAAATGGATATATACAGAGAAGTATGATGAAAACGGGAAGTTGGTACGATTAAAAGCGAGACTATTAATCTTTGGAAATCATCAAGTTGAAGGATTAGATTACAATGAGACGTTTGCACCAGTGGCAAAGATGACAACTGTTCGTATGTTTTTAGCTGTTGCAGCGGCTAAGGAGTGGGAAGTGCATTAGATGGATGTACATAATGCATCTCTTCATGGAGATCTGGAAGAGGAAGTGTATATGAAGATACCGCCAGGATTTTCCAAGGATAATCCTAATATGGTGTGCAGGATGAAGAAATCATTGTATGGACTAAAACAAGCTTCACGGTGTTGGTTTGCAAAGTTGTCAACGTCTATGAAGAATTATGGATTTCGTCAATCATACTCAGACTATTCTCTTTTTACTATGATCAAGGGAAAGATGCAACTTAATGTGCTGGTGTATGTTGATGATTTGATTATTGCAGGTAATGATCTAGTTGCACTTATAAAATTTAAGTCATACTTGGGTCAATGTTTTAAGATGAAAGATTTGGGAAAATTAAAATACTTCTTAGGATTGGAAGTGGCTCGTAGTAAAAAGGGTTTCTACATATGCCAGAGAAAATATGCGTTGGATATTATCATGGAAACAGGTTTGTTAGGTGCAAAACCTGCAGAATTTCCAATGGAGACGAATCATCGTCTTGCTTTGGAAAAAGGTGATTTGCTCAAAGATGTGGAGAAATATAGAAGACTGGTTGGACGTCTAATTTATTTGTCAGTCACACGACCAGATCTTGCTTACTCAGTGCATACTTTGTCCCAGTTTATGCAACAACCTAGACTGGAGCATTGGGAAGCCGCACTTCGTGTGGTTAGATATTTGAAGAAGAATCCTGGACAAGGAATTCTGTTGCGCTCTGATAGTAATCTTAACTTGAAAGGTTGGTGTGATTCAGATTGGGAAAGTTGTCCTTTAACGGATGGTTTGTCCTTCTTGGAGATTCGCCAGTGTCATGGAAGACTAAGAAACAACATACTGTGTCTCGTAGCTCAGCTGAAGCAGAATACCGTTCAATGGCGGAAACTACATGTGAGTTAAAGTGGTTAAAACAGTTACTTCGAGATTTAGGAGTTCATCATACACAAGGAATGAGTCTTCTTTGTGATAGCCAATCAACATTATATATTGCTAAGAATCCAGTTTTTCATGAACGTACCAAGCATATAGAGGTAGGTTGTCATCTGATCAGGGATGCAATAATACAGAGAATTATATCGTCATCTTACACTCCTACCACAGTACAATTGGCGGATATTTTCACAAAATCATTAGGGAAAACTCAGTTTCAAGGTCTTCTATCCAAGATGGGCATTTGTGACCTGCATGCTCCGTATTGAGGGAGGGTATTAAGACACGTAACTGAGACCGATATGGAAAGTGTATCAAAGCACCAATAAGGAATGGTGCAGAAACTGAGACTGATATGGAAGATTCCATAAATAAGACCCATTGGGTCGGTGTCTATTCTTGAGACCCGTAAAGTAGGTCTCAAGACAGTCATAGAAACGTATTAGGAAAGGGATTGATTCTTGAGTCCCAAGTATTGGTCTTGTATAAATAGTTAACTTATTAATGAGAAAGGGGGACCGAAATATTGAGCAATTCTTGACAAAGTATGTGCTCATTTTGATAAAACCCTAGACCTGTAAAGATTTTTTCTGCTATAAAATCTTGGCAACCCAAATGAGAACATGGGATCAGCCCTCATTGATCTTGAGTATGGAGGAGGAGGAGGAGGAGAATGCTTTGCTTTCTAGTCTTCCGGGCAGAGAGCTTCAGATTCTTGAGCTCTTGGATGTGTTGGGTCCGGTGAATTCTCCCATGCTTCCACTTTTCATTTATGGTGATGCATCAACCGGAAAAACAAGTTGCATTCTTCAAATCTTCAGGTATCTAAAGCGACCTTTCGTTTATGCAAGTTGCCGTACTTGTTATACCCCGCGACTGCTATTTAGGAGTATATTGAATCAGTTGGCGCATCATGCCGGTAATGGTGGTTATGTGAATGCTAAGCAGCGTTGCCAAAGACCTGCTGATTTTGTTAATTCTCTTCGAAATGGGTTGACTAGTTTCATAAACAAATTGGAGGATGGGAACGAGAAATGCTGCAATGGTACGATGATTTATTTCGTATTTGACAGTATAGAACTTGTGCGCAAACGGGACAAACATTTGGAAATAACTTCAATGTTGTTTAAGCTATATGAAATCTTGAAAATGCCTGAAGTGGGTTTGATTTTTATTAGTAGTGCCTCGCTTGGTATGTATCACATAGACACTGGTTTTGTTGAACCAATGCAGGTTCATTTCCCTGGTTATAAACAAGAAGAGCTTTTCAGGATCTTCAAGGAAAACCATGCAAACCAGAACCCTCTGTACGAAACCTTCCTTAAGGATGCTGCAGTTTTGAGTTCTTTTTTTAAAGTGACAAATCGAGTGGATGAATTATGGAATGCATTCGCCCCCTTATTTCAAAAGTATTGTGAACCTCTACGTGTTACAGGGTTAGTTCCCACTGAAGATAAAGCACAAAAGTTGAACTTGTATTCGCGATTCAAACACAACGTATTTCCGGCTCTTAACGAGATGTTCAAGGTCCCATCTTATCCGAATTCAGTTGAAATTCAAGAAAACAAAGTGAAAATCAAGACAAAGTTGGCAGATGCAGACAAGATTGAGTTCCATATGCCCGTGTCGACGAAGTTGCTTCTTATTTCCTCGTTCCTTGCTTCATGGAATCCAGCTACTGATGATGTACCACTCTTTGATTCCTTCGGTGGTGGTGAAAACCGAAAGCGCAAGAGAAAGGTGTCTGAGACATCCAAGCTGAAAAAAGAAAATGCAGCACAAAAGTTGATCATGAAAGGACCTAAAACTTTCTCATTGGAAAGATTGTGTGTTTTTGTAGCTAAATCGCTCAAGAACGAAGGGAAAATTGAAGACGAAAATGTCTTTGATAGGGCTGAAGTTGGCGGGGCTGATGTTTTGTTGCAGTTATCCACTCTATGCAATGCTAATTTTCTTTCTAAAGGCGGAAACTGTCCTCTGGAGGGATCAACTTGGTTTCGATGTACAGTTAGTGAAGAATTTGTTATGCAGGTTGCAAAAAGTGTGCCATTCCCGTTACTGAGATACCTGCATAAAACATAAAAGTGCTGTTCAAGGGAGTTTCACAAGGGACTGCTCCACTGCAGTTGAACAGACATGCTAGACTTGTATTATTGTACTTTCACCTAGTCATTGCATTGCAGATTGCACTGAGTCAACTTATGCAAGCAGTATCGTCAATGTTTATAAATGTGTATCAAAATAGTGTTTTGGCAACCAGAAGTGTTTTTGCTTATTAAAAAGTGGGAATGCTTCTCAGAAGTCAGAAGTAAAACTTTTTTGCTTCACAGAATTGAATCATTTTGAAATTGAGAATCTGAGTTAGCACAAAGACGGCAATTAACAACCAAAATGCTGTAAAACCACATAAAATATTATACATTTTAGGATGCTCGCGCATTTGGTGCATACAGTACCTATGCCAAGAGTTAATTTTAGAAGTAGCTTTTGGACTTAAGTCCAAAAGCTGAAAGTTAGTCTAAGAACTCAATTGTGGAAGAGTTTTCAATTGTGCGGTGTTTGATAATGAATCTTGTTGTGATTGGTTTAATGGTTTTTGAATGTAGGGATCAGACATCCTTTTTCACGAAGGCCGGATGAACAAGAAATGTCCTCTGGCAAAAAGGAAAAGAGGGTGAAGGAATTATACTGGTTTAGCAATAACTGGTGCTGGTATGCAACAATTGCTGAGCCTCATTATGGCTGTAAACTGCTCATGTAAAATGGAGATTGTTTTTTTCATGTTTCATATTCTGGTTTAGCAATTGCAATATTATGAACCTGGGAAACATATCAGGATGATAGCAAGTTCTTTTAAAAATTTCTTTCTAAAATCTTTTGCTTGAATAGAAGTCTGTTCTTACTCTGAACATTCTTAAGCCACATTTTTTTTTATACAATACCAGCATTTGTATCTCGGAATAGAAATACAACTGCTGGAGGATGTTAAAAACCACAGCAGATTCTTAAGTTTTATGAACAGGCAAAAAAAACACCAGACAAGCTAAACACTCATCCAATTTTCAACGAAATTGACAATAAACACAACAACCTGAAACTGATATATCTTGATAAGTTCTTTCCTCCATTTAATGTCATAATATACAACTTACAGAGACTTCCTATAGTGTATGAGTTATGCCATAATAAGCAACCAGAGCACATCACCTACAAAAGAAGTTGACTTGTGCACAGCACTTTTGCACGCTTTCAGCACTAAACCAATTTTCATCCATCTGCAACACATAGAACGGATATTCACTCGTTTAAGTGTCGAGAGATACAAAAATACTTGGAATCTTTGCACTACATCTTCAAAAACAGTACTTACAAAATAAGGATAGCCCTCGTCAATGCTAAAATTGTCTGGAGCAGATCGCATGAACAATTCCATGTAGTAGAGAACAAAAAATCCACAATCGTCTTTATTCCTTTGTTGTGGCACCTGAGAATTCCACATGTACACATGAGAATTCAAGACAAGGGATCTATATTTCAAAATAAAAAAAGAAAGAAAGTTGAGATTTACCTTTGGCACTAACAAAGGAATTTTTCCAATTGCCTTTTTGTGATCCGGTTTGCCTTCCACTTCAAAAATGTCGAATATAAACCTGGAAATGCAAGAATATATATGATATGTTATAACTCAAGCATAGAACTACAACACAGAAAAATTAGCCATGTACGAGAGACATACTTTCTTATATCAGGTTCAAACCTCCTTGGATCTGCTATTTCAAGGGAATCCAGTAGCAGCATGCATGGTTTTGTAGTTGTGGACTCCAAACTTTCTCCAAAGTGACATAAGATCAGAAGACTCCAGTGACTCCTAAGTAATTGACATATCAGATAAACTTCACATCAGATTTGGTCGATGAGAAAAAGATTGCGCTCAGTGTTAGTAGTAAACGTACCAGCATACAAGGGGAACAAAAACATATTTTTTTGAAAAAATATGTCTGTTCTTAACCCAGGCCAACACCTTTTCCTTGGGCAACCCTTTCCAATACAAGGAAAGCCAAATGCAATCCATATATGCGAAAGAGTTCTTTCTTTCTGGCGAAAAGGAGCTCCATAAAATATCCCTGCACGAAAGGACATCGTCAGTATCTTCAAACCAAAAATGATCTACATGTAGAACAATATGTTGGTGAACCCACTCGAAGTAGGACTGAAACTTGTTCGTGTCAAGCTGATTTTCCTTGCGGACTGGAATCTTGCTGTTAATTATCCTCTTTGATGGCTGACGTCGAGGGAAGGTTTTTGAATTCTGATCTTGCTTGCAGGTTGGAATCTTCTTCTCAATTATCTTTTTTGACGGCTGATATCGAGGAGAGATAGTTGAATAAATTTTCCTACGTCGCATCTTTGATCGCTTTCGTCGAGGTATAATACAATTTATACATAGGGGCGGTGATTTGTCAAACTTCTCTATTGATCCCGAGGATGTTGGCCTGGTTATAGTCTTTGGAGCCTCCACGGAACAACAATCTGTACAGAGGATGTTGGCCTGGTTATAGTCTTTGGAGCCTCCACGGAACAACAATCTGTTCAGTACACGGTTGCTTTAAATTCCGAGCACTATAAACATCTATTAAAGTTGTTTTAAGTTCCAAGCACTAAAAACATCTAATGGAAAAATGACGCAAAATTATAAGTACAAAGAACTTAATGTAACTTGAGCTACAGAATGAGCCTCAGTCAGTTAAGGTGTAAGAGAAACTAGAATGCAACCAGCTCCATGAAATCATAATAAATCGGGACATGACTTTATCTCTTTCACTCAATTCATAAAACTTTCTAAATTAAACTTGGATAATAGTAGAATCAAAGAACATTAAGTTTAATGTTAGTGCTGACAGCATAGACTGATCACACCTTTACAAATGGGCTCTAAACCGAATTAATCATCTACACCCTCCAATGCTTCCACAAATCACAATTCAAAGATGTTCTTTCAAAAATGAGAATGTTATCTAAGTCAATTCAAATTCAGAACTTGTTCTTTGTCCACCGAAACAACAATCTGTATAGTACAAGGTTGTTTTGTAGTCCGAGCACTATAAACATCTATTAAGGTTGTTTTAAGTTCCGAGCACTATCATCTAATGGAAACACAATGCAAAATTAGAAATACAAAGAACTTGATGTAACTTGATTTATAGAAGGAGCCTCAGTCAGTTAGATGACGCTTAACGTGTAAACGAAACTAATATGCAATCAGCTCCTCAAAATCATAATTCATCGGGGCATGACTTTTATCTTTCACTCAATTCATAGACTTTGAAAATTAAACTTGGACAATAGAAGCAATCTGACAGTTTTTAGGGGCTGAAAGAACGCTAAGTTAGCTGTTAGTGGTGACAACAAAGACTGATCACACCTTTACGAATGGGCTCTAAACAGAATTAATCGTGTCCAATCCAATAAATGCTTCCACAAATCACAATTCAAAGACATTCATTTAAAATGAGAAATCTTATCAAAGCCAAATCAATTTCAGAACTTGTTCTTTTCTTACTGTCCTTATGCTTTCTCATAGATTCTTACTCCTGTAACTACATTTGGAGCGACAAAACCCTAGTTCAGAAAAACAATAAACTTAACAGCACTCAAAAAATTCAATTGTATCTCTGATCAGCTAAAACCAAGAAAAACCCCTTTGTTTTTTCTTGATCAAAAGTAAAACCTAAAACTCCATCACTTGAAAAACCCTACATTTCAATAACCCTGTATTTCAATTAGTAGTATATGCTTTATGGTGAAGCAAAATAATCAAAACCCCTGGGCCTGTTTGGTAGTGTTTTCCAAAACAATTTTCACTTTTCAAAAACAGTGAAAACAGAAAACAATGAGAAAACGTGTTTGGTTGCAGTTTTTCTAAAAACGTTTTTTACTCGTTTTTTGTTTTCGAAAACACCTAAAATAAAAACAACATTTCATCGTTTTCATTTCTTCCTTCTTCTCCTTCAGAAACGAGCAGAGAATTTCCCAGAGGAGGTGGGTTGATTTTGTTTTCATGATCATTTTCATGATTTTGTTTCGATTTCTTTTAGGCTATTAGTGAATTCCCTTTGGACTAATCGGGTGTATGATTTGAAGCAGATGGGTTGATTGATTTGGTATCAAGTTCTAGGGTTTGCAACAATTTTTAGGTATGAATATCTATTTCAATTTCTGGGTTGCATGTATGATTTCTTTTCGATTTCTCTACGGTCATTAGCTAATCCCCTTTTGGAATAATGGGTATATGATTTGAAACAAATGTATTGATTGATTTGGTATACGGTTATTAGAAACCACCATTCCTGCATCTTTTAATTGTTTGTATGTTACTGCAGATTCGATTCATATTGTTGCAAAACAGACAAGGAAAAACTCGTCTTGCAAAGTACTACGTTCCTCTTGAAGAATCTCAGAAGCACAAGGTTGAATACGAGGTAATCTATCGCTCATATTTGGGCAGTTAAATTGCTCCTAATCTAGAATTTAACGATTCTGTAATACATATTGTTAGTCATATTCCATAAATAAAAGTCTATGTTACATGTTTAGGGTTCGACTTTCAGTTCTAGCTGTTTTGTTTCATGTACCATTAAACATGTTATTAGTGATGGTAATGAAATTAGGAGTACCCTGTGTAGCAATGGCATCAGTGTTAACAAATTTGAATATGGTGATTTTGATGTCTGGTTATATTTACATATCGGGAAGATGTATATTAAAATGGACATTTGGATTTAAGAATGTGATTAGTGGGTTAGGTCCATTGTTGAAATTGGCTATACCAAGTTGTTTAGGGATTTGTCTTGAATGGTGGTGGTATGAGATTATGATTGTCTTGGCTGGGTATTTGCCTAATCCTACTATTGCTGTTGATGCCACTGCTATTCTCATCATACCACTAGCTTGATGTACACTGTTCCTATGGGTTTAGCTGCTTGTGTTTCTACCAGGGGAAGTACAAATTTACCCCGGTGTAGCAATGGGGATAACTGATTTGGGCATGTCTTCTTTCTTAAACAACTGAAAGGTAGGAAATAATATACACCATCTTAGGACTGAAACAAACTATATCCAAAAAAACAAATTCAAATGTCGTAAGGTACAAGTTCCGCTTTAATTTTGCTTAATTACTCTGTAATCATGGAATTTTGCAGTATGTGACCTTGATGTTGTGAGTAAAATTTCACATTAATTTTGCATTATAAGCATTCCCCTTAACAATTTTTTTATGGATTTAAGTAAAATTACATGTGAAAAGCCGCCCAACCCTCCGTGGCAGGAGTTGTTCAAGAAGAACTTGCAATTGTATCTTTGATGAATTATTATTAGTGTATTTCTTTGTAAATGATCAACAAATGCATACTCTACCCATATTGCCTTATGTTAATTGGGGTATTACAGGCAATGTCTAATCATGGGTACGAGATATGTCTACTTGGATCCTGAACAAAACTAGATAGCATTTGTACTTGGATTTCGTTGAGTTTAGTTACGATTAGCCTTCGAGCCTGGGGTTTTTCAATGATTGACTACTGCATGCTGACTGTCATCAACTCCTTGACCATATAAATCAACTTAACATGGATGTTTGTAGGTAGAAGAATATGCCATTTGTGTTCTTTATACTGTGGCTTTTTGAAGGCTCACTTAGGAAGATGGGGATAGCTACACTTAAGCTTATGAAGGGGATTTTTGGGAATGGGAGATGGATACATTTTCTAAAACTAGGGATCCTTACTGGCTGCTTTTATTACAATTTTTTTTTTCTTACGTAAGTACCATGTGGTGGACTACACTGAATTTTTAGGATCATTCGTACGTCATTTTATCTGGGAGTTTATTAACAACTAGTTGTAACTGTTAGTAGCACCATTTTCATGACTAAATCAGCAGGTTGCTTGATATTTCTCTTGCTTTACAACTGATTGAGAAGCAACAACACTAAGCCTGGACAACAATGCATAAATTATTTAAGCAACACAGTGATTTATTTATTTTCTATTTAAGTAAACATGTTTTGATTTTGCATAATATTTTTAATCTTGTTGCCTTAAAATTCCGAGTTATGTGATTTTGCATACCTGTGAGATTTAAGTTTTATACAGTATGTATTATGTAGAAAAAAAGATGGCTTCTCTATCAAGTGATGATAACGTAGATGATATCCGCACATGGCCACAGTATATTGTGGATTACTTTGTTCAATTGGTTCATGATGAAGCCAAAAATGGGTTACAAACCACTACATTGGAGAAGAAGAAATGGGGAGAAATAGATAATGCTCTCTTTGCTAAGTTTGGTAAGAGATACAACATTCCTAAGTTGAAAGCTAAATTCAATCGACTGCGTATAGAGCATAGGGAATTTGCAAGGTTAGTGAGTGATACTGGTATGGGTCGGGATCCAGTTGCAAACACGGTCACTGCAAGTGATGATGCTTGGAAGCGTTACTTGAAGGTATGCGCATAAATGTTTACACTAAGATATTTACTTGTACATAATATAGGTCAAGAGTATAATGCATGTGTAACATTCCCAAATGCAGAAATATCCTGGTGCAAAACCTTCCGTAAAAAGGGGTTAGACAATTATTATATGCTTGGGGAGATATTTAATAGCACAACAACATCTGGAAGCATGTCTAATGCATCAACACGGTCTCCTCCTGACTCAGACACCGAAAGAGACTTGGAAACAGAATTCCTTGGCAAAGGGGTACATGTAGAACCCGCTAGCTCTGGAGACACGAGTCACCCTTCATCACACACAAAATCAAACATACAGAGACGTGCTTTAGAACTTCCTATTGATCTTCCTCAGCGAAAGGCGACTAAATCATCAAGGTTTGATGATGCACTTGTAGCATAGACTGAAAATCTTAAAGTTAAAGCTGAAGTAACAAAAGCAAAGGCTGAACGTAAGAAGGATAAGGAAGTAACATCTCCTCTTTGTACCAGCACAGAGATATCATCATCTATTGAAGATTGTATGGATATATTGGACAACATGGAAGGAGTGGAAGATGATGTATATCTCAAAGCCATTGACAAGTTCAGAAACCCCGACTATAAGAGAATTTTTAAGAAAATGAAAGAATCAAGGAGAATTATGTGGCTTAAGAGTTTGTAATATGTTTTTTTTTCTTAGAAACTGAACTCGGTTAAGGGTTGTTGAGTGTTGTGATTTAGAACTTGAAGTTACACTGTGACACAATATTTATGTTAATGTGAGCTTGGTTTTGTGTGATTTTCTTTTTTTGATAGTAATTAGTAATGGGTTTATGTTGATATCAGTAAAATTTTCTTTTTTATTGTTATTCATTTTGCTTGTAAATAACAATATGTATTTGCTTTGTGTAGGGACTGTACCAAAGGGGGTATTTGGAAGAGATTTGGCTGTACAAATATGTAAAATTGTTGTTATGTATAAAACATTTGTGCAAGCTCATAACTACTTTTTGAATTGTTAGTTTTAACATATAACTAATTTTAAAAAATATGTTTTTGAAAACAGCCATACCAAACAGCTTTTGGAAAATGAAAACAATGAAAAAGGGTCTGTTTTAAAAACAGTAGAAAACTATTTTTGAAAACTGTTTTTGAAAATGCTACCAAACAGGCTCCCAGCTTTTTCAAACAAGAAGAGAATCAAAGAGTTACCTGAGGTTTGAGAATCAACATCAATGTAGGCTATTTCTTCGTTCTTCTCCTTCCCCATGGTGAGAAACAGATCAATGCAGTAGTGGTAGTGGTAATGAACCTAGAAGTACATTGTTTGTGTATTGAATCCATAAAGACTCTCTCTCTACGGTCGGTAGGATAGACTGAGGGAGTAAACACTAAAGAGATACTTTCTCTCTCTGATCAGTGTAGTAGCAGTACTGAACCTAGAAGTATATTTATTGGTTTTGTACTTATCTCTGATTCACGGACCCCGGATTTTTACGCCAAAAGTTATACCCCATTATGTGTCAACTTTTGGTTGGTTCATTCCTTTAAACAGAGCCCTTGTTTTTCCTGGTGGGGTAAAATGGGAGGAATCAACCGTTGATATAGGCGCCACATAGTGGTGTAAGATAGTGGTGTATAAATCCGGTGTCTCTGTAGCATTGTCACCATCTTTCGCTATCTGGTAGGAGAACTTATTTGGCGTGTTTCCCCACATCTCCTACCCCTGTGTCACGTATCTAAGCCCTAGAATGGGAAGTGAGTAAGTGACGGCAGGCCCAGTCCTGCATTTTTAGTGGCCTGAAGCCAATTGTTTTTGTGGCCCCCTGTTTAGCGAAAAGCATTATAAATATGACATGTTATTTCTTTTTTTGGTCCTCACAAGTCTGTTTGTTATCACCAGTGATCCCTTATAATATGTTATTTATCTTTTAGTTATGCCCCAAATTTATCCCCAACGATCCCGGAAAGGAATGTTTTTATTTTTGTGGCCTCTTCCATTGTTTGGCCTCAAGCGCCGCTTGTGTCGCTTATATGGCAGGGCCGGACCTGAGTGACGGACTTGTTGGGACTTGCGGAGGATCCCGAGCCTGAATGCTATGAACCAGTACGGTGGCGACACACAAGTAGGGTATTTTATTTTGTGTAAAAAAACGGTAAACAGATAGTATTTCCGTGGTTTAACTCGTCTAAGATATAAGAAATGACGAGGGTACCAAGTACACCACAATATTTTCGATATCAATGTATAAGTACGACACCTTGTGTGATCGTCTATGGACAAAGTCGAGACAATACAACAACAAGGTAATCACTTGATAATAGTTACAGTACAAGACCGATATACTATAGGACCAATATCAAGTGCTTTGGATTAACGTACAGTGTAATTTACTTTATTATAACTAAATAATTATAATGCGGAAAAGTAAGTAACACAACAAGATTTTGTTAACGAGGAAACCGCAAATGCAGAAAAACTCTGAAACCTAGTCCATCTTTGAATACTCTCATAATTAAGCAGTTATACAAAGACACTACGAACTTCGTATTGTTGAAACCAAGTAAACTACCCCTAGTTACCTAGTTTCCTCAGTATCCCTGCGCCTACAACCAATCTGGTCAATGCACGTGAATGCTAAGATAGAGTCCACTATCTTTAGTTACTTTAGTCTCTCTGAAGACTTTAAGCACTCAACCTTTTGGATCGTCTTCCAAACAATAAATGACTAATTTGTTTGGTAACCACCCTTATATCTCAAGAAGTTCATCACAAATATTGATGTTGAGTGTGACAGAGGATTTTATTTTTAAAATAGATTAAACTCCTTTGTCGGGTTTTAGATCTTCCAAGATCTGGATTAAACAAGTTAACCAGATCAAGTCAAACAGAATAACCATATTTTAGATACTTAAGAGTACCACCAAATGATAGCATGTCGATCTAAATACGACTAGTCAATAATCATTCTATCAAAAGATAAACCGGATCCCAGCCGATCAAGTTTGTGCATGAAGCAAATCATGATGATACAAAACCAATAAGAAAAATCTTTTTGTCTTCAATTTTCAATAGTCTTTTATACCTGCACAATAAAAAACTTGATTTCTGACTTATGATCGATCACGCACATAACAAAATCTATTAACAATGAATAATCACAAGTCAATGTTATACTCTTGATCTAGTTTGAGTTACCTTATGTCAGAAGAGAAGGCTCTCAAGAATAATCAAACTAAGTGCAAATCAAGAGATAACTAACGTTAGTCAATTAAATCAATAATTGGAAACTAAAATAACAATCGATTCAAGTTTCCCACCAACAGTAATAGTAGACGCCTCTTGATCCGAAAGAAGTCTTTAAACTAGCAGACGTGAGAAATTTTGCCTAATTAGGTTACTCTCCTTCCCAAGACAGTATTACAATAACAATAAATATGAGTTTGCCTGGCTTAGGATAAGTTTATAAGAAGAACAAACTTCACTATTTATAGACCAAGGTAGTTTAGACACCAAGGAATTTCCATAGCCGAAGATATTAAAAGGTATGCAATAAAGCACCTAAATTCGGTTTTATGAATTCCAACCAATATCCAACTGTATAACCGAAATATCAATGGACAACTCAAAATTAGATAACAATTAACTAATAAATATTTCTAGAGATATGTTTTGATTGCTGGTAAAACAAAACATATTAACCTCTAAAATCTCAAAAAGATTTTCTACTATATTCGGTTTGGGATCTCACCTTGAGTATAAAGGAATATCTTTGCACAATTAAGAAATAAGATTTCAGCACATGTTCAAATTAATCACTATGTCGACATCTTGCACTCTCCTATTTTTTAAACCCAATTTCCAAATCACACAAACCCTAAAGTGTACGTGACTTATAGAAATCAGTTTCTCTTATTGGGACCGGTTCTACCACTATACCTAAAGCAAGTTAGGATCGAATCTACCTTGACTTCCAATATAGGTATGGATCGGTTCTACCTTGACTCCAACATAAGCTAGGATCGGTTCTACCTTGATTCCCTATATACGTTAGGATCGGTCCATACTTAAAATCTTCAATGAAAACAAAGACCATAACATCCTTTTGATTTCCTTTCGACTATGAAACAATTTCATACATATACTTCCTTAAACTTATGTAATTAAACATAGTTTTCTAGGTATGAAATCAAATCTATATTCACTACACAATCTAGTAAAAAGTTACGAAGATTATGTCGATGTCGCAATTACGAAGTTCAAAAGATAAGCATAATACTATGTAAATCAATATAAAGCGTTTATCACTGATTGATATATTGTTCCTTGACACTTTGATCACAATATGATGATCAAGTCTATTATACAAGAGTTTCACATATATAACTTTGCATGTCATGTTTTCAATTAGAAACGACTTGAAAGCAAACTATATAGAAATGGAAACAAGTCAAGTCATGTATTATTAACCTCAAGTGGAAGTATGATGTTATTTTCGTTGTCGATGCGTCTTCAGAATCTTCAAGTCTTCAGAGTGATACTTGTATGTCTCAATATTTCTATACTTTCTAATCTAACCCAACGAACTTGACTCTAGTAATATAATCAGGTGAACCAAAAACTACGTCATCGACCAGCGTTCTCTTCTTTCCTCTTGCTTCAATACCATCGCAATTAAGAGCTTTCTCCATGCTTTCAAAAATTAGAGACATAGGAGACATGCTTGGTTGCGGAACCTTGGATGAGAATTTCTCAATCGCAAGTTATGGTATATAAAGGAAAAGATATTCTCTGGGATGCACGTCGGTTCATGACCCGATTTAGATATTAGGGTTTTGTACGGTCAAGACGAAAAGGTACGTGTACCTTTTAATAGTGCAGGACCGATTGATCCTAACGGGTTTTGGAACAAAATTTTTGAGGGTAGAAAACAGTTTATTTTTTTTAAAAGAGCACACAACAATTTTAACAATACTGCAACCATCCTTCTTATCTATGACAAATATTCTTCCTTGAATACTAATGTATTTTTAGCTCAATAAACGTGAGTTTAGAGCACAAGAGAATTAATATTTATGAGAAGATTTTAATCAGAGAATCTCACCTCAAGGATTCATAACATTTAAATCTGATTAAACTTATCATGAAGGGATTGCAATATGAAAAGATTGTTGCTTACCATAAACAAGTACTACTTGAGGCAAATAGTACACCTACCACGCAGTAATCCTTATCCAGCAGGATTTTTTCATGGATAAGGTTCCAAGACCTGTGCCTAGTTTCCACAAGGGTGAGTTGTACACTCACCACCGAAATAATGTTGTTGTTTTCTTTTGCTCTTTCTTTTGAAACGTGGAAAATGATCATAGAAATTAATATCATCAAAATAAGAGATATGATTAGAACTCTTACCTGAAGTTCTTGTCTTGAAACGAACAGTTTATCGATAAGATCCATATATCCTGTAATGATCAAATTCATGTTAGCTTGTTTAGTTGTTTCAAAATTTTCCACCATTTTAGGAGGTATATAAGTATTCTTTCGAACCCATATTTGTGATGGTTTCAAAAAGTTATTCTTAAACAAATTTTGCATACTACCCTTTTGGTTTGTTCGAATATTCATGGACCATGAAGTGCTTGTTAGAGCACTGCTCGGTCGAACTCGCAAGCGTTGCCATCCCAAGCTTGTTTGTCAAGTTTAGTTGATCAAAACTATATCTTGATTTCTAGTCTACTTATCGTTATGTCTCGGATTAGGATAGAAGTGTGTAGTTGATCTTTAGACTTCACGACGTTCACCAATCGAAGAAGAAGATCTACTGAAGAGCTTGGAGGAACTTCGGCGACAAAAGGTATGTGGAGACTAAAACTTATCTATTACTCATAAGTCTATTCAATTTTATCTACTAATGAGACTAAGTCGTATAGTTATACATACTTTGTGTTATACACATTTGAAATTTTGATTCGACTTTATCTCGTTTATATAATTCTCGAAATACGAGTTTAAAGCTTAGAATGCTTCATCATCTACTTGAAAAATTTAGTTGTAAACAATTCCTTTTTTGGAAACTAAATATTAAGTCAAGATGATCATGTGAAATTACCTTGAACATCTTACATGATTTGTGTTAGACAATCATTTGATGTTAACTTGGGATGTTTCGTATTGATCATATAATCATTTGAAAATTACTTGAAGCTATTGATATGTGTAAGATTAGCAGTGTTGTCTTCTAAGGATGTTATAAATCGATTAACGAGAGTTTTAGAACTACTGCCAATGTCTGGATATAGCATAATATGTGTACCTAGTATGAGAACTGTGAAGTGCTAGTTCAGGTCCAGAACTATTGTTTGAGAACTGTGTTTGCGAACGAGTTTATCTGTGATAGGTCCGGAACTGTGGTTTGCGAACGGTAAAACTAGGAAGGGTCCAGAACGGTAGCTCGCAAACTCAGCTTGCGAAATCAGTAGTTAGTGAAAAAGCGGGGGTCTAACAACCACACTGGTAGGACTTAAACGGTACCTAGTACTATGTCTAACTGCAAGTGCACAGTGTCGATATGCAACACAGGGCAAGAACATGTCGATCCACAGGGACAAGGTGGGTGTATATTTGAGCTATGGTCTTACTACAACTGACTTCGAACAAGAGTAACTCAAACAAGTTTTTTTTTTTACCGATACGGCTAGATGATGGTAGTTACTGAAATAACAAAAACGAAAGCAAAGAGTAATCTACAAGCATATAAATAAGGTGCTAGGTCTGTCGAATCCACCTCTTAACCTACACTAAGGCAATTCAGTCTCAATAATGTTCTTGTCCCTTGTATAGACAACGGTGAACTTCTAGGCTCTGTCGACTATCTAGATGGCAGTGGAGATTCTAGTCTGCTACACATCAAAGGGTGATTTCAGGAGGAAGGTTTAGTATCCCTAAGATAATTATCTAATACTAGTATTAGCTTCCCTCTCACAAAACAACTAACCGAAGATCAATCACTTAGATGAGTAAACAATCCTGATATGGATATTCTAATCACAACTAAGGTGTCCCTCCAAAGTATTAACTGTATGATTAAAGCGCAACTAGTCAAAGGATCGAACAATAATCATTTAAACATGAGTTGCAGCATAATCAACATAGTGATATTCTGACTACAATGGATACATGGCATACACTGTGAAAGAAAAATGATGAAGGCTCAGATTATATTTATCCAAAACATTACAGTGTAACAAGAACAATACCAGAACTTGAATTAGACTGAGCAATAAATTAGTGGTTTCATCTAAACCCTAACTATGAAATTAGAACATCATGGAGATAAAATCAAACATGAACTACTGCTTGGTGCACCGGCTAATCCGGGCGTGAGTTTTACATACAATTCTCATCCCTATTTATACATGAAAATCTCCCAATTAGATTTCAATTCACAAATTGATAGAGACCCACTCACCACAACTGCCTGTATTTCTTGTCCCCTCTGCAACTCTTGATTTGATGTTTGCTTTAGCCATTGAAGATAACCCTAAATCTATCTTTCTCAATCATAACTTCTAGGGTTACTGTTTTTGATAAGAGAGAAGCTAATATGGAGATAGAAAGAGACTAGGAGGTTTATTGATTGCATAGGGTGGCTGATAGGTTGGCTGAGCTTCAGAGGTGTTCGGGAAAGTAATTGATGGAAGTGAGAAGTGAACTGATGTTTGCAGAGATGGAGAAGATGAGTACGATAGGTAAAGGGGATGTTTGGTTCTTGTTCGATTAAGGGATGAATAGCAGGTGCTTCAGTGTTGGCCGGAAGCAACAAATGTTGATGCACGGTGAGGAGATGACGTTGGATGTTCAACAACTGGATTGAATCTAACGTCTCACATGAGAAACGGGTTTGGGTCTTGGTTTTTATTTCTTCTAAGCCCATGTCTTCTTCAAAGCTAATATCTCAAGCCCACGCCTAGTTTTAGCTCTTGCAAACAACATTCTTCACTTGCGGATGAGGTGCAAACAACATTCTTCACTTGTCGTCTCTCTTACGTTGTCACCAATTCCTTGCTCTTTTGGCTCCTTAATTCTTCCAAGCTTTATTTAGTACCTAAAAACACAAAATTAATTAGTACAAGTATTTATTCTTGAAAACAATGAAAACACAAAATTTGGGATAATATATGATTTTAACGCGCAAAAAATGAGTTAAATGCCAATAAAAAGGTGTAGAAATATGCACTATTTGACACTCATCAAATACCCCCAAACCTGAATTTTACTTGTCCTCAAGTGAAATGGAAATTAAGAAATCCTAACTATACCACTGTCGCTGGTCTATCGAATGCATTTAGCGTATGCACTAAGCCTTTAAACCCCTAGGTGTCCCTAGTAGACGAGTTGTAGTCTCGTGAGGGTTTACCAGAGGTGTACCCACAAAACCTTCTCCAACTTCAGAGCGTAATAGAGTCCCAAACATCCAAGGATCTATGAGGACATAGAGTTTCTGCATGCTAGTAACACGAAGCTAGAAATACCAAAGAACACATTCTCATCCTTAAGAGTTGAGCGAGAAATAACCATACCATATGAAAGAATTAGGGTTCGAGAGCGATCACAAGCCTCGACTTCTGCCTCACCAATAGGGTTTTATGATAATTGCACTCAAAAAGACCGTTTTTTTAGTCTCTCATATGTGCAGACAGGAATAAAGAGAGAAATCCTGCACACGTTGAATGGTGGGAAGGAGAACCTTCCGAAATAATTTCTGGAGACTCCACAGAATTGTGGACAAAAAGAATCTTTTTCTGATGATCTCTAAAAAAGGAAATCAATCATTAGCAAGGATGGGAGTACTCACTTACCTTCACATCCGATCGGCAATCAACACCACTCTCACAGCATCTATAGAAACGTCTTAAATCTTCGGTCTTCGGTTTTCAACTGTTGATGATGAACTTTTTGAACTTCTTAGAACCTTGACAATGTCTAATTATTTTCTTCAATTTCCTTGTTGCTTGAATTTTCCTCTTAAATTCTTATTCTTTACCATGGTGTTTATTAAACAAAACTAAAAACAAACTGTAATAAATATATTTCTTTTATTATTTTATTTTTTTAATCATTTTTTTAATTAACACAAACTGAAAATAATAAAATAATAATGAAACTACTAAAGTCATGGAAGGACTTTATCACTTGATTCTTCACAACCTGTATTGTCTTGATTTCATGAACTTCACTAATTCTCATCTTTTTCTGTTTTCTTTGCTCTTGCAAAATACCTCTTGAAATGTGTATAGAATTTTGCTCTTTGTATTGTATCTTCACTTTGAATAAGAATTTTACTTACTTGAATTGTTGCATGTAAACCTCAGACTATTTCAACTTTTCTTCATAGAGTCTGGCGTTGCACTGCTCGATGATGATGATGTGTTTCTGTGGATCTGTTGATGTTGTCGAGTGAGAGAGAATGGTGCTAACTGCAAATCAAACTACAAGAAGGAGTTTTCATCTTTAGACGTCACCCTCATGATTGAAAAAATTAGCACTCAAGAGATCAAAAATAGTGCTGAAAGTGGTGCGAATTTGGGTAGCTCACCATTCCTACCCGGAATTTACGTACGGTGACACACACTCTAAAAGGACTTTTTAGATAGTCACAAAAATTGAAGGTCGGTGCTCGCTTGATGTAAAAATAGGCAGTCTCCACTGGGTGATCACAACTCTAGTACCAAATATCTTTGCAGCACCTAATTTTCCCATCGGCATGGTTAAATCTAACTTTAACGCTCTAACAATTAAGAAACCTGATTGTGTTCTCCAGTACTTCCAAGTTTAGTTATTTCGGTCAGACTGACTCTAAAATCTCTAAAAGTTAGAGGTTTTATGCAAGTATTTACAAAGATTTTGATTTATTTTATTTTTTTGATTTTTTTTTAATATAAGGAAAAGAAAATACTGAAAACTCTATATGCAAAACACTCCCGCCACACCTAAATCTAACATTGCCCTCAATGTTTCAAAAGATGAAAGATTTTAAACAACAACATACCATGAGAACCATGTTGATTAGAGAAAAGGGAAGAGATTACCGGTATGTCGGCAAAAGAAAGATTAGAGCTTCATTATTCAAGGCTAGAATCCAACATTTTCAGCTGAGATCATATTGGATTAGCACAATATATACAAGAAAAAGCTAGAAAATATAATTACCAACTGGATTATATACAAGAAAATTTTACCATACACCAACAATCTAAAGAGTTGAGGATCAACCCAAAAGATGACATGCAAAAACTTTAGCAGCCTCACACAATTATAACATAACAGGATTTTAAGAGAGGTTGCCAGACAGAACAAACTACCCCCAAACTTAGATTTTTCAACGGATATACGTTTGGACACAAAATCCTGCAGTTTCAAGGGTGTATCATGCACAAGATAAAGTTCGTAATGGACTTTGGCAGGAATGGGCAAAGAAACAAGAGCGCATTCCAACTGTGGCTCCTCAAAGGTATCATATTTTGATGCAAAATAGTCCAAGAGGACTTGGGAGGCACACAGTTCCAATCCTAGATTAGGCATTCTTAGAAAAGTTGGTTTTACGATCGTTTTACAAGCAAAATCTAGGTTGGGTGCAAGATTATCTGTTTGTGACATGGGCAGGGAGCTAGACATGTCTAAGTTACATTCAGTTTTAAGCTCAACAGTTTCATTACGCATCCTAGTATTTTCCCAGTCAGAAACAAGTAATGCAATATCATGCTCACAGTCATTGAACAAATTAACAAACCTCAACTCAGTATCATCATCATCCAAAGTACCCAAATCAGTATCATAAGAATAGTCATATTGCGACCTAGGAAGGAATCAGACACATTACAGTTATTTTCATGCATCAAAACATTAGTGTCGACAGAAAATTTATCCTTCCCTAAGTCATGCTCATCTTCACAGAATAACTGCACAGGCTCCAGATCAGTGTCAACATCACATGTATATGGAATACCATAAGAAACATGATTCATTAAGGTCGAGACAGAGAAGCCTAATGTTTCTGAACCCAAAGGTTCCACAATATTTTCAGCATAAAAATGTTCTTCTAACATAACATCATCATCATCATCATCACCATCATCATCATCATAACAGAAATGTGATGCCCTATTCAAGATCATAGTGTCTCTAGTCCAATCATTTACCTCTAGATGAGATCCATATTCAATATTAGTTGCATGAGTAGGACTATAAACACTATTTTCATTATTTACCTCATTAGGAATAACAAGCATCTCATCATGAAATTCCTCCCTTCCCTCCATTTATACATGAAGTAAAATCATATCTAAATATGCATTAATTCGTCCCATGGAAGGAGATTCTTCAACAGTAGGTGTCCTCATAGCATATGGGTATTCAGTACATGGTTGAGCATGAGGCTCGCTACAGAAAGAAAATTCAGAAGCATTGCTATATGGTTCATTATGAAATGCATTCAATTCAAATTCAGCATTGTCTTGCTCAATGAGTTTGTGATTTTCCTCCACAGATTGCCTACAAGAGGTCGAGGAAGTACAAAAAGTTTTAACTTCCCACTGTGGTGGATGATACATGTGTGCATGGTCATTGGGATTTATAAAATACTGATCGCAACCTTCGAAAGGTTGATTATGGTCCCAATGACTACTAGCTTCGTAATCTGTGGGCATTTCATATTTTGGATTTTCATGGCCTTCTCTAGATTGCCTATAAGCATGCAAAATATAGCAGTTCTCAACAAGATGGCTTAAGCTACCACACAAGGTACAAGCATGCATTTCAGATTGCCTAGGTGAATTAGATGCGACAGATTTCTCATGTATTTGCATTTCTAAAGCTGTGATTTGAGCCTCTAACTGATCCAAGACTGACGAATTTGTGACTGAGGCACTAATAAAATGTTCATTTTCACTCTGTGGTGGATGATACATGTGTGAATAGTCATTAGGGTCCATGTGTTGAGGCTCATGACTATGAAAATGTCCATAATAATCCCTATAACTATTGACATCATGGTCTGTGGGAGGCTCATAACGTGAAGCATGCCCGTAAGCAAGTTCTCTAATGGTTTTGTTCTCATCCCCAGTTGCAGACCAAAATCCTGCCATGAAATGTTTTTGTTCTTTTTCTTACAGTAATCACAAAGTATCTGCCTATCAAAGCCTACCTGTCTTAAATGGTTGTTTCTATTTGATTTAGAAATGATGTTGTTGTTATCCTAACGAGTGGCCTGCTCGCATTTGATAACAAATTATGAAGCTCTTTTCACTAAGTCAAAATTGAAAGCAACTCAGATCATGTAGCAAGCAAAGGAGGACTCAAGCATACTGAGTATTTTTGAGAACTTACCTCTGGAACAATACCTAGCATAACAGACTCAGAGATTCACAGATTCAAATAGGCACAAACTTAATGCAGTGAAACAGAATTCAGCTAGCAGGAATTTTACCAAGTGTCACAGAATCAAGCATAAATTCCAGATGTTGCAGGGGTTTTAACACAGGCCAGTAGACACTAGTTCATCATTCAGTCAGGATATATCGTTTACACGTTTATCAAAAATGGAAAGTTTAGAGAATGATACCGCCGGCACCGGCCGGGTTTAGGCAATTCCACAGGTTTGCTCCTTTCTTTTTCCTCTCCTCTTCTGGTTTTGAAGGGCAGTATTGCAGGTACAGATTGTGCTTCTCTTTCTTTTTTCTCTTTTCTTTTCCGTGGCTTGTAAATCAGCACCACAGCTGCACCACAGATTGTTGCAGGTACCTGATAACTCGAGAAAGAATTTCAGTACCAAGAAATTTGCAACTTAATGCAAAGACAAAGAGTATCGCTACTGGATGTCAAAAACTGAGAGTATTCTAAAGCATAACAATAATTTGAGTTACTCCACTGTTGTTAACCAGTACAGACTAAGACCAGTGACATGCTATCATTAATGGAACAAGATGAAGCTATGACAGGGTGCAATGGGTTACAGCAAGATCACAAGGTCTTGTTCACAGATACCTTATATAGCAGTTAAATACAAACACCATATGCATAAACCCGAGAATGAAAATGACAACAGATTCACAGATGTATGCCCACAAGCACACAATGAGTTTCCAGAAATTAACAGTTTTAGCATGCCAGGAAGTTACTCGGATGTCATAGAATTATGCTTGTGGATATCAGGGTTGACAAAGATCAGCGAGCATTATTTCAGCAGTCACAGCAGATATTTAATACAGACTTTGAGTTTGGGAATACAATACTTCCAGTAGACAACTGGGTTTAGGCACGATAAACAGTTTCTACTGCTCCTCTTTCTACTCTTCCGTAGCTTGTGTTTCAGTTTCGCAGGCACCTCCAACACGACACAAGGAGAATACCAACAAGCTGGTTGCTCCTTTTTATGTTTTTCCTGAGTGTGTTATCTTCACAAATACCTGGTAACTCAGAGGAGAACTTCAGTACATAGAAGTGTGTCAATAAATCCATAAAGCACTGAAAGTAAGCTTTATGTCACTAACAGTTCATGATCCAAAGTGTTACAGCAAGATTCCTACTGCAAACAACACTAATGATTTCTGAAAACTGAGCTATTAATGATCTGAACGGGACAGAATGGGACGAAAAGATGTAAAAATAAACAAACTGCAAATGGAAAATGAAAACAGAAACAACACAAGAATACTTACTGGTATATTACAGGTGGTGAGATCTTTAACTAGTGCTGAACTAACAAAGCTAATTATACATATGCTTAACTACAGATGCGATTTTTATAAAAAAATCTACAAAATGAAAATTATGCTATCAATGGCAGTATATTTCAGTGAAACAACAGGACTCTATTCTTACAGATGGATATTTACAGATTGCAACATACTATATACTGAGATAACTAAAGACAGCAGAAGCTAACAATTTTTACAACTAGCGCTATGAGTACAAATAGCTACAGATGCAGACAACTCAGACTAGGTATTAAATAAGAAAATGATGCATATATCTAATGGAAGTTTAAAAGGGACGAACAACAACTACAGAATGCAAAATATGTTGTAACAGAAGGATTTAAACAGCTAAATTATGCTAATAATAACTGAAGAAAATCTAACACATATGTACAGGATTGACCTAAAATCAGTAAGTGACGAAGAAACTTCAGCTACACCGCTACCGAGTCCCCGGCAGCGGCGCCAAAACTTGGTAGGACTTAAACGGTACCTACGACTATGTCTAACTGCAAGTGCACAGTGTCGATATGCAACACATGGAAAGAACAGGTCGATCCACAGGGACGAGGTGGGTGTAGATTTGAAGCTATGGCCTTACTACAACTGACCTCGAACAAGAATAACTCAAACAAGGGGTTTTGTTTGCCGATACGGCTGGATGATGGTAGTTACTGAAATAACTAAAACGAAAGCAAAGAGTAATCTACAAGCAGATAAATAAGGTGCTAGGTATGTTGAATCCACCTCTTAACCTACACTAAGGCAATTCAGTCTCAATAATGTTCTTGTCCCTTGTATAGACAACGGTGAACTTCTAGGCTCTGCCGACTATCTAGATGGAAGTGGAGATTCTAGTCAGCTGCACATCAAAGGGTGATTTCAGGAGGAAGGTTTAGTATCACTAAGATAATTATCTAATCCTAGTATTAACTTCCTTCTCACAAAACAACTAACCGCAGATCAATCACTTAGATGAGTAAATAATCCTGATATGGATATTCTAATCACAACTAAGGTGTCCCTCCAAAGTACTAACTTTCTGATTAAAGCACAACTAGTCAAAGGATCGAACAATAATCATTTAAACATGAGTTGAAGCACAATCAACATAGTGATATTCTGACTACAATGGATACATGGCATACACTGTGAAAGCAAAATGATGAAAGCTCAGATTATATTTATCCAAAACATTACAGTGTAACAAGAACAATACCAGAACTTGAATTAGACTGAGCAATAAATTAATGGTTTCATCTAAACCCTTACTATGAAATTAGAACATCATGGAGATAAAATCAAGCATGAACTACTGCTCGGTGCACCGGCTAATCCGGGCATGAGTTTTACATACAATTCTCATCCTTATTTATACATGAAAATCTCCCAATTAGACTTCAATTCAAAAATTGATAGAGACCCACTCACCACAACTGCTTGTATTTCTTGTCCCCTTTGCAACTCTTGATTTGATGTTTGATTTAGCCATTGAAGATAACCCTAACTCTATCTTTCTCAATCATAGCTTCTAGGGTTACTGTTTTTGATAAGAGAGAAGCTAAGATGGAGATAGAAAGAGACTAGGAGGTTGATTGATTGCATAGGGTGGATGATAGGTTGGATGAGCTTCAGAGGTGGTCGGGAAAGTGATTGATGGAAGTGAGAAGTGAACTAATGTTTGCAGAGATGGAGAAGATGAGTACGATAGGTAAAAGGGATGTTTGGTTCTTGTTCGATCGGTGCAGCTACGATATGGTCGGGACACATCATTCAAGTATGTGACCCATCTTTAAATAGTGACACATAGATTTTTTTTCTCCAAAACGGTTTCATTACCTAACATTTTGTCTTAAACTTCCTACTTTTTCTCAAAAAGAGAAAACAGTTACGGGGATTTAGAGGGGGCAGGTTTATAATTTGAATAGGTGTCAAAATTATTAAGAGGGGCCACATACAAAATATATGTGGCCCGACCACATAAAAAATACATGTGGCCCGACCACATCATAATCCTAGCATTGTTCGATTAAAGGATGAATAACAGGTGCTTCGGTGTTGGTCGGAAGCAGCAAATGTTGATGCACGGTGAGGAGATGACGTTGGAGGTTCAACAGCTGGATTGAATCTAACGGCTCACATTAGAAACGAGTTTGGGTCTTGGTTTTTATTTCTTCTAAGCTCATGTCTTCTTCAAAGCTAATATCTCAAGCCCACGCCTCGTTTTAGCTCTTGCAAACAACATTCTTCACTTGCGGATGAGGTGCAAACAACATTATTCACTTGTCGTCTCTCTTCCGTTGTCACCAATTCCTTGCTCTTTTGGCTCCTTAATTCTTCCAAGCTTTATTTAGTACCTAAAAACACAAAATTAATTTGTACAAGTATTTATTCTTGAAAACAATGAAAACACAAAATTTGGGATCTTATATGATTTTAGCGCGCAAAAGATGAGTTAAATGCCAATAAAAAGGTGTAGAAATATGCACTATTTAACACTCATCACACACCCAATATTTCTCTTAGCAATCTGTATGGACTAACTCCAATCTACTTTCAAGAGAATCAACTAGACAACCAGACTCAATCTTAATAAAAATATATCAAGAGTTATATCTTTATTTTTTAATTCAATCCGCAATAAAACAAACAGGAATTTGCGAGTCCAATTGAATATAAGAAACAACTTGGAAGGTGTCAAAAACCAATATCCAAGTGTCAATCAATTTAATCAACAACCAAAGGTTGGATTCACAATTTATTGAACTTACGTACAACCTGTGATATTTCAATTATATAAACAGATATAATGCGGGAAAGAAATAACACAAACACCAGAAGTTTTGTTAACGAGGAAACCGCAAATGTAGAAAAACCCCGGGACCTAGTCCAGATTTGAACATCACATTGTATTAAGCTGCTAGACTAGCCTACTCCAAGTTAACTTCGGACTGGAATGTAGTTGAGCCCTTACCAATCTCACACTGATCAAGGTGCAGTCGCGTTCCTTACGCCTCCAGAACCACGCCGGATTCTGCACACTTGATTCCCTTAGCTGATCTCACCCACAACTAAGAGTTTCTACGACCCAAAGTCGAAGACTTGATAAATTAATCTGTCTCACACAGAAAAGTCTATTGAATAGATAAATCTATCTCCCACAGATAAACCTATGAGTTTTGTTCCGTCTTTTGATAAATCAAGGTGAACAAGAACCAATTGATATACCAGACTTATATTCCCGAAGAACAGCCTAGAAATATCAATCACCTCACAATGATCTTAATCGTATGGTAGCGAAACAAGATATCGTGGAATCACAAATGATGAGACGAAGATGTTTGTGACTAATTTTTATCTTGCCTATCGGAGATTAAATCTCGTGCAAATCTTAGAGAAGATAGTACTCAATCAAGATAGAAACCAGCAAGATCAGAACATGCAACTACAGAGAAAACAGTTGGGCCTGGCTTCACAATCCCAATGAAGTCTTCAAGTCGTTAACCAATAGGGTTTCGTGAAAAACCTAAGGTTAAAGGAGAATCGACTCTAGTCGCAACTAGCATCACACATGAGGTGTGGGGATTAGGTTTCCCAGTTGCTAGAGTTCTCCTTTATATAGTCTTCAAATCAGGGTTTACAATCAATGCTACCTTGGTAACAAAGCATTCAATATTCACCGTTAGATGAAAACCTGATTAGACTCAAGCTAATATCTTTCAACTGTTAGATCGAACTTAGCTTGTTATACACAAATGAAAAGTGACTTCATTTAGATATGAGTAACCGTACCTAAAAGTGTACCCCTTGTTGGCTCAAAAATAGTTAACCAAAGTTAGCCATATGAACACTTTCATATCAACCTCATTCATCTTAACCATAACTAGTTCAAATGACTCAAATGAAACTAGTTCTAGAGTTTTTCAATTTTTTGTATTCTCATAGAAGTATACAAGACACAATTGAAGCAAAATCGATTTCGATTCACTCGAATCAACTCATGAACATTATAGCCACCATTTGCAAAAGATTGCATTCCTTATTATATAAATGTATTAGTTCATGAACAAATCGATTTTAGAATTTAACTTACTCAGGTATGCATACGGGTACGCATACCTAAGTACCCGGACTAAGTTTGGGTTCGCCAGTATGCGAACGGGTACGCATACCTTCCAAACTCAGCAGAAATTCCCGGACCTGAACCTCACGCTAGTACGCGTACCGATATGCGTACCAGGTTCCCGGACTTTCACTAAACCAACCAGTACGCATACGGGTATGCATACTATGGTTCCCGGACTTGGATTACATATATGCAAGTGCGCAAACTATGCTTATATCCAATTGTTCTAAACTCCATTTCAATCATTGAAACATTCTCGGAAGATGGCAATAGCTGTCTCACACAAACTATTAGCTTCAAAGCAATTTCCAACTGATCGAATGATCAATACGAAACATTCGGAGTCTACATCAAATGACTTTCTTACACAAATAATGTAAGATGTTACAAGGCGATTTTAACATGATCATCTTTTGAATTTCGTCAAGAATATAAGATGAACTTGGTTAAAGCGAAAGCTTACCAACACATATTTCGAGAAATATATAAGCGAGCTAAACTCAGCTAGAAATATCAAATGTGCATAATTGAAGTCTATATATCTATACGACTTTTGTCTCAAATAGCAAATAGAGTAGATATACTTTTGAGTGATAGATGAGTTCAGGTCTCCACATACCTTTTGTTGATGAAGTTCCACAAGCTCCCCTTAGTAGTCCTTTGTATTCAATCGATGAACGTCGTGAAGTCTAATGCTCAACTACACTTTCTATCCTAATCCGAGACTTAGCTATAAGTAGACTAGAAATCAAGACTTATAGTTTTGGCAACTAAACTTGACAAACAAGCTTGAGATAGCAACGCTTGCGAGTTCGACCGAGCAGTTCTCTAACAATCTCCCCCTTTGTCAATTTTAGTGACAAAACTATCAATACATATAGATTACAAAATAAATAAACTTTGTAGCTCTCAATCCAAATGTTTGATTTCCTTGGTTCTTCAACATTACTCGAAATCTTCGTCACTTCCAAGTACTCCAGTGATTCTGAACGTGTTCAACTCAGGATCATTGTTGTTGAAGATCCGTAGCTATAAAAATGAGAAAACAGTTGCTCTCAATCATTGTTATACAATGTCATAATATTATTACACAACATCAAAGTCCAATTGTATCACAACATTGACAACAATACTATGGTGATATGTATCACTCCCCCTTATTGTCAATTGTATCACTCCCCCTTATACTTTGTTACTAAGCTATCTTAGCTTTGATTGAAAGCAAACCCTGATTTGAAAGACTATATAAGGGAGAACTCTAGCAACTGCAAAACCTAATACCGACACTTTCTTGTGTCCTAGTTGCGACTAGAGTCGATTCTCCTTTAACCTAGATTTTTCCAAAACCATTATGGGTTAACGACTTGAAGACTTCATTTGGGATTCGTGAAGCCAGATCCAACTATTTTCTCTATAGTTGCGTGTTATGATCTTACTTGTTCTATCGTATTGAGTTCTATATTCTCTAATATTTGCTCGAGATTTATCTCCGATATGTAAGATATAAAAAGTAATAACAAAGCTCTTCGTCTCATTCTTTATGATTCCACAATAACTTCTTTTACTACCATATAGATAAGTTATTGTAAGGTGATTGATATTTCTAGGCTTATTTTCGGGAGTATAAGACCGGATTATCAATTGGTTCATGTTCACCTTGATTTATCAAAAGACGGAACAAAACTTCACAGGTACTTCTGTGGGAGACAAATTTATATACCAGAATAGACTTATCTGTGGGAGACAGATTTGTTTGTAAGTCGTCGACTTTGGGTCATAACAACTCTTAGTTGTGAGATCAGCTAAGGGAATCAAGTGCGCAGAATCCGGCATGGTTCAAGAGGCGTAAGGAACACGACTGTACCTTAATCGGCTACATTCCAGTCCGAAGTTAACTTGTAGTATGCTAGTGTCTGTATCGGCTTAATACAGCATGGTGTTCTAATCTGGACTAGGTCCCGGGTTTTTTTTATGCATTTGCGGTTTCCTCGTTAACAAAACTTCTGGTGTGTGTGTTATTTATTTTTCGATTATATTTTTTTATATAATTGAAATATCACAGGTTGTGCGTAGTTCAATCAATTGGTAAATCCAACCTTGATTGTTGGATAGTAATTGATTGGGACTTGGGCATTGGTCTTTGGTACCGTCCAAGTTATTTCTCATATTAATCGGGCTCACAGATTTCTATCTATTCGGTTGCATATTGTATTGAGAAATTGATATATAACTCTTTGATATATTTCTTGATAGAGCTCGCTTTATAAGTTGGTGCTTCGGAATAATACTGAATTTATTCCATACAAATTGAAGAACGAATTATTGGGTGTGGTTGTTATACTCCCGTTTTTTCAATTGGTATCAGAGCAAGCAAACATGCTAAGACCTCATAAGTATGTGTTTGTAGCAATCTGACTCTATGAACATCTCAATAAATGCACCACCATATCCAGGAGATACAGAATATTCTTCCATGACTGATTTGATTAAATATGTATAAAATATTCTATCCCATTCTTCTCCCGGATCAAAATCTCTTGAAGTGTTTTCAGAAGTCGAAAGACTCCTTGAGAATCTTTGTCTTGATGTTGAGAGTGTTCTCCAAAAGGAACAAAACTCTCTCGATAGACTAAATTATGTTACGATGAATAATGCTCTTGTTGAGGTTGATATTGATTCATTGATAAGTGAGTGAATTGTTCCTATACTTTGTAGTACAACGAGTCATGTACTGGATGTATTACAAATGGAGCATTATTAAGCCTCATTCAACTGAGAATATCTCTCTAGAACAGGGTTCATTGTATGAGTCTATTCCAGAAATAATTTATCATAATAGCAGGATGGTGATTTGTATCAAAAATGTTAAGATGTCTCTCTTTACCAAGAAAGTTATCCTACGATGTGCTAAAAACAATTTCCAGTCCTTGCTGATAAAAGAACACAAAGCAAGACATCAAAGACTTAGATGTTTTTTCTCCTTTTGGTTGTCTGAGGTCTTGTGAGGTTTCCACGAATTCAGTCTTTTGGGTATTTCTTAACCCATCTGGTTGCAAAAGTTGTTGGAAAGAAGTTATCTCTTGGAGTCAAGATACTAAAATCTGATCGAATTTTTGTTCTTAGATTTTATCTAAACGAGTTTTAGGTTGAACGCATTTAGCTCTTGACCTGTCTTGTGCGGTTCACATGTGTGAGCTAGGCCACGAACCAGAACATGTTGGTTCCGGGACCTGAACTTGTAATACCGGTTCACAAACTGTTCGGTCGGTTGCTGAAAAACCGTGGGTCTAACAACCACACTCAATATTTCGTTTAGGAAATCTGTATGGACTAAGTCCAATATATTTCCAAGAGAATCAACTAGACAGTCAGACTCAATCAAGGAAAATACATCCAAGTGTTATATCTCTATTTCTCAAATCAATTTGCAATCGAACATATATAAATCTGCGAGCCGGATTAATATGAGAAATAACTTGGATAGTACCAAAGACCAATATCCAAGTGTCAATCAATTTATATCAACAACCAAAGGTTGGATTTACCAATTGATTGAACTACGCAAAATCTGTGATATTTTAATTATATAAAAATATAATGCGGAAAAGAAATAACACAGACACCAGAAATTTTGTTAACGAGGAAATCGCAAATGTAGAAAAACCCTGAGACCTAGTCCAGATTTGAACACCACACTGTATTAAGCCGCTACAGACTCTAGCCTACTACCAATTAACTTCGGACTGGAATGTAGTTGAGCCCTAACCAATCTCACACTGATTAACGTATAGTCGCGTTCCTTACGCCACTTGAACCACGTCGGATTCTGCGCACTTGATTCCCTTAACTGATCTCACCCACAACTAAGAGTTGTTACGACCCAAAATCGAAGACTTGATAAACAAATCTGTCTCACACAGAAAAATCTATTGAATATATAAATCTATCTCCCACAGAAATACCTACGAGTTTTTGTTCCATCTTTTGATAAATCAAGGTGAACAGGAACCAATTGATACACCAGACTTATATTCCCGAAGAAAAGCCTAGTAATATCAATCACCTCACAATAATCTTAATCGTATGGAAGCAAAACAAGATATTTTGGAATCACAAACGATGAGACGAAGATGTTTGTGACTACTTTTTATCTTACCTATCGGAGATTAAATATCGAGCAAATCTTAGAGAAGATAGTACTTAACAAGATAGAACAAAGCAAGATCAGAACACGCAACTACAGAGAAAATAGTTGGGTCTGGCTTCAGAATACCAGGCGATTTTCACATGATCATCTTTTGACTTTCGAGAAATATGTAAGCGAGTTAAACTCAGCTCGAAATATCAAATGTGTATAATGTAAAGTCTATATAGCTATGAAAATGGGGGGGTCTAACAACCACACCCAACATTCGTTTCGCAATCTGAGAGGACTTACTCCAATTTACTTTCAAGAGAATCAACTAGACTGTCAGACTGAATCTAGAGAAAAGTATATCAAAGAGTTTAATATCTCTAACTCTTAATTCAATCCGCAATCAGTAAATAGAAATCTGCGAGCCCGATTGAATATAAGAGGAGTTACTTGAACGGTACCAAAGACCATGTTCAAGTGTCAATCAATGTGAATCAACAACCAAAGGTTGGATATTCTAATTGATGGATATTAACGCACAATCCATGATATTTCAATTATATAACAAAATATAATGCGGAAAATAAATAACACAGACACCAGAATTTTGTTAACGAGGAAACCGCAAATGCAGAAAAAACCCGGGACCTAGTCCAGATTGAACACCACACTGTATTAAGCCGCTATAGACTCTAGCCTACTACCAATTAACTTCAGACTGGACTGTAGTTGAACCCTAATCAATCTCACACTGATTCAAGGCACAGTTGCGTTCCTTACGTCTTTGATCCCAACAGGATACTACGCACTTGATTCCCTTAGTTGATCTCACCCACAACCAAGAGTTGCTACGACCCAAAGTCGAAGACTTAATAAACAAATATGTCTTACACAGAAAAGTCTATAGATTGAATAAATGTGTCTCCCGCAGAAATACCCAAGAGTTTTTGTTCCGTCTTTTGATAAATCAAGGTGAACAGGAACCAATTGATAAACCAGAATTATATTCCCGAAGAACAACCTAGTATCATCAATCACCTCACAATAATCTTAATAAACTAGCGAAACAAGATATTGTGGAATCACAAACGATGAGACGAGGATGTTTGTAATTACTTTTATCTTTCCTATCGGAGAAATTAATCTCGAGTCAGTTATTTCAATTGTACTCAATACGATAGAATCGGGCAAGACCAGAACACACAACTACAAAGAAAATAGTTGGGTCTGGCTTCACAATCCCAATGAAGTCTTTGAAGTCGTTAACCTACAGGGTCTCAATAGAAACCTAAGGTTAAAGGAGAATCGACTCTAGTTATGCAACTAGTAACACACAGGAGGTGTGGGGATTAGTTTTCCCAGTTGCTAGAGTTCTCCTTTATATAGTTTTCAAATCAGGGTTTGCAATCCAAGTTACCTTGGTAACAAAGCATCCAATATTCACCGTTAGATGAAAAACCTGAATCAACCAAGCTAATATCTTTCAACCGTTAGATCGAACTTAGCTTGTTACACACAAATGAAATGTACCCTCATTTGGGTTTATGTAACCGTACCCAAACGTGTACACCATGTTGGTTCATAAATAGTTAACCGAGGTTAGCCATATGATTACTCTCATATCAACCTTATTCATCTTAACCATAACTAGTTCAAATGACTCAAATGAAACCGGTTAAAGAGTTGTACAATTGCTATATTCTCATAGAATTATATAAGAACAAAATTGAAGAAAAATCGGTTTGATTCACTTGAATCAATTCATGAATATTATAGCCACGGTTTGCAAAGATTGCATTCCTTATTATATAAATGTTTATGTTCATGTTCATGTTCAAAACCGATTCTATAACTTTAACCTTCAAGTATGCAAACGGGTACGCATACTTAAAATACCCGGACTAAGATTGAGTTACGCCAGTACGCAAACAGGTACGCGAACTTTAAATCCCATCAGAAATTCTCGGACATGAATCTGTATGCCAGTACGCAAACGGGTACGCATACTTAGGTTCCCGGATTTCTCAAACCAACAGGTACGCTAACGGGTGCGCTTACTATGGTTTCCGGACATGGATTACACATATGCAAGAGTGCATAACATGATATATCCAATAATGGTTAAGTGTTCTAAACTCTTATTTCAATCATTGAAACTTTCTTAGAGGATGACAATAGCCGTTTTCACACACTATTAGCATCAAAGCAATTTTCAAGTTATTGAAATAATCATAACAAAACATTCCAAAACAACACTAGATGATTGTATCACACAAACCATGTAAGATGTTACTCGGAAATTTCCACATGATATAAGATGAACTTGGTCGAAGCGAAAACTTGCCAACACATATTTCGAGAAATATGTAAGCGAGATAAATTCAGTTCGAAATCTCAAATGCGTATATAGAAAACTATATCGTAATACGACATATGTTTCAATAAGGAGATAGAGTAGGAATAGACTTTCCAAGAGATAGATGAGTTTAAGTCTCCACATAACTTTTGTGATGTAGTTCCACAAGCTCCCCTTAGTAGTTCTTCGTCTTCAAATGATGAACGTCGTGAAGTCTAAGCTCAACTACACAATATATGTCCTAGTCCGAGACATCTATAAATAAGCTAGAAATCAAGACTTCTGGTTTTGATCACTAACATTGACAAACATGCTTGAGATAGCAACACATGCGAGTTCGATCGAGCAGTGCTCTAACAAGCTATACAATTTTTGTCTCAATTGGAGATAAAATAGAAATAGACTTCTGGGTGATAGATGAGTTTAAGTTTCCACATATATTTTGTTGATGAAGTTCCACAAGCTCCCCTTAGTAGTTCTTTGTCTTCAATTGATGAACTCCGTGAAGTCTAATGCTCAACTAAACATTTTATCCTGATCCGAGACATAGCTATAAGTAGACTAGAAATCAAGACTTATAGTTTTGGCAACTAAACTTGACAACAAGCTTGAGATAGCAACGCTTGCGAGTTCGACCGAGCAGTTCTCTAACAGTTGCACATATAAAGAGAAGCTTTTCTCTTGTTTTCTCCACCTTCTCTTGTTCGAGAACCCTGTAAAAGAAAACTCAAGAGTTTGCAAACTCTTAATCTCCAAAAACTCATTTCTCAATCATTTTGAGTGTTCGTGGTACCATTGGATTCACAAAAAAAAAAAAACTTCACAACGGGTTAGTCTCTGTTTCTTCATCTCTTCCGGTACCGGAGCTTCACCATTAACAGCAGTTCGTGTACCCGGTAAGTTATTCATCTTCATTTTAGGCTTTCCTTCAAGTTAAATGGCATCTAAGAAGAGATTAAGTCGTGGTGAGAGTTCAGGTGCTCAAAATCATGATGATACTTACTTTGAACCAAGTATGCAAACTAGTTTCGTGAATAGAGCAGTTGTCGACCTTTATAAGGAATATATCAAAACCCCTATTATAGAGAGATATTATGATGCATCAAAACTTAGGGTAGAACATCGACCTAAATTTTTCAAAAATCATGTGTGCAGCATAATTCATCAACCTATGGGAACTGCTAATATAGAGATGACAATTCAGTTTTATGCAAATTTGCATGATCCGGATGTATTTAACTGCACCTTCAAAACCATAGTCAAAAATGAAATCATTCATGTGAATCATGAAATCATTGCTAGTCTCTTGAATTTTTCTCGGGTTGGTAAATTCTAAGTTCCTCAGCCTGAAAACTAGAGACCTTCTCCGAATGATATTGGAAACTTCCTTATTCCAAAGGATGTAACTAGAAGGATAATGATTAAGATTTTTGATTGTGATTGTAGTAAATAGGATTCGTTTCAGACTTGTGAAGGAAATGGAATTTTAGATTTAATAAAATTATATATACAAAAATATTAACAATGGGTGCGAGAGGTAACCAAGACACTAGATTCCACTATTATGCAAAATTGAATGATAAATATTTCAAAACTCTATTCAATTCTTAAGTCCTCTTTTATCTTTAATTCACTATCAATCATACAGATTCTCAAACATTATTTGTAAACCTTAAGCATAGATTATCAAGAGATTAAAACAAGCATAACCTATCAAACTGAATAACAAATAATTAAGACAATCATTCAAATAATTTAAAACTCTGCAAAAGCAACGATTAGGTGAATTATATAATTAAATGAAATAGTTACCCATTTATGTTGCGTGAATAGCTTCCTCCATTTCCTTGGTTACGAGGGAATTAGCTCATCATAGTAAAAATGCTCTCAAAATAATTTATTATGGCTCAAAAATGGTTTACAAATGATGAGAATGAGAGAAATATAATTCTAAACTCTCCTCCCACTTCTCTGCCAAAACTCTCCACCCCAGAAGACTATTTATACTCCACAACGTACAAATCTTCAATTCATTATTCTCCACTGCCATTACATGGGATTTATTTCCTTATTCTTTCTCTTCATGCGTTAACTATCTTGTAAACTTCCCAAACTCTGTTGATATGATAAATATATGCATCCTAGGAGAATATCATCTCTTAACTGCACTTAAGTTCCATATAAAACTCACCAGGAACCCAACCATAAACCCGGAGATATTTCTTCCCTCTTTTATAAAAATCGTGAATATATCTTTCCTTCTTCGGAATTATGCACCTTACCAATCCTGTCACGCCGCTATAACTTCATCCAAATCCATTTGCACGAATAAATCACACAAAATCTTACCAAAAATCATCACAGAATCTTTGTGTATATCTCCAACAATATCTTCCACAATAACTCCAACAGAATCTCCTTCAAACTTCGATCGAAAATTACACAGTTGTTGTTCTTCATTTTCCCGCCAAAAAAATAAATTTGAATTTGAGAAGAAAGACACCCCTTATCCATTGGTAGCCCCTTATCCGTTGTAGGAGTCCGAATAACACATGTCCTTTGAGGTGTCTTAAGTAATTTTTCTGGGGTGTTTCCAACATTTTTTCTGGGTTCCTCCAGCGCATTTCTGGGGTGTTTTTAGTACTCTATCCTGGGGTGTAAAACACCACTTTTCGATCCAATTTCGCCGCAAGAGCTTATTTTTCCAAAAAACATCTACAAAAATATAAAATAACACAATAAGTATTTAATCGAGTCTAACAATACAGAACATTGAGAACAAAATAAACACATAAATGCGTCTATCAATGGTAAGATTGATGTTCATAATGCTGAGTTGTTCCTTAAGGCTGCTGGAAAATTGATTGTGGAAAATTTGATGCTTAGTACAATTGACAAGAAGCTATGGCCCAGATCTCTTACTGAACTGGTTTACTATATTGTACAAGAGAGAGATATCGATTTATGTAGACTTATTATTCGTCAGATGATAAGCGTGAGACAGACCTCGAAGAAGACTCCAGGCTTTTCTTGTCTTATTTCAAGGATTTGCAGTCAGTACAAGATTGTTTCTTTTGGAACCAACCTTGGAGGACCAAAAATCTTAACCATGAAAAATGAGCAGAACTCTAGTCAGAACTTCAGCACCATCAAATCCTGAAGTGATCCGTCTTCAACAACAGGTTGAATTGTTGGAAGAGCAAATAGACTATGCTTTGCAATCTTTTCCAGAACTGGCTGAACCATTTGATGAAATTGCCAAAGATTTTTATAACAACTTGGAATAACTGTTTTTCTTTTTTGTTATAACTCTCCTTATGATATTTCTGTTGAACTTCTTATGTCGAACTTATTAAAACTGTTATCTTTTAATGGTTGTAATAACTTTAATGGTATTTTATCCTTGAATGATTTTATCTGTCAATTAAATTGCTAAGTGTGTTAAAACCATAATAAGTTTAGTTGAACATGCTCAAAAGTTAAGTCTATTATGTCTTTATACAAATATTGATGAAAATAGAATGAACTTTTGAATATTCCGCAGTATTGACCTTTCCCTGATCCACTTTTATGTGAAAGTAATGTATGGCTCCGTAAGTTTTCTTATGTTGAGCATTTCCGACTAAATTAATATATAATTCTTGTGATTAATGTATTCGATTTTTCTAGATACAAATTCATGTTTCATGTAATTTGTTAACGTCCAAAGAAATCCTTCATTTCTTGTAAAAGTAAGTCTCTCTTGTTTTTCTTTCAGGAATGACATTTTATTGGGGAGAGTTCTTAATTGAACTTGTGCTTAAATGCCAAATCTTTGTGGGGAGTTATCTTGTATATTATTAAATCCTTGATGAATACACTAAGTTTCGACTATGTGAAATCATCGAAACAAAGTCAATATGTTCTCTTTTAGTCATGAATTATTTCTTTGAGAATTTCATTATGATCCCGTAATTTTCGTACCTTTGCCAATTTATATTGACAAAAAGGAGGAGAATTATTTGGTAGTTTACACTACATACACATGGTTTACGGATCATTATGTAAGGGGGAGTGGTTTTCATTGTGAGATGGAAGTATTGACTAAGGGGGGTGATACATATCACCGTAGTATTAATGTCAAAGTTGTGATACAATTGGACTTTGATGTTGTGTACTAATACTATGACAATATATAACAATGATTGAGAACATATGTTTTTCATATGTGTTCTTATTGTTATAGCTACGGATCTTCAACAACAATGATGATGAGTTGAACACGTTCAGAATCACTGAAGTACTTGGAGTGGCGAAGAATTCAAGGAATGTTGAAGAACCAAGGAAATCAAGCATGATGGATGAGAAACTACAAAGTTTATTTATTTTGTATTATATATGTATTAATAGTTTTTCCACTAAAATTGACAAGGGGAGATTGTTAGAGCATTACTCGGTCGAACTCGCAAGATATCTCAAGCTTGTTTGACAAGTTTAGTTGATCAAAACTATAACTCTTGATTTCTAGTCTACTTATAGCTATGTCTCGGATTAGGATAGAATGTATAGTTGAGCTTTAGACTTCACGACGCTCATCGATTGAAGACGATGATCTACTGAGGAGAGATTGGAGGAACTTCATCAACCAAAGGTATGTGGAGACTAAAACTTATTTATCACTCAGAAGTCTATTATATCCTATCTCCTAATGAGACAAAAGTCGTATAGCTATATAGACTTTACATTATACACATTTGATATTTTGAGATGAGTTTAACTCGCTTATCTATTTTTCGAAATATGTGTTGGAAGCTTTTTGCTTTAACTACGTTCATCATATTCTTGACAAGTTTAGTTGGAAACAATTTATTTGTTAGAAACTAAATAATAAGTCAAAAGATGATCATGTGAAAATTTCCTTGAAACATTTTACAAGATTTGTGTGAGACAACCATTTGATGTCGACTCGGAAAGTTTCCTATTGATCATTTGATCACTTGAAAATCACTTATAAGCTAATAATAGTTTATGTGAGACAGCTATTATTGTCTTCTAAGGATGTTTCAATGATTGTAATGGGAGTTTAGAACAAAAACCTTTATCTGGATACAACACTGTATGTGTACATAGTATGCATACTGTTTTGGTATGATTCAGGTCCGGGAACCTTGTTTGCATACCTAGTATGCGAATGGTTTTAACTGTTAAAGTCCGAGAAACAAGTTTGCATACCAGTATGTGAATGGTTCTACCTGAGTTAAGGTCCGGGACAACAGTATGCATACCCGTTTGCAAACTGCTGGACAAGACCAAAGTCCGGAAGCTATAGTTTACGTACCTGTTTGCAAACTTAGTGGTTAAAGTTCTAAAATCGGTTAAGTATGTTTTTCATGCTCATGAACAAATACATTTATGAATGAAGGAATGCAATCTTTGCAAGCCGTGGCTTAATGTTCATGAATTGATTCTTACAAATCAATCCGATTTTGATTCAATTGGTTCATATATATTTCTGTGAAATAGTGAGAAATTGAACAACTCTATTTGAAACACAATTAGATTCATTTGATTGTCTTTCGTGATTGATTGATCATCATAGTTGATCTAGAAGTGTTAGATGAATGTGGTTAAGACAAAAGTGTTCATATAGCTAACTTCGGTTAACTGTTATTGAGCCAACTCAATATACACGTTTAGGTACGGTTACCCATATCTAAATGAAAGTATATTTTATTTTTGTGTAACAAGATAAAACCATCTAACAGTGGAGAGATATTGCTTTGGTTTTAAGAAGACTTAGCTTGAATATTAAATCAGGTTTTCATCTAACGGTGAATATTGAATGTTTTGTTAATAAGCTATCTTAGCTTTGATAAAAAGCAAACCCTGATTTGAAAGACTATATAAGGGAGAACTCTAGCAACTGAAAAACCTAATACCAACACTTTCCTGTGTCCTAGTTGCGACTAGAGTCGATTCTCCTTTAACCTAGGTTTTTCCAAAACCATTATAGGTTAACGACTTGAAGACTTCATTTGGGATTAGAGAAGCCAGACTCAACTATTTTCTCTGTAGTTACATGTTCTGATCTTACTTGTTCTATCGTATTGAGTTCTATCTTCTCTAAGATTTGCTTGAGATTTATCTCCGATAGGTAAGATATAAAATGTAATCACAAATCTCTTCGTCTCATTCTTTGTAATTCCACAATAACTTATTCTACTACCATATAGTTAAGTTATTGTGAGGTGATTGATTTTTCCTAGGCTTCTCTTCGGGAGTATAAGACCGGATTATCAATTTGTTCTGTTCACCTTGATTTATCAAAAGACAAAACAAAACTTCATATGTACTTCTGTGGGAGACAGATTTATCTATCAAAATAGACTTATATGTGGGAGACAGATTTGTTTATAAGTCTTCGACTTTGGGTCGTAGCAACTCTTAGTTTTGGGTGAGATCGGAACGCGACTGTACCTTAATCGGTGTGAGACGTAGTTAGGGATCAACTACATTCCAGTCCGAAGTTAACTTGTAGTAGGCTAGTGTCTGCAGCGTCTTAATACAGTGTGGTGTTCAAATATGGACTAAGTCCAAGGGTTTTTATGCATTTGCGGTTTCCTCGTGAACAAAACTTCTGGTGTCTGTGTTATTTCTTTTCCGCATTATATTTGTTTATATAATTGAAATATCACATGTTGCACGTAGTTCAATCAATTGGTAAATCCGACCTTGATCGTTGGATAATAATTGATTGGCATTTGGGCATTGGTCTTTGGTACCGTCCAAGTTATTTCTCATATCAATCGGGCTCATAGATTTCTATCTGTTCGATTACAAATCGTATTGAGAAATTGAGATATAACTCTTTGATAGAGATTTCTTCATAAGCTGGTGCTCTCGAAATTATATTGGAGTTAGTCCATACAGATTGTCGAACGAATTATTGGGTGTGGTTGTTATACCCCCGTTTTTTCATCTTGAGCTAGCGCGGGCGGATCAGATAACCAATAAATATATCCAAAATGCTTTCAGCCGCTCACAAAGAGTAACTATGGTATTCAGACCCACTCATAAAAAAAAAGGAAAAATACTGTAGAAAAACAAGTAGCGAAGATTAAAATGGGTGCGATACTCAATAATTTATAGGAAATAGCCATGTTATCAAAAGAACTGACAGTATGCATTGAAACCTTAATGGGAGAGATGGAAGACAGACAAATATAATAAAAAAAAAAAACAGCCAGACCAACAACGAAACTAAGTTGTGAGAAATATTATGGCATCACGATAGATCTGAGAATATAGTAATGGTTGGAACAACAAACTCAGATTCAGCAAGGAAAAAAAACTTGGCAGTAAGTAAACAAAAATATAAATTAAGAGCTAAGAATTTATTTTGACATTACCTTATGAAAAACAAACCGAATACACTACTGTCAGCAAATAAGAGACTAGTTTACAGCTGCCTCCATCATGGAGGTAGAAATTGATTACTTACTTTACGTTATTACATTATTATACATTGTTACAACTTTAATTTCTTATTATAACTTTCCTTGAACGGATACGATCGACCATCAAAACAGAAGTAGCAAAAGCTTTTCAAGTAGGTGCTTAATTCAATCCCCCCTACTGGCAATATGAAGGGATGGTAAATTAAAAGCCCCTGCAATGTAGAGTTAATGTATCTCCTTACCTACCGAACGAAGTAGGATAAAGCAAAAAAATTGGTGGAAGGCATCTGATTGCGTGAAGGTTATCCAATGGGAAAGTACTTGTCTGGAGATAAACTCGCAGTAGAAACAATAAAACATGAATGAAGTGAAGTTAAACTTCAAACAATCTAGAAATATAAATTCGTGACCAATTTTTCATGTACAGAGAAATGAAGATAGAAAATATAAAGTAATATAAACAATGTCTATACTAGAGAAGCTTGAAATGACGAGGGTACCATATACACCTCAATATTTTCGATATCAATCTACTATAAACATACCTTGTATAATCTTATAATGACAAAAGATGTCAAAAGATTATTTCAAGAATATGTACAATACTTGGTATATAGCGTAAGTTCGAAACTGAACCAATCTATGAGATCGTACCAAGTGTTTGAATAACGTATAATTCTATTACTTTAATTACAACTATAACAATAATTATAATACGGAAAGTAATGGCACACAATGAGATTTTGTTAATGAGGAAAATTACAAGGCAGAATAATCCGGAGACCTAGTTCAGTTTTGAGTACTCTCAGAATTAAGTCGTTATACAAATTGATTACCGCAACTTCGTATAGTTGAGACCAAGTAAACTTGTAATGACCCGACCCTCTACCGATACTGTATCCACTTAACCATCATGGTTATCCGACAATGTAGGGTTTACAACGGGCATCGTTACGGTAATCCAAAACTTCCCATGAGACCACCCATCCCTAGATTATTCCCGCCCGAGCAATCTTAATTGCATAACTTTCTGCAAACTCTGGAGCCAATTAATTCTGAAAGGGCCTCGGTGTTAGGAAAGTAAAAACCATTACTGCCTCCGTTTCAAAAAGACTGTCTTCTATTCCATTTCTGTCAGTTTCAAAATTGTGTCCATCTTTTGTTTATAGTCATACATTGCCAATGAACTCTCTATTATACCCTTAAATTTTTTATTTTCAAAAATTCATTTTTAACAGGACCGATCTAAAAATATTAAATAAAATTGTATAAGTAAGGAAATAAATATATCCTTCACTCCTTTTGAGAGAATATATAATTAGATCCAAAAATTAAATTCCTTATAAAGTTTATACTCCATAAATTCGATATCTTTTAGTTTTTCTTTTATAGTGTCTCGTATTTATAATTATCATAACAATTTTAGGTAGTTTTTGTTACTAGCAATTTTATTAAAATAAAATAGGTAAGTAACTAAGGGTAGTCAAGTAAAATACTATGGTCCCCTTAATATTTTGACAAAGTCAAAGCGGACAGTCTTTTTGAAACTGAGGGAGTATTAATATTCCAATCGGCGAACCCTACCTGCCGAATCGGGGTATTACAACACCCCCACCTTAAATTGGAACTGTTTTCGGCTCCAAAAATATATTCAAGCCCAGGTCTCGGACGAATTCAAACATTATCCACAGAGAATTGATGGATGCTCAATGCCCGATTGCTGGACTTTTATGCATTTCCACATTCTACAAAAGAAGACACATATGGGAAACACTTTTGGAAATGTCTTAGGTGATTTTTGGTAGAGTGGACTGGTTACATTGTAGGAACTAATTCATTCACCATCGTTTTATGTTTTCATTAATTACGTTTATCCAATCAATGAAAGTTTCTTTGCATTTTCACTCAGTATTACAACTAATTTAAAGCTTTGTTATAATGAAAGCACATTACATTGGGTTAAAGAAACTACATTAAATCAAAGCAGATGCATTATATTAAAGATACTACTACACAACCATCATTTAATGACCTCATTCAATTTCAGGGTAGTGGAGCATCTAGGAAGATGAAGGGGTTGAATCTGTTGAGCTCTCTAAGAATGTTGAAATAAGCTTGGACATAGAAAGGTCTGCCGTGAGATACTTCTATAGTGTTATTGGTTCAACTTCATCTACAACTTCACCATCCAATTTATTGTGGTAATTGTGGACTAGTAGACATAGGAATTAGGTGATTTGCTGACTTAAGAAACTAAAATAGTGCGACAATCCTTCAGCCTTACGCATAAACGAGGTCCCCGTTCAAACATTCAAAAGAATTTCTCTCTAAAAAATTGAATGGGCGCGTCTACATTACTATTGATATTATCGTTTGTTTGAATAACATAGGCTCCACAAATATCTAAATACTCTTCTTCAGTGTATTTAAGCCCACAAACTCTGGGAGGTGAAAAACCGGGGGTCTAACAACCATACCCAATATTTCTGTTAGAACACTGCTCGGTCGAACTCGCAAGCGTTGCTATCTCAAGCTTGTTTGTCAATGTTAGTGATCAAAACTATAAGTCTTGATTTCTAGTCTACTTATAGATGTCTCGGAGTAGGATAGATTGTGTAGTTGAGCTTTAGACTTCACGGCGTTCATCATTGAAGACGAAGAACTACAAAGGAGAGCTTGTGGAACTTCATCAACAAAAGGTATGTGGAGACTGAAACTCATCTATCACTTGGAAAGTCTATTTCTACTGTATCTCTTATATTGAGACATAAGTCGTAGTGCTATATAGTTTTCTACTATGCACATTTGATATTTCGAGCTGAGTTTAACTCGCTTACATATTTCTCGAATATGTGTTGGTAAGCTTTCCCTTCAACCAAGTTCATCTTATATTCTTGACGAAAGTCAAAAGATGATCATGTGAAAATTTCCGAGTAACATCATACATGGTTTTTGTGATACAATCATTTGATGTAGACTTGGAATATTTCGTTATGATTATTTCAATAACTTGAAAATTGCTTTGATGCTAATAGTGTGTGAAAATGGCTAATGTCATCCTCTAAGAAAGTTTCAATGATTGAAATAAGAGTTTAGAACACTTAACCGTTATTGGATTATGACATGTTGTGCATTCTTGCATATGTGTAATCCATGTCCGAGAACCATAGTATGCATACCCGTATGCGTACCTGTTGGTTTGATAAATTCGGGAACCTAAGTATGCGTACCCGTATGCGTACTGGTGTAAGGTTCATGTCCGAGTTTTTCTGCTGGGATTGGAAGTATGCGTACCCGTTCGCATACTGGCGAAACCCAAACTCCGTCCGGGTATTTCAAGTATGCGTACCCGTTTGCATACTTGAAGGTTAAAGTTCTAAAATCGGTTGTAACATGAACTAATACATTTATATAATAAGGAATACAATCTTTGCAAACCGTGACTATGATCTTCATGAATTGATTCAAGTGAATCAAACTGATTTTTCTTCAATTGTGTTCTTGTATACTTCTATGAGAATATAATAATTGAACAACTCTTTAACTAGTTTCATTTGAGTCATTTGAACTAGTTATGGTTAAGATGAATAAGGTTGATATGAGAGTGTTCATATGGCTAACTTCGGTTAACTATTGTTGAGCCAACTTGGTGTACACGTTTAGGTACGGTTACTCAAACCTAAATGAAGGTACATTTCATTTGTGTATAACAAGCTAAGTTCGATCTAACGGTTGAAAAATATTAGCTTGGGTTTAATCAGGTTTTCATCTAACGGTGAATATTGAATGCTTTGTTACCAAGGTAACTTAGATTGCAAACCCTGATTTGAAAACTATATAAAGGAGAACTCTAGCAACTGGGAAACCTAATCCCCACACCTCCTGTGTGATACTAGTTGCATAAGCTAGAGTCGATTCTCCTTTAACCTAAGGTTTTTAACGAAACCATGTAGGTTAACGACTTGAAGACTTCATTGGGATTGTGAATCCATACCTAACTATTTTCTCTGTAGTTATGTGTTCTGATCTTGCCCTGTTATATCGTGATTGAGTATCATCTTCTCTAAGATTTGCTCGAGAGTGATCTTTGATAGGCAAGATAAAAAGAAGACATAAACATCTTCGTCTCATCTTGTTTGGTTTCCATACGATTAAGATTATTGTGAGGTGATTGATAATACTAGGTTGTTCTTCGGGAATATAAGTCCGGTTTATCAATTAGTTCATGTGCACCTTGATTTATCAAAAGACAGAACAAAACTCATAGGTATTTCTGTGGGAGACATATTTATCTATTCCAATATATTTTTCTGTGTGAGACATATTTGTTTATCAAGTCTTCGAATTTGGGTCGTATAACAACTCTTAGTTGTGGGTGAGATCAGCTAAGGGAATCAAGTGCGTAGTATCCTGCTGGGATCAGAGACGTAAGGAGCGCAACTGTACCTTGAATCAGTGTGAGATTGATTAGGGTTCAACTACAATCCAGTCTGAAGTTCATTGGTAGTAGGCTAGTGTCTGTAGCGGCTTAATACAGTGTGGTGTTCAAATCTGTACTAGGTCTCGGGGTTTTTCTGTATTTGCGGTTTTCCTCATTAATAAAATTCTGGTGTCTGTGTTATTTCTTTTCTGTATTATATTTTGTCATATAATTAAAATATCACAAGTTGTGCGTTGAGTCGATCACTTGGTAAATCCAACCTTTGGTTGTTGATTGAAATTGATTGATCCTTGAGCATTGGTCTTTGGTACCGTTCAAGTTACTTCTCTTATATTCAATCGGGCTCGCAAATTCCTATTTACTGATTGCACATTGAATTGAGATATAGAGATATAAAACTCTTTGATATACTTTTCTATAGATTGTGACTGACTGTCTAGTTGATTCTCTTGAAAGTATATTGGAGTTTGTCTATTCAGATTTCCAAACGAAATATTGGGTGTGGTTATTATACCCCGCTTTTTCAATTTCGTTTAGGCAATCTGTATGGTCTAACTCCAATATAATTCCAAGAGAATCAACTAGACAGTCAGACTCAATCAAGCAAAATATATCCAAGAGTTATATCTCTGTTTCTCAATGTAATAAGCAAATCAAACAGATAGAAATCCGCGAGCCTGATTATTATGAGAAACAACTTGAACGATACCAAAGACCAATATTCAAGTGTCAATCAAATTCAATCAACAACCAAAGGTCGGATTTACCAATTGATTGAACTATGCACAACCTGTGATATTTCAATTATATAAAAAAACATAATGCGGAAAAAAAATAACACAGACACCAGAAGTTTTGCTAACGAGGAAACCGCAAATGCAGAAAAACCCCGGGACCTAGTCCAGATTTGAACACCACGCTGTATTAAGCCGCTACAGACTCTAGCCTACTACAAGTTAACTTCGGACTGGAATGTAGTTGAGCTCTAACCAATCTCACACTGATTAAGGTGCAGTCGCGTTCCTTACGCCTCTGAATCCCAGAAGGTCTTTACGCACTTGATTCCCTTAGCTGATCTCACCCACAACTAAGAGTTGCTAGGACCCAAAGTCGAAGACTTGATAAACAAATCTGTCTCCCACAAAAAAGTCTAGTTTAATAGATAAATCTGTCTCCCATAGAAATACCTACGAAGTTTGTCCCATCTTTTGATAAATCAAGGTCAACAGGAACCAATTGATAATCAGGTCTTATATTCCCGAAGAACAACTTAGTAATATCAATCACCTCACAATAACTTAACTATATGGTAGTAGAACAAGTTATTGTGGAATCACAAATAATGAGATGAAGAGCTTTGTGACTACTTTTTATATCTTACATATCGGAGATAAATCTCGAGCAAATCTTAGATAAGATAATACTCAATACGACAGAACAAATAAGATCAGAACACGCAACTATAGAGAAAATGGTTGGGTATGGCTTCAGAATCCCAATGAAGTCATTAAGTCGTTAACTTAGAATGATTTTAGGAAAAACCTAGTTTAAAGGAGAATCGACTCTAGTCGCAACTAGTATCACACAGGAGGTATGGGGATTAGGTTTCCCAATTGCTAGAGTTCTCCCTTATATAGTCTTAGCTTGTTACACAAAAATGAAATATACTTTCATTTAGATATGGTTAACCGTACTTAAACGTGTATATTGAGTTGGCTCAATAACAGTTAACCGAAGTTATCCATATGAACACTTTTGTCTTAACTACATTCATCTAACACTTCTATATCAACTATGATGATCAATCAATCATGAAAGATAATCAAATCAATCTAATTGTGTTTCAAATAGAGTTGTTCAATTGTTCACTATTTCACAGAAATATATATGAACCAATTGAATCAAAATCAGACTGATTTGTAAGAATCAATTCATGAACATTAAGCCAGGGTTTGCAAAGATTATAATCCTTAATTCATAAATGTATTTGTTCATGAGGATAAAAACATACTTAACCGATTTTAGAACTTTAACCACTAAGTTTGCAAACAGGTACGTAAACTATAGCTTCCGGACTTTGGTCTTGTCCAGCAGTTTGCAAACGGGTATGCATACTGTTGTCCCGGACCTTAACTCAGGTAGAACCGTTCACATACTGGTATGCAAACTTGTTTCCCGGACTTTAACAGTTAAAACCATATACTAGGTATGCCAACAAGGTTCCCGGATCTGAATCATACCAAAACAGTTTGCATACTAGGTACGCATACCGTGTTGTATCCAGACAAAGGTTTTTGTTCTAAACTCCCATTTCAATCATTGAAACATCCTTAGAATACGACAATGGCTGTATCACACTAACTATTATTAGCTTATAAATGAATTTCAAGTGATCGAATGATCAATACGAAACTTCCCGAGTCGACATCAAATGGTTGTTTCACACAAATCATGTAAAATGTTTCAAGGCAATTTTCACATGATCATCTTTTGACTTATTATTTAGTTTCCAACAAATAAATTGTTTCCAACTAAACTTGTCAAGAATATGATGAACGTAGCTAAAGAAAAAAGCTTCCAACACATATTTCGAGAAATAGATAAGCGAGTTAAACTCAACTCAAAATATCAAATGTGTATAATGTAAAGTTTATATAGCTATACGACTTTTGTCTCATTAGGAGATAGGATAGAATAGACTTCTGAGTGATAAATAAGTTTTAGACTCCACATACCTTTTGTTGATGAAGTTCCTCCAAGCTCTCCTCAGTAGATCTTCGTCTTCAATCGATGTACGCCGTGAAGTCTAAAGCTCAACTACACATTCTATCCTAATCTGAAACATAGCTATAAGTAGACTAGAAATCAAGACTTATAGTTTTGACAACTAAACTTGACAAACAAGCTTGAGATAGCAATACTTGCGAGTTCGACCGAGCAGTGCTCTAACATGAGGCATTTTTAGATGATCTTTGAGTGAGATTTATGAAGAAGGTGTGAATTGGAGTTGAAATGAGTAGTATTTATAGGAAATTCAAAGATACCCATTAAATGAAGAACTATGTAGCCTTTCTGATTTATCCATTGGCGAACAAAGAAGAGACACACATACTAGCTAGAAACTCCAACGATATTAGTGGAGACGCACGGCTGAAGAAAAACCGCTGGGGGGTTTCTTTATCCGCGCGGCTGGACAAGAGATGCCCGTCTCTTCATAGACCGCAATGAGCAAACCAATAAATTTGGCGGTTTGTCCATACATTTTTCTCTTTTGTTGAGTCCGTAGTAGGATCAAAGATTCGCCCATCCCATAAGAATTGCCCTTAGGGTAGCCAAGTTAAGTTTTTTTATGCATTTTGGGGGCAGTAAGGCCTATTCCAAAGTGCCAAGCATATCTTCCTATATGCCAACACGAATGGCACAAAGGCATACACGATGGAGTTTCTATCTGGCGATAAAAGACTCCATCGCTCGATGGTCTTTCCATCTCCAACGACAACCTCTTTATCTCGAGTGGTTTTATATATACATAATTTCTTCCTTCTCTCATACTTTTTTATTATTTAAATATATTTTTATATCTAAAAGGTCTCACAGATTACACTATTATACTAAATTTTTTTATAAATATCCCCGCCACATAAACACAAATATATCTTTTATTCAATTGTACGTGTCTTTAATCAAATTTGTCAGATTTACCCTAGTGGGAAACTTATCTGCCATGGCATGTCAAATAAGCCTAACTAGAGCTGGCAAACGGGCGGGCCGGGGCTGGCTTGTTACGGGTTACACGGGTTCGGGTTAACACGGGTCAAAACCCGCGGGTTGATATTCTTCACGGGTGGTCATTTCTTCAACCCGCACCCGTAACGGGTTAAACCTGCGGGTTCACGGGTTAACCCGTTTATGGTGAGTCAACTCACCAGAAACCGATTTGACAGAGTTTCCTCTGATTTATGAATCAATCCAATCAACAGATTCAACATTCACATACTCACATTGACAGTTTCAGCCTGTCACACGCCAAAATTTACAATCCAATGCCGATAGAATGAAGAACAAACAAATAATGGCAATCACAAAAACTTTGTATCATTTAAATTACAAAAAATTTCAAAAGATAGAAAGACATCACTACTATCTGCTAATCCCAGCACAAAATACAGTATGCTATTTGAAGAAAAGGTAAAACCCGTGAAAAGGAAGATAAAAAAGACCTTTTCTTAAGCAAATAAAACAAGCAAAAAGACGTATGGATTAGCATATGTAGTTTAATCTCTTAATACTGATATTGTCTTTGTCCTAAACAAAATAATTTCCACCAAGAAGTTCATTCAGAGCATATTAATTTATTCAACTACTATGTGGATACTGCGTCTTATGAAGGTGTAGGTATTAGGATTCTGATCCTTTACCCAGTCTGGCAGTTCAAATTCGACTGGACTTCCAATTTCTTCGGTAAGCTTGTCAAATATGTGCCCAAAATTGTGGTGCTCAAAACTCTGTTTCAAATTAAGATTTAAGAATAAATAAAGAGCTAAGAAATTCACAGAAGAACCCAGTGCGTCAAATTAGTATACTGACCTTTGTCATAGCAGGCATGTTGCAATCAGAACAAGCGTACTCAACCACAGTCCACGAGAATGATCTATAGATGTCTAGTAACATTTACCTAAACAGACCAAAAGGCCAATCCACCGACAGTTAGTTTCACATACTGCAAAATGCAAACTACAGGGACGAGAAACTGATATCAACCTTTCACTCACACATTGTATCAGATAAACACACCCATTGTTATTCACTATAGTTTCTCACAAGTTTCCTACTAAATACGAGGAGTGCATATGCGTGCGATGTGATTAATTGGTTATGTCGCAGAGATTAAGTTATCTCTTCATTTAGTTCTAGGGTTTCGCCTTTTAAGTTATCTGCCATCAGCCACCAAAGCCACCCCCACCTCCGTCCCCTCCGAGTAATAATAATGACTGACATTGGAGAAACTTCTATTTCTTCTTCTTCTTCAACGACAACTGATGAAAAACCCTTGATTGTTAGGGTCAAGAGAAAGTCTTCTCAATCCCCTCTGTAAGTAGTTCCACAAACAGATTCTCCCTTTTCAGTTTTTTTTTTAGTGAACATTTCTTAAAATGACTGAATTTTTTGTTCTGTTGGTGTCAATTTCTAGGGTTAAAAATCAATGAAAGACCACTAAAGCGACCATTAGTGGACTTTGAGAAATTATCAATTTCTGATTCATCTCAAACAGGTGACAACAACAACTTCTTCATATTCTTGTTTTCACTTTTATTTTTGAGTGTAAATCATGAAAAAAGGTCTTCTTTTTGTTTTGCATCAGAAATCTTGAAATGCAAAAAGGTATTGGTACAACATGTAGAAACAGTTAGTAGCACGAAAGCTGCAATCGGTGTTTTGCAATCAATCGTGGTGAGTATCATGATTTTCTTAGTTCTAATTCTAAAGCAAATAGACTGTGGCAACTATGTGACCCATTTGATATATACTTATGAGTATTAAGCATGAACCTTGCTTGGGTATTCGTGGTGTACGATTCCTCTCGTGGACTGTTGGCTGAGCAACCCGTTGCGGTGAATTGCCTGGTATCTGCGAATGAATAGGCAGCACGGGCATTCAATTATTTTTGACAAAGCATTTTGCCATTTTCATGGGAGAAACTTCTGAAAAATGATCTGGTTTTGGAGATATCTAAGGAATTGAATCTTTTTGAGCAGCCTAACTCTGACTATGCCACCGATTTCAAAACTAAAGTCGAAGAACGAAGACAGACCTTCAAACAAGAGAATGTAAATGGATTTTTTTTCCCATCTGAATTCCCTATTTTGCTATTCATTTCTTGTTACTTTATAAGTTAGTCCAATTTGTGATTGGAATTTTGTTGTTTTGATGACTGCAGAAGCAAGTTCAGCGGCTTTCTAGAGCCAGAGAAAATCATGAGGTACGTGTCTAGCAAAGGAAATAAAGCTTACTGATTTGAAAAAAATGTTTAACGTGAATGGTTGCTTTTTCTGTTAATTGTTAGGACATGGCAAAAAATGCTCGATTTGAACAAATATGGAAGAGGAGAAAGGGAAAAGTTCAGGGTGGCAGCATACATGAACTGTGTCATATTTATGATGTTGTTCGTGTTGATGTTGAGGAGGAAACACCAAAGAAGGAAGAACAGCCAGAGTATGAGAGATTTTGTTTGATTCTATTGGTTATGTCGCAGAGATTCCTCTTTGGAGGACAACAAAATTTTGTGCAACTTTCTGCCTCTTATGAGGGAGTTTCTTCCGGATGTTGCTGCAGAGATTCAATCTGATATGCAGTCATACATCAACAGTGAAGGTGCTTCCAAGTGATATAGTGTTCTTAACCTCTCCATTCTTCAACTTCATGTTTGTGTAGCAATATTGAAAATCAGCCTATGACACTCTTGTATTTATCTAAGTACACCAGAATCTTGATTATCCATCTTATTGAATTTTGTGTAATATGTCCCTTGTGCGCGCAGCAATGGATGATTATGTATATGATTTGAACACTGTGAAGGACGAGAGGAACGCAACTGAAGAAGAAGACACTCTAAACACATATCCTCTGCAAGGATTTGTACTTGTCCTGCTTGACTTCAGTTGGAAGGATCAAGAATTATCTAATATCTAACTGAATGTGTATCATCTGGTTTAGAGTTCAAGTAGGTGAAGATGATGATTACTGCGATGGACCCAAGGAATCTGAGTGGGATACCAGCGTAAAATGCTCGTCTGCTAACAGTTCACCAGACAACAACCAATGTTACAGAACGACGTAGACTGTATCTAGAGCCAATGCAGTCTTGCTTGACCTTGTTATGCGATTGAATAAATGTTAAACATAATAGTCTGATGATGTTTAAAATAGTAACAATGAAAACTGAGAGCATGCATCTAACTAAAGCATATTGTAAACAAGTAGCAAAAAAACTGTGAAGAACATGCAACAAAACATGAAAGTTCCCAGCTGTCTGACCAAAGAAAAAAAAAATCATGAAAGCAATTCACCAGTCATGGCCTTACTTGTTTTGGATGATTAACAATTTCTCCTTTCTGTTAGCACCTCTTGACCTGATCTGAGTTTTTCTGCTCCGCATTTAGCCTTGGAAGCTTGGCCAAAATCTTTCAAGATGACACCAATTTATGCGATTCTTTACAAATCTTTCAGAAAAGTAACATTAGCTTCTCCCAAATCTTTCAAAGAAACATTGCTCTGCATGTGAGGGATCGCCTTAAGGTAAACAAGTTTCAATTCCGTACCATTAGCTGGCTTATCATCCCGAAGTTTGTATACAGTTGATGTTTTAGGGTCATACCAATAAAGGCTCGTGCCTGAAATTCGACACATTAAAACTGCGTTGCTCCTTGTGATTGCGAATGGCTTAAAAGAATATGGAAAACCCAGCTCTATACTAAACTCCTTATGCCAATGTGACGAAGTTTTGTTCTTATTATCTCTCTTGTATACCCATATGTCAGTGCGACAACCTCTTGTATTTGAATGAACCGAATACAAATTATTATTCCCTCCAAGCAACTTGAGTGAGAAAACTGTAATTATCTATGTACTCTAAATCTTTAGAACGTGGCAATGCGATGTAATGGAACTTCTCACCTTCCAAATCAAAGGCCACAATCTCACTTTCTTGTACTCTACGAGTACTACTTTGGTCCAACCAGAAAAGTGCTCCATTTGCGTAGATACCTGATGAATAATTGAACGCGCATCGGTCAGTGAATCCGATGTTTCTCCACCCACCGCTAAGAGTATATACGTGAACATATCCTCCATCCCGTTCCTCTTTACAATAAAATATGGCAACAACTTTGTATTTGCTAGTTGAAGGGCAATAGCCAAACCCACTTGCTAAACGACCATAGAGACTTGATATATCCCGAGGCAATTCAGAGTAATTAAATTCCGGAAGACAGACAGATTCTCCATTAAACGGGTTGCAGATCAGAAAAGGAGGATATAAAGGAAATAGAGAACAATCTTCATAATATTTTCCAAAACAAACCAAACCATTGCAAGACACAACCATGACTTTCTTTGGGACTGATTCCGCAATAAATCTGTTGTGTTCCATCTCCGGAATAAAGTTGTCAGAGTAGTAGTTCAACGTCTTTGAATGATCATCATGATCATACTCATCTTCATAGAAAAGTTGTTTTAGCTTAGAGCCATTTTGATGATGGTCAACATAATGAGCGAAAAGGAAACCTAGCTTTTCAGTTTTATTACGGAGGATTGCTCTCCAAGTTGTGCATACATGTTTGGCATGTAAAGTTACCTCAAAAGGTAATCGAGAAAGTATGTCTTCTAAGATATCACTGGGAAGATTCTCAGTTCCAACCATTTTTTTGTGCATTTTTTTTCTTCTTCTTTGCAATGCGGCACCAAGTTTTTTTTACTTATATTTGTTGATTTCCGTACCCTAAAAACCCTAAGCTAGTAAGCTTCTTAGTACTAGCAGACCCGGGACAGAGGATCCGAGCCCATGCTTATCCGGGCAACTGCATGCTAGATTCGCTATGCAAGAGTTGGTGAGCAAGATACCGTAGTTGGTCATTGAAGAATTGCCATAGGCAAAAGCTGTCGAGGCAGCAAGCGAAGAAGCATGTTTCTTTCTTCCAACATTCATGTAAGGATTTACTCTTTTTGGTTTTTAAGTTCTTAAGTTCCATACTTTGATATTACGGAAAATGGGTCATTTGTCCAAATATTTTTAAATCACGGTTCAAATGGACGAGTAAAAAATAGTTTGGGTGAAATGGCCAAAAAAAATAGTAAGGATGAAACTGGTTTCATCCTATCTTAAATTTAAAAAAATAGCAAGGATGAAACTGGATACATCCTGTGTAAATTAAAAATAAGAAAAAATATTTGAAAATGGGCACGATGAAACTTGTTACATCCTGCCTATTTTTACATTTTATCCATTTAAACAGTATCAAAATCTAACTGTCCATTTCACCCAGGAATTGTTGATTTTGGCTTTTCTAACCAATTTTGTGTTGATATTAATGTAAGAGAACGGGTTCCACAAAATTGTGATGCAAAACACTAAAGTCAGTTCAGTTTTTCTACTCAGATTATCAGACAACAATGGATGTGACAGATCGACTTACACTATGTTTGTTTACTCCTGACTCATCTGAGTCGTCTGGATCTGAGTGAAATCACCTGACTCATCTGGATCTGACTCAATATGTTTGTTTTGAGTCAGATCTGACTCATCTGACTTAAAAAGCGTGAGTCAGTGGTTTGGTCCCGTGAGTCAGGGGTATTTTGTTGCCTGACTCAAACGGTTCCGAGTCAGGGGTTATGTCTGAGTCATAGGTCGAGTCAGATCTGACTCAAAATGCAAAACAAACGGTCTGACTGCTGACTCGGCCCGAGTCAGAGGTTGACTCAGATCCAGACGTCGAGTCAGCTGCAAACAAACAAGATGTTAGACTGATTATATCCACAGCCAATCCAATCTTGCTTACACTGCTATGCGATTGAATAAATGCAAAACATTATATAACCTGATGTTGATTGAAAAAGTTTAACAACAAAAAATGAGAGCATGAAACTAAGTAAAGCATATACTGCAAACAAGTAACTAAAAATTGTGGATGACATGTTATTCTACATTTTTTGGATAATGTCTTCTTCGTCTTTCAGCCTCGCCGAACAACTTTCAAAGAAGTAACATCAATTCCTCCCAAATCCTTCAAAGAAACACTGCTCTGCGTGTGAGGAATTGCTTCAACGTAAACACAATCTTCACAATCCTTACCAATATCCCGAAGTTTGTTAAAGGTTGAAGTTTTAGGGTCATACCAATGGAGGCTCTTTCCCTTATCATAAATCCATAAAACTGCATTGCTCCTTGTGATTGTGATTGCCAATGCCTCAAAAAAACGTGGGAAATACAGCTTTATGCTAAACTCCTTGAGCCAATGTGACAAGATTTTGTTCCCAGTATCTCTCTTGTATACCCATATGTCAGTGCGAGAAGCTTTCCTGATCAATTGAACCAAATACAAGTTATTATTCCCTGCAAGCAACTTGAGTGGATCATTGTAAGCCATGTGTTCAAAATCTTCATAACGTGGCAATGCGATGTGATGGAATTTCTCACCTTCCACATCAAAGTCCACAATCTCAGTTTCTTGTATTTTACGAATACTTCTTCGGTGCAACCAGAAAAGTGCTTCATTTATATGAATATCTGATGAATAATTGAATGCGCATCGGTCAGTATATATGATGTATCTCCATGCACCGCCAACAGTATAAACTCGAATGCGTCCTCCCTCCCGTTCCTGTTTATGACGAAATATTGCAACAACCTTGTAATCATTATAGTAGAAGAAGGACAATAGCCAAAACCCCTTGCTAAAACCTTGTAATCATTAGTTGAAAGAACACCAGGGTTATTTAGCCTTTGAAATTCAGAGTGGTTAAATTCGGGAAGAAAGACCGACTCTCTGATTAACGGGTTGCAGATTAGAAAACGATCTCCAGCATCTAGATAATATTTTCCGAAACAAACCAAACCATTGAAAGACCCAATCATGACAAGTCCCCGGACTGATCTCGAAATTGATTCGTTGTATTCTATCTCCGTAATAAAATTGTTGTCATGGTAGTAGTTCATACCCATCTTCGAATGATCATCATGATCATACTCATCTTCATAGAAAAGTCTGCGGCTATAATATTCGTCAAAATAATGAGCGAAAAGGAAACCTCCTGGATTTTCAGGCTTATTACGGATGATTGCTCTCCAAGTTGTGCATACATGTTTGGCACGAAAATCTACCTCAAAGGGTAATTGAGAAAGTATTTCTTCTAAGATGTAGGTGTAGATAATCCACAGGGCTAGGTGGCAAGATCCTAAGCTGTGATACACCAAAGAACAAAGAGCGGCGAAGCACAAGATAGAACCAATTAAATGGCGCAAAGAGCGAGGTATCACGTGGGTCGGACGTGATGGCCCAATAGTTGTCGGATGTGACGTGACCCTTATCCTCTGATAGGTCGGGTGAAAAATCAGAAAGCACTCGGTCAGACGAAGGAAGATGGTCAAACAAAAGAACGAGAAGAAAGAAGGGCGACATCGTGTTAACCAGACGATTAAGACTCGGCCTCGGGTGAAGAACTATCGGTCAAACCAGAAAGTCGGGCGAGCAATGAAG